>NW_027411977.1:48754778-49424290 GCF_047663935.1 Musca autumnalis
GCTATAGTCAGGACGGGGCCGACTGTGTGATAGCCTACACCACTACCCCTGTATATCAGATTTTCACTGGTAAACATTTCTTTATGGAAAATTATTTGACTACCACCAAACTCAATATCCTCTGGGACCCATATTAGCCAACAAAATTTCCTGACGATCCGATCAAAATTGCGACCTGTAGCTTGATTTCAAGAATTTTAAAAATTGGATGCATTACCGACTATTGTGATATCTTCCTTGTTTGACCAAGGTGCATACCTATTTTGCATTAATGTAAAGATGAAATTTTCTCCTTCCATTGACAGGCTTTGCCGTTAGAATACCTCTATCAGATGCTGATATATTCCATAAGATTAAAACGTTGAATTTTCTCAAGATCAGTTTTTTGCCCATTCCGACCACTGAATATTATCCGACCAATAGGCTCAATAGGTTTCTTCCTCTGTGGGACCCGCATCAACTCTCAGAATTTCGTGACGATCAGAATTGCGACCTGTAGCGTGATTGCAAGGGTTAGATGGACAGACGGACGGATGGACACAATCGATTAGTTGTCAATGAGAGCCGTACCTTGAGACGTTTATCTATCGACAGATTGAAATTCGTCTTCACAGAAAATATATTTTTCTCCAAAATTTTTATTCGGGGAGTTTTGTGGACGTTATAAATAAATGCTTACGTTTTTCTAATAAAATAAAGGCCATGTTTATATTATAGCCATTTGCAGGGTTAATTTGGTCTTAATTGACATTTAAATTTAATCCGGTTATATAAACGTACTATAATTTGGATTAAAGTACAAACGGGTTTAATCGCGAGTAATCGCGCCCACTAGCCATATCAGTTTGTCAACGTAGAAGATGCCATCTTCTACGACGTTGGTTTGCTCACAATTTTAGCGACAAATGTTTAGCTTTTGTGGTGGATTTACCCGAAGGGTGGACCAATATGACTTATACTAAGTTTGGAAAAGAATTATGTCATCCAAAATTTTGACCAAATCGGTTCGTCCAAACATATGTGGAGTCTAAAACCATTACTTCGATTAGGACATTTGAGGGTAAATTATACAAATACAATAAGAAACAGGTAAAAAAGTACAGTCGGCTTTGCCGACAGAGATATACCCTCAGCCAATGTGAAGTGAAAATTTCATCTACGGACAGATCGAATGTATTTAAGGTATCTTCTGAATTTTGTGGCCCTTTTTGGACATTTGAACTGCCGACAAAAATGTAGATTAGGAATTAACTGCACTAAGACAGAAATGTTGAACTTTTGTGGGGGAGGTATAATTTGGTTGCCCCATTCAAGTGATGTCGCCGTAGCATTTTAGTGACATTTTTAAATATTAGATATAAGTACCGGAAGTTGTGGACCGGTATTGCCCCATGAAACTAAGTTTGGATATAATATGACGGAGACCAAATGTTGGACCAAATCGTTGAACAGTTCGAGAGTTATCGTGCTCTCCGACCGTCACAGGGTTTTTACACCTTTCGGGCTGTTTTCCAAGAAATAGGGGCTTGCCCATTACCGTCGTAATGGAGGTAGCGAATGCAAATTGCTTCAACAAAAATCAAAAGCGATTCGAGACTAGGTCTTAAAGTGAACTTATCCGAAATTTTGTGTGAGAGGTACCAGAAGGAGTAGGCAAATATAGTCCATATTTGAACCTGATCGATACCTAGTATATATATTAAGAAGTGTAAAATATGGACCAATTCGGCCACTCCCTTCAAGAGTTACCGTACGAACAAATTTTCCGAACATTTTTGAACTTTTGTAGGGGAGGTACCTGATGGAGTGGACCGATATGACTTATCTTCGAACTTAAACTATGTTTGGACAAAATATTACTAAGGCCAAATTGTGAACCGAATCGGCAGATCCGTTCGAGAGTTATCATGCGCTCCAAATACCTCACACGGAGTCATAGGGGGTTTTTGCAACTTTCAGGCTATTTTCTCGGGAAGTATGGACTTGCCCCTAAGAAAACTTGTACCGTCGTATGGGGGGCAGTGAATACAAGTTGCCAAAAAAAATCAAAGCGATTCGAGAGATGGCCCTTAACTGAACTTTTCCGAAATTTTGTGTGGGATGTACCCGAAGGCGTGTACCGATTGAGTCCATATTGAAACCTTATCTAAGTCTGGTACACACTTTACGATGTGTAAAGTATGGACCAAATCGGTTACTCCCTCCAAGAGTTATCGTGCGCATAAATTTTCCGAACATTTTTCGAACTTTTGTGGGGGAGGTACCGAAAGGAGTGGACCGATATAGCCCATCTTCGAACTTAAACTAAGTTTGGGCAAAATATTACGAAAGCCAAAATTTGAACTAAATCGGTGCATCCGTTCGAGAGTTATCGTGCGCTCCAGGCAGCCACACAGACAGACGGACTCCAAATTGTCTGATACACATTTCGTCCAAACATACTTGGGGTCTAAAACCATTATTTCGATGAGGCACATTTTGCCCGTATGAAAGTTTATATACCCTCGTTAGGCATAAATGCTGAGGGTATAAATATCGCGAAACTAATACGTATTCCAAAATATTGTAATGGATTTTGAAAGAGGAGGTAATATCTTAATTTTTTTTAACATATAGTATTTTAACGTGTTGTGGAATTCCAGTTAGCTGTATGTTTCTTAGAGGTAGAGGTATTCGAATCTGATGTCGAATATTTCAAAACCTGTAGAAAGGGGCTGAACTTGAAACGCCTATTTAGGTGTCTTCCCGACGTAAACTTTCAAAACGCCGATGCACGTGTCTTCTTTTTTCGCCATGTCCGTTCGTTCGTCTGCCTGTCTGTCTGGCTGGATGGAGCGCACGATAACTCTCGAATGGAACAAGCGATTCGGTTCAAAATATGGCTTTCGTAATATTTTGTACAAACTTAGTTTAAGTTCGAAGATGCGTTATATCAGCCCACTCCTTCCGGTACCTATAAAAGTGAAAAAATGTTCGGAAAATTTGTGTGCACGATAACTCTTGAAGGAGTAACCGATTTGGTCCGTACTTTTGGTCCATACTTCTTGAGAAAATAGCCCGAAAAGTGCAAACAAAAACCTTATGACACCGAGTGTAGTGATTGAAGCGCATGATACCTCAAGAACGGAACAAGCGATTCGGTCCAAAATTTGGCCTTGTCCAAACTTATATAAAGTTCGAAGATAAGCCATATCGGCCCACAAAAGTCAAAAAATGTTAACTCTTGAAGGGAGTGACCGATTTGGTCCATACTTTACACATCCTAATATATCTACCTGATATATATCTGGTTTGAATATGGACTAGATTTGTCTACTCCTTCGAGTACCTCCGACGCAAAATTTCGGATAAGTTCACTTTAAGACCTGCTCTCGAATCACTTTGATTTATGTTGAAGCTTTGCATTCGCTGCCTCAATTACGACTGTAAAATTTTTCAGGTCAAGTCCATACATCTTGAGAAAACAGCCAGAAAGGTGTAAAACCCCTATGACTCCATATGTAGTCGCTGGAGAGCACTATAACTCTCTAACTGATCAGCCTTTTGAACTGAATCCACATTTTTGTCCAAAAAGGACAACAAAATTCTGAAAAGACTCTAAATACATTCGATCTGTCCGTAGATGAAAGTTTCAATTCACATAGGCTGAGGGTATATCTCTGTCGGAAAAGCCGACTGATACTTTTTTACTTGTTTTAATATTAAAATATTATGGTATGTATTTATTATGTTTAAAGACTTCGTCTTATCGGGCCATAAGGTCTTCGTTAATCAATGAAAATAAAAACTATTTATTTCATTTTTATACCCGACGTTTCGTTGGGATTTTCCAACATCTTCAGAGGTAATTTTTTTTAATAAATAATCCTTCGTAAATTTTACATTTAAATTTTATTAATTGTAGGTAATTAAAAAACGACATGTGATTTACTTACCTTCACTAAAAACATTGCATTACAACAATTTTGTATTTTGTTCTGGAATTAGATGATTTTTTTTTTCTCTTCAAAAACTATTTTCATCATAAATTTTATTTTGTTTATCACTTATTTCATACATCTGCTATACATTCTTAAGTGTTTAAATTGTTCATACTTTAATAATAGTAATGTGTGTGAGTGTTCTTTTATTAAATAACAATTTTCGAATAGGACTTTTACTTCGTATTTTTTTTTTTTTTTTTTGAATAATACAAAAATTATCATGATTAGTTGAAATAAACTTAAACGTCAAGAAATTCTCAATCACATTTTGGTTGTCATTTTTATGAGGCTGTCTTTTTTTTAATAGAAAATAAAAAAAAAACCTAATCGAAAATATAAACGCAAATTAGTTTTTGTTGAGAAACTTGATTTATCCCACTAAGGACTAAGGATAAATTTCTATACTTTTTTACAAATAAAAAATTAAGGAGGGGAAATAGAATTAGATAAAATGATAAATGATACAGATGATGATGACTTAGAAAACTATAAAATAATAATAATTAAAACATTAAAGGGAAGAAACAAAAACATAATATGCGTTTATATTAATTAAAATGTTAAATAGTTTTGCAGTCGGTTATTATATTGAGATGGTTTAAAAATTTTGTTCAGCACTAGACAAGAAAAGAAATCTATTGAAACGAAAATCGGTTCAATCTCTAAGGATAATAAAAAACCAAACCAATTTTTATCCTACACCACTAACTAGAGAGGTTGTATCGATGAGGTAAATAGATCTATGTGTCCGTCTGCTACTACATTATTGGTAGATCATATGGAACACTGTACCACGCGCACCACATCTGTACACAACGCCATACTCAGGAGGAAACCCACGAGGCGCATTATCTACTTGGTTTTCGGTATCAATAGATCTCAAGTAAAGCTAAGGAGGATTTTCCCAATAATGCAATGCCATGCTCAGGAGAAAACCCACGAGAAGCATTTTGCATAATAATGCATTCGACATTTAATTTTTAGCTTCATTTTAGTGCAGTAATAAGCACGTCCGCCTTCACAAGATCTGCGGTTTTTCCCCTGACCAACATGTTCGACTGTGGCAAATCCCCTCTGAGTAATGCTTGCTAATATTTTCTGAGTATTTCAGTAAGACACGCCGTTCGGATTCGGCGATCAAAAGTAGGTCCCACATAAGTGAGAATATTAATCGGCAAACACTCATTGATATGAGAGAAGTCTCCCTTGGGAACATATGTATGTATGTAGATGTTCGAAAAAGCGAGAACCATAATTATGCCCTCGACCAGCAGAAATTTGGTAGGCATTTGTCATTATTTCATGAATTACCGAGTAATGAGTGCTCTTCACTCTCCGCATTATCAGACAGTATTATATATACTTACATATAACTACTTATTTTACTCATTACTAAGTAGTAGACAGCAGAATCCTATTCAAATGCATATATGGTTAGGATTGTCGTAGAGAAAATCTGATAAGAAAAAAAACTCGTTTTATCACAGAATAAAACGAATTAGGCCCAGAAAATTTTGCATATCATGCATATTTTGACATATTTGCATAAAATGAGCATATGCAAAACCGGTGCCGTGACATAACTCCCAACGGACATAACTCCCAAAACCAAGGCGGACATAACTCCCAAATTTTTTGGGAGCTATGTCCGACCCCCCTTAGCGGACATTAGTCCCAATGGGAGTTATGTCCGTTTTTAAAATTTAAGTGATTTTTATTTAAATACAAATTTTATTTCAATTGTATAAAAAAAAATTTAAAATTAACTCTAAGTTCATATGCATTTTCCATTTCATAAAAAATGTATAATTGACTTAAAATTTTTAAGAAAATTAAGTACAAAATAAGTAGTAGCCATCTCAAATCGAACTATATTCAAAATTTGCCTTTAAACCTATTTTAAACGAAAAATGCTGCCTACAGGAAAATAAAAAGTTTTTGTTAAAATTCACAAATACTTTCTGGAAAAAATCGAACGATTTTTTACAAAAATATTTTCAAAATTTAAGAAGAGCAAAAGTTTTTGTTAAAATTTTCAAATACTTTCTGAAAAACGAAAAGAGCCGCAGGCGAAAATATTTTTGAAAAAAAATCGCGCGATTTTTTAAAAAAATATTTTCACAATTTAAGAATATAAAAAGTTTTTGTAAAAAATATTCAAATACTTTCTGAAAAAAGAAAAGCGTCGCAGGCGAAAATATTTTTGAAAAAAAAATCGCGCGATTTTTTACAAAAATATGTTCACAATTTAAGAAAATAAAAAAGTTTTTGTAAATATATTAAAATACTTTCTAAAAACGAAGAGCGCCGCAGCACAGTGCAAAATATGAACACTTTAGTGGAACTTTACTAATAACTTTTAAAGGAAAAGGTGTAGATTCCTAAATTTTTGTACAAATGTGTCTTATATTAGTGGACAGTGTGGGGCTCAAGTTGGGCCAAATAGACCCGCGGTTTCCTGTAGCTCTCACGTAACGGTGGCTGCCGTTTTTACGTTTTACATTCATTTTTCAATCGATTTTGATGCAAATTGGTATATTGAGTTTTTAGCGGATAAAAAACTTATGTACAAAATATTTTCAAAATAGGTTCGCGTTTTGGAATAGCCCCCACATGCCGGGTTCCCTCATATTGGGAATTTTAAAGGTTAAAGACAAAAATTGCAGCCGATTTTGATGCAAATGTAAATTACAAGATATTAGCGAATAAAAATCCTCCTCACACAAATGCTGTCAACATAGGTCCACTTCTGGGTGAAGCCCCACAACCTTCACATCTATTAAGGAGTAAAATGTCAATATTTTTTGTTTTCATTTGTATCTATAATATTTATTGGTCTATTCAGCGGGTCTATACCATTAATTTTGTTAATAATGTCTTTCAGATCAAGTTCAGGTTTGCACTGCATTACAATTTTTAACGTATTTTGGTATTTGCACCACAGGATCTAAAAATGTTGCACTATATGTAAATCACCAACATTTAGAGGTCAAAACTATGAAAAATTGCGAGAGGTTTCTTAATTTTACAGAAATTATCATTGTTAGAATTAGTGAGTTCATTTCTTCAAAACACAGTCAACAATAGCGTTCATTGTCGCGTTTACCTTCCATTTTTGGAAAATGCAACTGAATGAAATTCCCGAAGTCTTTTTAGAAAATCTTGAATATCTCCGAAGACCGCGCGATACCGCACCAGTTTTATAGCTTTGCGAACAGAGGAGAATCCAGTCTTTCAGATTATATATATCTTAACACGTGAATGTACGGAACGCACTTTTGAAATATTAAGAAAAACAAGTAAAAAAAGTATCAGTCGGCTTGGCCGACAGAGATATACCCTCAGCCTGTGTATATTGAAACAATTTTTCCCATAAAACGTAGGTATTTAGAGGGTTTTAAAAATTTTGAACGCATGAACCGATAAATATGTTGATTAGATTAAAGAGCAGAAGTTTTGCGGGGGAATTACTTAAAAGAATGGATCGACATTGACCATTATGGAAGTCGATCTCCAGCCACTACATACGTTGTCATAGGGGGGTTTTACTCCCTTTGGGCTGTCTGCTTAAGAAGTGTGGTTTTGCCCCTGAAAAAACTTTTACCATCATAATTGAGGCAGCGAATGCAAGTTGCTTCAACAAAAATAAAATCGATTCGATAGCAGGTCTTAAAGTGAACTTATCCGAAATTTTGTTTGGGAGGTACTGGATGAAGTGGACAAATATAGTCCATATTTGGACCTGATCTATATCTCGTAGATATATTAAGATGTGTTAAGTATGGACCAATTCGGCCACTCCCTTCAAAAGTTACCGCACGAATAATTTTTCCGAACATTTTTGAAATTTTGTGGGGGAGGTACCTGAAGGAGTAGACCGATATGGCTTATCTTCGAACTTAAACTATGTTTGGACAAAATATTACTAAGGCCAAAATTTGGACCCAATCAGCAGATCCGTTGCAGAGTTATCTTGCGCTCCAACCACCCCACACGGTGTCATAGGGGTTTTGTGAAACTTTCAATCTATTTTCTCGGGAAGTTTGGACTTGCCCCTGTTGAAACTTGTACCGTCGTATGGGGGGCAGTGAATACAAGTTGCTAAAAGAAAAACCAAAGCGATTCGAGAGCAGGTCCTAAACTGAACTTATCCGAAATTTTGTGTGGGAGGTACCCGAAGGAGTAGACCTATTGAGTCCATATTGGAACCTCATCTAAGTCTGGTACATATTTGACGATGAGCAAAGTATGAACCAAATCGGTTACCCCCTTAAAGAGTTATCGTGCGCACAAATTTTCCGAACTTTTTCGAACTTTTGTGGGGGAGGTACCGGAAGGAGTGGACCGATATAGCCCATCTTCGAACTTAAACTAAGTTTGGGCAAAATATTACGAAAGCCAAAATGTGAACCGAATCGGTTCATCGGTTCGAGAGTTATCGTGCGCTCCAGCCAGCAGGACAGACAGACAGACAGACAGACGGACGGACATGGCTAGATCGACTCCAAATTGTCTGAAACACATTTCGTCCAAACATACTTGGGGTCTAAAACCATTATTTCGATGAGGCACATTTTCATCGTATCAAAGTGTATATACCCTCCTTAGCCTAAAGGCTGAGGGTATAATAAATCATGGCATACTGACTTACCACTTGTCCGCGCCACTCCATTTTTTTAATGAAATAAAAATTACATTTCTTACAAAAAAAAAAAAAATATTAAACAAATGCAACTTTAAATGCATTTTTAAGTCGTTTGGTGGAGTAAATCGGTAAACTGAGTATGGACCATTTGCAGTGGAGTACTTAGCTAACGAATTCAATAAAAGTTTAATTAATTTCATGAACTTTGAAAATCCCTTAAAGTTCCACTAAACTTCCCAAATTTCGCACTGTGCGCAGGCGAAAATATTTTTGAAAAAAATCGTGCGATTTTTTACAAAAATATTTTCACAATTTAAGAAAATAAAAAGTTTTTGTAAATGTATTCAAATACTTTCTAAAAACGAAGAGGGCCGCAGGCGAAAATATTTTTGAAAAAAATCGCGCGATTTTTTTCAAAAATATGTTTACAATTAAAGGAGATAAAAAGTCGAAAATATTTTTGAAAACAAAAATCTCGAGATTTTTTATAAATATTCAAATACTTTCTGAAAAACGAAAATATTTTTAAAAAAATAGCGCGATTTTCTTAACAAATGTTTTTACAATTTAAGACTTCTCCTAACTGCTACTTACACAATTTCGGGCATAATTTCGTTTTTAAATAATTTTATGAAATCAGGAGGATTTTGTGGATACTTCGGTAGTGGTTGGCACTTAGGCTTTCTCAAATGTATAATTCCGCTTACATTCTAACTTCTACTCTAAAATTTATAACTATAAATTTCAAAATTAAGCAAAGAAATAATTTGTAAATTAAGAAAAAAATCGTTGGGAGTTATGTCCGCCATTTTTTTGGGTGTTATGTCCGCCGCCCTTCACGGACATAACTCCCAACGAATTTTGGGAGTTATGTCCGCAAAGGGCAGCGGACATAACGCCCAAAATCATTTTGGGAGTTATGTCCGTGGGAGTTATGTCCGGGCACCTGCAAAACCATATTCAAGGATTTGTGGCCTAAGTGTCCCACCGAAATGGCTGCAATTTGGTTTTAAGTCTTCGTTCCAGCTGAAATTTGTCGGTATAGGTCCACGTCCTCATATACATAGCTGCCATAGAACAGTACCACCCGGTTTTGCTGTATTTTGAAGGTTGGGGCCTTAATATCCCTCCGAAATGGCTGAAATTTTGTATTAAGTCTTCGTTGAGGGTATAAAACTTTCTACTTGAAATTTGTCGCTATAGGTCCAGGCCTTCATATAGCCCCCAAAGAACGATACCTCCCGATTTTCTGTATTTTGAAGGCTGTGGCCTTTATATCCAACCGAAATGACTGAAATTTGGTATTTAGTCTTCTTTGGAGACATAAATCTTTCGACCGGAAATTTTTAGATATAGGTCTACGTCTTCATATAACTCCCATAGAACAGTACCTCCCAATTTCCGGTATCAATATCCTTCCGAAATGACTGAAATTTGGTACTTAGTCTTCGTTGGGGGTATAACACTTTCCATATGAAATTTGTAGGTATTGGTCCACGCCTTCATATTGCCTCCATAGAACGATACCTCCCGATTTTCGGTATTTTGAAGCTTGTGTAAGTGGTTATACATTATTGACTTGTCTGAAGAGAATTTTAAGCTGAAAAAATTTACACTTTAACATTTTGAAGATATTATTGAAGCATTTATTGCATAACGATATATGTAAAATGCCTAAATTTTGCATATGCATAATTTATGCATTTTGCATATTTTTGCATATGAGATATGTTTCGACTGCAATTTAATCAGAAGCCAAAAATATGCCCAGCCCCAAATGTTGACATTAATCCCATCAAAAATAGGGGTTGCATAAAATTCCGCTGTCTACTAAGTAGTTACTAAGTAATGAGTACAGTGCTACAGAGCTTTTGTGTCAGACTACAAATCCTAGGGTTTTGTGTTCAAAGCTCACCGTCGGCATGGGAGTTTTTACGAGTGACCTAGTATGTACCTATAGAAAAGGGTGCGATACCTATAGAAAAGATGTGACTCCCAAAATCTTTTTCGATAGATATCGCGCCCACTAATCATTTTATTGGAACAGTATGCCAGGAAGCATGAACTTGTCCATGGAAAACATAATATCGCTGTAAACAGGACCACAACGAATAGCATCGGTATACATTTCCAAAGGATCTTCGAACAGACCCTAAACTGCACATAAAAATGTTGAACTTTTGCAGGGAAGGTACCATAAGGAGAGAACCAATATGGGTAATTTTTGGAATTTAAACTAAATTTGGACAAAATATTAGAAGATCCAAAGTTTGGACCAAATTGGTTACCCCGTTCAAGAAAGTGTATCGTGCATACCATATTAGTGCAATTTTTTGAATTTTGGAGGGAATTTGTGGACCTGTGTTGCCCATCTTCGAGCCAAATTTTCGGCCAAATCGGTTGACCAGTGCGAGTGCTATAGTGCGTTCCAGCCACTACACATGGAGTAATGGCGATGTTTACAACGTTCGGGCTATTTTCTCAGGAAGTAATTACTTGCCCCTAAAAAACGTGTACCATCGCAAAGAGGGTCAGTGAATGCAAGTTGCTTCAACGAAAATCAAAGGTACCTGAAAGAGTTGAAAACATAGTCCATATTAGAACCAGAGATCCGTTCGAGAGTTATCTTGCGCTCCAACTGAAACTGAACATTTCCGAAATTTTGTTTGGGTGGTACCCGAAGGAGTGGACCGATTGAGTCCATATTGGACCCTCATCTAAGTCCGGTAGAAATTTTCGGATGTGAAAAGCATGGACTAAATCAATTACTCCCTTCAAGAATTTTGGTGCGCACACATTTTTCGAACATTTTCGAACTTTTGTGGGGGAGGTACCCGAAGAAGTGGGCCGATATGGCCCACCTTCGAGCTTAAACTAAGTTTAGGCAAAATGATCCGTTCGAGAGTTATCGTGCGCACCAGCCAGACAGACAAACGGACGGACATTGCTAAATCGACTCCAAATTGTCTGAAACGGATTTTGTCCAAACATACTTGGGGTCTAAAACCACTATTTCGATGAGGCACATTTTGCCCGTATAAAAATGTATATACTCGTACCCTCGTTAGCATAAATGCTGAGGATATAAAAATGTGTTCAGCAAGGTGAAAGGCTAAGGGGCTATATCAAATGTCGACCTATCTTTACAATTTTTGGTGGAAAAGTTTCTAACTGCAGGAAAGCTCAATACAAATTACTGGTAGTTCCGTAAAAATTGTAGCTAAAATCCTCAAAATACCGAAAATCGAAAGGTACCGTTATATGGGGGCTATACCAACACATGGATCTATATAGACGATTTTTGGTGGAGAAGTTTCGTGGCCACTGAGAACCTTAAATGTCGAATTACTGCTGCTTCGGCTAAAAATTGTGGCTAAAATCCTCAAAATTCCGAAATTCGGGAGGTACCATTATATGGGGGCTATTCGAAAACGTGGGCCGATATAGCCCATCATCGAACGTGACCTGTCTGCAAACAATAGACGCATCTTACCAAAACTTCAGCGTCCTATCTCCATGTTTGTGGATGCTAGAGTGATTACCACAGACGGACGGACATACATAGATCGAATTTTACCCTGATCAAGAATATATATACTTTATAGGGTCACAAATAATTATTTCAATGCGTTACAAACGAAAAACAAATTCAATATACCCTCCGTACTATGGCGGAGGGTATAAAACATATTTTTGAATATTTATTAAACTCATTCAAAATTGTCTAGTGTTAAATAAAACTTCATAACCACAATCTTAATTCAATTTTAAAATATAAATAAGATTAATTTGTTTCCACTTGTGTTAAAATAAACAAAATATTATCTAATATATATTTTTTTTTTGGAAAATTACCTGCAAATAAATAATTTCCTGTCTTTTTTACTTTACCATTAATCTCTAAAATTTTTTACATTTCCTGTTTTTGTTATGATTAATAGAGTGTCATGATGCTATCTTCAAAATAGTTTTGCAAAAATTTTAGATTTATTTTATTGCTCTATAGGTTAATAATTCAGTTTAGAAGTTCTACATAGTGAAAAAATGTTGTATTTCTATTTTATTAGTATTTATGTTGGTAATTGGAATTTGTATTGCTTGATTTTGCTTCATTTATTTTTGTTTATGGAAATATTGAAAGAAAATAACAGATATGTTGTAATTACAATAATATCGCTGTGTGCACGAACAGCGCTTGTGAACGGAGAACGAAAAAAAAAATGACAAGTAAACTGAGTAGATGATGAAAGTCGAGCCAAAAACATGAGACACGTGTATCGGCGTTTTTAAAGTTTGCGTCGGAAAGTAACCAAAGCAGACGGGGCAAGTTACGCCCATTTCTAGTTTTTTCGAAATGTTCGAGTTAAGATATCTTGGAATCCTCGCATTTTTCCGACGTAACTTTAAAAACGCCGATACCCGTGTCTCATATTTTTAGCTCTACTTTCATCATATACTCCATTCCCATCATTTTGAAAAAATTTAATTTTTTTGCACAGTGTTATTATTTCCATAAAAAATAACTAAATAAAATATGCTACACACAGTGATATTATATTATTACACTGATTACTTTTCTCTTGTTTATTTAATTTTTTTAATTGGAATCTGTATTATAGGTATGTGTGTGTTTGGTGATTCTTTTTGGCAACAAATCTTTTACTTATATGTAACTATTCGTAATGTTCGTTTATATTTTTCATTTTTAAGTGTCTTCTAAACAAAATATAAGCCTTTCTGAAAATGTTACTTTTTTGGAACGTTTGATTCACATATGCCATTCAAATTAAATGGATTTTACGAAAGAAAGAAAACAAAAACGAAACGGCTGCTCCGTCCAAGAAAAATCCTCTTAACAACATATTATATATTGCGTTATATGTAACTCCAGTAACAATGATGAACAAATACAGGTTATGACGAATTAGGTCCATTCTGAGAGTTGCGGGTGAAAATATACACAGAAAAAAATGTTAGCCATTTGATAACAATATTCAAAGATTCAATCATAAATGTGTCGATTTTCCGCCGATAAAAAAAATTGTCATATTGACAAAATTCGATAAAATTATTTGATCACAAAGTAAAAAATACAACCGATAAAAATATAAATGACATGGCCAAGCCAACGCCATCTTTGTAGTTCGATACGTTATCGATGTCGGTCGGCTGGTATAGCTCGTGGTTCATACGACGCACAGTGGTTCAGAATCGTTTTTTCCTGGTCAAAATTCTGTAACTTTTGAACGGATAGAGATATATTCATAATTCTTTTTTTGTTAGACAGATAGCACATTCAGCTTTCAGACGAATTATAAGCGGCAAAGTTCGGTCCGGTAGTTGCAGAGAAATTCGAGGTCAAAGTAAAACTTTTGAGTTTTTTAACTATTTTTCATCAAAATATGAGTGTTTTTGGGGTTTTTATATCTTCCTATTTATTAAAGATGGTCAAACACCAACAAATAAACAAAATAATTACCAAAAAAACTTAAAAAAAAAATACGAAAAAAATGTCGAAAAAAATTTTTTTCAAAAATTTTTAAAAAAAAATTTTACAAAAAAAAAATTAATTTTTTTCAAAAATTAAAAAAATTATCCTTGGGTTTTAATAAAACTTATATAACTCGTATAAAAACTCATATACTCAAAAAAGTCGTAATTTGTGTCAAGAAACTGTAATTCATATGGAAACAGTATAGAAAAACACACATTTTTACCCATGTAATTTCAATAAATTGAAAAAAGTGTTAAACGGACTGAACGGGACGGGTACAAAAGTATATATGGGCTGGAAGAGGAGACTTTCGGGCATCTTTCTGTGAAAACAGAACTTTGTTCCATGTTGTTCCACAAAAGTTCTAGTCCACTAAATTTGGAATTTCATAAAATTTAGTACCCGAGGAAAAATAAAATAGATCATGTTGTGTAAACGCTACGGTAATTTACTAAAACGATTTTTAAAGGCCACAATCCTATCTACCTTACAAAAAAACAATGAACACAATAACTGTTATAGTTTCAGAGAAATAGCTTCGTCTTTCTCCAGAAATTTGCAAAAATTACGTATTTCCCAAAAATGGGGAAAATGCTCGTCTTTAGGGGCACGCCACGCCCACACCTTCCAATATTTGGGCCTAATTTTTTGGTTTCCTTAGTTTCAATATGTTTACTATCGAATCCCATATAGAAATTAAATATCTTTGACAAAACAAAATTTTGATTTTTGGCCAGGAAAATTGATTCCTGAACCATTGTGCGACGTCGGTATTCACCTTCAGCGCATATTGGTCCATAAATCTTTCGAAGAATTTTTCTCTCAAACACACCAAGTTCTGCCTCATCTGCTTTCGCAAGTACCCATGCTTCAGATCCATACATAAGAACGGGTAGTATCAGTGTCCGGTAAAGTGTAAGTTTTGTTTGACGAGAGGTGGTTTTGCTTTTAAACTGTTTAATTAGACCAAAGTAGCATCGGTTGGCCAATATTATTCTTCTCTTTATTTCAAGTCTTATATTATTGGTTTTATTTATGACGGTGCCGAGGTAGATAAAGTCATTTACTATCTCAAATTTATAATTATCAACATCCACAGTTGGTCCGAGTCTACTGGACGACTTGCGTGTTGATAGCATAAACTTCGTCTTATCGCCGTTGACTGCCAGACCCACTTTGGCAGACTCTTTTTAAATTTTTGCAAAGGTGGCTGTTACGGCTCGCGCTGATCTACCTATTATGTCTATGTCATCTGCGTATGCAAGCAACATTACATCTTTATTGTATATCGTGCTGTTTTTGTCCCTGGCCGTATATATATTCGCATCTCGTATGACCTTTTCCAGTAGGATATTAAATAGGTCACACGATAGACTGTCACCTTGTCTGAAACCTCGTTTTGTGTTGAAAGGCTCGGAGAGGTTCTTTCCTATTTTAACCGCTGATCTTGTGTCAGCCAATGTCATCCTGCATAGTCGAATTAGTTTTGCAGGGATGCCAAACTCAGACATGGCTTGAAACACCTTTGCTCTAATTGGGCTGTCGAACGCGGCCTTATAGTCGACGATATTCCAATATTTGGCGCAGTGTGAAGATTTGGTCAATTGTCGACCAGGTCAAAAACCGCATTGGTATGACCCGATTATTTCATTGACCATGGGTTTTAACCGTTCACACAGTATGCTCGACAACACTTTATATGCGATGGGAAGGAAACTTATACCTCGGTAATTTACACAAACCGTTTTGTCTCCTTTCTTATGTACGGGACATTGTAGGCTGAGGTTCCAATCGTTGGGTATGCTTTCTTCCTGCCAAATTTCGCAAACTAGCTGATGCATACGCCTTACCAGCATTTCCCCACCGGTATTGAACAATTCGGCGGGAAGTCCATCAGCTCCTGCTGCCTTATTGTTTTTCAGCCGAATAATGGCTGTCGTAACCTCGCTTTGGCTAGGTGGTAGACATTCAACATTGTCATTTACGAATGGTTCTGGGGTATCTTCATCGCAATCCATATTCGATACCAAAAGCTTCATAAAGTGTTCCTTCCAGATCCTCAGTACGCTATCTGTATCAGTTACCAGATTCCCTTGGTCATCTTTGCAGGAGAATGTGCCTGCACCATATTCTTCAGTCTGGTGTTTTACACTCTGGTAAAATTTTCGGATTTCATTCTGACTCCTGAACATCTCGAGTTTCTCACGCTCACGTTTTTCTTGCTTCTTCTTTTTTCTCCTGAAAATACGCTTTTTCCTCTCTCGTCTTCTCCCGATAAGTTTCTTTCGTTCTTCGTGTTGCCACTGAATGCAGTGTTGCTCTATATACCGCGTTCTTTTCTTCTGTAGCTTTATGACACTCCTGATCGTACCATACATTTTTAGGTGGAGGTTTTTGGTACCCAAGTATGGTTTTTGGGGCAGTCTGAACCCACTGGTTATTCTTTGCCAACGTGCTTCTACATTATCGGGACAAGGAGTGCTGTTTTCCAGCATGCGAGTCAGTTGAGCGGAGTAAGCTTGTGCTGTCTGTTGTGTTTGCAGCTTCTTGACATCCAGCTTCTTTTGCCGCAACATTAAGACAAGGGGGTACCTTGGCTGCTACAAGGAAATGGTCCGAATCGATGTTCGCACCTCGAATCGATCGGACATCTAACACACTGGACGAGTGTCTTCCACCTATCACAACATGATCAATCAGATCTTTTGTATGTGTATGTCGAGGTGTGGGAATCTGGTGCTGCTCACTACCATGTTCTTTGCCGCTGCAAAATCAATCAGCCTCATTCCGTTGTCGGATGTTACCTCATGAAGGCTGAATTTTCCGACCGTGGGACCGAATATATTTTCCCTTCCAATTTTAGCATTAAAATCTCCTAGAACAATCTTTATGTCATGGCCAGGGCAGCGGTCATATACACTCTCTAGGCGCTCGTAGAATATATCCTTGGTCTGTTCGTCTTTCTCTTCGGTCGGAGCATAGGCGCAGATGAGACAGATGTTAAAAAACTTTGCTTTTATACTGATTGTGGCAATTCTCTCATCAACCGGAGTAAAACTGGATACAAGATTTTTAAGCCTCCGGTTTACCATGAATCCAACACCTAGCTCATGCTTCGTTTCATGGCAGCTATAATACATTGCGTAATCGTTTGTGATCTTTACGTCTGCCCGATTCCATCACACTTCCTGTAAGGCGATAATATCAGCATTGTACTTGTCAAGTACATCCGCCAATGCGTAAACTGCACCTACTCTGTAAAGAGTCCTGACATTACAGGTGCAGATTCGCAGATCATGGTTCTTAATACGTTTGCGGGGGTCATCAACTTTAGAGAGGTTTGTTTTTCTTCTTTTTCTTTGTTTTTTCACAGTAAGCTGTTTTGACGGGGCTAGTAACTCACCCCGTCCAACCCAAGTTTTTATCGTTCTTATGGGTGAACGCGCGGCACATGTTAACTCACTACCTTTAACGGGCGTTAAAGGCAGCTCCCCAGGTGACACCACGGGGAGGTCAGTGTCCACTTGAGATGAATGAGGGACCAAGATAAGTCCTGGGCTTTGCCATGTTAAAGCCGGTCAAGAGCGTTCCTTGGTATCGTTCATTCCCTACGTCACCAGGGGGTATGAAACTTTACACCTTATAATTTGTACGCATAGGTCAACGTCCGAAATGGCTGAAATTTGGTTTTATGCCTTCGTTGGGGGTATACAAATTTCCACGTGGAATTTGTCGGTATAGGTCCTCGTCCACATAGAACGGTATATCGCGATTTTCGGTATTTTTTAGGTTGTGGCCTCAATATCCCACCGAAATGACTAAAATTTGGTATTAAATCTTCCTTAGGGGTATACAACTTTCCAATTGGAATTATATATATATAGGTCCACCTCTTAATAAAGCCCCCATAGACGGTTCATCCCGATTTTCGATATTTTGAAGGTTGTGGTCTCAATATCCCACCGAAATCTCTAAAATTTGGTACATATTTAGTATTCAATGGGGGTATACAACTTTCGACCTGAAATTTGTCGGTATACGTCCACGTCTTCATATAGCCCCCATAGATATTTCGTATATTGAAAGTTATAGACTCAATATCCTAAACGAAATGACTGAAATTTGGTATTTAGTATTCAATGGGGGTGTACAACTTTCGACCTGAAATTTCTTGGTATAGGTCTACGACTTCATATAGCCCCCATAGAACGGTACCTCACGATATTCGGTATATTGAAAGTTATAGATTCAATATCCCACCGAAATGACTGAAATTTGGTATTTGGTCTTCGTTGGGGGTATAAAACTTACCACCTGAAATTTAATGGTATAGGTCCACGACTTCATATAGGCCCCATTGAACGGTACCTCCCGATTTTCGGTACTTTGAAGGTTTTAGCTCCATTATCACTCCGAAATGGCTAAAAGTTGGTATTTAGTCTTCGTTGGGGGTACAAGACTTTCCACTTGCAATTGGCGGTATAGGTCCATGCCTTCATATAGCCCCCATAAAACAGTATCTCCCGATTTTCTGTACTTTAAAAGTAGTGGCCTCAATATCCCACCGAAATTGCTGGAATTTGGTATTTAGTCTTCGTTGAGAGTATAAAACTTTCCACCTGCAATTTGTCAGTATAGGTCCACGACATCATATAGCACCCATAGAAGGGTACCTCCCGATTTTCGGTATTTTGAAGGTTTTAGGCCCATAAACACTCTGAAATGGCTGAAATTTGGCCTCAATATCCCACCGAAATGACTGAAATTTTCAATTTCTTCGTTGGGGGTATAAAATTTTCCACCTGGAATTTTAGGTATAGGTCCACGTCTTCATATAGCCCCTATAGGACAGTTCATCCCTATTTTCGATATTTTGAAGGTTGTGGTCTCAATATCCCACCGAAATGACTGAAATTTGGTATTTGGTATTTAATGGGGGTATACAACTTTCGACCTGAAATTTGTTGGTATAGGTCAACGACTTCATATAGCCCCCATAGAACGGTACCTCACGATTTTCGGTATATCGAAAATTATAGCCTCAATGTCCCACCGAAATGACTGAAATTTGGTATTTAGTCTTCGTTGAGGGTATAAAACTTTCCACCTGCATTTTTTCAGTATAGGTCCAAGCCCTTATATAGCCTCCGTTGAACGGTACCTCCCGATTT
Organism: Musca autumnalis; assembly: GCF_047663935.1. Classification (NCBI taxonomy): domain Eukaryota; kingdom Metazoa; phylum Arthropoda; class Insecta; order Diptera; family Muscidae; genus Musca; species Musca autumnalis. The sequence continues at coordinate 48,774,072 of NW_027411977.1, forward strand.
TCGGTATTTTGAAGGATTTAGTCTCATTAACACCGAAATAGTTGAAATTTGGCAATTAGTCTACGTTGGTGGTGCAAAACTTTCCACCTGAAATTTGTCAGAATAGGTCCACGTTTCCATATAGTCCCCATTAGACTGTACCTTCCGATTTTCGGTATTTTGAAAGTTATGGCCTCAATATCCCACCGAAATGGCTGAAATTTTGTCTTTAGTCTTCGTTAGAGGTATACAACTTTCCGCCTAAAAGTGGTCGGTATAGGTCCTCGTCTTCATATAGCCACCATAGAACGGCACCCTCTGATTTTCGGCGTTTTGAAAGTTTTAGCCACATTATTAAACCGGTATAACTGAAACTTGATATTTAGTCCTAACTAAAGGTGCAAAACATTTATACAGGTACAAACCATGCCTTGCAAAAATCAAGCACTATAGGTCCACCTCATATATAAGTGTAGCCACCATTAATTTTTTTTTTGAAGATTTTAGTTTTTGTACTTAATGGTCGTTAATTGGATTTTTTGTGTTCCCAGAAGATAGAAAACTTACTCCCAAACAAATTGTCGATATAAAGGGTGACCCGTTCAGAGGTTCCTACCTTCTTTAAAGAAAAAAAAAAAACATAGAAAAATCAAATTGATTGGGGAATGTTTTTTATCATTTGAACGAACATTCGTTGGCATTAATTTTTTGCAGATTATGTCAACAAATATTGTCCGAGGCTACGTATCAGACGGTCCATCCGTTGAGTCCAATTTTCAATGACTCGTTCAAGCTTTTCGACTGGTAACTGACGAATGGCACATCTGATGTTTTCCCCCAAGACCGGAATCGAAGCGGCTTTATCCGCACACAATTTTGACTTTACATATCTCACAGGAAAAAGTCTAACGGAGTGCTATGAGACAATCTTTGTGTCCAATCGACTGGTTCAAAACGTGCTCACCGAAGTGCTCCTTCAATAAATCCATTGATTGATGCGATGTGTGTGTGATGCGACCGTAATTTTTTCTGGATGACGTGACAGTTTTTGAATCACTTTAAATTGCTATTATTCCTAAATGTGACAATTTTGCTTTTTACATACCTAAAAAGCCAGAAATATGCCTCATGACTGAACAAAATTAGGCTCAAAAACACTCCCCACATAAAGTTGGACAATTTGTAAACGTTGTAGAGGCGTAAGCTTTTCCATGATAAAATGCCAAACAGTACTAAACAAAAATAACATGAACAAGTGACACGACTCACGCGTGATCTGCCAAAAAAGGCTGTTGAAAAAATGTACCTCTTGTTGGATCACCTATTATATCCAGGCTTATGTATGTGTTTTGTCAAATCATCGTACCGAGATTTTTCCAATTTAATATTGTGTTGCCAGAGGATACAAAAGCTCAATTCGGAAAGTTGCAAGTATTGGTCCATGTCATGGAAAGAACAACAATGTCGTCACATAATGGCTCTTTTAAAGGTTTTGTTTATTATCAGTTAAGATATTCTGCTCCTTTCCTTTCATAAAAGAAAGGAAACTAATTGTTCCTATTTACTTTAATACACTTCGTGGTGGAGGTCCGGCTGAACTTATCGACGTCCTTACTTGTTCTAATGTCTAAAAGTATTTTGGAAAATAATAATTGATAAGACTAAATCTTTGCAAAAGTAAGACAGACCAAACATTTGCCAATTTCTCTTCAAAGTTGACAAAAAAACTGGTAAAACGAAACCAAAATGTAAGGCCGAGTTGAACATTTTTGTAGGCACCAGACTTAACAATTTACGTCTTGTATCTACTGATCGGATTTCCTTACTCGTTTTTCATTTGAATATCTTAAAGTTCCAAACGTTCCAAAAAACAAAATTGAAAGTAATAACATAAAGTAAAAACAAAAATGCTAAAAAAAACTATCTTGTAAGCTCATAAAATGTTTATTTTTCTGTACGCCTTTAAAACTACTTATCAAAAATACCTTAATAATTAAATTTTAATGTTTATTTTTGTTTTTCATTAGTTTGGATTTATTTTGGAATGAAAATGTTTTTGTCTTCTTTTTTCTTTATAATTTAAGGCTTAAATGCTAATCAACATTAGTTGCACTAATTTTCATCTTTAGCTTAGAGTTGCTATTTAAATTTTGCAAAGTATAAGTTAAATATACGTACGTACTGTTATCTAAATTTGTTTAATAATTTAAATTTTTTGTTTAAATTGAATTTTTTTGTTTATAAATTTATAATTTCATCTAATTACAACCAATTTAATTAAATTTTTAGTTTGTTTTTTGCTTCTTCTGTGAGAATAATAGTAAACTAACTTTTCGGTTTTGAGTTTTGAAATTTTTTATAAAAAATGTTGGGAATTGTGGTGTTTGTTTGTGTGTGTGAAAATGTATATGAGTGTAATAGGAAATAGTTGTGGTAGTGTTGCCATAGATCTCCCAACAGAGAGGAGTTCCAGAACGTGTGTCTGTGGTTGTTTGTGTGAAAGGTGGGCTGGGCTGGGCGATATAGCTTTTTTGTTACTTTTTCTTCTCTTCTCCTTTAAGTGTTTCTTCATCTTTTTTAATTTTGAGAAATTTCTTTTAGGGAAAAAAGTGGATAAAGACATTTTTTAGGAATAGTATTCATTGGATACTCTTAAGCCACATGAAAATCTAACGACTCTAGTCATCTGGGTCCAACCCGATTAGTTCTGCTTGCAAACGGCCCTTAGTCTTACAACATATTGTTAGGCAAAATACTCTGAGCGCGATTCGAAATTGCGGTGACATTGTGGTCATTATGATTATTTTCCAAAATGAATTTAAGACGCCAATCCAAACGACGCCAAAATTAATGAGAGTACTTTGCACAACATCACCGGTTACCTGTTCGTACAAACGTAACGAAATCCATGGCAACCAGGACATCCAGAATGCAAACACTAATGCAAATGACATCATATGACTAGGATTCGATAAATTTTCGGCCAACGCCGTAGCGTATTCTTTATCGTGTATGGGCTCGCCCGATTTCAGTTTACGCATCATTATGAAAATATATGAATAATTATGAACAATGGATATAACACTGGGACCTAATACTAATATTGCTAAGGTTATACTATATGCCGCCATGTTGCCCCAGTCCAGCATGCAAATGTGGGCCACATCGTTTTTCACCGGCGCCGTATAGCCCAATATGGGCGGACAACAGAGCAGAGCGGCTGAGATCCATGTAAAGGCCATCCAGCATTGGCATCTGTGAAAGACGAAGAAGAGAAAGAAGATTATCAAAAAAACATGTAAACATTTATTTAAACGGTTATACCTTGTTTTTGTCTGCACAGTCTCATAGCGCAAAGGTTTACGCACCGCCAAGTAGCGATCAACCGATATCCACATGAAGGTGTAAACCGATACCGCCCACAACGTTACCTCCAAATAGCCGGTAAAACGGCATATTATTTCTTCTTGTATCCATTCTCCGGTCAAGGCGGGATATACTGAAAATGGCACCACCAAGAGACCGCATAATAAATCGGCTACAGCTAACGACAGCAAATAGTAATTGATGACCTCAGTGGGACCTAGAGCAGCACCAGCAGCAGCAGGGTTAAATTAAAATTAAAAATGGTAACATATTAAAATCTTATCTCTTTTTCTGTCCATAGCTGGGGTGCATTGCCTTCTAATACTAATATTTCTCTAAGAAGCATTTCAAAATCTAAAATTCGTTTATTTACCTTTCGTTGAGTTTTTCACTTGGTCAAGTCCATTTTATATACTTTTTTCTTTTAATATCATGTCTCTCCCTCTCAAACACTCAATCACTCACATATAGTCAGTCCCAAGAAATAGTACTCAATACAAATAATATATATGTACATATACAACAACAAGGATTGCTTTGGATTTAATTGTTTTTGTTTTTGAGATTTGATTTTGGTTAAGGATTTTTATTGGATTGGATAGCAGAAAAAGAACGTCTGTTTTTTGTGTGTGAGTGAAGGAGTCAAGAAACCCCCCAACTTACCTTTGAAATTGGCATAGGTGGCTATAATCACGAGATTCGATAATATAATGGCAACAGCTAATATGGAGATGAGAACAGCTTTGGTAAGTGCCTCCACTTTGGAATTATCCTGCAGGTAACTCATTTCCTGCATTTTTGTAATGTCTGAAAGAGAATTTGAAAAAAAAAAACAATTAATGAGAATAAATCTGCGAATAAGTAAGATTTAATAAGTAAACAAGTAAAAAAGGGCTTTAAGTTCGGCTAGGCCGAACTTGTTATACCCTCCGCTATGAGTTGTATTGAAGGCTAAATTCCAAATTTCAGCAAGTTAGGTAAAACAATGTGGCTAACTTTAAAAATACCGAAATTCGAGAGGTACCGTTCTATGGGAGCTATATGAAGGAGTGGACCTTTTCCGACAAATTTCATATGGAAAGTTTAATACCCCAAATGAAGACCAAATACAAACAACCATATGTATGTTGCACCAGTCTGTCCAATACAGACCTATCTCGCTTGAGCCTGTCTCTAATGACCCGTACATGGAATGTATGGGGGTAGCAGTCAGGTGTGGAACTGCCGAGATAGAGTTGCTGAACGTATACATCCCGCCTAGAAATAGCTGTATCTCAGATTACGTGCCTAACATTAGCCCGCTTTTTGAAGGTCATAATCGTCTGGGCCTGGGGAACTGTAATGCGCATCATGAGATGTGGCATTCGGCCTCGAAAACGACCAGAGAGGTACAGCGCTGGCTGAGCAGATTGACAGCTCTACGTTTTGCACGGTCAATGAGGACGCCCCTACCAGAATTAGAGGAGAGTGTCGCCAGACATAACCATCGTGTCACCAAGTCTGACAAATCACGTTACATGGCAACCCGTCATTTCCCTTGGATCAGACCATCTCCCCATAATTGTCTCCATTAGCAGACCACCCGATTTCATTACCTCTGAACGCCGCACATTCGTCAATCATAAGAAAGCTGTTTGGCCGGGTCTCAGAGAGTTCACCAATCACCGCTTCAGAGAACTGCCAAATCCTTCTGATGTTTGGGTAGCGGACGCCATATCCCTGTTGGTCGAATACCCGAAGTAAGACCAAACTTCCCAGCATAAGCGACGGGATTAGCAAATGAGCGTGATGAGCTTCGTCGAACAAAACCCCAATGACCCCAGAGTGGGAGCTGACATTGGAAGTTAACAGGCTGGTCGGCGAGCATAAGCGGAACAAGTGGTTAAATCATCTGAAGAGTTACAACATTGGAACTTGGACAACGGTTAAGTAACTCTCGAACCCTGGAAGAAGGGAAGATATGACCTCAATCACGTTACGTTGACTGACCCGAAGAGGTGCGCAAGTTATTTTAATCGACAGTTTGTCGAGCACCCCAAGAGTGACGGGCGAAGAGTATTACGTCGCATCAGATCTCTTCCTGCCGAGGAGGGACCACCACAGTTTACAATGGATTATGTTGCCAATGCTATCAGGAATGCTAAATCGTCCCAAGCGTTGGGCCCTGATGGAATCTCCATGGTAATGCTGAAGCAGCTGGATGAGCCGGGAGTGGAGTATCTCACTAAAGTTCTCAACTTGTCGCTATCCACCCTCACCCAAAATCTGGAAAATGGGCAGGGTGGTCCCACTACGGAAACTCGGCAAGGATGCCAGCAAAAGTGAATCGTATAGGCCGATTTCGCTTTTGTCGCCCGTAGCAAAGACCCTTGAGGGCTTACTCCTCCCCAGTATCAGCAATAGCTATCAAATTGCCGATCATCAGCATGGATTCCATAAGCAGCACAGCACGACAACTGCTCTGCACGCCATTACCACATATATATGTCAAGGACTCAACCAGAGACGACGGTGCTATAGAACAGTGATGGTTGCGCTTGACTTATCAAAAGCATTTGATACAGTCAGGCACTCCACGCTGTTTGAGGACATTGAGCGGACAACCCTCCGGCTAAGCTTGAAACGTTGGATAGTCAATTGCACGTTCCTGGCGTCAGGAACCTATCCTGATGACATCTGAGAGAGACTGAACAACTATCTAACCGATCTTACCACCTTTTTCCATTCGAGGAATATGCAGATTTCCGCCCCAAAATCAACAGCCACTCTGTTCACCACATGGACAGCGCAGTTTGGAAGAGAATTTAATGTCATGGTCGACAGTATAAGAATTCCAACCATAAACTGACCCAAAATTTTAGGTGTCATATTCGACACTACTTTCAAGTCGTGCGCGAACGCCACAGCTATCTGCGACAAACTGAAAAGTAGGAACAAGGTCCTCAAGTCCCTAACCGGCAGCACTTGGGGTGCAGTTGACCACATATAACGCGATAGGTCCGTCTGTGGTAAGCTATGCGGCGCCAGTTTGGTCCCCGGGATTATGTGATACGAATTGGAAAAAGATTCAAACCTGCCAGAATGTCGCCGTGAGAACAGCAACAGGGTGCCTCCTCAAGTCTTCAGTGGACCATCTACATGAGGAGGCAAAGATTCTTCCAGTAAAGCAACACAATGAGATGCCTTCGTTTCAGTACTTGCTTGGGTGTTACCGTGAGAGTCATCTCAATCACCATCTGCTCGATAGGCCCGACACATTCAGGCATGTCAGGAAGGATATTCATGCTCTAGAGTCGGAGGTCCAACAATAGAGGAGAGAACCCCTTGATCTACAGGCATATCAAGCAGATTTAAATAGTATTCACACGGATGTAGTTGCTAAGGCCATAAGCAAATATAGTGTGAATAAAGTCCTCGCAATACATCCCCCATCTATTGCAGCTGAGGAGCGTCAGCTGCCACGACAAACTAGAGTAGTTTTGGCTTAACTCAAAAAAAAAAAACATTGTTCCACAACAACGATCGGGAAATTGCAGTCGCCTAAATTCTTATTGGGCGGAAATCGACCGCGCCGTGCAAGACATCTGCCCAGTATGTGGCATGGGCCCGCACGACACAAAACACCATTTCAACTGCCCAGCCAAAAGTACTCATCTAACTCCAGTGGATCTGTGGTTACATCCCATCGAAGCAGCCACATTTCTGGAACTGGAGATAGACCCAGAGCCAGAATGAACAGAATAACGAACATACAAACCTAATAATAAACACTGTTACAACCACAACAACAACTAAATGCAAAGTTTCAGCCATTTCGGTGGATTATTGTGGCCACAACCTACAGAATACCGAAAATTGAGAGGTACCGTTCTAGGGGGGCTATATGAAGGAGTGGACCTTTACCGACAAATTTCTGGGGGAAAGTTTTGTATGCCCAACGAAGACTAAGTATCGAAATTCAGCTATTTCGGTGTGAATATGAGGCTACAACCTCCAAAATACCAAAAATCGGGTGGTACCGTTCTATGGGGACTATATCAAAACGTGGACCTATACCGAAAAATTTCATACGGAACGTTTAATATCCAAAATGAAGACCCATTGCAAAATTTCAGCCATTTTGGTGGATTATTGTGTCCACAACCTTCAAAATACAGAAAAACGGGAAGTACCGTTTTTATGGGGGCTATATTAAGGCGTGGACCTATACCAACAAATTTCTGGGGGAAAGTTTTGTATCCCCCCACGAAGGCTAAGTACAAAATTTCAGCCATTTCGGTGTAATAGTGAGGCTAAACCTTCAAATTACCTATAATTGGGAGATATCGTTCTATGGGGGCTATATGAACGCCTGAACTGTAACGTGACAAAATGATCACGAACATAATACCAACAACATTACGGCCCCACTATACAACAACTCAATTCCATCCACACTGATAAAACCCAAACTATGGAAACGATGCGTTATAATGCAATGTAATAAATCACCAGCATGACAACAACGGTGTACTTCTCAATCACTTTGTGCAACCGTTCACTGCTACTGCTGGGATCTAGTCACACGGGCTTGAATACAACTAAGTATTCGTAGTCCGCCAACCTACACGGAAGTGTACAGAGTGTTGGGGAGTATTTTTGAGAGCTACACCCTTTGTGCGGTGGCTAATACTTTCACTCCACCTTCGGGTGTTGTTCCACTCCACCTTCGGGTGTTGTTCCACTCTACCTCCGTGTGTTGTTCCACTCCACCTTCGGGTGGTGTTCCACTCCACCTTCGGGTGGTGTTGCACTTCACCTTCGGGTGTTGTTCCACTCCACCTTTGGGTGTTGTTCCACTCCACCTTCTGGTGTTGTTCCACTCCACCTTCGGGTGTTGTTCCACTCCACCTTCCACTCCACCTTCGGGTGTTGTTCCACTCCACCTTCGGGTGTTGTTCCACTCCACCTCCGGGTGTTGTTCCACTAGTCAGTACTCGTAGTATACTGTAGAGGTTAATTTAGAAGTAACACTAACTAACCGCGACCCGAACAACCGAGCCGAGTGCTGAATCACCGAGTGGCTGAATCCCTACAACACGAGAGTCGAGGGCCCGAGCAACCATACGAACACCGAGTGGCAACAGCTACAACACGAATCACCGAGTGGCCGAACACACACGAACTCCGAGTGGCCGCACATCTACTACACGAATCACCGAATGTCCGAACCCTGAACACCGAATCACCAAGTGGCCGGATACATACGAACCCCGACTAGCCGAACATCTACAACACGAATCACCGAGTGGCAGAACCCCGAATCACCGAGTGGCCGAACACATACGAACCCCGAGTAGCCGAACATCTAAAACATGAATCACCGAGTGACCGAACCCCGAATCACCGACTGGCCGAACACATACGAACCCCGAGTGGCCGAACATCCACAACACGAATCACCGAGTCCCCGATTATTGTCAAATCGCCTACAACCAAACAGCGAATCACCGAGTCCCCGATTATTGTCAAATCGCCTACAACCAAACAGCGAATCACCGAGTTCCCGATTATCTTCAGATAGCCTACTAACCGATCATCATAAAATCATTTACTGAATCCAAGTAGCCGATCCCCCTGCCAATTATCCTTCTTATCGTATTTAAACATTAGTAGATTATAAATTAGTTTCACATCAATAAATATCCGATTTAACCCCCCAGGAAAGGGAGATTAGTCGTCTTATTATTCCGTAAGGTTTAATGGACCCTTATGGCGACCCTGGACATGACTAAGTCTACCCCAGCCTACGACAAAACCACGTTACAGAACCTAAATCGACAATTTTTAGGTGGAAAGCTTTTGACACGCAAGGAAGACTTAATACAAATTTTAGCCATTACGGAGGGATATTGAGCCCACAACCTTCAAAATACCGGAAATCTGGATGTTCCGTTCTATGGGGGCTATATCAAGACGTGGACCTATACCGACAAATTTTGAGTGGAAAGTTTCTGGGCCTAATTCGTTTTATTTTGTGATATGTGTCTAATCAGATTTTCTCTACGACCATCCATCCATATATGCATTTCCATAGGAATGCGCTGTCTACTCAGTGAGTATTGGGTTCCAAGAGCAAAAAAAGTATACATAATGTTGTAGTAAAGATCAAAATGGCTAGTCCGGATCAAAGCACAAAAGTGTTGGACTTCTGAGGAGGAGGTGTCTGAATAAATGACCCAGCATGGTCCATTATGGGATTGGATCTTATTTTTGGGAGTCATCGTGCTCATCAGTCATTTTAATTGGTGCCGACAGGGGTTTATACAGCTTTTTGAAAATTTTCTTAGGTATTATGGAGTTGCTCCCTGAAAACAGTAGCGTCGTAATGGGAAGGACAACCTGCTGCAAAAAAATGCATGTTCTTAAACTGCACTTTTCCTAAAAATTTTGGAATTTTGTGTGGGATGTACCCATAGAAATTGGCCAATATAGTCCACATTCGAATCTGATTTATGTCAGGAAGAAATATTACGAAGTGTAAAGTTTGGGCCAAATCGGTTACTCCCTTCGAAAGTTATTGTGGCTTAACATTTTGAACTGTGTGACCGATATGGCCATCTTGAAACTTGATCTAAGTTTGGACAAAATAGTACGAATTGTACCAGTCAGCCAGACGAGAGCATGTGTTAAGGTGAACTTATCCGAAATTTTGTGTGGGAGGTACCCTAAGGAGTGGACAAAATAGTCCATATTCGAACCTGATACGTATCTGGTATCTGGTGTAAAGTATGGACCAATTCGGCCACTCCCATCAATAGTTATTGTGCGCACAATTTTTCCGACCTTTTTTGGCTGAGGTACCTGAAGGAGTGGACCGATATGGCTTATCTTCGAACTTAAACTAAGTTTGCACAAAATATTACGAAACCCAAATTTTGGACCGAATTGGCAGATCCGACGAGAGTTATCTTGCGTTCCAACCACTACACACTGTGTCATAGGGGTTTGTTACACTTTTCAGGCTATTTTCTCTGGAAGTATGGACTTGCCTCTTATGAACTTTTCGATGCGTTACAAACGGAATGACAAATTTAATTATACTACATTGGCCCAGTAAGCAGAATTAAGCGTTGAAATGGCATGGTTGCCATTTATCTTTGACCGCGACTTTTTATTTAATTTGCAGTCAACTCTAATATGTCTACTACGTACACTATTATATGGCGGTGTCCTTTAGCACCATCGATTTATTTGAGAACTATTACTAATTTAAACATTCTATTACCAATGTGCAATATTTCACACCATTACTCACATAGCGGCCACACTAACTCACACAATGTTATATCAAGTAAAAAAAAAAAAACATTTTTCTTCATGCAATGGTAAATGTTTAAAAAAAATCACGACCTTGCACTTCGTGCCAAAAATTATTGCTTTTAAGTCAATTATCCTTGTTAGTGACGGCGATGATGATGATGATAGTACCTATCATATCAGCAAAACGCCACCACGGCATTCATATCCTTTCCATTTAACCTTTAATATTTGCATTGAACATCAACACACCTTTGGGGCTTTTGAGTGCCTGGAAGGTTACAATAACCCTAACCTTGCATGTAACGAAAAAAAACACAGCCATTGATTGAATTTTCTTCAATTTAATAACACAATTTAAGAAAATCATTAAATTTACCCGACCAACATGTGGAACATATGAACGAACCAGTGAACGAGCGGAATGCGGACATGTGTTTTTCTTTTGGCCAGATGTTCTAAATTTGAAATATTTCAATTTGTTTTGTTGCTAAACATTTGAATTGCTTGCCTAAACTAGGCAATAATTTTTCCAAACATATGGGTTATTATATTACACTGCGACACGAAAATTATTAACAATATCCTGACACCACAGCGTGATAGAAGACCCAAAATAAGAAGACACGTGTCCCGGCGTTTTATCCTATCACTTCAACATTCGCGGTTATGGCCCCCAAAGACCTGAGGCCTTGATGTCAAAAGGGATCATTTTGTCAGGCACATATCTTCTTAACCGTGAGGAATTTGGATTTAATCGTGGAAGCAAAGTTGTAGCTCTCGTTAGTATCTATGGAGCGGAAACCGAGAAAAGAGGATAAAAATCGCTATTTTAACCATTAAGAACCGTTTCTACCGAGTTCGTATGTTCTAGAAAGTTTGTTGTTGAGATAAGGAACATTTACTAGTTGGTTGTTTGCCACAATTTTGATCGGTTTGATACCTGCAGACTAAAATCCGAGAAAAAAATATATTGGAAATTGGACCTTGAAGATTTGACCTTGAAGATGAGGTCGAATGGATTTTATGTGTTCACAATTATTATACTGCAACTTTGCCTGCACGAGTAATCTCAAATTCCAAGCGGTTCAAAAGATATGTGCCTGACAAAATGGTCCCTTTTGACATCATAGCCTCAGATCTCTGTGGGCCCGAAACCGTAACCGCGAAAGTTGAAGTGATAGCGAAAAACGCCGGGACACGTGTCTTCTTATTTTTGGCCTTCTATCACGCTGTGGTTTCAGAATGTGGTTAATAAACCATGACTCAAAAAATGACATACAGTGTTACATTACATTAATATGTTAATATTTGTATTTGCGAATCTAAGGGTTGGCGTATTGCAATACGCCATAATTTTACCGTCTTATAACCTTCGAGTTAATTTTGTTAAAATGAACTTCTTCTGCACGATTTTAAAAAACGGACCCTACTTTATTTTGTACAGTGTCTTATTTAACATGCTTTGGTGACTGTTTAGTTCACATCCAGTAACTCATTTTCAACGCAGTTGACCAATCGAACTAAAACTTTGCACGCTTTTCAGATCTGGATGACAATACATAAATATGAAACCAAATATGGGTCGATTTTTTTTCCTATAGCCCCCATATAACGATACCACCCGATTTCAGGTATTTTGAGGATTTTATAGCCTATAGTTCCGTTGAAGGTGGAAATGGCATGTTGAGAGGGGGAAGTTCGGAGGAAGTTGTTCGGTGGAGGTTGATCGGAAGTTCGGAGGAGGTTGTTCGGAAGTATGGAGAATTTTGTTCGGAATAGTAAAATCTATTTACTAAAATAATTAAAAATAAAACAATAATTGAAAAAAAAAAATAAGTTACAGTATTTATACCCTCAGCATTTATGCTAACGAGGGTATATACACGTTCATACGGGCAAAATGTGCCTCATCGAAATAATGGTCTTATACCCCAAGTATGTTTGGACGAAATGCGTTTCAGACAATTTGGAGTTGATTAAGCCATGTCCGTCCGTCTGTCTGGCTGGAGCGCACGATAACTCTCGAACGGATGAACCGATTCGGTCCAAAATTTGGTTTTCGTAATATTTTGTCCAAACTTAGTTAAAGTTCGAAGATGGGTTATATCGGTCCACACCTTCCGGTACCTCCCCCACAAAAGTTCGATAATGTTTGGAAAATTTGTGCGCACGACAGCTCTTGAAGGGAGTAAAGGATTTGGTCAATAGTTTGCAAATCGTGAAATTTGTACCAGGCTTAGATGAGGTTCGAATATGGACTCAATCGGTCCACACCTTCGGGTACCTCACACACAAAATTTCGGAAATGTTTAGTTTAAGACCTACTCTCGAATCGCTTTGATTTTTGTTGTAACAACTTGTATTCACTTCCCCCATACTACGGTACAAGTTTCATCAGGGGCAAGTCCATACTTTCTGAGAAAATAACCTGAAAGTTGCAAAAAAAAAACCTATAATACCATGTGTAGTGGTTGGAGCGCAATATAACTCTCAACGGATCAACCGATTCGGTTCAAAATTTGGCCTTCGTAATATTTTGTCCAAACTTAGTTTAAGTTTAAAGATAAGCCACAAAAGTTCAAAAAAGTTCGAAAAAAGTGTGCCCCCGATAACTCTTGGAGGGAGTGATATCTACCAGTTGTATATCAGTTTCGAATATGGACTCAATTTCTTTTAAAGCAAAATGCATTCGCTACCTTTCACCCCAATATTTATGTATCGAAAAGATATGACTCTCAAAATAAGATCCACTTCCATAATGGACTATGTCGGTCCATTCGTTTAAGTATCTCCTCCGCAACACTTTTGAACTTTAATCCTAATCCACATTTTTGTTGGCAAGTTCAAACGTCCAAAAATTGCCTCAAAATTCATAGAAAGCCCTAAATACATTCGATCTGTCCGTAGATAAACGCCTCAATTCACATAGGTTGAGGTATATCTCTGTCGGCAAAGTTGACTGATACTTTTTTATAGAGTAAAAAAAAAAATAGAGAAATCAAAAATCGCTGTTCGCAAAGGTGTACGACTTTATTCAGAATTCCTCATATATTCTTGATCATCACAAAATTCTAAGTCGATATTTTGAAATCAAGATGTAGCTCACAATACTTGGAATAGAGCTTGGTATTGAATATGAGAAAATGGGATTTTCAGAACTTAAACGCATCAGCCTCATTATCACCCTGAAATGGATGACATTTAGTATTCAAGATTTTTGGCTCTACAAAACTTTTCGCCAGACATTTTTCAGAACAGATTTAATTTTTGATATAGCCCCATAGAACGGCATCGCCCGATTTTCGGTGTTGTCAATGTATGACACCGAAATGGCTGAAACTTAGTATTCAGTCTTCTTTGGGGCTACAAATTTTTTCTCAGAAAATTTTCAGTACAGCCCTTAAAGAACGGTATTAACCGATTTTCGGTATTGTAAAGGTTTTACCTTTATTATCACACCTAAATGGCTGAAATTTGGTATTTAGTTTAGTATTTAAGTATAAAACCTTCCACCTGAAATTTGTGGGTATAGGTTCACGTTTTCATATAGCACCCATAAAAGAATACCTCCCGATTTTCGGTATTTTGAAGGTTGTCTTCTCAATATTCCACCGAAATGGTTGAAATTTGCTATTTAATCTTCTTTGGGGATATACAATTTTCCTCTTGAAATATGTCGGTATAGGTTCACGTTTTCATATAGGCCTCCCATATAAAATGTCCACCTGAAATTTGTTCATACAGGTCCACGTTTTAATATATTACCCCATAGAAAGGTACCCCGACTTTCAGTAATTTATTAGTTTTAGCCACATTATTCAACCGAAATGAGTGTAATTTGGTATTTAGTCTACGTTGGAGTAACAAAACTCTCCTCCACACTGCACAGTGCGAAATTTGGGAAGTTTAGTGGAACTTTAAGGGATTTTCAAAGTACATGAAATTAATTAAACTTTTATTGAATTCGTTAGCTAAGTACTCCACAGCAAATGGTCCAGTTTTGACCTCTAAATTTTTAGATGCTGCGGTGCAAATACCAAAATAAAAATTGAAATGCAGTGCAGACCTGAACTTGATCTGAAAGACATTATTAACAAAATTAATGGTACAGACCCACTAAATTGACCAATAAACATTATAGATACAAATGAAAATAAAAAATATTTACATTTTACTCCTTAATAGATGTGTAGGCTTGTGGGGCTTCACCCAGAAGTGGACCTATGTTGACAGCTAACATCTTAAAATTTACATTTGCATCAAAATCGGCTGCAATTTTTGTTTTTAACCTTTAAAATACCCAATATGAGGGAACCCGGCATGTGGGGGCTATTCCAAAACGCGAACCTATATTGAAAATATTTTGTACATAAGTTTTCTATCCGCTGAAAACTTAATATACCAATTTGCATCAAAATCGATTGAAAAATGAATGTAAAACGTAAAAACGGCAGCTACCGTTACATGAGCGCTACAGGAAACCGCGGGTCTATCTGGCCTAATTTGAGCCCCACACTGTCCACTAATATAATAAACATTTGTGCAAAATTTTAGGAATCTACACCTTTTCCTTTAAAAGTTATTAGTAAAGTTCCGCTAAAGTGCTCATATTTTGCACTGTGCACTGGTCGAAATCACTGATCTATCGGCGCGAATGTCAAAAAATCAAACTATAAAATTGCGAAATATTTTCCATTGTAGCGATTACAGACACTCTGCTGACTAAAACTTTGTTTAACTTTGTTGTTGTTGTAAATGTTCTCTCAGCTATTCACTATCCCATGCAAGAAATTTTGATGCATCAGATTTCAAGAAAATTTTTGCAAAATATTTTACTTCCTATTTGCTTAATTTCTAAATAAATTCTTAATAGAAATTAAAATTTTATTTCTTATTGATAGGAGAGGGTGTAAATTAAAATAAAAAACATTAATTTATTAAACTAAATTGCATAGCAAAAATGTTTATTTTCTTGAGTTTTTTTTTCGTAATATACTATTATTGATGGAGCGTAACAACAAATGTTCTGTAATGTTCAGTCCAATTCTTTTTGACAAATAAAATTGAATTTCCTAGATTCCGAAAAACCAAAATTTGGCTGCAACTAGCCGCAACTCTTGCTGATAAATGTATGGAAAATGTAGGTTAAATCCTCAAAATACCAAAAGTCGGTGGTACAGTTATATGGGGGCTATATCAGAAGTCAATATTCAGCTTATTTCATCTGAAAATGTGGACAAATTCCTCAAAATACCGAATATTGGAAGGTAACGTTATATGAGGGCAATAGCAAAACGTAGACATACATATGTCCAAAAGTTTTGATGGATAATGTTTGTGACTACTGGGAACCCTAAATACACCTAATTTTTAGAGTTTTTTTTTTATTTTTTTACGATCTTGCTGGAAAACCACAAGTCCTATGGAATTGGAGCTTAAGAAAGTTTTGTAGCAGTGAAAAATCTCTACAAGATTGTCCTGTGCGATGTTTTCGTAGGTTTTAGAATTTTTGAGATATTGAAGTTCAAAATGGGACAATTCATCGAATGCATCGTCTCCTTATAAAACAATGTCATAACTGCAATTTCCCAACTTAAATTTATATATCTCAAAAATGGCATAACTTATGAAAAAATTACAAAAGCCAATTTTCTAGACAATTTTCACAGCTATAAGATTTTCTCTAGTCCCATTTCGATAAGATTTGCCGTTTTCAAGCAAATCGTGAAAACCTATCGAAAAAAAACTAAAAATGTAAAAATGGTAAAACCTAGGACCAAATCATAACAGTCAATCTTCTAGAGAATTTTCACAGCATTTTCTATAGCCTCATTTCGATAGGACTTGCGGTTTCCAAGCAAACCGCAAATAAACCTAAAAATGTGAACTTTGACCGCGATTTATTTAAAAATCCATCCAGCTATTGTTTTTGTACCCTCCGCCACAGTATGTAGTGTATATTAAGTTTGTTTTTCCGTTTGTAACGCATTTAAAAAATCATTTACGACCCTATAAAGTATATATGTTCCTGGTCATGGTAAAATTCTGAGTCAATCTGTGCATGTCCGTCCGTCCGTCTGTGGTAATCACTCTAGCATCCATAAAAATGGGGATAGGAAGATGCGTCTTTTGTTTACAGGCAGGTCAAGTTCAATGATGGGTTATATCGGTCCACGTTTTGGTATAGCCTCCATATAACGGTACCGCCGATTTCAGGTATTTTGACGTTTTTAGTCACATTTTCAAACCAAATTAGCTATAATTTGACATTCAGGGTTCTTAGTGATCAACAAGCTTATATTTCAAATATGATGGACATAGGTCTATGTTTTGGTATAGTTCCCATATAATGGTACCTCCCGATTTTCGGTTTTTGAGGATTTTAGCTACAATTTTTAACCAAACTAGCTGGAATTTGACATTTGAAGTTTTCAAAGGCGTTTCGTTCTCCATTAAAAATCGTCAATATAGGTCCATGTTTTGGTATAGGTACCAGGTATAGGTAAAATCGGTACCTCCCGATTTTCGGTATTTTGAGGATTTTAGCTACAATTTTTAACCGAACTAGCCGTAACTTGATATTTTAGGTTCTCAGTGGTCACAAAACTTCTCCACCAAAAATAGTCCACATAGGTCCATGTTTTGGTATAGCTCCCATATAACGGCACCTCCTGATTTTCGGTATTTTGAGGAATTTAGCTACATTATAAAACCGAACTAGCTGTAATTAACCATTTGAGGTTCTCAGTAGTCACGAAACTTCTCCACCAAAACTCGTCAACGTTTGTCCATGTTTTGGTATAGGTCCCATATAACGGTACCTCCTGATTTTCGGTATTTTCAGGATTTTAGCTACAATTTCTAACCGAACTACCTGTAATTTGACATTTGAGGTTATTAGTGGTCACGAAACCTCATCACCAAAACTCGTCAACATTGGTCCATATTTTGGTAGAGGCTTCATATAACGGTACCTCCCGATTTTCGGTATTTTGAGGATTTTAGCTACGTTTTTTAACCGAACTACGTGCAATGTGACATTTGAGGTTCTTAGTGGCACGAAACTTCTCCACCAATATTCGTCGACATAGGCCCATGTTTTGGTACAGCTCCCATATAACTGTACCTACTGATTTTCGGTATTTTAAGGATTTTAGCTACAATTTTTAACCGAACTAGCCGTAACTTGATATTTTAGGTTCTTGATGGTCACAAAACTTCTCCACCAAAAATCGTCAACATAGGTCTATGTTTTGGTATAGCTTCCATATAACGGTACCTCCCGATTTTTGGTATTTTGAGGATTTTAGCTAAATTTTTTAACCGAACTAGCTGTAATTTAAATTTTGAGGTTGTCAGTGGTCCAAAAACTTCTCCACTAAAAATCGCCAACATAGGTCAATGTTTTGGTCTAGTCCCCATATAACCGAACCTCCCGATTTTCAGTATTTTGAGGGTCTTGGATACATTTCTCGACGGAACTACCCGTAATTTGACCTTTGAGCTCCCCTGCAGTTACAAAACTTGTCCACCAAAAATTGTAAAGGTTGGTCCACACTTTGATAAAGCCTCGTAGGTGGTACCTTTCACCTGGCTGAACAAAATGTGTTAGATTAGATTAGATAATTTAGGTATATAAAAGCATGGACTATATACACTGTCAAATTTTACCAAAAAAAATCATATTATATTTTCCGACCAATTTTACAGTCAAATTTTACCAAAAAATCAACCAATTTTAAGCAAAAAACAGCATGGACTATACATAGTCAAATTTTACCAAAAAAGTCATGTTATATTTTCCGACCAATTTTAGGCAAAAAGCATGGGCTATACACTGTCAAATTTTACCAAAAAATCATATATATTTTCCGACCAATTTTACGCTTAAAGCTTGGACTATACACAGTCAAATTTTCCCAAAAAATCATGTTATATTTTCCGACCAATTTTTAGCAAACAACAGCGTGGACTATATATAGTCAAATTTTACCAAAAAAGTCATGTTATATTTTCCGACCAATTCTACGCAAAAAGTTTGGACTATACATAGACAAATTTTACCAAAAAATCATGTTATATTTTCCGACCAATTTTAAGCAAAAATGATGGACTATACACAGTCAAATTTTACGAAAAAATCATGTTATATTTTCCGAGCAATTTTACGCAAAAAGGATGGACTATACACTGTCAAATTTTACGCAAACAGCATGGACTATACACTGTCAAATTTGACCAAAGAATCGTGTTATATTTTCCGACCATGTTATATTTTCCGACCAATTTTACGCAAAAAACAGCATGGACTATACATAGTCAAAATACACAGTCAAATTTTACCAAAAAAGTCATGTTATCTTTTCCGACCAATTTTACGCAATAAGCATGGACTATACACTGTCAAATTTTACCAAAAAATCATATTATATTTTCCGACCAATTTTACGCAAAAAACATTGGTCGAAAAATTTGTCCACCTAAAATTGTGAAAGACAAGTAATATTAAAAAGCGCTTCGGCGATATATATTTTTTTGTTTTTTGATTTTTCTCATCTATGAACATTGTAGTTTCAATATCCCCAAAAACTTCCCAGGTGTAAGCTCCTTTCATTTGAAGTTGGTTCAAGAGCACCGTGATATAGTTCGTGGTGGAGGTACAACCGAAATTAAGGTAGAAACACAATGAAGTACGCCGCTATTTTACGCTAAGTTTCATGTAAAAGATTAAAGGCCAAGTACTTCCTAATTCAAACGAATTAGGTAGCATTTGAATTAGGTAGTACTTCGCCTTTAATCTTTTACACGAAACTGAGCGTGAAAAAAGCGGCATATTCCATTGAGTTTCTACCTTTAGTGCCGTTCTTACTTTTTTTAATTATATACATTTGCATCTACTTCCATTTTTCAATGGAAAGCTTCATATGTTACATTTGAGCACATGCAATAAAAACAACAGCAAAAATCCAAACAAATTTGTTCAACTTGTTTGGCGGACGTATAGCCTTAGAGGAAATGCATAGTTTGAATATATGTATAAGCGATTTTTATGCAATACAAAATAAAACACTTACCGTACTTCCGGTCATGACGCTTTGCCAAGATTTATTGGTGGATCATCATCGCCTGAACATTAGATGAACAACAAACACATGGATAGAGCAAGAGTGAGACAAACACACGTTGCACCACGTTAATGGCAAACAAATTTGGCGGGAATTTTCACAGACCCTGGTGGTATTCCTTTGAAGTCTTTGGCGGTGATGTTGTTGCTGTTGGTGTGGCAGGAAGGAAGGAAGAATGAAATTCCAACTGCAAACAAGTGTTTGAAGGAAACTTCGTTTTTTTTTTGTTGGTTTAGAAATATTGCAGTTTGATTTTCTATTTCGGTTGGGAGAGAGGGGCAGATTTGCGGTAGTTGTACTTGATGTTGTAGTACATACACCAGTTATCTAGTAGTGGTGCATTCCAATATGTCCTTAAGGTGTTGGAGAGAACTTTTGATTTCGTTTTTATTTTTTTCAGTTTGTTTTTGGAGTTTACCAGAAACACGCGAAGGTCGTTTCATTGATTGGTATTGGGTCTAAGCAAATAATGCAAATAGTGTTTTTTTCTTCGCTTTGGCCTAGAAAGGATGCGGTGCTGATATCTTTTTTTGGGTCTTCGCCAAAAATGTACTGTATGTAGTAGTAGTAGTAGTAAGGCAATGAATATGAACTGCAATGCACTGTTGTCGGGCCCAAAAAGAATTCCTTGCTTACAATTGTGCGGACGTTTGTCGTTTTTTTGCCTTCGATTTCTTTTATTTTTGTTCTTGTCCTTTTTGTTTTGTTGCCAAGTTTAAGGTTAGGGTTATGTTTGTAATATCACACTGGGTTGGCCATGTGTGGTATTTTATAGACTGGCGGCACTCCTCAAAGCCAGAAGCTTTGATGGAAAAAAGTTTTTTGTTGTTTTTGGATTTACAAAAAACAAAACTGTTTTAGTTATTTCACAACACTATTTGTTAAAAAGTTTTTTTTTATTTTTTGTTATACGAAGATGGTTTTGTTTTAAATATTTGTATATATAGGCATATATTGAAGTAACTTTGTCAGAGAGTGAGTTGTTGTTGGTTTTTTTTTTTATAATATCACTACTTAGGCTTTTTATTATTAAATATTTTTGTAATATACTTTGATAACTTGTTTTCTATATAAATATTATATACTGGAAGATTTAATGATTAACTATTAAAAAAATCAGAGATATCTATTTTTAGTTAGATAAATTTTAACGTTGTTGTTGTTATTATTTTTCTATAGTTTTAATAAAATATTTTTAACACAGCTTTCCGTTTTAACGAATATTACTAATTATTAATATGTTATGTAACTTGTTATATGTTTCTTCTCTATATATAGATTTTTTAGTAAATTTGAAGTAATTAACTATGATTTTTATTTGAGTGTAATTGTTGTGTAATTTTCGCCGCCAATGTCGATGGAGTTAGAATCTGTAAAGAAAGAAAAAACAAACAATGTTATTGTTGTTATAATCATTATAAAGATTTAATAGATTTTAATGAAATTACAAATTATATTGATATTTAAATTATGGGAGTTATTCTGAACAAAAATTCCCCGTGAGTTCGGTCTTTCCGCCGTTTCAAAATAAAGTAAGGGAGAGAGTGAGAAATGGGGAATTTACGTTCCGAATAATCCCCTATATTTTATGTTGTTTAAATGGCCAAAACGCCTATTTTGAGCGGAAAAACGTAACATGAATTTTGTTACATGGGCAAAATATCGATTATGGGAAATCACTCATTACATAAATTACTTGTTTCAGACACACACAGGTTTTCGACAAAAGTTAAAATGGTTATATCAATGGGACAATGGAAGATGTGTCAGCCATTTTTATACCTTTAGCCGTATACAGGTTCGGACAGAACTAAAGCACCCCATCAGAACATTTTTTTAAAATGTTTGTTTCGTTTATTGTTGAAGATTCAATCTCATTTGATTGCTTGAGTGGAGTATTCCCCCATTGGCTCAACTTCATTTATTACCCTCTATTACAGAGAGTAATGTTTTTCAAAACGAACTGACAGTGTTGCAAAATTTTTCTGATCGCTACCAATATCATGGTTTCATCCCGGCGAAGGGAATTATCAATTAATTGGCTTCTCAGTTTTTGAAATGATGCCTTTTTAGCGAAAATAATAATTTTTTTAAAATAATATTTTTTTTAAATAATATTTTTTTTAAGAAAACGAAGTTATAATTTTTTTATTGTTCTTTTTATTTATCTATATCTTAATTATTGGAAAGCAAAAACATAAGGAATTCAGAATTTAATAAACAAAAGTTAAAATTCAAAAAAGGATTTCAGGTCGCAAATATAAGCGGACAAAACTAAAGCACCTCCCTATTTGAGGTGCAACAAAAACTATTGAAAACCATATTTCGTTGCGTATCCTCTATTCTGGATGAAACAAACACATCTTTTAGGCATAGAGGATATTAAATTATTAATTATCGCAGGCGAAATAATTAATTTTCGCAAAATTTAGCCAAAATCCTCAAAATACTGAAAATCGGGAGGTACCGTCATACGAAAACGGGGACCCAGATCCACAATTTTTGGTGGATAGGTTTTGTGACCACTAGGAACCCCATGTACCAAATTACAGCTAATTTAGTAGGAAAGTATGGCACATATCCTCAAAATACTAAAAATCCGGAGGTACCGCCAAAAGGGGGCTATACCAACACATTATCCGATATTGTTGATATTCATACAAAACTGTTGCTACGGCATATTCTGGTCAAATACAAAATTGCTTAGTTTTAAAAATTAGCAAAAGATCGATTCACAGAAGAACTGTAGAGGCCGTCTTATTCAGCCGACGATCAGCTAACTGTAGTATCCAACAATTAAAAAAGTATAAGTCGGCTTTGCCGACAGAGATATACCCTCAGCCTGTGTGGATTCGACTATGAGCTATAGCACGTACCATTTTAGCGAATATTTTGGAACTTTTGAAGGGAAGGTACAGGAAGGAGGGGACCTATAAGCACCACCTTCGAATTTCATCTAATATTCGAAGAAATATTACGATGTCCAAAGTGTGGACGAACGCAGTACTCGTTTCGAGCTCTCTAGCCGCTACATATGGTGCCATAGGGTTCTTTTTACAATTTTCGGGCTGATTTATCAAGAAGTATGGACTTGCCCCTGAAACAACTTTTGCTGTCGTAACTGAGACAGCGAATTCAAGTTCCTTCAACAAAAATCAAAGTGATTCGAGAGCAGGTCGTAAAGTGAATTTATCCAAAATTTTGTATGGGAGGTACCCTAAGGAATGGGTAGATATATTAGGTTGTGTAAAGTATGGACCAAATTGGTCACTCCCATGAAGAGTTATCGTGCGCACAATATTGTCCGAATATGGTTGAACTTTTATGGGGGATGTACCTGAAGGAGTATACCGATATGGCTTATTTTCGAACTTAAACTAAGTTGGCACAAAATATTATGAAGGCCACATTTTGGACCGAATCGGCAGATCCGTTCCAGAGTTATCTTGCGCCCCAACCACTACACACGGGGTCATAGGGATTTTTTGCAACTTTCAGGCTATTTTCTCAAGAAGTATGGTTTTGCCAATGATGAAACTTGTACCGTCGTATAGGGGGCAGTGAATACAAGTTGGCGCAACAAAAATCAAAGCGATTCGAAAGTTGTCCCTAAACTTAATTTTTTTCGAAATTTTGTGTGGGAGGTACCCGAAGGAGTGGACCGATTGAGTCCATATTGAAACCATATTTAAGTCTGGTACACATTTTACGATGGGCAAAAATGGACCAAATCGGTTACTTCATTGAAGAATTATCGTGCGCACAAATTTCACGAACATTTTCGAACTTTTATGAGGGAGATACCGGAAGGAGTGGACCGATATAGCCCATCTTCGAACTTAAACTAAGTTTGGGCAAAATATTACGAAAGCCAAAAATTTGAACCGAATCGGTTCATCCGTTCGAAAGTTATCGTGCGCTCCAACCAGCCAGACAGACAGACTGACGGACATTGCTCAATCGACTCCAAATTGTCTGAAACGCATTTCGTCCAAACATACTTGGAGTCTAAAACCATTATTTCGCTGAGGCACATTTTGCCCGTATGAAAGTGTATATACCCTCGTTAGCATAAATGCTGAGGGTATATAAAAGAAAATTAAAAAATAAATGTATAACCTCGTTTTCTCAAAAAATTATAATTTTTAAAAAAATGTATATTAAGTTTTTTTTTTTTTGTAACGCATTGAAATAATCATTTGAGACCCTATAAAGTATATATATTCTTGATCAGGGTAAAACTCTGAATCGAACTATGCATGTCCGTCCGTCTGTGGTAATCACTCTAGCATCCACAAAAATGGAGAGAGGCAGGTCAAGTTCGATGATGGGCTACATCGGTCCACGTTTTGGAATAGTCTCCATATAAAGGTATCACCTGCTTTTCAATTTTCGGTACCGATTTTTGGTATTTTTTGGGGTTTAGCTACAATTTTAAACCGAGCTAGCTGTAATTTTTTTGTTGCCACCGTCGTGCAATGGTATGCACAAACGCCTTGTACTCCGAAGGTCGTGGGTTCGATTCCCCGGCCAGGCAACATCAAAATTTTCAACGGTGGCAAAATATACCCCTCAGTAATGTTGGCGACATTTCCTGAGTATTTCAGCCAAGCGGTGTCCATATCATTGAGCTAATATGAATCGGGGTGCACTCATTGATATGAGAGACGTCTCCCTTGTCCCGCCTGGGTTGTTTGTGGAACATTTATTTATTATTAGCTGTAATTTCACATTTGAGGTTCTCACCGGCCACGAAACTTTTCCACCAAAAATCGTCAATGTAGGTCCATGTTTTGGCATAGCCCCCATATAACGGTACCTTCCTATTTCCGGCATTTTGAGAATTTTAACCGAACTAGCTGTAATTTGTCATTTGAGGTTCTTAGTGTCCATGAAACGTCTCCACGGAAGCCCCCATATAACGGTACCTACCGATTTTTGGTATTTTGAGGATTTTAGCTACAATTTTAACCGAACTATCTGTAATTTGACATTAGAGGTTCCAGTGGTCACGAAAATTTTCCACCAAAAATCTTCAACATTGCTCCATGTTTTGGTGAAGCCCCCATATAACGGTACCTACCGATTTTTGGTATTTGAGGGTTTTAGCTACAATTTTTAGCCGAACTAGCTGTAATTTGACATTTGAGGTTCTCTGTAGTCATGAAACTTCTCCGCCAAAAATCGAACTAAACCCAATATAACGGTACCTCCCGATTTTCGGTAGTTTGAGGATCTTAGCTACATAGTTTGATGGAACTATCATTAATTTGACTTTTGAGGTTCCCTGCAGTTATAAAACTTTTCGACCAAAATTGTAAAGACAGAGCCACACTTTGATATAGCCCCGTAGGAGGCAGCTTTGACTTGACTGAGCACCTCTAAAACATGGTCTTTGAACGTTTCAACACTATCTTCTGGCGAAGAAAATTGTTGATCACGCCTTTTTTATACCCTCCACCATAATATGTAATTCCGTTTGTAATGCATCGAAATATTCATCGGTGACCCTTTAAAGTATATATGTATATTTTTTATCAGTGTAAAATGATAAGTCGATATAACCATGTCCGTCCTTTTGTTGAAATCAGGATACAGCTCGCAATTTTTAATATAGAGCTTTAAAATATGTATAGAAGTTTATATTACTTATAGGATGTTTGTTATTGAAAATGGGCTATATCGGTCCACATTTTGATATAGCCCCCATAAAACGGTACCTCCCGATTTACGATATTTTGACGTTTTTAGCCTCAATATCCCAGCGAAATGGCTGAAATTTGGGTAAAAAGTTCGGCCGGGCCGAACTTAACTCCGTTCTTACTTGTTTCTTTTTGTTTTGGAACAAAAAGAAGTCATTCGATGCCAAGTCAGGGCTGTACGGCGCAATATGGTTTGAAGCGATGTGTGATGCTGGCAAGCAAGGCGATCAGGCAAGGCTTCTTATGCCTTAACGCAATTGAGAACATTTTAAAGCTCATAATGTCTTCATTTTTGAAACGCATCCAAACAAAGCTGAGATACTCGTCAGTACTATTCAGATAAAAAATGGGAAAGTGGGATGCGCGCCAACCTATTTTGCATCATAATAAAGGCGATAAACATGAATTTTTACACAAAAGTTTTTGTCCATCCCGACTCTTGAATATTATCCGACGCTTCTATCTTTATAATACCCCTATTAACCCCCTATTAACCACGATCCTATCAAAATTGGGACCTGTAGCTTGATTATAAAAAAACTGTAAAATGGGATGCATTACCGACATTTGGGATATCTCCGTTGATTGACCACCTACGCCAACCTACTTTGAATCATTGTGAAGATAGAACTTTCAGTTTTCATGGTCAGGCTTTGCTGTGATACAGTTCGACTCAGCATCATTTTGATATATATAAGTATAGGTTTACGACCATTATTTCTTACGGATGTATTGCATAATGTAATGTTTTTACTTTGAAAAATCCGTTTAAATATTCATCAGATTTATGAAGGGGTTTAAATAATAAATAATCCAATTAATGTATTTGGATTATTTTTTTATTTTATTTTATTTGTTTAATGTGTTCAGAGTATACAATTTTGTTTTAACCGTTTGTGCGTATGAAATATATTGTTATATAAAATAAACTAACCAACCACATTAACAACCTACATATGTATGTATCATACTCATTATGGGTGTGTATACAGACACGCCATACATTGACATATTAAATTAATTTATAATAGCCTTGTCAAGATGAGT
This sequence comes from Musca autumnalis, assembly GCF_047663935.1. NCBI lineage: Eukaryota > Metazoa > Arthropoda > Insecta > Diptera > Muscidae > Musca > Musca autumnalis. The sequence continues at coordinate 48,800,593 of NW_027411977.1, forward strand.
GAATATTTTATAATACTTATAATAAATATATATCTCATAGTTATATGTGTGTATATGACACAGGTGTGTCTATGTTATATATACATACACATGTAAATATCATAATACGTTCAGCTCTTCTTTTGAAATTATCACACAAACACTCTTAATTGTGAAAGGAGTGTCATCCACTTAAATTTGCATATATTACACAAACATAAATGGGTTTAAAAAAAGTTTACCTATATAAATACATGTACATTCATATATGTATATGTACATAGGTTAAGAAGTATAATTCACGAAATGAGGTGATGTCACAGAACCAAGATGGTTCAATATAAAACACGATCTGAGATTCTGTACAAAAATATTTTACCGTTTGTTCCTCCGTAAAAACTCAACGTTATTTGTGTCTTGGGGTCCTCTCTCTGACCTACATATGCATGATCAATATACATGTTTAAGTCAAAAGTTCAACAAGGAGTGAGCCATTACTGGCAATTGGGGACGGCGATCCCGAAACCCCGTTTTTTTGGAACTATTCAAATCTCGATTTATTTCTTCAGGGTCCCGGGATTTTTCACATTACTTTTCAATGGGGTTTATCCACATATGGAAAATAATCCTCTGTAAAATGAGTTGTTGAAAATATAATTGATCAATTACGCCACGAAGGGAATAATTTTAAGTTTATTTAGAAAATGTTCCATAATGGCTATATTAAACGATAGGTCTGTTCGATAACCCAAAAGTTTTTACAAATTTGTACAAACTTTTACAAAATGCCGTTCGATAACAAACTTGCAAATACTTTTTACTTGCAAAGTTATCGAACAGACTTCATATGTTTTTTCACATGTATGACAACAAACATATGGTGTAATATAGCCATAAAGGAAGATGTCAAAAAGAGTTTCGTAAAATATAAAGTTTAAATTTGAATGCAAATTGTATTTTTTCAAACAAAATTCGAAGATAATGAAAATGATAAGTACTCACAGTTGCCACAGTTGGTAGAATGTTACCAAAATTGGTAACTTTTTTTGGGGTTGGTAATTTGGTAACTTCGTTTTTGGTTTGGTAACTTTTCAAGGTTTGAACAACTATCCAATTTTTGTTTTTCTTCTATCATTTTCCGCATTACTAAAAATACTGAAAAAAACATGAAAACAACTGTGTGAACGTGCGCCAAATTGTTCAACGGCGTGATAGGCAAATATCATAGTTAGGGTCTTTGTTCACATTGATATAGTGCCTGTTTTTTCTTGCAAAATATTTTCTACTATCCGGCTAAAACCTTAATAAGCCATGTAGGTTCGATAATGTGGTAGAATCCTTCAAAATACCGAAAATAGACCGATACTCATTAAATGCTGCAATATCAGAATAATGAACTACATGACAATTCTCTAAAGGAATGTTTTATACCCATAGTAAATACGAAATTTGTGCTACTTCAACTGGACAATGTGGCGGTATCGTTGTATGCCCCCCCTACCAAGTAATACTAATTACCAACTTTAATCCACGTCGGTTAGATAACGTGGTAAAATAATTAAAAATACAGAAAATCGGGTGGTATCGTTCTATTAGAGCTATACCAAAAATATATAAAAAAACATATTTTATATACCCAACTGGGCTAAAACCTTAAAAATATAGAAAATATTTTTAAACGCATCAAAAGCATCTTAGTTGGCCACGCTTTTTTTTAATGTTTTGTAACTCCGTGATTATCCGTGATTATCCACGTCGAAAATAGTGAAAATGATTGGACGAAAATGTTGACAAGTAAAATCCATTTTTTTGCAAAGTGATCGTATGTCAAACATTCCGGAGGGTAAAACTGTAAATAAATGTCAAATGGCATCTGGCAACACTGTGTGTTGCTTAGGCCGCAATTTTTTTTACTTCCCCTACGTGTATATCAAAACGTGAACCGCAGTAATATAAACTTATATTCTAAATTATAAAACTTTATCTTAGATATGCGAGCTGTATCTTGATTTCAACAGATAGACGGGCATCGTTATTTTATAAATTTAATTATACCCCTCATAATATAAACATTTGTTGGTAACTTTTTGGTAAGATTTTCGGAAAATTTTGGTAGAACATTTTTTTTACTCAGTGGCAACCGTGTAAGTACTTTAATTGTTATACCCTAGACCAGAGACGAGCTTCTTTGCAAAGAAGTATAGTGAGGGCGCACAGTGTTGCCGCTTCCATACAAAAGTGGACAAAAATAGAAGGAGTTGACCTAGGTTGATGAATTTTTGCACAAGTACTTGTAAGGGCATAGGAATGAAAATTTTCAACTTTGGTCCATATCGGTCCAGATTTGGATATAGCCCCCATATATATCTTTCTCCGATTTTGCTATAACTCGGTCAATTTTGATCGAATAGCCTTCAAATTTAATATGTAATATTTTCTTAGGCCCCTGAGTAGCTCTACCGATTTTCACAAAAATCGGTTCAGATTTGGATATAGCCCCCGTATATATCTTTCCTCGATTTTGCTAAGAAATAAGAAAATATTACATGCTAAATTTGAAGGCTATTCATCAAAAATTGAGCGAATTATAGCAAAATCGGGGAAAGATATATATAGGGGCTATATCCAAATCTGAACCGATTTTTGCTAAAATCGGTGAAACTACTCAGGAGCCTAAGAAAATAACACATATTAAATTTGAAGGCTATTCGATCAATATTGAACGAGTTGTAGCAAAATTGGGAAAAGATATATATGGGGGCTATATAAAATCTGAACCGATATATCTCAGAAGGTTGCAAGGATGGGCAGAATGTTTTTACACATTTTGATTTGGAAGATATGTCCAATTAACGGAAAATAGGAGCCAAGGTGGCAATCAAAAGATCTGCTCTACTAAATATTAAGAACTTTGAATTTTTTTTTATCAAATTTAAATTTTGATTTCTTGATAACGGTACATTGCCCATGTGCAGTTAATGTTAACTTTTTGTACTAAAACGTTATATTTATAGCCCACTCATCAAATCCCCATCCAACACTTTTATTATTATCAACAAATTTTGCAGAAAATGTTATTTTAAATGTCGTCTAATTTTCATATGATTATCGCCTTAGATTACCTGGGAAATATTTTTCATATTTGAAGAGCTATAACTTCATTATGGATGCACATATCGACAAAATTCTTTCAGATACTTTGTATCGGATGTGTTTACTGTAAGAAAAAAACATAAACATATGTAAAAGTTAACATCACATTTTTGATTTTTGTCCACGCGGCAACACTGTGGGGCGCCCACTGAGTTGTTTTTGCATTTGCTTCTCTCTCACTTACAGTGAACGTGAATATAATCATCCAGCATTCGGCACACAACAACGACAATTTGAGCAAACACTGTCGTCAGTGCATGGTTTCTCACCCACTATAGTGAGTGGAGAGAGAAGCTCTCTTTGCTTGCTCGCGAGTAAAGAGGTGCCGCATTCTGATATAAACACACGATAAATATCATGTGGTTGTTGTTTTCTTCATCCATACATAAACACATACTGAAACATTGACGGAAATTCTTGGGCGACCCTGCCCTAGACCCATGCCGTTCGTTGGTACTGTTGAGGTTACGAAGTTTTTCGGCAAATCACACAAACACGACCCGAACACAAAGAAAGAGCGTGTATGAGAGAGCAAATGTGTTGATTGGTTTTCTAGCTAGCGTGCATACAAACTTCCTAACACACTAACCCGCTTGCGACGAAAATTCCAATTGTCGCAATTTAAGTACTCCAGAACTAGTTCCAATCAGTACTAGTACAAATTTTGGCCCCTAAGTAATGCGAAGGGAACCAATTGTCACCTTTTTATCCCCAAGTAAACGAGGAGGCGTCAGTTGCGACTTAATTATCTTAACTTAAACGACCAGTTGTATAAATAATTCACATTTACATTTTCTTCATAACTTTAATATAAATAAAGCATCCAATAACAGAAGCTAGTGTTGATGGACTGAATATCTTCGTACATATTATTCATATTGTTCTGGTATAAAAAAGGAATACGAGGGAAATATGCAAATCGCCCTCTTCTTCTCTCTACCCGCTAGCAATTCCAATTGTCGCAATTTAAATAGTCCTAAACTAGAGGCATGTGGTACTAGTTCACAATTGACCCATAAGTAAGGCGAAGGGAACTAATTGACACCTATATATCCCCAAGTAAACGACGAAGCGTCAGTTGTGACTATTTCCCACTACTTTTTTTTATAAATAAACTGGTATATGACTGTAAACCTGGAACTAGTACAATACCACCTACAGGTAATGCATAGAGTGTCAATTGGTTACCTCCTATGACATCCCCATGTTAAAGTTTACAGTTGATTGCACTGTGAGGGGTCAGAAGTGGAACTAGTTACTATAACGCTGAGAATCGACGAGTTTCCGATGCCGAACTAGCCCATCGCGCAAGCGGGTAATATATTCACATTTTTGTCTTCCCTCTTCTTGGTCGGCACTGCCCTAGACAGACGGCAGCTTGAATTAGGCATTATGATCTGCATTTAATTTTACGCTGACAGGCGACAGTTTCTGCATTTAGGAAACAGCTGATTGCTGGTTAACAACTGTTTGGTTGTTGTTTGCCATGCAAATTGTGTCTCAGAGCATAAATATGCTCTCTCTCCTACATGAATATGGGCTCTATTTTACAGCATTGCCATATTGAAATGCCTAAATTCAGTTTGATTTTGTGCATTAAGAATGTGGATAATGCACGAATTAATTTGAATTAATGCAGTTAATTCAAATTAACGCTGCCGTCTGTCTAGGGTATAAAGCTATTCGCATCTAAGTCATTCACTAATGCAGATCATTGGAAATACGAATCTTAAGCTATACTAGTTATAACCCCAGACCTCGCTTTGGGTCGTTCATGTGTTGCTCGAAGTGAAACGACGCAAAGTTTATTAAGATTTTCTATTTAAAACCATGTCACGTTCGGTGATCGGTTCCAGGGTTAAGAAAACTGAACATTTAAATATCTTAGTGTAATAAGAATCATCTAGCGAATTAGTTTTTTTTTTCTGGTCAGGACTAATTTCTTCCAGTTCTGTTCCTGTTTTTTATGCCCTCAGTCTTTAGACTAATGAGGGTATATACACTTTCATACTGGCAAAATGTGCCTCATCGAAATAATGGTTTTATACCCCAATTATGTTTGGACGAAATGTGTTTCAGACCATTTGGATTTGATTTAGCCATGTCTGTCCGTCTGTCTTGCTGGCTGGAGCGCACGATCACTCTCGAACAGATCAACCGATTCGGTAAAAAGTTTGGCTTTCTTAATATTTTTGTCCAAACTTAGTTTAAATTCGATTATGAGTTTTATCGGTCCACTCCTTCCGGTACCTCTTCCACAAAAGTTCGAAAATGTTGGGAAAATTTGTGGACGCGATCGGTCCACTCCTTCGGGTATCTCCCACACAAATTTTCGGAAAAGTTCAGTTTAGGAGCTGTTCTCGAATCGCTTTGATTTTCGTTGTAGCAACTTGTATTCACTGCCCCCCATACGACGTTTTCATCAGGGGAAGTCCATACTGCCTGAAAAAATAGCCTGGAAGTTGCAAAAAAAAACATTTATGACACCGTGTGTAGTGCTTGGATCGAAAGATAACTCTCGGACGAATCTGCCGATTCGGTCCAAAATTTGGCCTTCGTAATATTTTGTCCAAACTTAGTTTAATTTCGAAGATAAGCCATGTCGATCCACTCCTTCAGGAACGTCCCACACAAAAGTTCAGAAATGTTCGGAAAATTTGTGCGAACGATGACTCTTGAAGGGAGAGACCGATTTGGTCTATATTTTACACATTCTAATATAATAGTTGTTCCACAAACATCCCTGAAGGGACAAGGGAGACTTCTATCATATCAATGAGTGCACCCCGATTCATATTAGCTCAATGATATGGGACCTACTGTTTATCGCCGATTCCGAACGGCGTGTCTTAAGACACCACTTTGTAGAGAAGTTTTACATGGCTGAAATACTCAGGAAATGTCGCCAACATTACTGAGGGGTATTTTGTCACCACTGAAAAAATGTTTGATGTTGCCTGGCCGGGGAATCGAACCCACGACCTTCTGCGTGCAAGGCGGGTGTGCATACCATTGCACCACCGTGGCATCCATCCTAATATATTGTAATAAAATTTGCCTTTATTAAATTTTATTTGGTTTACAAAATATTGTTCAGAAAAAAAGGGCAAACTGGTTCCCGAGAGGGTGTTTATTTTTTAGTTTAAAATGTTATCGGAGGGTGATGTGGAAACACGCTTCCGGCTGGAGAACAACTTCAAGGCAACGATCAAAGATGTTGAATGAACGGAGATGACGGAAATACGCTAGTAGCGAACGAGCAGCAAACGATGATTAAGAAACGCAGGAGGAGACTTTGGGGCGGAGGCCAAAAAACGGTAGCAGCAGATGAATCGGCAACGGCGCATTCCATGTAGTGGAGCGAGACTATGATTTGCTTCTTCGATAGCACGATCATTGACTCAGCGGTCCAGCCCATGGAATTTCAATCCTCAAAAACCGAAGTCTTTCCTCGCTAATGATGTTGACCGTCGTTCTACACAAATCGAGACTCGGAAAAAATTGTAATTGAGTTTGGGCTTAAAATCAGAAAAATCAACTGTCTCCGTTTTAACTTTTTCTCCACCATCGGCTCATAGATCATCCAAATAATTTTGCGTTTACGCTCAGTCCATCACTAATTGAGTAATAATAGACAATAACAGAGTCAAGGTTACTCTCAATTTGTGTTATTCGACCAATCGCACCTGAAATGTGTGGTTGTTGTTTCTAGTACAGCGAGATTGTGAGTGATACTCTCACAAAATCGAACTTAAAAAACACACTTCTTGAGAAAACAGCCCAAAAGTTGTAAAAAGCACGATTTGGCCTTCGCTATATTTTGTCCAAACTTAGTTTCAGTTTCACTAAAATGGTATGTACGATATCTTTTGAAAGTGGCAACCAATTTGGTCCAAACTTTGGATCTCTTAATATTTTGTCCAAATTTAGTTTAACTTCTAAAATTGCCCATATCGGTCCTCTCCTTAAGGTACCTCCCCCACAAAAGTTCAGCATTTGTGTTAGGGTCTATTCGAAGATCCTTTGGAAATGTATACCGGTGATATTCGTTGTGGTCCTGTTTACAGCGATATTATGTTTTCCGTGGACAAGTCCGTACTTCCTGGCATACTGGTACAAAAGTTATACGATGACCCACTGACTAGTGGAAGCGATAACTATCGAATAGATATGACTGCCGAAATAAGATCCACTTCAATAATGGATTACGTCGCTCAATTCCTGCAAGTACCTCCTCTGCAAAAAATTCTGAAAAGACCCTAAAAACATTCGATCTGTCCGTAGATGAAAGTTTCAATTCACATAGGCTGAGGGTATATCTCTGTCGGCAAATAGATCGGGTTCGAATACGGAATATATTGGTTAAAGTGAAGTTTAAGAGCTCCTCTCGGATCGTTTTGAAATTTGTTTCAGTAAGTTGTCCTTGCGGTTCCCTTTACGACGGTACAATTATTTTCTTGCGCAAGTCCATACTTCCTGAGATATTGGCTTAAAAGTTCCAAGAAACCCTGACGGCACCAACCAAAATGGCAAATCCGCAAGTAATTTCTGATTGGTGCAGACTTTGCACATCATATTATTTCATCCAGTCATGTATCAGGTTGAAATATGAACTATAACGGTCCGCTCCTTCGGGTACATCCCACACAAAATTCGAAAAAACGTGAATTTTAAGAACTCCTCTCGCATCGTTTTGGTTCTTTTTTTAGTAGGTTGTTCTAGCGGCCTCATTTTCAACGGTACATTCTTTTTCCGGAGTAAGTCAATACTTCCTGAGATAATGGTCCAAGCACCAAAATTATTGAGTTTGGTTTGGGTTTGTTTTTTTTTTTGTCAGTGGCTGAGGGTATATCTCCGTCAGCACAGCTGACTGATACTTTCTTACTTGTTTAATATACAAAATACTTCTGTAGACACAAGTTCCGACAAATCCCACAGTCCCGAAATTGCCCTGAAAAATCCCGAAAACCGGGGCCTTACTGTCGATATTAAAAAACTTCACACTGCTCTTAGTGGTTTCCAGTAATGACAGTGATTATTACCAGAATGTATATCCAAATTTCAAAGAAGAAGAAATTATTACTTTCTTTCCCGTATCCCATGGCTAATACTCAACTTTATTCAAATTACACTTGAAGCGATTTCCTTTACTTAACAACGGACTTTAAGCAATAACTGCGAAAGTAATCATCAAGTCCTTCAATGAATTTCATCAAGCAAAACCTAAACAAGTTGATGAGTTTTTGATACTCACTTCGTAGCTGATTTTGTTATTGTTTACCGAAAACAACGAGCATTACCAGACCACAAAATTTGATCCATAAAGTGTTTATTTCTGATTACCAATTTAATTAATTTATGTTATTTTTTTTTTTTGTTATAGTTACGGCTACTGTTACACACAGTTAGCTGTTTACAGTTTCACAAATCGATTTTGCCAGACCTGCCACCCTAGTCTTCGTTGTTGTGGTCTGTATACTGAGAGAAAGTAAATATCAACAAACATTTATTCGAAAAAGTACAGAAATACATACAAAATAAAAACAGTGCCTCAATATACATTCCAAAAGGTGGGAAGGAGTGGAAGGTGTCATTGATATTTTCACCATGCTTGTTATTCCCGGTTAGTGGGAGTAGCAACATTTTGCTTGAACATAGTATTGTTTTTATTTTTCTTTTTTCTTTTCATACTGTAAAATAAACAGAGTCAATGACATTTTCCTCAACTGGAATGGGAATTGTAGAGCGTAGTTATTCTCGCTAATATACCCCGGTTAGTAAACAGCAACCCAATAGCCAGACATTGTGGTCATACTGAAAATAATTGTTAACAGCCTGGCTGCCTGAAGAAAGGGGTTACTAATAGCTTCCATGTTTGTGGGAATGAGGTTAGATGCGCTTGAAAAATACACCACCATTTTATAGTTTTGTAGTTGCTGTTGTTGTTCTATAATTTGTGTTTACAAATGGCAGCATTATTACTTTCGAAGAAAAGTGTATGGCATAAAATGGCCCATAATAATGTGAATAAATGGTACTGGGAAGAGAGAAGAGGAAATACAGGAATTTGCAAAACTGCCATTTACATGAAATTTCATATTCATAATGGATGTGACAAAAATAATGGTTAATGTATTTTGAAGGCTAGAAAATAATAATTATTATTCAGAATTGTAAATCGAAAATTGGCAGTAATGTTTGGTGTAAATGGTAAGATTACTGGATCGAGAGGAAAGGGTACCAAGCCTTAAAACTAAAAAAGGTACAAAAAAATAATTATTAGGAGAATTGGGCATTAGGAGAATTGGGCAGTCCGTCTAATCACTAAAACTAACATTTAAGTAATCGACATTTTAATACATAATTACATTTTATCACTTTTAAAGCTACATTTGTCATCGTGATTTTATAACTTTCCTATCGTGAGTGATCTTTCAATTTAACCCACTTAGCGCCAAGAAAAAATTTTGTTTGAAACTGATATTTTTGATCATTTTTAAGCATTTTTTATACCCTCAGCATTTATGCTAACGAGGGTATATACAATGTCATACGGGCAAACTGGGCCTCATCGAAATAATGGTTTTAGACCCGAAGTATGTTTGGACGAAATCCGTTTCAGACAGTTTGGAGTTGACTTAGCCATGTCCGTACGTCTGTCTGTCTCGATGGAGCGCACGATTGCTCTCGAACGGATATATGTAACGATGTGTCGACAAATTTAGTGTGTCGTGTGGCTCCACAGCTTATTTTCAGTTATAGTGACTTCAAAAATTTGTCAAAAAAGCTCATAAAGAAAAAAATTTAAATAACATTGTGCGTGAGCTTTTTTATCGAATCACCTTTTAATTAAGATTTTATATTTTCTTAGGTAAAAACTCATCAAAATACGTATGAGAAAGGGATACGAGGTTGTAAAAAAATCATAACCCTAGTGAAAATTAAAAGTGTAATTGTTCGTAATCACTGAGGGAAATTAGAAAAGTTTCTGGCCTGACAATGAAAACGCGAATATTTACAATCAAATATAGTTTTATTGTTTTCTTAAGCAGTCTCCAGCATGGTTTATGCACTTGTTCATGCGCTTAAACCAATTATTGAAACACGCTTCAACAGCATCTTCTTCCGACGAAAATCGTTGACCACGCCTTTTTTCTCGATGTAAGGGAATCAAATGAAGTCATTGGGTTCCAAGTCAGGGCTGTCCACCATTTTCACTGGGGGAGTAGTAACACCAACGCCAGAGGTGAATCATTATTCAATTTTATTTTAAACTAGCAGACCCCGGTCAGCGTTGCTGGCCCATCGTAATGAGTTTTAATGACAACATTTTATCGACTTTATGCTTGACAATTCAAAAATAGGTATTTTCTACCTCACTTCTTCGGTCCATTGTCAACCCGAGAAAGATTTTAAACAGATTTGTTTGTAACCTTTCTTACGGACTCTGTCGGATTTTTTCGCCAATTTGTGCATTTTAGAATATATTATCGTCCATGTCCCTGTCTTTATCCTAAAGCGATCTAATTATAAAAGTTAAAATAATAAAACAACAACAATGGGATTAAGCAAGACTATTTTGAAAAAACAAAATTGTATTAGCTATCCCAATAAAAACGACGCCACCAATGTTCGTTAAAAAAATGGTTAAATCGAATTCTCCCGCTTATTGAGACTTATATGTTTTAGATTTTCGTGGCTGATGGACCGCTGAACCTCACCATTTAAGTACATTTGTAAATATACAGTTTTTCTTGATCGGGTGTGCAACCACCGGTGTCTCGAAAACTAATTTGCAACCTGATGCACTCATAAGTTTAGCAAATATAGCGTGGGCCTGGTCCGGTATTTTGGCTCCAAATATGTACCTAGGGTGCACACAACTTCACTGCCTACCAAAATGTATGCTGAAACCGATATAACCATTAGTTTGGGTTATACATTCAGCGTTTAACAGAAAGGCATGGGGAAGGTACCCCACCTCTTCCGAAATTCATAAGATATACATAACAACGGCAAACATTGAGGTTTTGCTGCAAATTTTATGGAAATCCCTTCAGTAGTATTGGAGTTATGACATATTAAAAAAAACAGGCGTGGTCGGGCCTATAGGCCCCAAAGTAGTACCTAGATTGTAGATTAATCCGTAAATTTTTAATCCGATACATACATAATTTTTGCAAATATAACTTTTTTTTAAAATATCGCATTGGGAGGTACCCCGCCCCCTCTGGAATTCAATAAAATATGTAACCTGTTTTCGGGGTCGTGGTAAACTTTTCTTTCCAAAAACCCTAAGTTGGGTTATGACAGTATTTGAATTTATTATTAAAGGTAAGGCGTTTTTTTTCAATATGCCCCCTTAAAAATTCAAGAAAATATGATCGTACATTCCCTGACATTTTCAGGAAAATCGGTTCCGTAGTCAAGTCTTTGGTTCCTAAAAAGTAGGTAAGGTCGGAGACACAACCACAATTGTCTAGCAAATTAACTTCCAAATAGATACATTCGTAAGTATTGTATATATAACATTTTTAAAAAAGTAGGGTATAAGGGAAGTACCCCGCCCTTTCCGAAATTAAACCGAATTTGTAGCCTATTTTAAGCGGGGGCCATCCCTGTACATTCCCTGGCAATTTCAGGAAAATCAGTTCGGTAGTTTTGGTAGAAATGATAAAAATTGAAAATTGAAAAAGGGGGCATGGTAAAATTTTCTTTGCATAAAGACCCAAGTCGGGTATGGCGCACATTTTACAGAAAAAAATATCGAAATCGGTCCAGCCGTTCTCAACTGATGCCATCACCAATGAACGATATTTGACTTTTATTTATAAAGATTTAAAAGTTTAGACAAATCTTGATTTTCTTGAAAATCCCTTTAGTAGTTTTGTAGATATAAACTAATTATAAAGTGAGCGTGGTCGGATCTTAAGTCATAAAATAAGTACGTAAGGTTTGAGACACAATCGCCATTGACTCGCAAATAACTTACAAAAATAGGGCATATATTAGGTACCCGCCCGATCCGAAAGTCAAAAAATATGTAGCCGATTTTTATCGGGGACCAACCCTGTACATTCGCTGAAAGTTTCAGGAAAATCGATTCAGTAGTTTCGTAGATATAACATATTTAAAAAAGTGGGCGTTGTCCAGTCTTAATGCCTCAAATAAGCACGTAAGGTCGGAGACACAATTGCCATTGACTCGGAAATTAATTTTCAAAGCGATACATTTGTAATTGATGCAAATATTGCATTTTTGCAAAAATAGGGCATAGGGGAGGTACCCCGCCCGATCCGAAATTCAACCAAATATGTAGCCTATTTCAACCGGGGGCCATCACTCTACGTTCCCTGAAAATTTTAGGAAAATTTGTTTAGTAGTTTCGTAGATATAACATATTTATAAAAGTGGGCGTGGCCAATTTTTCTTTGCATAAAAACCTAAACTGGACTACGACTAAGATTTCCACAAAAAATTATCCAAATCGCTCCAGCCATTTTCAACTGATTCAATTACCAACAAACGACAATTGAGTTTTATATATAAAGATAATAATCTTAGAATTTGTAACAGGGGGAGCACGGCTACCTTCCATAACAGCGTTCGGGAAGAAGTTATTGACATCACCGTAACTAATATGGATGACTCCGCTATCAGCAACTGGCGAGTATCGGATGAATGTTCCTTTTCGGATCACAAGACTATTCTCTATCATGTGACTGGTAGTGGAGTAAAGCAGAAACCTCATAGGAATTCGAGGGGAACAAATTGGGAGGAATTTAGAGAGCTGTTTACAGCTAGACTTGAGAATCCACAAACTCTCAATTCTGCAGAAGATATAGAAGGCTCTGGACTATCTTACCAAGGTCGTCATAGATTGCTATGAACAATCTTGCCCGTTTACCTATCCGGGTAAGAAATCTCAACCCATATGGTGGAACAAAGAGCTTTGCTAATCTGAGAACGGTTAGCAGAAGGGCTTATAACAAAGCCCATAAAACCAAACCCAGTGGGGATTGGGATGTGTACAAAACTCATTTCAACCCTGGATTAGCTTCAGTGAATCAATTGAGAGTTTTGATTCAGCCTTAAAGTTTCGCAAAATTCTGTCAAAGGACCCAAAACCATTCGGAAGTATAAAACGGTGTGATGGGGCGTGGACCCACACCAATTTGGAAACTCTTGACCTCCTGGCCAGCACTTACTTTCCAATCTGTAAAGATGTCGGCACCAATGCAGGGCAGGATGCGTAATCTTACTGGTGATGTCGGCACAAACCCATCAGTACAGGGTGGGATACGCATTCTCACTGAGGAAAATGAAAATATGATCAGCAGGCTAATAAACGCTGCCAGTATTTCATGGGCTATAAATACTTTTCAGCCCTTCAAATCTCCGGGACCAGATGGTGTATATCCGGCGCTGCTGCAAAACTCACTGAAGGTGATACCCACCCTGAAGGAAATTTTCAGTGCGTGTCTATAACTGTCGTATATTCCGGTGTTATGGAGGGAGGTGACTGTGGTGTTTATCCCCAAGGCGGGTAAGCGTAATCACTGTGAACCAAAGGATTATATACCAATCAGACTTTCTTCCTTTTTACTAAAGATCCTAGAAAGACTTTTGGACCTTCAAATAACATCTAGTTTATGCCCGGCTCAGATTTACAAAGCACACCATGCCTATGCCAAAGGGAGGTCTATCGAAACCCCATTACATGACGTAGTGGGGCACATCGAGGAGAATATGGAGGCATCGAACTTCTCACTAGCTGCCTTCCTTGATATTGAAAGAGCGTTTAACAACGTAAAGCTCGAATCAATTTACAATGTCTTGGAAGACTTGGGTGTCTCCCCTACCCTGACAGGGTGGATCGATGAGATGCTTAAAAGCAGGATCATTAGCTAAAGATTGGGAGAGAGTTGCATTAGGAAATCGGTTAATAGGGGCACACCTCAGAGGGAGTACTTTCACAGCTACTTTGGCTCTTAGTAATAAATGAGGTACTGAAGGATTTTGAAAACTTGGGAACTGAGATCGTGGCCCATGCCGACGATGTAGTCATCCTTATAAGCGGGAAATTTGTCTCAACTTTGTCAGAGCTTATGCAGGGCACTCTCTGTGGACTATACAGATGGGCCAAGCTCAATAGACTTAGTATAAATCCTACAAAAACTGACCTCGTACTTTTTCGAGAATGAAAAGGAAATAGCTTCCCACTACAGGTTTTGGATGGTATAGAATTATGTATTTTAACGGACGCTAAATATCTTGGTGTAGTCCTTGACCATCAACTACGATGGAATAGGAACATTGAGGAGCGCGCAAAGAAAGGTTTGATCGCACTTTACTCCTATAAGAATTCAATAGGTAAGAGTTGGGGGTTAAGACCTCAGGTTATACATTGGATATATAAAACTGTGGTCTGTCCCGTCTTAACATATGGATGTCTTGCATGGTGGCATGCGCTTTGTACAAAGTCAAACCAGTCAAAGATGGATAAAGTACAACGCGCAGCATCAATTCCCATCACCGGCGCCGTCAAATGCACACCGCAAGCTGCGGTAAACGCAATGCTGGATTATAAGCCACTAAATATTCTAGCTGAAAACATCGCAGCCAGAAGCGCTTTTAGGCTCAGAGAGATGAAGTGCTGGAGTGAGTCGCGTTCTGGACACGCTTCTATACTTCACAAAGAAGACTGTCTAGACTGTATGGAGATAAGTGATTACATCTCACCAATAATGAACTTCAAAACGGCTAGGATCTTGATTCCAACTAGGAGTGACTGGACTCATGGAAGACCACTTCCAGAAAGCTTGGCCATCTATACAGATGGATCCAAAATGGAAGAGGGCACAGGAGGCGGACTCTTCTGCGAGAAGCTCGATGTAAGCCGGTCTTATAAGCTGAACCAGTTCTGTAGCGTCTTCCAATCGAAGGTATTAGCCATTGTAAAGGCCCTAGACCGATAGTGGTTTTTGTGGATAGCCAGGCGGCACTCCAGGCACTCAAATACTGCTCTATCTAGTCCAAGATTGTTAACAAGTGTAGAGGATTGTTAGGAAGACTAAAAAATGAAATCACTTTCAGCTGGGTACCGGGACACTTTGACATAATTGGAAATGAAATTGCCGATTAGCTGCCACGTGCAGGATCACAGTCTCCAAATATTGAAATTGAGGAAACATCCCCCTCGGTGTCACTTCACCAATAAACTGGACAACTTCTACAGAGATCTATCAGCTCGCAAATGGCAGAACGAGCCCAGATGTAGGATCTGGATGCTTATTTGGCCGACAATATCGAGCCGTAGAACATCTTCCCTGCTACTCCTAAACAAGGCTGAGATCAGAATTGCTGTAGGGGTCATGACAGGGCACTGCCACATAAGATCCAGAACTAGTCTGTGGGACAGTAGTGTCGATTACTGCAGGCTATGCGAGGATGATGAGGAGACTGAAACGATTGATCACCTACTATGTCATTGCCCAATGTTAAACAACATTAGACACAGACTCTTCGGCTACTATGAGTTCTCTTCTGTCTCAAACCTATCTAGGATGGACCCATCAGTGATTGTTCTTTTCTCAAGACTTTTAACAGACTTTTTTATTTCTACCTTTTCTTTTCTATTTACAGTATGAACACAATGGACCTTTGGTCTCTGAGTGAAAACTAAACCTAAAGTCAGGGCTATACGGCGTATAAACCAATAATTCTACGTTTTGTCCTGTCAAAAATGCACTGGTTTGAAACGATGTATGAGAGCTCACATTATAATGGTGCACTATAATTCGTCTTCTCTTGTTCGTTTATTCGAATTTCTCAGGAGACTTCAGTATTAACCGTCCTACGTTGCTCAAGCCGCATAGTAGCCACATGGTCAGTTTAAAAGTGAATTCAATTTTGTTGCAAAGTGATTTTTTCAAGTCGCTGTAAACAACACAACAAATGATCGTATGTGAAACTGTCAAACTTTCCAAAACAATAACAAATGGCGTCTGGCAACACTACGTATTGCCTGGGCCAGAAACTACTTCCCTATATACTATATAAAATCACACTATTACATTTCAGATCTTTTTATCGATTTGTGACTGTCATACGTGAACGGTCGAATCAGCAAAATTTGAGTAGGATCGTAATTCAAATCTTACGAAATATTTTGCTTGGTACCATAAAGCTACATTTTCTTCCAATAATTAGTAGTTTCAATAAATTCTCAATAAATACACTTAAACACGTTTCTCATAGTTAACGAAACACTTGAGGCCTTAATGGTAGACTGTTATTACCAATATTATATTTCATTTGACATATCTCTTACATTAAGACCAAATTGATGCCAAAATGTAGAAACACACCCACACATTAGTATCAAATAACGTTAACTCAAAAAATAACAAAATCAATAAATTATTAAAATGCATTAAAATGCGAAAGAATACAAAAAAACATTGTTTCTCAAATGTTTATTCAATGTCATTGTGATGATATTTAAATGGTTTTAAGGTTTTCTATACCCTCAGCATTTATGCTAAAGAGGGTATATACACTTTGATACGATGAAAATGTGTCTCATCTAAATAATGGTTTTAGACCCCAAGTATGTTTGGACGAAATGTGTTTCAGACAATTTGGAGTTGATCCAGCCATGTCCGTCCATCTGTCTGTCTGTCCTGCTGGCTGGAGCGCACGAACGGATAAACCGATTCGGTCCACAATATGGCTTTCGTAATATTTTCTCTAAACTTGGTTTAAGTTCACAAAAGTTCCAAAATGTACGGAAAATGTGTGCGCTCGATAACTCTGGCAGGGAGTAACCGATTTGGCCCATACTTCGTACATCGTGAAGTTTCTACCAGGTATGTATGAGGTTCCAAGGACGTACCCAAAGGAGTGGACCGGGTACCTCCCACACAAAATTTCGGAAAAGTTCAGTTTAGGACCAGCCCTCGAATCTCTTTGATTTTTGTTGTAGCAACCTGTATTCACTGCCTCCCATACGACTGTTAGAGTTTCATCAAGGGCAAGCCCTTCCTGAGAAAATAGTCTGAAAGGTACAAAAACCCCTATGACACCGTGTGTAGTGGTTGGAGCGCTAGATAACTCTCCAACAGATCTGCCGATTCGCTGCAAAATTTGGCCTACGTAATATTTTGTCCAAACTTAGTTTAAGTTCTAAGATAAGCCATATCGGTCCACTCCTTTAGGTACCTCCCCCACAAAAGTTTTAATTTGTTTGGAAAATTGTGCTCACGGTAACTCTACTAGCTAATGGTTGTATAAATTAGAAGTTATCAAAATCAGCCTTTGTCTTCTAGTCATTCACATTCAATATGCTGATGAGCTGAATTCAACCACCAGCGAAACGATCGTAGCATGTTGGTTGAGTGTGTGGTGACTTCGCTAGAATTAACTTTTTCAATACAAAACTCCTTAGGTCATGTTAGCTCGATTAAAAGTTCAATTAATTAAACACTACCGATAAGTTCAATTTAAGGCCTGCTCTCAATTTACTTTGATTTTTGTTGAAGCTACTTGCATTCGCTGCCTCAATTATAACGGTAAAAGTTTTTTCAGGGGCAAGTCCATACTTCTTGAGAAAACAGCCAGATTTAGTTTAACTTCTAAAATGGCCCATATCGGTCCTCTCCTTAGGGTACCTCCCCCACAAAACTTCAACATTTGTGTCTAAGTGCAGTTTAGGCTCTGTTCAAAGATCCTTTGGAAATGTATGCTGATGCTGTTCGTTGTGGTCCTGTTTACAGCGATATTATGTTTTCATTGGACAAGTCCATGATCCAAAATACTACGAAATGACTAATGGGCGCAATAACTATCGAAAAGATATGACTCCCAAAATAAGATCCACTTCCATAATGGACTATGTCGGTCCATTCCTTAAAGTACCTCCTCCGCAACACTTTTCAACTTTAATCCTAATCCAAATATTTTTCGGCAAGTTCAAATGTCCAAAAAGACCATAAAATTCTGAAAAGACCGTAAATACATTCGATCTGTCCGTAGATTCAAGTTTCAATTAATATAGGCTGATGGTATATCTCTGTCGGCAAATCCGACTGATACTTTTTTTACTTGTTTCCATACCGTTTCCTATATAAATTACAGCTTTTTTACAGAAATAGACATATTTTTAATATATGAGTTTTTGTAAGAAATTAAAAATTAAATTTTTTGAAAAATGTAAAAAAAAAAAATCCAATTTTTTTTATTTTTTTGTAGTTTTATGGTTTGTTTATTGGTGTTTGACCTTTTTAATGCAAAATATGAAAAAAACTCAACTTTATAACTTTGACCTTGAATTCCTCTGCAACGAATTCAAATTTTGTTAATGCCTCGGAAAGCTGATTATGTCATCCGTCAGTCGAACAAAAAACAAAAACAAAAAAAAAAAAAACGAAAGCTCTTGGTAGTAGTTACCAAAACTATATTTCAATTCCCTGAAGATGATTGGAGAATCCAATTTAAATATTGGAAATAAAGCTTCAAAATCAGAAAATTGAATTTTTATTTTTGAAAAGCTTACATCCAAACAATTCTCAACACCAAAATCTTATTAATATGGCAAACAATATTCTCATCAATATATGAAAATATCTCTATCCGCTCCAAAGTTACAGAGTTTTGACCAGGAAAAATGTTTCTGAACCACTGTGCGGTGGTAAAAGTCTGTAAGCATTATCTGAGTATTTTCAGACATGTAAAACTTCTCGATATGTGGTGTCATAAGACAAGCCGATTTGACTCAGCGATATCATTGATCTAAATAAAGAATCGGGTATCACTCATTGATATGAAAAAAGCTTGGCCTTTTCACGGATCCATACAGATACATGTCTCGACTGAGTGTCTCTCTGCTGATAAGAAAACAACTTTTTCGCCTTATTTAAGGGGTTATTAAAGCCACTTACAAATTTTACAAAAAAAAAATATTGGCTCATTTTAAAGTACAGGTAGAATATAATATGTTGCAAAAATTTCGAATTGATCGGATAAAAAATTAGCTAAGATATGTGCGTTCAGAAGACAAAATTCATTGTGATTTGTATGTAACATCAAAGTTTGAAACGCGGTTTTCTCAAAATGGCATTTTGGAATGCGGTGCCCACTGTAGCTCGAAAACGGATGATCCGATTTTCAGATGTTTTTGTGGGATTATTATACATATAAGAAGGTTGTACTTAAGTGAGAGATTAAAAAAATTACGGATTTATGGGGAAAAAAAAGTTTTGTGAGTCTTTATAGAGTCAGTATTTCGTGGCTGTGTTTCCAAAACTACCCCTAAAATCAATTTGCACAACCACATTGCACACTTAAAGCCAATTTACTCGTATATTGATCACAATTATTTGTGTTAATACAAAGCGCAAGCCTTCATGTCAATACTTAGTGTTCGATTTAGAAAATGAAAACAAATGACCAATTGTTTAGATGAATGCCACTTAGTTTTGCCACAGTTTGAAGTTAAGAGAATGCAAATTGCATTCCTTTACAATAAAATTCTATACTAAATAGAATGCATATAACTGCTAACAACACCAAGAAAGCTTGAGAAACACAGACGTAATGTGTGAAAAAAAATCCCGATGATATCTATCCCCTCTTTGGCTAATGTGTACATTTATTCACACTTATGTTAAACATAAAACGGAAATTGCAATAGCCATTCAGGAAGGAAATAGAAACGTATAAAAAGAATGCATAAACATACCACCACTGGCTAAATAATTGCCTTAGGAATATCAACAAAGTAAGTGTTTGAGCTTTTAAATGTCCACTGGGAGTGGGAGTGTAAGTGTAAAAATCAAGAGGATATTTATTTATATGCATATTTATTGTGTTGAGGATAAACAGGAAAAATGGATTGAATTTCTGCGGTATAATAAATGTTGCAATTAAGTGAAAGGATACAAAAAGTCAGCTTGGGTGCTAAAATTTTTTTGTATTTCTGTTGGATTTATCTGTGTGTGTACACCAGGAACTTGTAAAAATGTTGAAATTTATAAGGGGAAAAAATTAGTAAATGACTAAACTATAATTCTTGCAATTTCTGAATCGGAGCAGTAATTTTATATTGTAAAGTAAAATGACACCATTAATTATACAATTCACAATTATTGGTAAATTTTCTATAGTATTTACATTCCTGTTTCAATCGGTTACCTTCAAAATATTTAAATAAATACCGTTTACCTTTCCCAACATCCCATTGACGTCATAAATCAATATTGAACGATATAATGCTGCTTGATGCTTAAAGTTTGTTGAGAAGGATTTCATGCTGCTAGAAACTAACTTTGAAACAGTCGCTGTAACTTTGTACCATGAACATTTATTGAATTGTATTGTAAACTACAAAGTTGTTTTTACGTGCAAGGATATTTCAGTAGATGTTTTAAGTTCTCTTTGCCTATGAAAGTTTTGTACAAATCAATTGCAATGGTTTATAAGTCAAATATGTATTCTTGAAACTAAAAATAACTCAGTGCAATGGAATAAACTTTTTTTAAAAGAAAAAAAATGTGGATATAATTGATTGCAGTTTTTACGATATCAAGTTTTTGGCCTTGACAAATGATTTTTAAAAAATTACAAACCTAAAAAATGGTTAAAAAACACATGAACTAGAAAAATAAATTTTAAAAAGTCCTCGAACTTGAAAAATTGTTTTTAAAAAGTCCACGAAATTGAAAAATAATTTTAAAAAAGTCCACGAACTTGAAAAATAATTTTTAAAAAGTCCACGAACTTGAAAAATAATTTTTAAAAAGTCCACGAACTTGAAAAATAATTTTTAAAAAGTCTACGAACTTGAAAATAATTTCCAAAAAACCTACAAACTTAAAAAATCCCATTTAAATAAATAATCCACGAACTTGAAAAATAATTTTCAAAAAATCCACAAACATGAATATTAATTTTTGAAAAATCCAATAATTTGTAAAAAATCCTTAAACTTAAAAAAAAAAAATTTAAAAATCCACGAATTTTTTAAAAATCTGCGAACTTGAAAAATAATTTTTAAAAATCTACAAAATTGAAAAATAGTTTTTAAAAAATGCACGAATTTTAAAAAATCTACGAACTTGAAAAATAATTTTTAAAAATCTACAAAATTGAAAAATAGTTTTGAAACGGATCAACATTATTTTGAATTATTTTATTTTACGTTTTCTTTTGTTTATCATAAATTAATTTCTCATGTGTACATATTTCCTTTTATTATTACTTTACTTTTACGTTTCCAGTAACTTCATTCATTATTAAGAATACAACTCACTCTTGAATTTAAATTTAACAGCTAAAAATACACCTCTGTAAATATATTTAATACTACTACTTTAAGGAACTATGTACTCCTAAATTTTATCATACATGTCTAAACGACTTTGCCGCTTCTCAAAAGTGAAGCTAAGTAGAATAAAATTCAATAAATTCGTTCATTCCTCTTGAGCAACTTGAACTCTGTACATCAACCTCAGTGCTTCCTTAAGTAGTTGAAACTGATAGCAGAGCATCAACCGCAATATAGAGAGTGAATAAAGTATTCTTTTTAAAACCTAACCATTTGGTGTTTTATTGTATGTCCTCATACAACCTACGAAAACTGCCTGTTACACTGACGCCCAACGCAGTGGCCACGAACGACGACCTAAAAGTTGAAGCCGAGGACAACAACACACAAGCAGACAGCGACGAGTACGTGTCAAGCGAAGAAGATATGGCGCAATTCACAGACAGGCAATTTCAACAGCTTCTCCAGGTAATGCAGAAAAACAACCGGACGGGTTCGTTTTCTCATTGCACTGCGCGCTTTCGTGGGCAGAGAGACGCCGCCGTAGTTGAAGAGTTTATTACTGCCATAACTGTCTACAAAGAGATAGAATCCATCTCAGACGACGACGCCGTAAAAGGTTTACAGCTGCTGTTTGAAGACTACGCTGCTAATTGGTGGATAGGTGTAAAAAGCACTGTCACCACATTCAGCGACGCCATCAAATTAATAAAAAATACATTTTCTCCACCACTACCTGACTGGCGCATATTTGCCACAATTTGTGAATCGAGACAGCAGAACAAAGAGCACACAGACAATTTCATATGTAAAAATAGATTGCTGTTCTCTCAATTAAAAGTGCCTGTCGCCGAGGAAGTGCAAATAAACATCGTGTTTGGCCTGCTCAACACAAACATACGTGAGCGTGTGCGCCGAGACGATGTCAAAACATTTGAAGATCTCTTGTCAGCTTGTAGAGAAGCAGAAGAGCGAGAGAACAACAGAGCGATGCAGTTTTTGTAATTTCACAAATCACACTGTGGACGAGTGCAGGAAATTAAAAAAACAAAAAGCCGAACTACAACAGAAGCATGGTAATAACACACAGCCAGCAAAAAACGTTAGTAAATTGCCACAAATAAAAGCAGAAGTTGCTTGTTATGGATGCGGTGCGCCTGGCGTGTACAGATCAAATTGCGCTACCTGCTGCAACAACAAGAAAGACAGCCCTCAGCCGCTCTCTTTCAACAATATTTCAACTACTGTAGTTGGTCGTACGCTCCCTACAACACATGTGGAGATATTTGGACTGTTGGGAGAAGCAGTTTTCGATACCGGTGCCAAAGTTAGCGTTGCCAGCCTGAGCCTAACGAATATTTTAAAAGCAAATGTGTGCAGTTTTCAACAAGTTCGAGCTGATATTAGTTTAGCAGATGGCTCATCATCAACCGAAGTAGTCGAATCAACGATATGTGATATCCGTATTGGCAACCGAACGAGAAGAATTCGATTTGTCTGTCTCCCATATGCTACCAAAAACAGAACTCTTATTGGTACTGACTTTATGGAACAGACCGGAATAATTTTGAACATGGCGCAGAGATACTGGTACTTTGAAGACGACCCAAAACGCAAGCATTCGTTCACCAATCCAATGGACATGCGTGTATACGCAGTAGACGTCAAAGGTCATGAAGATTCGCCCACAACCAAAGCAGTCGACGGAATGTCCAAATTCATAAAGTTTGTGGAAGGGAAAAATAATATCTCACAGTTACCATCAACTCCAGGTATCTTGCGAGAAGTACAAAATCGTCATCACTCTCCTCTCGCAAGCATTCCTCCTTCTCCGGCAATGCCATCAACATCCACGATCCAGACAAGAAATGAGTATTCGCCTCACAGCATTCAAAATATATTCCGTGGAGCCATTCCAGCAAATGAAGAGACACCAGGCAATACTTCAAGGCTATTTGGTCCACCAGTGAAAGCACAACGAAAGGAAGCAGATGACTATTTAGACAGCATATTCATGCCGCTCTTCCATATCCAAATGCAGGTGCATAAAGAAAGTGATGGAGTTTCCCACCAACAGTATTCAACGGGTGCCACTACATCAAACATTGACCATCACAAGGTACCTCTGATCCAGGGGGAGATACCCGAAAAGAAGTCAACTAAGTTCCGTAGCAGAAGAACCCCAAGACGAAGGAGAAGACAAAAGAAAAAATGTCCTGATGCTTGATCGGGACGATTCCAAGCATCAGAGGAGGAGACTGAAACGGATCAACATTATTTTGAATTATTTTATTTTACGTTTTCTTTTGTTTATCATAAATTAATTTCTCATGTGTAGATATTTCCTTTTATTATTACTTTACTTTTACGTTTCCAGTAACTTCATTCATTATTAAGAATACAACTCACTCTTGAATTTAAATTTAACAGCTAAAAATACACCTCTGTAAATATATTTAATACTACTACTTTAAACGACTTTGCCGCTTCTCAAAAGTGAAGCTAAGTAGAATAAAATTCAATAAATTCGTTCATTCCTCTTGAGCAACTTGAACTCTGTACATCAACCTCAGTGCTTCCTTAAGTAGTTGAAACTGATAGCAGCAGGGTTTAAAAGCCAGCATCTAAAAACATTAGCATTAGTTGTACACTTCAACTGCTACACAATATTCACACACACGGCTAAATAAGCAACCGAACGCATATTTATTTTTGTACATTTTTGCTTATTTCGTTTTTTACGTCTAATCTTTTTTTCGTTAGGCATAATCGACAACCACGCTACATATTTAGCAGTCGGCTGACAATTCGTCGCAGCGAATTAGCCACAGAGTGTGTGTTTTGTTATTAGAGTTGCCAACGCAGTAATAAAAAAGATGTCATTTAATGTCATAATGCTCCCATCATATGGTAGAACCTAAAGAATACTAATTATTATTGTTTAAAAATAAAAAAATGTATTTTGAACGGCTTCACCAAAAATGCACATGTCCTTTGAACGAAAAAGTGGAATTAATTATATCGTGATTTTGAATGCATTACACTGGTAACCCTGATCTCAAAAACAATTGTTTGCTGAAAACATGGCTAAGCCGTTGAAACTTTGTTGCTTATATGCCATTTAGATATGACACCATTAGCCGGATTTAGCCCATTATCAGGTTTTATTTGCTAAATGCAGCCAAAATCTACCAGATTTCCCATACAAAAATAAATCCTCCTATTGAGTGGATTTGTTTTAAATCTGGCATAAATCCTCGTATACAACTCTGTTTTTTGCAACATGTTGCTAGAAAAAACAAAAAGTTGCAAGCTGGCACAAGAAACAAGGTAGATGCATCGGTGAATTGCTACACTAAAAATAATTTAAAATGTAAAAATTTGTAAACAAGGCGGAAAAATTAAATTTGTTTTGATGTACAAAGTTGATTTTAATCAACCAAGACTAATATTTATGATGTCTAAACGATAAAATAATTCGTTTATTTATTTTAGATGGGCAAACTGTGATAAAATAATTCTTTATTTCCTCTTTTGTTTGCATTAGTAGCATAATGTGCTAACATTTTAAGTATTACACAATAAATTTGTAATTTGACGTATGTTTTTTTAGACGAATTCAATTAACAAAAAATTCTCTTGACGTTTCAAATTCTTTCAGATGGGCTGATGCATCTACCTTGGTAATTGTGCTATGAACAAAAATCAGCTGACTGCCATTTAAATCCTCCAAAATGTATATCTAAATGCAATGAGATTTGTACTGGATTTATTAAATCCAGTCGAGGATTTATGGCTAGTCTAAATGAGCTATTATTCTCTTTTCTGATATGTGTTGATCATGTGTGCTGCAAAATATGAGTATGCGTCTCCGATGCTTTTTTATTACAGCAACAATATCGAATAGCATCAGCATCCCTAGCAATATTTTTGTGAAATTTGTCGCTACATGTTGCCGTTGTTCATTGTTGCTAAACATATTTCGAAGAAATTTTAGCAGGCAAAGCTGCAAATATTCGGTGCTTTTGCTAATATGGCGTTAGCATTTTAAACCCTGGATAGCAGAGCATAAACCGCAATATAGAGAGTGAATAAAGTATTCTTTTTAAAACCTAACCATTTGGTGTTTTATTGTATGTCCTCATACAACCTTCGAAAACGGCCTGTTACAGTTTTTAAAAAATGCACGAACTTAAAAAATAATTTTTAAAAAATGCACGAACTAAAAAAAATATTTTTTAAAAAATGCACGAACTTGAAAAATAATTTTTAAAAAATCCACGCACTTGAAAAATAATTTTTAAAAAATCTACGAACTTGAAAAATAATTTTTAAAAAATCCACGCACTTGAAAAATAATTTTTAAAAAATCCACGAACTTGAAAAATAATTTTTAAAAAAATCCAGGAACTTGAAAAATAATTTTTAAAAAATCCACGAACTTGAAAAATAATTTTAAAAAATCCACGAAGTTGAAAAATGATTTTTAAAAAATCCACGAACTTGAAAAATAATTTTTAAAAAATCCAAGACCTTGAAAAATTATTTTTAAAAAATCCACGAACTGGAAAAATAATTTTTAAAAATCCATGAACTGGAAATGTTTTTTTTAAAAAATCCAGGAACTTGAAAAATAATTTTTGAAAAATCCACGAACTTGAAAAATAGTTTTTAAAAAATCCACGAACTCAAAAAATAATTTTTAAAAAATCTTTGAAAAATAATTTTAAAAAAATCCAAGAACTGGAAAAATAATTTTTAAAAATCCATAAGCTTGAAAAATTTTTGTTCAAAAATCCACGAATTTGAAAATTAATTTTTAAAAAATTCTCGAACTTGAAAAATAATTTTTAAAAAATCCACGAACTTAAAAATTAATTGTTAAAAAAATCCACGAACATGATAAATAATTTTAAAAAATAAACGAACTTAAAAAATAATTTAAAAAAAAAATCCATGAACTTAAAAATATTTTTTTTTTTAAATGCACAAACTTGAAAAAACATTTTTTACTAGATCTAGGAAATTGAAAAATAATTGTAAAAAAAGATCCACGAACTTGAAAAATATTTTTTTTAAAAATCCACGAACTTGACAAATAATTTTTTAAAAATCCACGAACTAAAAAATCCACGAACTTAAAAATTAATTGTTAAAAAAATCCACGAACATGAAAAATAATTTAAAAAAAATCCACGAACTTGAAAAATAATTTTAAAAAATCCACGAACATGAAAAATAATTTTAAAAAAATACACGAACTTGAAAAATAATTTTTAAAAAAATCCATGAACTTGAAAATAATTTGTTTAAAAATGCACAAACTTGAAAAATTATTTTTTCAAGTTCTACGAAATTGAAAAATAATTGTAAAAAAAATCTACGAATTTGAAAAATATTTTTTTTAAAAATCCTCGAACTTGACAAATAATTTTTTAAAAATCCACGAACTTGAAAAATAATTTTTAAAAATTCCAAGAACTTGAAAAATAATTTTTAAAAAATCAACGAACATGAAAAATAATTTTTAAAAAATCAACGAACTTGAAAATTAATTTTTAAAAAATCCAAGAACTTGAAAAATTATTTTTAAAAAATCCACGACTGGAAAAATAATTTTTAAAAATCCATGAGATTGAAAAATATTTTTTAAAAAGTCCACGAACTTGAAAAATAATTTTTAAAAAGTCCACGAACTTGAAAAATAATTTTTAAAAACTCCACGAACTCAAAAAATAATTTTTAAAAAATTCTTGAAAAATAATATTTAAAAAATCCACGAACTTGAAAAAATAATTTTTATAAAAATCCACGAACTTGAAAAAATAATTTTTATAAAAATCCACGAACTTGAAAAAATAATTTTTAAAAAATCCACGAACTTGAAAAAATAATTTTTTAAAAATCCACGAACTTGAAAAATAATTTAAAAAA
The DNA here is from genome assembly GCF_047663935.1 of Musca autumnalis. Lineage (NCBI taxonomy): Eukaryota > Metazoa > Arthropoda > Insecta > Diptera > Muscidae > Musca > Musca autumnalis. The sequence goes on from NW_027411977.1 coordinate 48,827,984, forward strand.
AATCCACGAACTTGAAAAATAATTTTTAAAAAATCCACAAAATTAAAAAATAATTTTTAAAAAATACACTACCTTAAAAATAACTTTTAAGAAAATCCACGAACTTGTAAAATAATTGTAAAAAATCCACGAACTTAAAAACAATTTTTAAATAATGCACGAACTTGAAAAATATTTTTTAAAAAAAATCCACGAACTTGAAAAATGATTTCTAAGTAATTCACGAACTTGAAAAATGATTTCTAAGTAATTCACGAACTTGAAAAAAAATTTAAAAAATAATTTTTAAAAATGCAAGAACTTGAAAAATAATTTGTAAAAAATCCACGAACGTGAAAAATAATTTTTAAAAAATCCACGAACTTGAAAAATAATTTTTAAAAAATCCACGAACTTGAAAAATAATTTTTAAAAAATCCACAAAATTAAAAAATAATTTTTAAAAAATCCACTAACTTGAAACATTATTTTTAAAAAATCCACGAAATTGAAAAATAATTTTTAAAAAATCCACGAAATTGAAAAATAATTTTTAAAAAGTCCACGAACTTGAAAAATTATTTTTAAAAACTAATTTTTAAAAAAATCTATTAACATGAAAAATAATTTTTAAATAAAAATCCACAAATTTAAAAAATCCACCAATTTGAAAAATAGTTTCTAAAAATAAAAAAAAAATAATTTCTAAAAATAAAAAAAAACATAATTTTTAAAATATCCAGTACTTTTCAAGTAATTTTTAAAAACATCCACGAACTGGAAGAATAATTTTTAAAAAATCCATGAACTTGAAAAATAATTTTTTTAAAAATCCACGAACTTGAAAAATAATTTTTAAAAAGTCCACTAACTTGAAAAATCTTTTTTAAAAACTAATTTTTAAAAAAATTCACGAGATTGAAAAGTAATTTTTAAAAAATCCACGAACTAGAAAAATAATTTTTAAAAAAATCCACAAAATTAAAAAATAATTTTTAAAAATCCAAAAAAAATAATTTTTAAAATATTCAAGAACTTGAAATGTCATTTTTAAAAAATCTACCAACTGGAAGAATAATTTTTAAAAAATCCACGAACTGGAAGAATAATTTTTAAAAAATCCACGAACTTGAAGAATAATTTTTAAAAAATCAACGAACTTTAAAAATAATTTTTAAAAAATCCACGAACTTGAAAAATAATTTTTAAACAATCCACGAACTTGAAACATAAATTATAAAAAATCCGCGAACAAGAAAAATAATTTTTAAAAAATACACTGGGGGAATACTCCAACTCAAGCAATCAAATGAGATTGAATCTTCAACAATAAAAAAAAAAACAAACAAAAAACAGCGGAGGCACGCGCAGGGAACTTTGTTAAAAACAAAATTCCAACAACTTAACCATGTCCCATATACAATTAAAAAAATGAATATAGCGATTAAGTTACTGTATCCTTTAATTAACCGCAAATCAGATTTAAGCTTGGAAAATAAAATCAGTATATTTAAGTCAATATTTCAATCAATAGCAGTTTATGCATGTCCTGTATGGGGTAACTGCGCCCAATCACACATTAAAAAGATTCAAATATGCCAAAACAAAATATTGAAAATGATGCTAAACTTACCACGATATTTCAGCACAAGGCAATTACACTACATATCTGATACTGATCTTATTTTGCAAAGGATTAAAGCAATTTCAGAAAATTTCAAAGTTAAATGTTCTTTAAATGAAAACTATCTTGTTAATAATTTGTTTAGTGATGATTAAAAAGTCATCTCCCTTTTTTTATTGAAGGTTTTTTTATCATTTTTCCTTCTCCAAATACCTTTTTGTAAAAATAAAAAAAATCTATTATACTAGCATGTACTTATAGATGTAAGGTTGTTTTTAACCATCTCTTTAAGGATTAGTTTTCTAAGTAAACTATGTAAATACTTTCGAACAAATAAAATAAATAATAAATAATAAAATTCCAACAACAACCTCAAAGGCAACTGTGTTGATGTTCTTTTCAACTCACAGAATTCGACGAAATCTTAGTTGATACGTGCTGACATGTTGCAGAATTTTTTGATTTTGGTGTTTCTTTGGAAAAGCCGAAAAGTGAGTGTGATTCTCATTCATATGGGAATACTAGACACTTAAAGAGTTCGGTAAAAAGGCATCATTTCAAAAACTGAGAAGCCAATTGATAATTCCCTTCGCCGGGATGAAATCATGATATTGGTAGCGATCAGTAAAATTTTGCAACACTGTCAGTTCGTATTAGAAAACATTACTCTCTGTAATAGAGGGTAATAAATGAAGTTGAGCCAGTGGGGGAATACTCCAACTCAAGCAATCAAATACACGAACTTGAAAAATAATTTTTAAAAAATCCACGAACTTGAAAATTAATTTTTAAAACATACACGAAGTTGGAAAATAAATTTTAAAAATTAAATTATAAAAAATCCACGAACTAGAAAAATAATTTTTAAAAAATCCACGAACTTAAAAAAAATTAAAAAAAAACACGAACTTAAAAAATAATTTTTAAAAAATTAACGAACTTGAAAAATAGTTTTAAAAAAATCAACGAGCTTGAAAAGTAATTTTTAAAAAATCCACGAACTTGAAAAATTGTTTTTAAAAAATACACGAACTTGAAATATAATTTTTAAAAAATACACGAACTTGAAATATAATTTTTAAAAAATCCACGAACTTGAAAAATAGTTTTTAAAAAATCCACGGACTTGCAAAAATAATTTTTAAAAATTTACCAACTTTAAAAATAATTTTTAAAAAATCCACGAACTTAAAAAATTATTTTTTTAAATATCCACGAACTTGAAAAATGGAAAAATGTTCGTTGAATTTTTACAGATTCTTCTGATCAAACAGCAGATGTAAACAGCTATTAAATATTTTATATAACATAATAAATATGCTTCCTGACATAATGTTCAGAAAGCTATAAAACCCAAAAAAATGTGACCAATTGAAATACCTGGAAAGCTGTTACTGAAATTCGTCATACCGTTGCATGTCGTAATATTTCCCTCTTCTAATTTGCTTCATAAAATTTGTTTTCCGACGATTCAGTAACTAATTACCATTTCGAACTTTTTTCTTAATAAAAATTCAAATGAATTTTTTTCTTCCTATTAAATTCAACAATTTCAAAATGAAAGTAATAATAACGCCAATAGTCCGACCGCCCCTTAACAGCCTTGTCCAACTTTTATTAAATTGCTAAATTATGCAATGAGAAAAAATTAAAAACGGGCGAACAATGAAATATAAAAAATGCACAAAACAACAAAAAACCCACAACAAGAAGACGTTGAACAAAGAAGACACACAAACAAAAAAAAAAACAAAACTGCACGTACAATGTCCTTGACGTTTAAATTATTTACTCACACTACAACAAATTGTACTGTGGGATCTTTGCTGGTCTCAAATTGTAAATTACGTAAAGCAATGCTTTGAAGACTTCCGGGAAATGCATGTGGCATGCAACAAACTATTCTACTATACACACATGCTACACATGAGAGCTGAACATTTTGATATTAACAAAGGACAAGGGGTCGTCACAGACGCACACATACACTTGTGCAGCACAACAAACAGGAAGAACATGTCGAAAGTTTTTATTAAAAAATTGCAATTTATATGCAGCATGCCACCACCACAATTTAAATATGAATTTCTTTGAAATTTAATGAGCATCAGTGGAAAGGGACAAAAAAAGGCAACTACTTAAGCATCACACTAATGCGATCTTAACATCTTTGATGATAGTCAATTACTTTCTACGAAATCATTACCAAATGGAATTAGTTTTGATGGTTATTAGTGTTTTTTATATTAAAGTTAAGTTCTAGGAAAACAAAATTCTATCTTCAGCTATCATACAAAGTTCTCGGAAAACGAGCAATAAATCAACATACAATAAATAAATGTAAATGTTTGTACAGTAAATACGAAGAAAAAAATGATACTCAGCAACAATTCGGATCCGTTAGTCATTTTGTAACCCATTACAAAGTAATGTAACAAGGTAAAACTACCTACTTCACTATTTACTAAGTAATGAGTACCGTGGCACAGACCATATGTGTGTCCTACTACAAAACCTAGGGTTGTGTTTTCAGAATTTCTCATGATCAAATCCAGCAGAGAGAAAAATAAAAAATATTAAGTGTATTGAAATTGAAAACAAATTCCACCTCAACTGTTTTAAAAACAGAACATGTGTTTTAGCTTATTAGCTGGCCCATTACAGAACATTTGTTCCATAGGTCGAACTAAGAAAAGATCTCCATTCCTCTCTATTTGTTGCATCGCACTCTGGAATACCGCGCCTTTTCATCTCATCATCCACTTGTTTTGCGCCATCTATTCCTTGGCCTGCCAATTCTGCGCGCACCGCCTAGCGGCCCCTATTTATACGCCTTTTCAGCGGGTTTATCATCGCTCATTCTTATGATATGGCCTAGCCAACGCAATTGTTTTAAACTGCTTACTTAAACCAAAGTAGCATCTGTTGGCCAATACAATTCTTTTTTTATTTCACAACTGATGTCGTTTGTTGTGTTTACTTAGGTGCCGAGGTAGACGAAGTCTTTTACTACCTCAAAATTATAGGAACCAACTTCCACAGTTGGTCCGAGCTCAGTGGACGCATTGCGCGTCGACACCATAAACTTGTTCCTCTCACCGTTTACCGCCAGACCCACTTTAGCAGATTCTACTTCGACCTTCATAAAGGTATCAGTTACGTCTTTTACTGATCGTCCCATGATGTCTGTATCATCAGTATAAGCAAGTAACATGTAGCAATTGATGTAGATTGTGTCACTTCTTTTGACGTTTGCCGCTCGTATAACCTTTTCTAGCAGGATGTTGAAAAGATCACACGAAAGGCTGTCTCCTTGCCTGAAACCTATTTTGGTACAAAACTCTTCGGAGAGGTTCTTTCCTATTTTAACTGAAGATCTTGTGTCAGTTAGAGTCATTTTACAAAGCCGGGTGAGCTTTGCGGGGATACCAGCTTGTAATACCTTTGAACTCAGCGGGCTGTCGAAGGCTGCTTTATAATCGACAAAAATGTGGTAGGTGTCGATCTGCATCTCTTGGGTCTTCTCCAGGATTTGTCGCAGGGTAAATATCTGGTTAATGGTGGAATTGACAGGTCTAAAGCCGCATTGGTATGGCCCAATTATCTTGTTGACCATAGGCTTTAGTCGTTCGCACAATATCCCTGACACGATGTTGTAGGCAATAGGCAGTAGACTTATGCTCCTATAGTTAGCGCATACAGTGTTATCTCCTTTCTTATGGACGGGACACAGGTTCCAAACGTCGGGTACTCGTTCTTCCTGCCAGATAGTGCTAACTAGCTGGTGCATATACCTTATCAGCGTGTCGCCTCCGGTTTTAAACAGCTCGGCTGGTAGGCCATCAGCTCCTGCTACCTTATTATTCTTCAGCCGATTTATTGCTGTCTTTACCTTATCTTGGCCGGGTGGTATACATTCAATACCATCTTCTGGGATTGGATCTGTGGTACCTACGTCGACTTCGCTACTATTGGATACCAACAGTTTGGAAAAATGCTCTCTCCATATCCTTAGCACACCATCTGCATCAGTTACCATATTACCTTGCTGGTCTCTACAGGAGGGTGCCAGTTCCAAAGCCATCAGTTTGATGTTTCACTCTTTGGTAGAATTTTCGGATTTCGTTCTGTCTCCTGTACATCTCGATTTGTTCACACTGCCGCTTTTCCATCTCTCTCTTTTTTTCCTGCGCGAAAGACGTTTCTCCTCTCTCCTTTTCTCCCGATACCTCTCTCGTGGGCTATGTGTTGCCACGGATTGTAAAGTAGCCCTATATGCCGTAGCCCTATTTCTCTTCGGTAGCAGCACGACACTCCTGATCATACCATGGATTCCTTGGTGGAGGTCTCTGGTATCCAAGTACTGATTTTGCGGCTGTTTGCTTGGAGTGGGCAATGTTTTGCCATTGTCCTGATATGTTATCGGGACTAGGAGTGCTTTGACTAAGCAGTTGGGCCAGTTGAGTGGAATATGCTGTGGCTATCTGTTGTGATTGCTGTTTACCGATGTCCAACTTCCGTGTTGTATCTGTGTGCACTTTGTTTGCTTCGTTTAATCTGGTACGTACCTTTGCTGCAACAAGGTAGTGGTCCGAATCAATGTTTGCTCCTCGGAACGAACGTACATCCAACACGCTCGCTGAATGTCTTCCATCTATCACAATATGATCAATTTGATTCTTTGTTTTCTGATCTGGATGTCGCGATGCTTAAATCTGGTGCTGCTAACTACCATGTTTTTTGCCGGTGCGAACTCTATCCGCCTCAAACCATTGTCAGATGTTTCGTTGTGGAGACTGCATTTTCCGAATGTTGGGCCAAAGATATTCTCCTTTCCAATTTTGGCATTAAAATCGCCTAGAATAATTTTAATGTCATGGGCAGGACAACGGCCATTTGTTGGTCTGTTCGTCCTTGTCTTCAGTGGGAGCGTGAGCGCAAATAAAGCTGATGTTGAAGAAATTTGAAAACGACTCTCGAGCAGCCCTTACACTGCATTTATGCAAAAAAATTTAAACTTTTGTGAGAGAGGTCCCCGAAGATGTTTTCCAGTATAGACATTCTTGAAACTTAATGTACGTTTAGCAAAATTTCTACGATGTTCAAAGTTTCAGCCAAAACGGATACTCAATTCGTAAACTTTCGTGATCATCAATCGGCAGGGTTATTATCTCAGGAAGTACGGACTTGCCCGGAAAAATTCTAATGTCATGCCGTTCAGACAAGAGTCCCTAAACTGTTCTTGTGCTAAACATTTGTGAGGGAGGAATTCGAAGGAGTTGACCGACATATTCCATATCCGAAGCTGATTTATGTCTGGAGGAAAATCGGTTACTCCCTGCGCCTCATTTAAGCGAACATTTATGAACTTTAAAGATGGAGTTACTAGAAGGAGTGAACCCATAGGCCCTTCTTCGAACTGTATCTATGTTTGGACAAAATATTACGTGCGCTCTAGCTAGACGAACGGACAGGGCTACATAGACTCCAAATTGACTGAAACGCATTTCATCCAGACAAACTCGGGGTATACAACCGTTATTTCAATGAGCCACATCTTGTCGTATCAACGTGTTTATACCTTCTATATATAATCTTATATATATGAGGTGATACGATAAAGAACGTCATTTCTGAACTTAAGCATTAGAACCCTATTTGTGGATTATAGATACACAATTAAGTACACGTCATTGGAAGGGATAAATCTAAGTTAGAGGTTGTCCCTGTTGCGGCAGGAGTTGTATGCCACACGTCGATCTTACATTATTAGTTCACTCACGGCAGCAATGTTTTCTGTCACAACAACATTAAACTAGTTTTGCACAAAGCTAGAGAATGGAGCTTCATCGCCATACAAAGATTTAATGTCATTGATGCACTCTTGCCGTGACAATTCACGCCCAACTTTGTGAAAAAATTCCACATTTTAGGCAAATTGATTTTTTCAAGTCGTTGTAAACAATCTTTCCAAGGGGCGCCTGGCAACATGAAGGGATACCTAGGCCAGAAACATATATAGCATCCCTCGTAGACTTTATAGGGTCTCCGACGAATACTTCGATGTGTTACAAACGACAAAGGTAATTTTACCATCTATATTAAAGTGGAGGGTATATCCATATCCATTTCTGAGGAATATAAAATAATACAGGACGGAGACAACTTAAGGACAAATAGGTTAACTATAAAAATAACATGTGTACATTTTCTCAAGATTACTGTCATTTTATATTTCAAAGAAATTATATTTTAATCATGGCGTTCCATTTTTTAAAGGTGTGTGGTTTTAGTGCTGGCATTTATAAGAATGTTGAAAGTAATCAAATAAAATAAATTTTTTCTAACTGCACCTATAATTTAAGTTTCTTCCTTATACGTATTTATTATTATTTCTAGAATGATGTCTGATTGATGGAACAAGGCACTTTACTCCCGCATGTTTAATCAAAAAAAACTTCAAACTGTTTGCAGCCACAATGATAATAAAAATGTTAAAAAAGTGTATGTCCTTCTGTGAATCAGCGTTATTTGTGGCCTTTATTCCGCCAGCTATGCTGATAAACAGACACATTTATTTATAATGCAAAATGACGAAAGTCCATTAATCTTGGTGGTATATTAAAGTTTTACTCTTTGCCTATTGAAGGCATGATTATTTCTTATCCTCCCAGCTAGGGTTTTACGAGTGTTGTTATCCAGCAGATTTTCTCTGCATTTGCCATTTCATTAATTAATAAAGTAAAATTGACCCGCATTTGGTCATTTCACAACCATTTTCTTAATTGCAACAATTGATTTTGTAACATTTCAACCAAATAATTAATTATTGTTGCTGATTGTGAGTTCAGAATTGAATGTAGAAGATTAAAGGGGATTATAAACAATTTTCTCAAAGTCATTCTTGTGTAAACTTTCGAAAAGAAAAAAACAAAAGCAATGGAATTTGTTTATGAAAGCAAACTCAAAATTATACTTCATAACTAATGAAAACAGTAATCAAGAAAATCCTTCCTTCAATAAAATATTTTTCTGTTTTTGTTTTCATCTCATTTTTTCATTTTCCAACAATCAAAAAAGAACAAACTGATACACATACATACAACTTGACACAGAAAAATCACTCTCGCAGGATATGCGTCGCCAAAGTGTCTGTGAGTTTTATTATCCTCATTTTTTCTGTTGTTTTTGGTCAATTGAAATCTCGCTATACATCTCTTAACTGGGGTAACTGTGGACACAGTTCAATGACTTTTGCTTGAAAATATATATTTATTTGTGTGTGCGTGTGTGTTTTTATGTATTGCTGATGTTCCATTAAAAGTTGAAAGTTGAAACGAGGTCACGTTGTTAATGCTAGTTATTTTCATATGGAGACATAGTTAAAATGTTTTGAAATAAATAATTGAACAGAAATAAAAATGGACAAAATGTTCGCTTCAAACTTTTTATAATGCTTCTACAATAGACAAATGAATTGTATAGACAAAGAAATGCTCTCACCAATGTTGTTAACATTGAGTTTGTTGACAGAACAACTCAATTAAAAATGTCAATAAACACGATTTCATAAACATTTTGTTCTAACAAAAACTGTATGGATTTAGTTTTTGACGAAATCTACATCCTCAGTAGTGCGATTCTCTAATTAATTTTTTGAGTTACCGACAATTGTCGGTAAAATTAAAATGCTTATAACTTCGGTAATTACCGATGTTTTTCGGTAAGTTAGCGACGAATAGAAAGCAGTCGTAAAGTTCTACCGATAGCAAGAGTTTTGTCAACTTTTATTTGAACTTTTCATTCATAACTTTGCGTTTTAATTTTACCGATTTTTGTCGGTAACTGAAAAAATTTTTTAGAGAATCACACTACAGATAGAAATATAGAAGAACATCTTTCCATTTTCCCCCTAAATCGCCTTCGAACAATTTTGAGTTTTTTTTTCTGTTTGAGTCGGTTGACAGCACATAACATGAGTATTTCTTTGTCTATACGATAATTTGTCTATGCTTCTACTCGAGGACACATTCAATTAGGAAAGTATTTCAAATCATCGGCTATAGCAATGAAAGGTTTTGGCGAGTAAGCAGCCTTTTCGAAGTAAATTATTTTCCCAAAAAACTTATGTATTTAAGGGTTTTTCAAACTGTTAGGCGCATGAACCGGTAAAAATATGGATTTCGATTACAGCTTAAAAGTTTTGCGAGGGAGATATTTTGGAAGTGGGTCTTATTTTGGGAGATATCGCGCCCACCTCTCATTTCAGTTGGTTGGTTGGTTTAGAGCTTTTGGACCATTATATCAGGAAATATGTACTTGCCTACGAAAAATATAATATCGCTGTAAACACACGCAGAAAAATATATGTTAGAAATATGTTTGGATCCAAACAAATATATGTTTGGATCCAAACATAATTTGTTTGTATCCAAATAAATATATGTTTGCAACATTTTGTAATATATCTCAATTTTATATGTTAGGGTACAAACATATTTCTTGTTAGAACATATTTTTGATGGGCGGAGAGGATTTTTGTCAAAGAGATTAACAACAGGGCTCTCGCAGCTGCGGAATACTTGTTTATAATAAAGAGCTGTGTGCATGGTGTAAAAGGAGACGCAGACGTTTTGCGATGTGTATGCGTAAAACACGTGTGTTTCGTGCATTGTTGTTAACCAACGTAGCAAGCGAAGAGGAAAAGTAAAAAAAGGTATTAATTATGTTGGTCTTTTTTCATCAGTGTTCTAGAGAACATCGTTGAGTAGAGACGGTAAAGTGAGTGAATTGTGTTTTTTCTTTTCTTAAAGAAATTGTGCTTTTTATACCCTCAGCATTTATGCTAACGAGGGTATATACACTTTCATACGGGCAAAATGTACCTCATCGAAATAATGGTTTTAGACCCCAACTATGTTTGGACGAAATGTGTTTCAGACAATTTGGAGTCGATTGAGCAATGTCCGTCCGTCTGTCTGTCTGGCTCGATGGAGCGCACGATAACTCTCGAACGGATGAACCGATTCGGTTCAAATTTTGGCTTTCGTAATATTTACCCAAACTTAGTTTATGTTCGAAGATGGGCTATATCGGTCCACTCCTTCCGGTACCACCCCCACAAAAGTTCGAAAATGTTCGGAAAATTTGTGCGCACGATAACTCTTGAAGGGAGTAACCGATTTGGTCCATACTTTGAACATCGTGAAACGTGTACCAGACTTAAATAAAGTTTCAATATGGACTCAATCCTTCCTCCTTCGGGTACCTCCCACACAAAATTTCGGAAAAGTTCACTTTAGGGCCATCTCTCGAATCGCTTTGATTTTTGTTTTAGCAACTTGTATTCACTGCCCTCCATACGACGGTACAAGTTTCAGCAGGAGCAAGTCCGTACTTCCTGAGAAAATAGCATGAAAGTTGCAAAAAACATCTATGACACCGTGTGAGGTGGTTGGAGCGCAAGATAACTCTCGAACGGATCTTCCGATTCGGTCCAAAAATTGGCCTTAGTAATATTTTGTCCAAACGTAGTTAAAGTTTGAAGATAAGCCATATCGGTCCACTACTTCAGGTACCTCCCCCACAAAAGTTCAAAAATGTTCGGAAAAATTGTTCGTACGGTAACTCTTGAAGGGAGTGGCCGAAGTAGTCTATAGTTTACACATCCTAATATATCAACCTGATATAGATCAGGATCAAACATGGAGTATATTTGTCCACTCCATCCGGTACCTTCCACACAAAATTTCGGATAAGTTCACTTTAAGACCTGATATCATCATCACTTTGATTTTTGTTGAAGCAACTTGCATTCTCTGCCCCAATTACGATGGTAAAAGTTTTTTTAGGGGGAAGTCCATACTTTTAGAGTAAACAGCCCAAAGAAAGAAACCCCCCCCCCCATGGCACCATATGCTGTGGCTGGAGATCCACTTCCATAACGGTCAATGTCGATCCATTCCTTTTAGTATCTCTTCCGCAAAACTTTTGATTTTTAATCCTAATCCACATTTTTGTCGGTTTAAACGCCCTAAATACATATATACGTATTTTGGGAAAAAATTGTTTCACTGAATTTGATAGACTGATACTTCTTTACTTGTTAATAAACTAAATGTCCAAAACATTTTATAATTGAATCAAAAAGTTGAATGTAAATATTTTATTGGGAAGTTTTTGCGGATTCTGAAATTACAATGTTCACTAGGGTTATGACTTTTTTACAACCTCATATCCCTATATCATAGCGTGATGAGTTTTGCCATAAGATTGCATAAAATCTTAATTATAAGGTGATTCGGTGAAAAAACCTCACGCACAAAATGATTTTAAAATTTGAATTTATCAAAATTGTGGACATTTTTTTGAAGTCACTGAAAACAGATATATAATTGAAAAAAACTTTAGAGCCACATGAGATAATTAAAATGACATAAAATTTATTTCTCACTATTTTTCTTTAATTCTGAGAATGGTAAAAATGTCGTAAACGCTTTTATTCAAAAATATAATTTTGTAACAAAAAAACAAAAAATTTAAAATTTTTTCATAGTGACTGTTTTCGCGACTTTTTTAATATTTGAATGAAATAAACGTTATTATAGTTATTAGTAGGCTTATATTTATTCACTCGTGCAACAAAAAATATTTTTTTGAAAAAAAAAATTTTTTTCATTTCATATATTTTTTCAAAAAATTATTTTTTTAAAATCTATTTGTGCGTGAACTTTTTTTATATTTCAATGGAATAAACGATAGCATAGTGATTAATAGGCAAAAGTTCATTCATTCCTGCTACAGGAAATCATTTTTGAGGAAAAATGTCAAAAAGTCATAACCCTAATGTTCACAGATGAGAAAAAACAAAAAACAAAAAAATCGCCGGAGCGCTTTTCAAATAAATCGCGATTCAAATTGACATTTTAGTGGTTGTTTAGGTTTTCACGATTTTGCTTAGAAACCACAAGTCCTATCAAAATGAGACTGAAGAAAATGTTGTAGCTATGAAGATTGATTTTTAAGTTATCTTCGTATTTTTTACCATTTTTGAGATATTTAAGTTCAAATTGAGACAATGCACTGACTGTATCGCCCCCTTATAAAACAATGTCATGAAGGGTGCGCCTTAACTAACTTTTAATGAAAACCGCTTACACAGGAGAAGTTTTTGTGAATTCTGAAACAGCAATGTTCATAGATGAGAAAAATCCAAAAACAAGAAAAAATCGCTGTAGGGATTTTTAAATAAATCGCGGTCAAAATTCACATTTTTAGGTGTTTTTTAGGTTTTCACGATTTTATTTGGAAACCGCAAGTCCAATCGAAATGGAGCTAAAGAAAATGTTGTAGCTGTGAAAAGTCTCTACAGGATTGACGTTTATGATTTGTTCTTAGGCTATACCATTTTTGACATAAAGAAGCACAGTTTACATTTTTAGGTTTTTTGTTAGGGTTTCGCGATTTTGCTTCAATACGGCAAGTCTTATCGGCATGGGACCTGAGAAAATCTTATAGCTGTAAAAATTCTCTACAAGACTGGCTTATGTAATTTTTCCTAATTTGTACCAATTTTTTTAGATATATAAGTTTAAGTTGGGAAATTGCAGTCATGACATTGTTTTATAAGGAGACGATACAGAATTGAATTGAATTTGAATTGTCCCAATTTCAACTACTATATCTCAAAAGTTGTAAAACCTACTAAAATATCATTACGGCCAATCTTGTAGAGAATTTTGATAGCTACAACATTTTCTTTATTTCCATTTTGATAGGACTAGCGGTTTCCAAGCAAAATCGCAAAAACCTAAACAACCCCTAAAAATGTCAACTTGAATCGCGATTTATTTAAAAAGTGCTCAGGTGATTTTTTTCTTTTTTGATTTTTCTCATCTATGAACATTGTAGTTTCAGAATCCGCAAAAACTTCCCAGATGTAAGAACCTTCCATTTAAATTTGATGCAAGAGCACCGTGTTATTTCATTCAGTTTTTCTCTATTAAAGCGTATTATGTATTTCTTTGGAATTTTGTATGTACCTATGTGTCTTTGTTGTTTTGCCTTTTTTTGTATGCCCTTCAATGAAAAACACTTGAACGCTTGCTGAGAGCAAGTGAGCATACATTTCGATGTGTTTCACATTGCTCTCAGAAAGCGCCCACTGTACATGTGTTTGTTTTCTTTGTGTCTTTTGGGTTTGTATTTTTTTGCACCCAAACATACAATTGGTTTGAACCCAAACATATATTTGTTTGCAGGACCCAAACATATGTTATGTTTGGAACTGCTTGCAAACAAATATATGTTTGCTGCAAAATATGTTTAGGACATACATATGTATGTTAGATAGGCCATTTTTTCTGTGTGCAGGGCCACTAGGTGTACCTTCGGTAAACATTTCCAAAGGATCATAGAACGGACCCTTAACCGCACAAAAAGTTGAACATTTGTGTGGGAGGTATCCCAACTAGTGGACCGATAGCTCCCAGCTTTGAGCATAAACTATGTTTGGAGTAAATCGGTTACTCCGTCTATGAGAAATTGCGCACACTATTTTAGCGAATATTTTCAACTTATGTGGGGGAGGTGCCGGAAGGAGTGGACCTATAAGTACCACCTTCGAATTTCATTTAACATTCGAAGAAATATTACGACATGCAAAGTGTGGACTAACGCAGTATTCGGTTCGAGAGTTGTCGTGCGCACCAGCCACTACACATGCTAGCCGTATGAGCCACATCTTTACCATCGTAATAGGGGCTTCGAGTGCAACATGTTGCAAGAAAACGATTCGAGAGGAGGTCCTAAATTGCACTTTTCCCATATTTTGTGTGGGAGGTACCCGAAAGAGTTGATATATGTAGTCTATATTCTAACCGGATGTCTTATCTATTTATTAGCATATTCCATCAGGAACATAAACTATTCACATAGAATCTCCATCTTACTCTATCCGATGCAATGTATCTTAACTCATTGAATGTTTTTCCGGTTTCATTGGAAATGGTTCTTCGCCAAGTGGTTTTTGGCCGTCCTCTGCTGCGATTACCCTGGGGATTCCAGCTCAGTGTTTCATGGCCGATATAATCAAAAGGCTTACGGAGTGTGTGACCGATCCAGTTGTATTTGCGTCGTTTTATTTGTATGTTAATATCTTCTTGCTGAGGCAGTTGTAGGAGGTCTTCATTTGAGATAGTCCTTGGCCACCATATTTTTAAAATGTTGCGAAGACATCTATTAGTGAAAACTTGCAGTTTATTTTTAATTCTTTCGTTCACTAGCCAGTTTGCAGATCCATACAGTAGTACTGACTTGACGCAGGCATTATAAAGGTGCAGTTCCGTTTTTAGAGAATATGCACCAGAGTTCCAAATATTTTTAGGCTGCAGTATGCACCTCTGGCTTTTTGAATGTGGATGTCGACATCATCATTTATTCCGCCGCTAGGGTTGATGTTGCTACCTAGATAGCAGAAGTTATTGACATTTTCAATTAGTTTCCCGTTCAGAAAGAATGAAGGGTTTTGGTTTGATTTAATAAGCATACTCTTCGTTTTTTCAGCATTTATGTACAGGCCGAATTTTGCTGCTTGCTCGGAAAATTGATTAATTTTAGTTTGCATATTTTCTCTGCTTGTCGCAAGTAGCACGATGTCGTCTGCATATTCCAAATCTTCGAGGTTATGATGTAGCCTCCAGGGGATGCCTTTGTTTTGATTGGATGAATATGACAATATTTCGTCAAGAGTTGTTATGAAAAGGAGAGGAGAAAGCAGACATCCCTGTTTAACTCCGCTGATGGTTTTGAATGCTTCGCTTATTTTACCATTGTGAAAAACTCTCATGGTTGAGTTGGTATATTGAGCTTTTATCAGGTTTATTATTTTGGTAGGGACACTTTTGTTCTCAAGTGCCTCCCAGATTTTATTTCTATTTAAAGCGTCGAAGGCTTTTTCAAAATCGACGAAGGTTAAATACAATGGCGTGTTGAACTCGTTGCACTGCTCGATTATTAATCGTAAACTATTTATTTGGTCCACACAGGAACGGTTAGGCCTGAACCCTGCTTGTTCTTTGCGAGGACATTTATCAAGTGGATCAAGTATGCGGGTGAGTATAATTCTATTAAAGATTTTGCATATCGTTGGTGTTAAAGCTATTCCTCTCCAGTTGCTGCAAAGTTTAAGGTCCCCTTTCTTAGGTATTTTAATAATAAGACTTTCTTCCGATGGAATCATTTCTGTTTCCCAGATTTTTGTTTTTAGAGGCTTAAGTGTTTCGGCGAAATATTGAGGGTCGCATTTGTAGAATTCTACAGGCAGATTGTCGATACCTGCTGCTTTACCATTTTTTAATTGCGCTATTGCCGCTTTTATTTCGTTAATTGAGGGGATATCTGAATTTATATGTTCCGCAGGGCGGTTGTTGGTGTGGTGTTGACCTCTGTCGTTATTTGACTCGGTAGCTGGTTCAGTAGTGCGATTTAGAATATCCGGATGTCTATGTCTCGTAGAAATATTATGATGTACAAACTATGGACGAAATCGGTTACACCCTTCGAGAGTTATCGTGTGCAAGTATTGAACTTTTGTTAGGGAGATGAATCTGCAGATCCGTTCGATAGTTATCGTGCACTCCAAACACTACACATAGTGTCATACGGTGTTTTTTACATTTTTCCGATTATTTTCTCAGGAAGTATGGACTTGCCCCTGACAAAACTTGTACTGTCGTAATGGAGGCAACGAATACAAGTAATTTCAAAAAATCACTGCGATTCGAGAAGATGTATTAAGCTTCATTTTTCCGATTTTCCGATATATAGTGTGGGAGGTACCTGAAGGAGTCAACCGATAGGGTCCATTTTGGAACCCCATCTATGTCTCGTAGAAATTTTGCGATGATCAAAGTATAGATCAACTCTGTTACTGCCTTTGAGATTTATCGTGGGCACAATACACTGCACCCCGGTTATTTACCTCTCTGCTTAACTGCCTTTCCCGTTTAATTGCCTTACAATCTGAATCCCCAAAGTTTTTCATATAAATGAGTTCAAACTCTCCCGCTTAACTACTTTTCTATAAGTACCCAATTCGGATATTTGCCCGTCGAATATTTCCCCAAAAAGAATATTAACAATGTTTTTCTCGGTTTATTACCCCCAATGGTGTATTTATGAGAAAATCAATTTCGATGACTACGCGAATTGTGATGAAGATGTCCAGTGATATGTTATGGTGTTATGCTACCGATGACTAAATTTCTTATTGATTAAATAATATAACTTATGTATATATTTTTAGACTTTTTTACTATAGACCGTTTTGTTTTTTGGCGATTATGTTCTAATTGTTGTAATTTTTTGTAAGGCTGAGATGAGATTTTTGTAACTACCCACATGAGGTAGTAATGCGGGATTTTCCTAACTGCCTTTCCCGCATAACTGCCTCAATTTTTTGAAATTTTATGAAAGGTAGTTAACCGGGGTGAAGTGTATTACCAAACATTTTGAACTTTTGTGGTGGAGGTACCCGAAGGTGTAGACCGATATGAATCATCTTCAAACTTAAACTACTAAGTTTGGCCAAATATTGCGAAATCTAAATTTTGGAACAAATAAGCCGATCCGTTCGAGAATTATCGGACGTCTGACTGGATGGCTGGAGCACATGATAACTCTCGAACATCAATCGACACCATGTCCGATAGACCGATATGACCCATCTTCGAACTTAAACTAAGTTTAGACAATATATCATGAAAGCCAAATTTTGGAAACGAATCAGCTGATCCGTTCGAGAGTTATCATGTGTTCCAGCCAGCCATACAGACAGAAAGACAGACGTCTGAAATGGATTTCGTCCAAACATACTTGGGGTCTAAAACCATAATTTCGGTGAGACACATTTTTAGTTGTATCGAAATAAAATATACGAAATATTACTAAAGCCAAATTTTGGACCAAATCGGCTGATCCGTTCGAAATTTATCTTGTGCTTCAGCCAGACAGAAAGACATACGTACGGACATGAATCGACACTCTGTCCGATAGACCGATACGACCCATCTTCGGACTTAAACTAAGTTTGGACAAAAATATTACGAAAGCAAAATTTCGGACCGAATCGGCAGATTCGTTCGGGAGTTATCGTGTTCTCCAGCCTGCCTGACAGACAGAAAGACAGATGTACTGACATGAATCGACACCAAATTGTCTGATTTGGATTTCGTCCAAAAACACTGGGGGTCTAAAACCATAATTTTTGGCCTAAAGGCTGAGGGTATAACAAAAGCTGAGAAAAAATGCACCAGAAGTAAGATGATATTTTTATATCTTCAGCCTTTAGGTTGACCCTTCGATGAAAATGTGCCTCATCGAAATAATGGTTTTAGACCCCAAGTATGTTTGGACGAAATGTGTTTCAGACAATTTGGAGTCGATCTAGCCATGTCCGTCCGTCTATCTGTCTGTCCTGCTGGCTGGAGCGCACGATAAATCTCGAACGGATGAACCGATTCGGTTCAAATTTTGGCTTTCGTAATAATTAGCCCAAACTTAGTTTAAGTTCGAAGAAGTTCGAAGATGAGCTACATCGGTCCACTCCTTCCAGTACCTGGCCCACAAAAGTTCGAAAATGTTCGGAAAGTTTGTGCGCACCATAACTCTTGAAGGGAGTGACCAATTTGGTCCATACTTTGTATAGTGTACACTTTCTACCAGAGTAATATGAGGTTCTAATATGGTCTCAATAGGTCCACTCCTTCGGGTACCTCCCACACAAAATTTCGGAAAAATTCAGTTTAGGGCCATCTCTCGAATCGCTTTGATTTTTGTTTTAGCAACTTGTATTCACTGCCTTCCATACGACGGTACAAGTTTCATCAGGGGCAAGTCCATACTTCCTGAGAAAATAGCATGAAAGTTGCAAAAAACTCCTATGACACCGTGTAATGTGGTTGGAGCGCACGGATCTGCCGATTCGGTCCAAAATATGGTCTTAGTAATATTTTGTCCAAACATAGTTTAAGTTCGAAGATAAGCAATATCGGCCCACTCCTCCAGGTACCTCCCCCACAAAAGTTCAAAATTGTTCGGAAAAATTGTTCGTACGGTAACTTTTGAAGGAAGTGGCCGAATTGGTCTATACTTTAAACATCCTAATATATCTACCAGATATAGATCAGGTTCAAATATGGACTATATTTGTCCACTCTATCCGGTACCTCCCACACAAAATTTCGGATAAGTTCACTTTAAGACCTGATATCGAATCACTTTGATTTTTGTTGAAGCAACTTGCATTCGCTGCCTCATTTACGATGGTAAAAGTTTTTTTAGGGGCAAGTCCATACTTCTTGAGCAAACAGCCCGAAGAGTGTAAAAACCCCCTGTGGAACCATATGTTGCGGCTGGAAATCCACTTCCATAACGGTCAATGTTGATCCATTCCTTTTAGTATCTCCTCCGCAAAACTTTTGATCTTTAATCCTAATCAACATTTTTGTCTGTTCAAACGCCCAAAATTTTTAAAACCCCTTAAATACATACGTATTTTGGGAAAAAATTGTTTCAATATACACAGGCTGAGGGTATATCTCTGTCGGCAAAGCCGACTGAAACTTTTTTACTTGTTTACATGTTAGAATGTCCAGCGCCATTCTAGTTAAGCTTAATGATATCACCGTGCAATATTTTTAAGGTAATCTTGTGCAAAGAATTCGTACTGTGGATTTTCTGAAAGTACATACCCAAACGACAAGAGACCCTAGTTGGGTTTTGTTGTGTCAGATTCAGCTCGGATTTTATGGCTTTATCTAAACATGGTTAAGTATTGAGTTTTTAAAGAAATTCGGGGCTGTATCTCTGAAACCAATGCGAATCTTTTTCTGACCTCTGAAGTAAATTTGTAGATAAGGACAAGAATAAAATATTTGGAGAAATAAAGAAGTCGAAAAACTACATTTATTGCCTCAAATTTCAAAATATATGCAAAAATGTCATAATTTTGGTGCATTTCGCACCGTATCTCGAAAACCGTAATTTTTATACCCTACACCACTATGTGGGGAGGGTATTATAAGTTGGTTTTGGTCAAAAAGTTTGTAACGCATCGAAATAATGGTCGTAGACCCATACTTATATATCAAGCTTTTTGTAGAAAATTAACTTATGCTGAAACTGAGGTATGGGGTATTGTAACTCGCGATCAGTTTTACTATACCATAACTTTTGACCGCATTTCGGCAAAATAAACTGTTTTAGCCCGATTCACCGAGGGGTTTCTTAAAATAATAATTTGAGCGGAAGCTGTGGTCGTACTAATGTAAAAAAATCGGAAAAAAATCGTTGAAATAAACGAGTTTCATTATGTTATTTTCCAATTAGTGGTTTTACAACACAATGTAGAGCTTAATGCTCAAAGGAGAAGTTAAAGAGCACACTTCAGAGTTGAAGTTTCTAATGTATGATTTTTTAATATATCCACTGTATCTACCTCAAACGGATGCTGACATTTTGAAACCTGAAAAATGGGGTTTTTTGAATTTTTGCTCTAATCGGGACGCGCAGCAGGTTTTCCCTAAAAGCTTATTATTGGATTGTAGTACTCGCGATTTCGCCTTTTTTAATGTATAACATGAGGGTGTAGCCCTCACAGGATCACAGTAATCTGCGCCTAAACACGAAATTTTTGTGCGTAAATTTTTCTCAAAAACCTATTTTTTTGGTTTAAAATTTACAAACGTCATTGGATTTCCGTGGAAACCCGCGTAAATTTAGTTTTTTTTTTACGTTCTGAATCTAACAAGCCACGACGCGTAAAAATCTATCCACTAGATCGGCGGATATGATACCCCTCAAATTTCGAAAATATGCAAAAAATTATTTTGAAAATATCGCATATTAAAACGCCTTTTGGATGTGTCAGTTCTACTTAAATAAATAGATCGATACGCGTGTTTGAACTGCGCGAAAACAGATATTTCAAAACTATCGCTGATCCAGAGATATAATAGATTTTTTCTAAAAATTAAGTGCGATGTTACATCCACGGTTCTTGATGGATCGCATTGAAACGGCACAGAAGGATGTATGTTTTAATGGTGATTATTGAAATCGGATGCGCATAAAATGTAAATGAACTTCGCGGAAATTATGACCATTTTACTGTATTTTGCCCCCTTAATGCAGCAGATGCTACATCGTGGCCGCCAAATAGAATTTGACAAACTGTACATCAAATAAAAGGGATTGATTCCCTGTGTTGGAAAATCGGATGCGCATCATCATTTTCATAATTACGCGGTTTATATGCGTCTCAAATTTGTAATATTCAATATAACATTATTTTAACGTTATGCCACAATTGAAATTCCTTGTGATTTAATATAAGGTTCTAATAATATTATCCAATAGGAAAACTATAAGCGAAAAATTTGTTACAACGGAATATCATCATTATTGCGTGAAATTTTGACGAAAATGCCGAAGAACTCAAACATTTTTTCTCCAAATTTTCCTATAAAACCATAAAAAAATAAAATTAGAATAATATGATTTTAATTTTTTCGTAATATTTTCTTCGTATTTTTGCAAATAACACGAATACTATAGCTCCAACTTTCACAACTTAGGTTTCATTTTATTCCTCAAAATGTCTGGATGCTGTTATAATTTTTTTATATATTTTTCGTAAGTATGAGCGCTATTGTTTCAAAAATATGTTTGTAAATACGTGAAATTTTTTAACAAATTTGATTTTTCGCGAATCCATTGAGACTTTGCGATTATTTTTTGCATCATCGCAAAGGGTACGAATTCAGTTAACGATAATAGGATACAACAGCTAACTATATTAAGCCGCGATTTTTTAGAATTTTTTTTATTATCATAATTAAAACGGTCATATCTTTTGCGCGCAACGATCAAAGTTAGTAACGAAAACAGATTTGGAATGCTGATATGTACCAAAAATCATTGATGTAGTATCAAAAATTTTTTTTGATTTTTTTGAAATGGAAAAGACAATTTTAGGCATTTTTCCTGATATACCAAAATGAATGTCTCGACGAGCTGAGTCGATCTGGCTATGTGTGTCCGTCCGTCAGTCCGTCCGTCTGTCCGTCTGTCCATCTAAACCTTGTAATCACGCTACAGGTCGCAATTTTGATCGGATCGTCACGAAATTTCGGATGTTGATGGGGGTCCCGGAGGGGAAGAAGCCTATTGATTTTGGTGATGGTCGGATAATATTTAGGGGTCTGAATGGGCAAAAAACTTATGTGGATAAATAGACAACGTTTTCTTCCAAAGCGAATATCTCAGCTACTATATGGGGTATACCAAAAGTACAACCTTACAATGAAATTAGAAAATATCACCTTTCTAATGATGTAAAGTAGGTTCTCATAGGTAATCAAGCAACGAAGATATGGCAATAGTCGCAAATAAAACCCAACTTTTTATTTTTGCGATTTTAATTATAATGACGAATATCACAGCGTTGGTTGTGGACTGTCCAAAAGCAAAGCCTGCCGATGAAAGTAGAAGATTTCATCTTTACAATGATGCAAACTATGTCGGCGTAGGTGACCAAATAACGGAGATATCGCAGTAGTCGGCAATACATCCCATTTATACGTTTTTTTGGAAATCATGCTGCAGGTCGCAATTTTGATCGGATCGATTTT
Organism: Musca autumnalis; assembly: GCF_047663935.1. NCBI lineage: Eukaryota > Metazoa > Arthropoda > Insecta > Diptera > Muscidae > Musca > Musca autumnalis. Next base: position 48,850,277 of record NW_027411977.1, read on the forward strand.
GGTGATGGTCGGATATTATTTAGGGCCGGAATTGGCAAAAAACTTATTTGGATAAAAAGACAACGTTTTTTTTCGAAAGCGAATATCTCAGCTTCAATAAGGGGTATAACAAAAGCATAACATGACAATGAAAGTAGAAAATATCACCTTTCTAATGATGTTAGCTGATCAAACAACGAAGATATGACAATAGTCGTAAATAAAACCCAACTTTTCATTTTTGCAATTTTAATTATAATGACGAATATCACAGCTTTGTTTGGGGACTTTCCAAAAGAGCCTGGCTATGAAAGTAGAAGATCCTATCTTTACCATGATGCAAACTGTGTCGGCGTAGGTGACCAAATAACGGAGATATCGCAATGTCGGCAATACATCCCATTTTTAAATTTTTTTGGAAATCACGCTACAGGTCGCAATTTTGATCGGATCGTCACGAAATGTTGAGGGTTAATGGGGGTCTCACAGATGAAAAAGCCTATTGATTTTAGTGATGGTCGCATAATATTTAGGGGTCATAATGGGCAAAACCCTTATTTGGATAAAAAGACAACGTTTTTTTTCAAAGCGAATATCTCAGCTTCTTTATGGGGTATACCAAAAGCAATTCGACATCACCAACATCAATATGCTTCTACACCTTTTTCAGATGTAATTCGAATTATTTTAACTGTAATTCGAGAATTCTATTTGTAATTCGTAACATTTCAGTTGTAATTCGAGAATTCCATTTGTAATTCGAATTACTCCATTTGTAATTCGAATTAATTTATTTGAAATTACAAAGGAAATCATTCGAATTACAAATGGAATAATTCGAATTATAAATGGAATAATTCGAATTACAAATGGAATATTTCGAATTACAAATGGAATAATTCGAATTACAAATGTAGTAATTCGAATTACAAATGGAATTCTCGAATTACAACTGAAATGTTACGAATTACAAATATAATTCTCGAATTACAATTAAAATAATTCGAATTACATCTGAAAAAGGTGTAGAAGCATATTGATGTTGGTGATGTCGATAGTAGTCAAATATAAAATTAAATATTAATTTTTTTGGTGATAGGTGAAAACTTTCGTATCTCGCTAAAAGAAATGTTTTCGAGTGAAAAGATAAAGCACAGAGGTAGTGGTGTAGGGTATCACATAGTCGGCCCCGTACCGACTATAGCCTTTTCTCACTTGTTTCTGAATATTTTCTTTCAGAAAAATATTCCCTGGAATGTAATACACAACTCTTCAGAACATGTCATTGTTGTAAAATGACTCTATCCCGTTGTTTTCAGTACATTTTCAACGACGATTTAATAAAAATGTCAATAACGTAGTGAAATCCAAAATGGAAGAATAAACTGTTGGTGTGAATTGTCTTTGAAATACGTTGTAAAAGATATGATGCAAAATATCGCTGAAACAACATGAAGTAAGCATTTTAGGGTTTCAGAATGTTCTGAAGAATTGTTGAGAACTTTATTTGGAAGATTTTTGCAAAAGGTTACTTGGTTCATCTCCTAATATTTTAGTCGATACTGACTAGAATTTCAGCAATTATGTAAAATTTGCTATATTTTATAGATTTTGATGCCCTAGATGGAGTTTTTCTAATGTGTTTTTTTTTTAAGATAATTTCTACTAGTTTTGGGCTACAATATTGCTAAAGACAGCAAGGCCAAATTCCTATTCATTTCTGAGATAAAGGCCGGATAAATGCAAAAAAGTGTAGTTTTAGCCCGGTATAGATGAGGCCATAAAATCCGAACTGGATCTGACAGGACAATACCCTACTAGGGTTTTTGTAGTCTAAATATGTACTTTCAAAAAATGCACACAAGAAGTTGTTTGCATTTTCCGTGTTGCACAGTGTATTGGTTCTCCTTTTCTTTTTTCTTCAAATCTGAAAGATAGATCGATCAGGACCTGTAAGCCAACATCACACTTTAAACATTGTTGGAAATTCTGATATTGTCGTCCTTTCTTAAATCGCGGACCATAGAGCATGTTAGCACTTTGAAAACAATTTGTTTCCATAAGTTAATTTAATATTATGGATATATGATGATTATATAATTAATGTTATTTAATTATTATATAATTAATGTTATTTAATTATTATATAATTAATGTTATTTAATTATATAATAATTATGTTCGTAAAAAGTATCATTACATCATTGAAATTAAACAGATACACTCTCAACCTACTTTTGAACTTAAAACATAGTCATGTAATATAAAACAGAAACATTTTTACTTCGTTGTCTGTCTGTGGCAGCTGGGACAGACAGTTTTACACAAACATCTTGCTTACCACATGTCATATACAAGGAAAAGCCAAACGCACACACAGATACTTAGTAAAAGCTTTTCCTTTTTTTGCAGAAAAAAGAATAATGCAGATGAGTAAAATATAACCATTGTGTGCGTGTTCATTGTGTCTTTTGTGTATTGAAGTAAATTTTAATTGAAAATTCTTTTCCTGTTTCGTTGGTTTTCTTTCGCCGACTTGTCGAGAAAGTTTGCAAAATTTGTTCAAAAAGTTTTTGTTTTTCGTTCATCATAACCAAGGGTAAAGAGAATGTCGAGGAGTCGAGTCAAGAACTGCTTTGTGGCTGTAAAGCTGCTTTGCTTGGTGCACAATTCAGAGTTTGAAATGAAATGCCTTTGAGCCATATTCATTTTATGCAAAGTTAATGAAATGTATTTCATTCGTCTTCTCTTGGAAATGAAAAATATTCCCTTGGAGCATTTTCTTAACATTTTTTTTACCAATTTTCTCCGGTAAAACATAAATTTGCTAAACTATGGCAAGTCAATTAAAGTTATGATGTTTATTTTTGGTGGTGAACCATTTTTGAGAAGTTCTTTGTTTGCTAGAAGCTCCACTTGGAGTGATAAACATATGTATGTACATTAATAATGTATATAAGTGAATCAACTAAAATGACAAAATTGTTCTTCAGAAAATGATTAAAAAGAATTTATTTATTTGGTTAATGAGATCTTCGTTTTAGGTGACCTCCTTGCCCTCCTTGAATGGCAAAAATCTTCAACTGTGGCAAAAACCCCAAATTTGCCTTACATTTTCCGAATTTTTTCCCCATACCAAGCACTGCGGACTCTGCAGTCCCTAGATTATTTTAACTTTAAGTAAGTTAGCTCATTACAAACTCTCGAGTGCCGCCGAGGTACAATGGTACGCACCCGCCTTGCACGCTGAAGGTCGGGGGTTCGATTCCCCGGCCAGTCAACATCAAACATTTTTCAACGGTGGTAAAAACCCCTCAGTAATGTTGGCTACATTTCCTTGATTACTTAAGCCATGTAAAACTTCTATGCAAGCGGTGTCTTGGGACACCCCGTTCGGACTCGGCCATAAACTGTAGGTCCCATATCAGTCAGCTAGTATGAATCGGGGTGTACTCATTGATATGAGAGAAGTCTACCTTGTCCCTTCCGGGATGGTTGTGCAACAATTATATACAATACAAACACAATACATGTACAATACAAGGACAAATATATTTGTGTTTGTCACATCCGCATCTTCACCCATATCCAACCTTCAGTGGGATGTAATAGATGTCAGGAGTGGGGTGCATCTAAGTGGTTGCTCTGGACTTGCCCACGTGAGGGACTACGACAGGGACCATGTTGCTGCACGCTGTGTGAATACAGTCCCCAGTGAGGCGTCATCGGATTAAGAAGCTCCCTTGTCATTTGATTATGAGACTCCCCCGCAGTCCCCTCGACAACAACCGCACATGCAGCCGTTAACACCAGCCGTTGTTGTCCCAATCCCGGAAAATGCATCCTTTTTGCAATTTAATTGCAATGGACTCCGAGGTAATATCGAGAAAATAGTAGATTGCATGATTCGGAGGAATATCAAGGTCGCTGCGGTGCAAGAAACCAAGCTCAACAACAACTGTAGCTTACAACGCATGGTTACAACGTGCTAAGGAAGGATCGCACCAGAAGTGGAGGTCGGGATTAGTTTTCCTATTGCAGCAGTCTGTCCAATACAGACCTATCTCGCTTGAGCCTGTCTCTAATGACCCGTACATGGGATGTATGGGGGTAGCAGTCAGGTGTGGAATTGTCGAGATAGAGTTGCTGAACGTATACATCCCGCCGAGAAATAGCTGTATCTCAGATTACGTGCCTAATATTAGCCCGCTTTTGGAAGGTCATAATCGTCTGGTCCTGGGAACTTAAATGCGCATCATGAGATGTGGCATTCGGCCCTCGGCAACGATCAGAGAGGTACAGCGTTAGCTGAGCAGATTGACAGCTCTACGTTTTGCACGGTCAATGAGGACGCCCCTACCAGAATTAGAGGAGAGTTTCACAGCTCGCCAGACATAACCATCGTGTCACCTGGTCTGACAAATGACGTTACCTGGCAACCCGTCATTTCCCTTGGATCAGACCATCTCCCCATAATTGTCTCCATTAGCAGACCACCCGATTTCATTACCTCTGAACCCCGCACATTCGTCAATCATAAGAAGGCTGATTTGCGGGGTTTCAGAGAGTTCACCAATCACCGCTTCAGATAACTGCCCAATCCTTCTGATGTTCGGGTAGCGGAAACGACGTTCCGAGACATCATCACTGCTGCAACTGCTCGGCATATCCCTGCTGGTCGAATACCCGAAGTAAGACCAAACTTCCCAGCAGAGACGACGGGGTTTGCAAATGAGCGTAATGAGCTTCGCCGACCCAACCCCAAGGACCCCAGAGTCAGGGAGCTGACACTGGAAGTTAACAGACTGGTCGGCGAACATAAGCGGAACAAGTGGTTAAATCATCTGAAGAGTTGCAACATTGGAGCCGGTATAGGTGAATTGTGGGCAACGGTTAAGTCACTGACCCGAAGAGGTTGACTGACCCCAAGATGTGCGCAAGTTATTTCAATCGACAGTCTGTTGAGCACCCCAAGAGTGACGGGGCGAAGAGAAGAGAAGAAGCAGGAACCACCACAGTTTACAATGGATGATGTTGCCAATGCCATCAGGAACGCTAAATCATCCAAAGCTTTGGGCTCTGAAGGAATCTCCATGGTAATGCTGAAGCAGCTGGATGAGCCGGGAGTGGAGAATCTCACTAAAGTTCTCAACTTGTCGCTATCCATCCTCATTGTTCCCGAAGTCTGGAAAATGGGCAGGGTGGTCCCACTACGGAAGCCCAGCAAGGATGCCAGCAAAAGTTAATCGTACAGACCGATTTCGCTTTTGTCGCAGGTAGCAAAGACCCTTGATGCCTTAGTCCTCCCCAGTATCAGAAATAGCTATCATGTTGCCGATCATCAGCATGGATTCCGTAAGCGGCACAGCACGACAACTGCGCTGAACGCCATTACCACACATATTTGTCAAGGACTCAACCAGAGACGGCCGTGCGATAGAACAGTGATGGTGGCGCTTGACTTATCAAAAGCCTTTGATACAGTCAGGCACTCCACGCTGTTTGAGGACATTGAGCAGACAACCCTCCGGCCAAGCATGAAACGTTGGATAGTCAATTATATAGGGTGTTTTTTAAGCTAGATAAAACTTTAAATTGTAAAAAGTAACACAAAAAATTAAATTTTGATGAAACTTTTTTTATTTGTTTCAGTATACTGTGACAAATCATCATGAATAGACTCACGCTTGAACAACGCTACGAAATTATCCAAATTTACCTTGAAAATCAGTCGTCGATTCGCGCAACTTATAGACGACCTCGTCATTTGTATGGCGTTCAGCGATGAGGCGCATTTTTGGCTTAACGGGTTTGTTAATAAGCAAAATTGCCGCATATGGAGTGAGACCAATCCACAAGAGACCCTACAGGCTCCATTACATCCAGAAAAATGCACCGTATGATGCAGTTTTCACGCTGGTGGCATCATCGGACCTTATTTCTTCAAAAATGGGGCCGGAGCTCGCGTTACTGTCAATGGAGATCGTTATCTCACCATGATCAATGATTTTTTGTTTGCAAATATGGATGACATTGATCCGGAGGAGATGTGGTTTCAACAGGATGGCGCTACGTGCCATACGGCGAACGCAACCATCGACTTACTGAAATCAAAATTTGGCGATAAGTTGATTTCGAGAATTATTTCCTAATTATTGATGCCTTGGAGGCCAGCATTGTTCGTGTTATTCGTGACATACGGCCAGCAGTGCTCGAAAAAGTGGCCAAAAATTGGACGTCCAGAATGCACTTCGTTAAGAATAGCCGCGGTGCCCATATGCCCGAAATCATTTTCAAATGTTAATGTCAGGTATTGATCTTTCGAATAAAAAAAAAATTATTACACTTTAATTTTTTGTGTTATTTTTTACAATTTCAAGTTCTATCGGGCTTAAAAAAAACACCCTTGGACTCCAGTCGTACGTGGAATTCAGGAACAAGAAGAACAAACCCCGTAGAGTGAAACAGGGAGTTCCCCAAGGTGGGGCGATATCTCCAGAACTTTTTAACCTCTACCTCTCCTGTATTCCGCCCCCTCCAGGCGGCATCGAGATCGTAACGTATGCGGATGATTGCACTATCCTGGCGTCGGGTACCTATCCCGATGACATCTGTATGAGAGTGAACAACTATTTATGCGATCTTACCACCTTTTTCTATTCGAGGAATATGCAGATTTCCGCCACAAAATCAACAGCCACTCTGTTCAACACATGGACAGCGCAGTTTGGAAGAGAATTGAATGTCATGACCGACAGTAGCAGAATTCCGACCACAAACTGCCCCAAAATCTTAGGGGTCACATTCGACACTACATTAACGTGGTGCGCGCACGCCACAGCTATCTGTGACAAACTGAAAAGTAGGAGCAAGGTCCTCAAGTCCCTAGCCGGCAGCACTTGGGGTGCAGATAAAGAAACCTTGTTGACCAAATATAACGCGATAGGTCGGTCTGTGGTAAGCTAAGCGGCGCCAGTCTGGTCCCCGAGATTATGTGATACGAATTGGAAAAAGATCCAAACTTGCCAGAATGCCGCCCTGAGAACAGCAACAGGGTGCCACCTCGAGTCTTCAGTGGACCATCTACATGAGGAGGCAAAAATTCTTCCAGTAAAGCAACATAATGAGATGCTTTCGTTGCAGTACTTGCTTGGTTGTTACCGTGTTAGCCATCTTAATCACCATCTTGTGGGTAGGCCCGACACATTCAGGCAGATCAGGAAAGATATCCATGCTCTAGAGGGAGAGGTCCAACGATACAGGAGAGAACCCCTAAGTCAACAAGCATATTAAGCAGGTTTGAATAGCATTCACACGGACGCAGTTGCCAAGGCCTTAAGCAATTATAGTGCGAATAAAGTACTCGGAATACATCCCCCATCTATCGCAGCTGAGGAGCGTCAGCTGTCACTACAAACCAGAGTAGTTTTGGCTCAACTACGCTCGGGATATTGCAGTCGCCTAAATTCTTATTGGGCGGAAATCGATCGTGCCGTGCAAGACATCTGCCCAGTATGCGGCATGGCCCGCACGACACAAAACACCTTTTCAACTGCCCAGCCAAACCTACTCATCAAACTCCAGCGGATCTGTGGTTACATTCCATCGAAGCAGCCACTTTCCGTCGACACGCGAGTTTTTTTTTTTTTTTTTTTTTGTTAACAAAATAAAGAACAGATGGTGGTGCACACATGCACATGTAAGCGTTTGAACAACCCTTAATGTTCGTATGCGTGGCACATTGTATACGGCAACAAATCAGAAGTTCGCATGATCAAATCCAGCAGAGAGCAAAATGAAATAAAAATATAAAGTGTGTTGAAATTAGAGGGGTTTGTTTTTCTTTTCTTTCGTTTTTTCATAGCTGGTTGTTTTTTCTGGGGGAGGGTTACTAACCCGACGCCCAAACCCAAGATTTTAACGTTCTTATGGGTGAATGCGCGGCACATGTTAGCTCACTGCCTTTTACGGGTGTTAAAGGCAGTTCCCCAGGTGACACCACGGGGAGGTCAGTGTCCACTTGCGATGAAAGAGGGACCAAGATAAATCCTGGGCTTTTCCATGTTAAAACCGGTCAGGATCGTTGCTTGGTATCTTCCATCCCCTACGTCACCCAATGCTGATGATATAGACATCATGGGCCGATCAGTAAAAGTCGTAACTGATACCTTTATAAAGGTCGAAGGAGAATCTGCTAAAGTGGGTCTGGCGGTAAACGGTGAGAAGACCAAGTTGATGGTGTCGACGCGCAATGCGTCCATTGAGCTCGGACCGACTGTGGAAGTTGGTTCCTATAATATTGAGGTAGTAAAAGACTTCGTCTACCTCGGCACCTCCGTAAACACAACAAACGACATCAGTTGTGAAATAAAAAGAAGAATTGTATTGGCCAACAGATGCTACTTTGGTTTAAGTAAGCAGTTTAAAAACAAAGCCACATCTCGTCAAACAAAAATAACGCTCTACAAAACACTGATACTACCCGTGCTGATGTATGGCTCCGAAGCCTGGGTACTTGCGCAAGCAGATATGACAGTGCTTGGTGTGTTTGAGAGAAAAATTCTTCGAAAGATCTACGGACCAATCTGCGTTGACTGTGAATATCGACGTCGCATGAACCACGAGCTGTATCTGCTATACAACGACATCAGTATAGTTAAACGTAGCGAGATGCAGCGATTGCGTTGGCTAGGCCATATCATAAGAATGAGCGATGATTAACCCGCTAAAAAGGCGTATAATTACGGACCGCTTGGCGGTGAACGCAGAATTGACAATCCAAGAAACATCCTAAAATCTATGTTATCACAACTAAAATGTTGTTTCTTCAAAAACCAGGCGGACAAGGATTTGTTCGAAGAAGCATTTACATTCCGTACTCCTGGAATTTTTTTGCAGTCCGTTTTACTTCTTAGTGTTCAAACTTTGCCAGCTCTACTCACCCCTTAGTTCTCCGTAACTATTTACAGTTCCCTCCCATGTGTCCTTCCCAAAATTATTATAGTTTGTTGAATAATATAATAAATCCCTCAGGGTTTCGTGACAATGTCACATCTTTAGCTATTTTCATATATTTTTTGTTTGGGTCTCTAACTCAAACCATTTATATATGGAAATCTTGTATAAACACAAACGTTCATACAAACACATCTTATATTCAACAACAAAAACAAGATTTGAAGAAAATATTTGTCGAAATCGAATCAATAGAAATAATCTGTATTTGGTTTGCCATTGTTAACGTGTCAGTGGCGCAAATGGTTAAGGTAGCCTATTCAAGGTTACCACATCTTGAATGCATTAACGACACTCCTCCCCTACTTTCTCCAGTTGCTATTAAACGTTTGCAATGTGGTTTCATTTGTTTAAATCATTGGATTAATGGCCATTGAATTCATCCGTATTTTGATGATCATTTACCACTAAAGTATGTAAAATTTTTTAATAAAAAAAAAATACTGAAAGTTCTAGAAGAGGTGTTCTTTAAGATTTTGTAGTGATTGGACAAAAACGTTTTGCAGTTTCTGTTAAAATTTATTCATAACATTTTATATTTATTTTATAAAAGCAAAAAATACCTTAGAACCACTGTCTCATTCACAATAAATCATTTCGATGTTTGTATTCATCCTTTAACCTCCTACTCGTACGCCACAGAGATATATTATATGTGACTTAAGGCAATTTCAAGGACACTGTTATCATCAAGAATTCACAAAGCAATAAAGAAGAAACAAGAAAAAAAAAACACAAGAGAAAACCCTCCTTTACACTAGTGATTATACTAAGGAGGGCTACGCAATTCAAAAAGAATAAAATTGTGTATGTTTGTGTGCTTCCAAAAGAAGAGTTGCATGAGCACCCACAATAATCAACGAAGGTTACGGTGGAAAACCTTGAAATTTGTTGTTAAATTTTTTGTGGTATTTTTATCCATATTTTTAAGTTTATTTCTTATCAATTCTTCCAAGGAAATATTTTATATTTGGTTGGTATTATTGGTTAATATTCTTACCCTCACAGGTCAGCCTTGGGAATTATACTGAAAATAAAAAAAAAAAAAAACAAATCACAATTCAGTATTAATGAGTCAAATTTTAATAGGATGTTATATCAATTTAAAATAGAATAAGTCAGCTTTGCCAACAGCTAAATACGCTCAATATATGGCTGAAAAAAACAAACAAAATAAGAAAGTACTATTCGGCTGTGTTGATGGAAATATACCGTTAGAATAGGCACCGTGAATACAACCTTCTGCAAAAAATCAAATTGATCAGTGAAGATTCCTCGCACTGCATTTTTCCACAAATTTTGTGAGGAATGTACGCGAAGGACGGGACAGATAATCTTTATATTTCAAACTGACACATGACTGGACGAAGTAAAATGAAGTGTAAAGTGTAGACTAATCAGAGTTATCTTGCGGTTTTTATACCCTCCACCATAGTATGGAGGGTATATTAAGTTTGTTTTTTCATTTGTAACGCATTGAAATACTCATTTGCGACCCTATAAAGTATATATATTCTTGATCAGGGTAAAATTCTGAGTCGATCTGTGCACGTCCATCCGTCCCACTATAGGTCAAACAGCCCATTTTACTGGCCAAAAGTCAGATTTCGCACTTTGTATTTTCACTTATTTTGTGTTACTTTCTTGTAAGAAACACTTCAAATATAATAAAAATAAATTTCGTTTTTGTATGAGAAATTATACCGTTACATGGCAGGCTCCCAAATATGTATTATCCAAATATCCTTAAAAACTTGTTAATGAAATATATTTACTTGTATACGTTCAGGGTGAAACAAAATCACAATATTAGCATAAGTAACGATTTGATTAGAAAGTGTTCGATATCTATTTATCAAAAATGCCCTCCTATATGTATAAATATTTATTAAATGGGCGTTAACTTTGAATTTTCGAAGAAAGAAGAACATTTTGAGGTTATGTACGCTTTTAAAGTCTCGGCAACGTTCGGCAATGAAAGTGAAAATTGAAATTGGTTCATTAACTCGTGCCGAATGCAGAAAATTTTATGTGATTTTGCGTAAATTTGCTCGACAAGAATTATACTACTTTTTTAAGGTTACCAAATTTTCCATAATATTGATTTTTTTGAAGTCAGGGTTAAACCTCTTACCAAATAATGTTAGCCAAATTGGAGTCTACAACATTCTGCTGTGTTCTAAAGTCAAATTATTTACAAATCTTTTATAAATATATACAGTTATAGTCAAAATATGTCACATCATATTGTGGGATTTTCAAGGTAATAATTCACATTAAAACTAAAACGAAACACAACCAAAAAGCTTCTGAACTTATCGGACGTCGATGCATTCAATTCTGTAGATAAATAACAGACCTTCCAGTTTTTGTCCCCAAAGGGTTAAGGTACCAGTTGTGTATTTGGTCCATAAAGGGATAATTTTTTGGACCACGTTGTTCCATTTTTCTCCCTGAATCTAAAAACGCTATATTAACTTAAACCAAATACTTGTTTTAACTTTAAGACTTTTGGCCAATGAAATGGCCCGTTTGACCTATAGTGCGTCCGTCCGTCTGTGGTAATCACTCTAGCATCCAAAAAAATGGCGATAGGACGCTGAAATTTTGGGAAAATGCGTATTTTGTTTGCAGGCAGGTCAAGTTCGATGATGGGCTATATCGGTCCACGTTTTGGTATAGCCCCCATATAACGGTATCCCCCGATTTACGGTATTTTGACGGTTTTACCTACATTTTCAGACCGATTTAGCTATATTTTGACATTTAGGGTTCTTAAGTGGCAATAAAAATACATAACAAAAGTTGTGGACATAGGTCCACGTTTTGGTATAGCCCCCATATAACGGTACCCCCCGATTTACGGTATTTTGACGGTTTTACCTACATTTTCAGACCGATTTAGCTATATTTTGACATTTAGGGATCTTAAGTGGCAATAAAAATACATAACAAAAGTTGTGGACATCGGTCCACGTTTTGGTATAGCCCCCATATAACGGTATCCCCCGATTTACGGTATTTTGACGGTTTTACCTACATTTTCAGACCGATTTAGCTATATTTTGACATTTAGGGTTCTTAAGTGGCAATAAAAATACATAACAAAAGTTGTGTACATAGGTCCAAGTTTTGGTATAGCCCCCATATAACGGTACCCCCCGATTTACGGTATTTTGACGGTTTTACCTACATTTTCAGACCGATTTAGCTATATTTTGACATTTAGGGTTCTTAAGTGGCAATAAAAATACATAACAAAAGTTGTGTACATAGGTCCAAGTTTTGGTATAGCCCCCATATAACGGTACCCCCCGATTTACGGTATTTTGACGTTTTTAGCTACATTTTCAGACCGGTGTAGCTATAATTTGACATTTAGGGTTCTTAAGTGTCAATAAACTTATACAACAAAAGTTGTGGACATAGGTCCACGTTTTGGTATAGCCCACATATAACGGTACCCCTCGATTTACGGTATTTTGACGCTTTTAGCTACATTTTCAGACCGATTTAGTTATAAATTGACATTTAGGGTTCTTAAGTGCCAATAAATTTATATAACAAAACTAGTGGACATAGATCAATGTTTTGGAATAGCCCCCATATAACGTTACCGCCCGATTTCAGGTATTTTGACGATTTAAGTCGCATTTCTAGACCGAATTAGCTATAATTTGATATTTAGGGCTCTTAGTGACCAAAAAATTTATATTCGTAAAAATTATGAACATAGGAACATGTTTTGGTGTAGCCCCATACATGATTTTAGCTACAATATTAAACCGAACTAGCAGTAATTTGACATTTGAAGTTCTTAGTGGTCACAACACCTCTCCATCAAAAATTGTCAACATAGGTCCATGTTTGGGTACAGCTCCCACATAAAGGTACCTACCGATTTTCAGTAATTTGGCTGAACCGAACGTAGGTCCATGTTTTGGTATAGCCCCAAAACAAACCTCCCGATTTTCCGTATCTTAGCTTTATTTGTTGGACGAACTTTCTGTAATTTGAAATTTAAGAGCCAAGAAAAATTCTGCAACAAAAATTTTTCATTTAAGGTCATATTTTCGTATAGCCCACATACAGGGGTACCTCCGAACTAGCTGTTAATGACATTTGAAGTTCCCACGTTATGTACCGATTTTCGGTATTTTGGGGATTTTAACTACAATTTTTAACCGAATTAGGAGTTATTTGACATTAAAGGCTCCCATCAAAAACTGTCAACATAGGTCCATGTTTTATTATAACTCCTTCCTATATAAAGGTACCTCCCAATTTCTAGCCCACCAAAAATTGCCAACATACATAGTTAGATATAGGCACCATAAAAAGGGCCTCCAGAATGAAGCATTTTATGTACATTATCTGACATGTTAACGTACCCACCTAAAGTTGGGGACAGGAATGACAACTAATTATTCCATTTTAGTTCAGAATATTTTATGGTGGAGGGTATGAAAAGTTCGGCCCAGCCGAACTTAACCCTTTTTTACTTGTTCAATTTTAGTTGGTGCCGACAGTGTTTCTTGGATCATATAGGCCATTATATCAGGATGTAGAGACTTCTTTGGCGTAAAGGGGACTGCAATGAAAACCTGCTGAAAAAATTCAAAACGATCCGAGAGGAGCTCTTTAACTTTGCATTTTCCGAATTTTGTGTGGGAGGTACCCGAAGGAGTAGACCGATCTAGTACATATTCAACCCCAATCTATCGATCGATTGAGCCGTTTGAGAGTTATCATGCGCACCAGCTAGACAGACAGACGGACATGGCTAAATCGACTCCAAATTTTCTGTAAACGATTTCGTCCAAACATAATTCTTCTCTTTCGAGACGAGCTAATTCATCAGAAGTTTATTTTTTGTAAATGAAAAATAATGTCAGAGAAATTGCCATCACATACCACTACACTATATGCTTTAAACTTGGTGAGAGTGATCATCAGGTGTATCTTGTGCGGTAATCTGCCTCGTCTCGAAGGAGAAAAATAACAAAATTAAAGCACATGATCATCATCGCCTTGACAGGTAAACATAAAACAAACTAGATGAGCCAGGCTTAACAAACGTTCCAACATGAAAATTACAACCAAATGGTTTTTGTTGCGTTTTAAAAATAAACATATCCCAAAATTACCCAGTTGGAAGTTGTCTATGCTATGTGTCTTCAAAATTGTCTCCAATTCATTAAAGACGGCTCGATGACTCTTTGCGATCATCTACTACATTTTCACACAATTGACGCAAAACTCGTGCACGATAAGTTGAGCGACAAGGTAAGTGAACTTATCTTCATGGACGATAGAATGAACATTAACTTGTAAGACATTTTCGTTCAGAATGTCACACATCACACATGGAAGAGTTTGAAATTTTTCGTTGATGAAATGGTCATTGCAGATTCAATTTCCTACTGGGTAGTACAGTTACAAGTGACTGCGTGTGGGAGACAATTGCAGCTGCGTGGAAATAAAGTCCGCCCTGCAAAAAAAAAAAATCGTAAACGAATAAGATTGTTAGTGTTGGCAATGCCACATGCCTTAAAAATCCGTTGTATTGAATTCCAATAATAAATTCGGTATATATAGAACGAAAAATTTGAGGTAAGGGCATAGTCAGATTGCCGCACAAGATACTCCTGATGATCACTTTCACCAAGTGTGAAACATGTAGTGTAGTGGTTTGTGATGACAATTTCTGTGACATTCTTTTTCATTCACAAAAAAACCTTCTGATGAATTAGCTCGTCTCGAAAGAGACAAATAACAAAAAGAAAGTTTATTCTATTAAAGTCCTAAAAAAAGGTAACGCACAAACCACTTTGATTGTTTTGGAAAACTGCTACGAAATGTAGAAAAAATTCTCAAAAATATTTAAATATTTAAAAAAGATCCCACACAAAGCACTTTTAATTGATATGATATAAAATACATAATAATTTAACTGATGAGATCCAGTGGCGTGGATCGAAACTATAGTATTCCCCGCCTTACCCCTTGGCGAACAATGCCAAATCTTTTCCACTAATAAAATAGTTGTTTTAAAATATTAAAACAACAACAATGGGATTAAGCCAGACTATTTTGAAAAAACAAAATTGCAAACGCTATCCCAATAATAAAAAAACGCCACAATGCTTCATAATAATTTAAACAAATTAAGTTTCAGTGTTTTATTTAGAAATGCACTTAAAACTAGAAAATCATTTGTCGCTTAGCCTCAATAAATATATTCTTTCTCATGATGGAATCTCTCAAATAAAACGCTTGCCGTTTAATTTTGCCACCATTTATAATTTGAGAGTTTCCATCATGAGAAAGAATATATTTATTGAGGTACCATTGGGGACTCCAAATGCCAAGATACAGCCAATTCGGCCTAAAAATGAAGATAAAATCCTTAAAAAAATTTGAAATAGGGCCGTACCGCTATATGGGGGCTAAACCAAAACCTGGACCTATGTCCACAATTTTTAGTGGGGAAATTTCAGTACCATTGGGAACCCCAAATTACAGCCTATTCGGTTTAAAAATGAAGATAAAATCCTTAAAACACTTGAAATCAGGTGGTACCGCTATATGGGGGCTATACCAAAACCTGTACCTTTGTCCATAATTTTTAGTGAGGAAGTTTCCTTACCAATGGGGAGTCCCATTGCCAAGTTACAGCCAATTCGGCCTAAAAATTAAGATAAAATACTCATAATACTTGAAATCGGGTGGTACCGCTATATGGGGGCTATACCAAAACCTGGACCAATGTTCACAATTTTTGGAGGGGAAATCCCAAATTGGAAATCCCAAATGCCAAATGACAGCCACTTCGGGCAAAAATGAAGATAAAATCCTCAAAATACCTGAAATCGTGTGGTACCGCGATGTACCACATGTATTGTCATCCAAATCTGAAAAGTGTGCAAAGTTTTAGTTCGATGTCAAAAATGAGTTACCAGATTTGAAATGCAAGTTAAATAAAACACCGTTAAACACTGTAAAATGGACAAATCTTTGTTTTGATTCCATATTCATGTATTGTCATCCAAATCGGAAAAGTATGGAAAGTTTCAGTTCGATTGCTCAACTGCAATTGCGTTAAAAATGTGTTACATGTTTTGAACTAAACGGACACCAAAGTAAGTTAAATAAAACACTAATAATTATATATGATATACAATGATATACATATATGTAATAATATGGAGATAAATTTTGTGAGAAACAAAAGGTTATGCCATTTTGGTTATGTCGTATGGCTCAAAAGCTTATTTTCAATTATATATCAGTTTAAAACAAGTAAAAAAGTATCAGTCGGCTTTGCCGACAGATATATACCCTCAGCCTGTGCACATTGTAACACTTTTTTAATAAAAAACGTATGTATTTAGGGGGTTTCAAAATGTTGGTCGTATAAACCGACAAAAATGTTGATTAGGATTAAAGTTCAAACATTTTGCGGAAAAGGTACTTAAAGGAATGGACCGACATAGACCATAGGGGTGCCATAGGGGGTTTTTACAACCTTCGGGCTGTTTTCTCAAGAAGTATGGACTTGCCCCTGAAACAACTTTTACAATCGTAATTGAGGCAGCGAATGTAAGTTGCTTCAACAAAAATCACAGTGATTCAATAGCAGGTCTTAAAGTGAACTTATCCAAAATTTTGTGCGGGAGGTACGGGATGGAGTGGACAAATATAGACCATATTCGAACCTGATCTATATCTGGTAGATATTATGAGAATGTGTAAAGTATTGACCAAATCGGTCTCTCCCATCAAGAGTTATCGTGCGCACAATTTTTCCGAATATTTTTGAACTTTTGTGGGGTAGGTACCTGAAGGAGTGGACCGATATGGCTTATCTACGAACTTAACCTAAGTTTGGAAACAATATTACGAAGGCCAAATTTTGGCCGGAATCGGCATTTCTGTTCGAGAATTATCTTGCGCTTCCATAAACATGGTGTCATAGGGCTTGTTTTTCAACTTTCAGGCTATTTTTCAGGAAGTATGGACTTGCCCCTGAGGAAACTTGTACCTTCGTATAGGGGACAGTGAATACAAGATGCTACAACAAAAACCAAGGCGATTCGTTAGCAGGTCCTAAACTGAACTTTTCCGAAATTTTGTGTGGGAGGTACTCGAAGGAGTTTACCGATTGAGTCCATATTGGAACCTCATCTAAGTCTGGTAGAAATTTCATAATGTGCAAAGTAATGACCAAAGCGGTAACTTCCTTCAAGAGTTATCGTACGCACAAATTTTCCGAAAATTTTCGAACTTTTGTGGGGGAGGTACCGGAAGGAGTGGACCGATATAATCCATCTTTGAACTTGAACTAAGTTTGGACAAAATATTACGAAAGCCAAATTTTGGACCGAATCGGCAGATCCGTTCGAGGGTTATCTTGCGCTCCAACCATTACACACGGTGTCATATGGCTTTTTGTAACTTTCAGGCTATTTCCTCAGGAAGTATGGACTTGCCCCTAATGAAACTTACAGCGTCGTATAGAGGACAGCGAATACAACTTGCGTAAACAAAAATCAAAGCGATTCGAGACCAGGTCCTAAACTGAACTTTTCCGAAATTTTGTGTGGGAGGTACCCGAAGGAGTGGACCGATTGAGTCCATATTGAAACCTCATCTAAGTTTGGTAGAAATTACACGATGTGCAAAGTATGGACCAAATCGGTTATTCCCTACAAGAGTTATCGTGCGCACAAGTTTTGCGACAATTTTTGAACATTTGTGGGGGAGGTACCTGAAGGAGTGGACCTATATGGCCCATCTTCGAACTTAAATCGAATCTGGACAAAATATTTCGATACCCAAAATTTGAACCGAATCGATTGATCCGTTCGAGAGTTATCGTGCGCACCAGCCAGCCAGACAGACAGACAGACGGACAGACAGACAGACGGACGGACATTGCTAGATCTACTCAAAATTGTCTGAAACGGATATCGTACAAACATACTTGGGGTCTAAAACCATTATTTCGATGAGGCACATTTTTGGTCGTATCAAAGTGTAAATACCCTCTTTAGCCTAAAGGCTGAGGGTATAATGATTATAAAAGTTTGTCAAAAAATTTCATTTCGAACAATTTTCAAATAACTTTGTATGTGAGGTTTTTTATCGATTTACCTTATAATTAAGATTTTATCTAATTTTAGATAAAACCCCATCAAAATATGATACAGGGATACGAGGTTGTAAAATGTCATAGCCCTATTATATAACCTAAAAGATGAGGGTATAATTAAAAGAGTAGTGAACAGTTATATGTCTCGAAGGGAAAAGCCAATTAGGTCCAAACTTTACACGTCTTAATATTTTTTTCCAGATTTAGATTAGCATCAGCTATGGACTATATCGGTCCACTCCTTGGAATACCTCCCATAAAAATTTCAAAATTGTTGGCACATATGCAGTTTTGGAACTCTTCTCGGACGTCATGAGTCCATAATTTTTAAGATAATATCTCTTTCGAGTACATCCCGAACAAAATTTCAAGATTTTCGCAAAATTACAGTTTGATTATGGCTCGAATAGATTTGAATAGCTGATCTTATTACAATAGGAATATATTAAAAAAAAAAAAACCCTGAGATAATAGCCCAAAAGCTCCAAAATCCTGCCGGTACAAACTAAAATGGATATTGTGCAAGATAACTCAACAGCCTGTTCATGTATGTCGACCGAAAGGTTTTTTGCGCTTCGGAAGTGGAAAAAGATCATTTTCTGTTCATGTAAATGCCTTCGAAACGAAAATCTATGCGACCGACAAGCCATACGATATAACACGTAAACGTACACTTTTCCATTAAATTTAGGTTTATGTATTTCGAAAGGACTGTCTCTTATAGAAAGAGAATGTCAAAATCACTCACTTGCTTTGTAGCTGCAGAGTAACACCGAAAATCGTAAAACAAATTTATGCAACACATTCTTGAAACAAAATAAAAATTGTATAGACACGTTTTAATGGCGGTTTCATTCATTATTTTGAAATGAAAATCCATAAAATAAAATAATTCAAAATACCGACACAATTTATTTTTCAAACAAAACAAATCACACATATTCCAATGCTTGTATGTATATCTGGATTTTGTTTTCAATTCTCATTTGGCTCTCATTTATAAACATAGTTGTACAAATGTACATTCAAATTAGTAGTATTTTGCATAGGATACGTAACGGCAGTCGCACGATAGTTTGCGAAATGCATGAACGCATTTTTAGACGGAAGCGAGTGACTGCTTTCCCCCCGTACAGGTTTCCGGGCGACATACATGAACAGGCTTTTTCAAAAATTTCTTCAAAACTTTGGTTAATGTAATTTAATATTTCGAATACTTTATGAATATGTTTGGGTACTAAAAATGTTGAGTATATGTCAACGATTTGGTATAGCCCCACTTTACGGTACGTACAGATTTTGAAGCAAACTCGTATTATATATATGGCATAGTTGTAGTGAATCTCAGTCAGCACAGCTACTACTTTCTTACTTTTTTAAGTCATTGGCTGCGGGTATGTAACTGCCAACTAAGCCGTCTGATTCTCTTTTACATATTTCTGTTATACATGCATACATGTGACACTTTTGAACTAGTAGTGTTACACATACCCATATACTCAGCAAGGGATCAATGAACCATTTTTAGTGAATCAACAAAACAAAAAAATATATGACAAAGGATTCCAAATATATACATATGTTCGTTATGAATATATGTATGTGCATGTCGAATATGTGCCAAACTCCCAAGGATTTGGACAATTAGAAATACATGTGATAATGGCTCACGCAAAAAACCAATAACCATGCAAATTTTTTGCTTTCGGATTTGATTTATGTGGCTATAAATAAAATAGATACACATTTGCCAGTAATGGATTCATTGTAACACACAATCTATGTATTCGTATGTATTTCCATAATGGATATTGAGTTTTATTCAATGTTACTGGGAATATCAAATTACAATACAAAAGATTATCAAACAAATTTTTCATGGAATTTAAGGATTAGGCACCAGAATCAGGCAATATTTCATTCAAAGTATCCTTACGTTTGTTAAGCACAGAACAGTACAGTTGAAATTTATTCGTTGTATCAGCTATAGGGATACATATAAGACGACCCTTATATTTTTTACGTGGACTACTTTCATATTTATAGATCTATCATCTCCCTATATCTCCCTCTGATATCAATTATAGCAGCTCAATCCTTTTAAAATGTGCTATGGAAAAATTATTAAAAAAATTATAAGAAATACCATTGGTTTTTTAGGTCACTTTTAATTTTATGGTCCATTATTGTATCTTTCCTTTTGCTAAGGGTTGGATTTTAAAAGCCAAAATGGAGAATTTTAGTGGCTTTAAAATACCAGAACCAGAAAGTTAAAATCTGTTCGTTAAATCGAAAAAATAACAAAAGGCCAAATGTAATAATGGGGGTATATCGATAAATTTAGGACTACAATCTGTTTATAAGATACCAAACAACATTAGTATACACTACTAGTAAAAACGAAATAAAGTAAGGTTTTGAAATGGTTTTGAAATATTTTTTTAAGTTTTAACTGTTTGGTTTTTATTAATATTTTGCATTCTCTAACGGGGTTGCACCCGAACGTATTATTAATATTACGCCGATGAGTTATAATATGAACAATACGCTCGGGTGGTACTCCGTTAAAAATAGCTTAGTTAATTTCGTCATTAATAGTGAAGTATGTATATGTTGTTTGGTATTTTCTAGGCAGCTTAGAGCCCGAGGAAAATTGTTTGTTTGTAATACCCTACACCACTACGTGGGGAGGTTATTATAAGTCGGTTTTACCCAAAAGTTTGTAACACATCTAAATAATGTTCGATACGAAACAATGTTGTTATACTTATGTATTCCAAAATGAATGTCAGGATGACCTGAGTAAAAAAGTATCAGTCGGCTCTGCCGACCCTCAGCCTTTTTTTCCCAACAAACGAATGTATTTAGGGGGTTTAAAAATGTTGGACATATGAACCGACAAAACTATGGATTCGTATTAAAGCTCAAAAGTTTTGCGGGGTAGGTACCTAAAAGAATGGACCGGCATAGTATATGTTGGAAATGGATCTTATTGAGTAATTATTCTCTGTATATATCGCCATATAATTTAGGGCTTTTGGAACATTATATCGGGAAACATGTACTTGCCTACGAAAAATATAATATCGCTGTAAACAGGACCACTAGGAGTACCTTCAGTAAAAATGTCCAAAGGATCCTCGAACAGAACCCTAATCGCACAAAAATGTTGATCAATTGTGTGTGTGAACAATTTTAGAGAATATTTTCGACTTTTTTTTTTTTTTTTTTTTTGGGAGGTACCGGAAGGAGTGGTTTTATAAGAACCGTCTTCGAATTCGGGAGTTGTCGTGCTCACCAGCCACTATACCTGGTGGCCGTAGGGTTTTTTACAACTTTCGTGTAATTTTCGCATGATATATGGACTTGCACCTGGGGAGCTGCCTTTAACATCCCATAAGAACGTTAAAAACTTGGGTTGGGCGTTGGGCTAGTAACTCACCCCGTCAAAACATCGCCTACTATGAAAAAAACAAATAAAAAGAAGAAAAACAAACCCCTCTAAAGTTGACGAACCCCGCAAAAGTTTTAAGGACCATGATCTGCGAATCTGCACCTGGAATGTCAGGACTCTCTACAGAGCAGGTGCAATTTGCGCACTGGCGGATGTACTTGACAAGTACAATGCTGATATTATCCTTACAGGAATTTCGATGGAACCGGGCAGACGTAAAAATAACAAAGGATTACGCACTGTATTATAGCTGCCATAAAACGAAACATGAGCAAGGTGTTGGATTTACGGTAAATAGGAGACTTAAACATCAGTTTAACATCAGTCTCATCTGCGCCCATGCCCCGACCGAGGAGAATGATGAACAGACCAAGGATATATTCTACAAGCGCCTAGAGAGAGCATATGGCCGCTGCCCTGGCCATGACATTAAGATTGTTTTAGGAGATTTTAATGCTAAAATTGGGAAAGAAAATATCGGCCGATCGGAAACTTCAGCCTCCATGAGGTAACATCCGACAACGGAATGAGGCTGATCGATTTTGCAGTGGCAAAAAACATGGTAGTGAGCAGTACCAGATTCCAAAACCTCAACATACATAAGGCCACGTGGATATCCCCAGATGGGAAAACAAGAAACCAGATTGATCATGTTGTGATAGACGGAAGATACTCGTCCAGTGTGTTAGATGTCCGATCAATTCGAGGAGCGAACATCGATTCGGACCATTTCCTTGTAGCAGCAAAGGTACGCACTCGCCTTAATGTTGCGGCAAAAGTTCGATCTAACACAGGACGGAAGCTGGATGTCGAGAAGCTGCAAACGCAACAGATATCACAAACCTATTCCGCTCAACTGACTCACATGCTGGAAGACGGAACTGCTTGTCCCGATAATGTGGAAGCGCGGTGGCAAAGAACAGCCCACTCACTTCAAACTGCCGCAAAATCTGTGCTTGAGAACCAAAAACCACCACCTAAAAATCTATGGTACGATCAGGAGTGCCGTAAGGCTACTGAAGAAAAGAACGCGGCATACAGAGCAACCCTGCATTCAGAAGCAACACGAAGCGCAAAAGAAAAATATCGGGAGAAGAGGAGAAGCTTATTTTCAGAAGAAAAAAGAAAGAGCAAGAAAAACGTGAGCGTGAGAAACTCGAGATGTTCAGGAGTCAGAATGAAGTCCGCAAATTTTACCAGAGTGTAAAACACCAGACTGAAGGGTATGGTGCAGGCACATTCTCCTGCAAAGATCATGAAGGGAATCTGGTAACTGATACAGATAGCGTACTGAGGATCTGGAAGGAGCATATTATGAAGCTCTTAGCATCGAATATGGGCGGCGATGAAGATATACCAGAACCAATCGCAAACGACGACGTTGAATGTCTTCCACCTAGCCAAAGCGAGGTCATGACAGCAATTAATCGGCTGAAACAATAAAGCAGCAGGAGCTGATCGGCTCCCAGCCGAACTGTTCAAGACCGGTGGCGACATGTTGATAAGGAGTATACATCAGTTAATTACCGAAATTTGGCAGGAAGAGAGCATACCCAACGATGGGAACCTCAGCCTCCTATGCCCCGTACACAAGAAAGGAGACAAGGCGGTGTGTACAAACTACAGAGGCATAAGTCTGCTCCCAATCGCATACAAAGTGCTGTCGAGTGAGCTGTGTGAACGTTTAAAACCCATGGTCAATAACATAATCGGGTCATACCAATGCAGTTTTAGACCTGGTAAATCGACAATTGACCAAATCTTCACACTGCGCCAAATACTGGAGAAGACCCACGAAAGACAGATCGACACATACCACCTGTTCGTCGACTATATGTCCGCCTTCGACCGCCCTATTACATCAAAGATGTTTCAAGCCATGTCTGAGGTTGGTATCCCTGCAAAACTTATACGATTATGCAGGATGACATTGGCTAATGCAAGATCAGCTGTTAAAGAAGGAAAGAACCTCTCGGAACCTTTTGAAACGAAACGAGGTTTCAGGCAAGGTGACAGCCTATCGTGTGACCTATTTAACATTCTATTGGAAAAGGTCATACGAGAATCGAATGTATATACCGAAAGGGATAAAAATAGCACTATATACAATAAGGATATAAGGTTACTGGCCTACGCAGACGATATTGATATAATAGGTCGATCAACTCGACCCGTAACAGCCACCTTTGCGAAAATTGAAAAAGAGACTGCCAAAGTGGGTCTGGCAGTCAACGGCGATAAGACAATGTTTATGGTATCAACACGCAAGACGTCTAGTATACTCGGACCAACTGTTGATGTTCAGAACTACAATTTTGAGGTAGTAAATGACTTTATTTATCTCGGCACCGTCATAAATAAAACGAACAACATCAGTTTTGAAATCAAAAGAAGAATAATATTGGCCAAAAGATGCTACTTGGAACAAGACGTTCTGTTTAATACAAAAGCCATTTAAGTAAGAAATTATGGACTTGCAACTGAAAAAACTCTTACCGTCGCAGTAGGGGCCTTGAATGCAACCTGTTGCAAGAAACATCAAAACGATTTGGTGTGGGTGGTATCGGAGGGAGTTGACATATATAGTCCATATTCTAATCTGATCTATGTCTCGTAGAAATATTACGAAGTCCAAAGTATGAACCAAATCGGTTATTCCCTTCAAGAGTTATAGTGCGCACAAATGTTCCGAACATTTTCGAACTTTTGTGGGGGAGGTTCTGGAAGGAGTGGACCGATATAACCCATTTTAGAACATAAACTAGATTTGGACAAAATATTACGAAAGCCAAATGTTGGACCGAATCAATTGATCTGTTCGAGAGTTATCGTGCGCTCCAGCCAGACAGACAGACGGACGGACAAGGCTAATCAACTCTAAATTGTATGAAACGGATTTCGTCCAAATATACTTGGGGTCTAAAGCCATTATTTTGATGAGGCACATTTTGCTTGTATGAAAGTGTATACACCCACGTTATTCTAAAGACTGAGTGTATAACAACATGAACATATTATTATACGTTTAAAAGTTACATAGTTTTAGCCAGGAGAAAAACGATTCTGAACCACTGTGCGACATATGTATGTATGTAGCACTTACTGTAAAGTTTTATTAACCTCTAAAAAATATTAAACCCACGTCCTTATGTTATGCTAATCATTGCACCCTAATGGTGGCTAGCAGTTATTGTCATTTATAATTAAATATTTCACTGCTGCCTATTATAATATCATTGTTTTCCTGTTCATGTCACAGCATTTCCTGTTGAACCAACAAAGAGGTTTTCTTTTGACATTGATTGATTAAAAGCAAAAGTAACAAAAAATAATTTTCATCTGCTGACCACAAGGTGAATTTCGTTAAAGTCTACTTCCCTATATGATGATGATGCTTTAGTAATTAATCATAAAATCCATTTCGACCTTTAGATACGATATCAGAAAACAACTTTGATAATCGATTGAGATTAATTGCAAAAACAAAAAAAAAAAAAACCATAACAACACTATGATTTGCTGTAGTTTTTTCGTAAACGAATTGGTAATCACAATTTGAAGATAGTAGCCTTGCCATACTTTGTTTTACAAGAAAAATTATGTCTTGTGATTAATAATATAATTGACCTTTAGAGGCATTAATAAGTAAAACAGGATCAATATGTTTTGCTTACAGAAATACAAATAACTTCAACCTATGATAGCAAAAAATAAAATCAGGATATCTGCAAAAAATAAATTGTAAAATCATTTTTCAACAATACTCCATTTTTAAAAAATAGTATCATAGAATGGAATATTCTTCCTTGAATTTCATGAACATAAAGTTTTTGTGATAATCCAGTCAGCATTTCCTAACAATGGAATTCTTCAAAGCCATTACCTTGAGTAGGGTTTAATTAAAATGTTTCCCTTACGACCTTTTTCAGGCTTTCAATTAAAAACATTTCAAACACATCCATTTACTTATTTGTAAACTTAGCTAAAGGTTCCTTTATCCTTTGTACAGGAATTACAAAAGAGAACAGAAAAAACACCAATCATTCCAGCAAAGATATTTTTACCTCAAAATATGGGACACATTTAACCATGTTCTATATTTTGCTTCTTCTTTCCTTCTTTTCTTGCTTTGAGATTTAATATTGTTTATTATGCTATCCACGTTATACCGACTGACTGACTATCTTCCATGACCCACTCCTTCCCCACGTTAAAAGTATAGTCAGAAAAGGAAGACAAAACCACATTACAATGATGGTGGGGCATCATGGATGGTGGCAGTGGAGCACATCAGACGATATTGTCTTCAATTTTATGATTTTTGCCAGAACAAAAGAAAACCTTGTTAATAGAAATCCAGATAAAGTAATACTGACACACACACAGACACTCACGTACGAACTCACATATACATACAAACAAATATACACAATAAGTGCAAATATATATTGAGTTGAGTAAGTTAGGGGTGGTAAAATTTCATTATGGCAATTTTAAATAGAAAAGCTTAAATACAGAATTCCTAGAATTAGATATATCAGGAAAAATGTCTAAAATTGTCTTTTCCATTTCAAAAAAATCAAAAAAATTTGTTGATACTACATCAATGATTTTTGGTACATAGATTAAGAAAAAAATCTGCATTCCAAATCTGTTTTCGTTACTAACTTTGATCGTTGCGCGCAAAAGATATGACCGTTTTAATTATGATAATTAGAAAAAATTCTAAAAAAATCGCGGCTTAATATAGTTAGCTGTTATATCCTATTATCGTTAACTGAATTCGTAACCTTTGCGATGATGCAAAAAATAATCGCAAAGTCTCAATGGATTCGCGAAAAATCAAATTTGTTAAATAATTTTTACGTATTTACAAACATATTTTTGAAACAATAGCGCTCATACTTACGAAAAATATATAAAAAAAATATAACAGCATCCAGACATTTTGAGGAATAAAATGAAACCTAAGTTGTGAAGGTTGGAGCTATAGTATTCATGTTATTTGCAAAAATACGAAAAAAATATTAGGAAAAAATTAAAATCATATTACTCTAATTTTATTTTTTTATGGTTTTATAGGAAAAGTTGGAGAAAAAATGTTTGAGTTCTTCGGCATTTTCGTGAAAATTTCACGCAATAATGATGATATTCCGTTGTAACAAATTGTTCGCTTATAGTTTTCCTATTGGATAATATTATTAGGACCTTATATTAAATCACAAGGAATTCCAATTGTGGCATAACGTTAAAATAATGTTATATTGAATATTACAACATTTGAGACGCATATAAACCGCGTAATTATGAAACTGACATGATGCGCATCCGATTTTCCAACATAGCGAATCAATCCCTTTTATTTGATGTACAGTTTGTCAAATTCTATTTGGCGGCCACGATGTAGCATCTGCTGCATATTAGGGTGCAAAATACTGTAAAATGGTCATAATTTCCGCGAAGTTCTTTTACATTTTATGCGCATCCGATTTCAATAATCACCATTAAAAAATACATCATTCTATGCCGTTTCAATGCGATCCATCAAGAACCGTCGATGTAGCATCGCACTCAATTTTTAGAAAAAATCTATTATATCTCTGGATTTACGAGAGTTTTTAAATATCTGTTTTCGCTCAGTTTAAACACGCGTATCGATCTATTTATTTAAGCAGAACTGGCACATCAAAAACGCGTTTTTATATGCTATATTTTCAAAATATTTTTTTGTAAATTTTCGAAATTTGAGGGGTATCATATCCGCCGATTCAGTGGATGGATTTTTAAGCGTCGCGGCTTGTTACATTCAGAACGTAAAAAAACTAAATTTACGCAGGTTTCCACGGAAATCGAATGATGTTTGTAAATTTTAAACCAAAAAAATAGGTTTTTGAGAAAAATTTACGCACAAAAATTTCGTGTTTGGGGGCAGATTACTGTGATCCTGTGAGGGCTACACCCTCATGTTATACATTAAAAAATGCGAAATCGCGAGTACTACAATCAAATAATAAGCTTTAAAGGAAACCCAGCTGCGCGTCCCGATTAGAACAAAAATTCAAAAAACCCCATTTTTCAGGTTTCAAAATGTCGGCATCCGTTGGAGGTAGATACAGTGGATATATTAAAAAATCATACATTAGAAACTTCAACTCTGAAGTGTACTCTTTAACTTTTCCTTTGAGCATTAAGCTCTACATTGTGTTGTAAAACCACTAATTGGAAAATAACATAATGAAACTCGTTTAATTCAACGATTTTTTCCGATTTTTTTACATTAGTACGACCACAGCTTCCGCTCAAATTATTATTTTAAGAAACCCCTCGGTGAATCGGGCTAAAACAGTTTATTTTACCGAAATGCGGTCAAAAGTTATGGTATAGTAAAACTGATCGCGAGTTACAATACCCCATACCTCAGTTTCAACATAAGTTAATTTTCTACAAAAAGCTTGATATATAGAATATAGATATATTAATGTATACAGATTTTGTTTCATGTTAAGGTGTGTTTGCTTGTGTATGTATGTATACGCACAGGCTTTTATAGATATAGATAAGTTTGTACATGTATGTGTTATGTTCCAAGACAAAGTATCTGCGTATGTGTTTATGTATATCTTTCGTTTTATGTTGAGGTAGGATAGACCATAAACAGAAGAACTCTGTTAGAAACTGCGTAGTTATCATAAATCGAAAATAAGTTGTGCGAGTTATACATAGTACATAAACATACATATGTACATATTTGTGTAAAAAATAAAGACATGCTTTGATGGTGTTACTTTGATAGATACATTAAATTCAAAATCTGTCCTTAAAAAAATACCTTGATCGCAAAGATATTTCAATTTACGGGTATATGAAGTTATCAAGAGAGCAATATACATATTTACGCGATTAGGCATAATACATATAGAATGTCCATACAATATATTTATAGCTTTAAAAACACACATGTTATATAGGAAATATCAACCACAATGATTAGCAGACCCGCCCTGAACACCGATGATCTGGTTTCAAGTCCATGCAAGACAACATCACGACGTAAACCTCTCTGCAAAATGCAAAGCACATTTTCAGAGCATTTCAGTATTTCTTTGAAGAACTGTTCTATAAGAGGTGTCGAACTATATGCTATACGCCGTTAAACAAGTCAAAGAGAAGGAGATCCCATACGAGAGAAGTCTCTCAGGGTTTTTTTATAGCCTCAGTGACTAACGAGAGTATATAAACTTTCATCCGCGAGCAAAATTAAAACCGCATTAATCTTCGAAGTCCAAACAATTCATCATCGGGGCTTCTTAGTGGGAATCCATATAGATAATTCACCATTCGGACAAATCTAGGTGGCTGCTGCGCTAGCGTGCTAACTAGGAGAAACATACATACACCTTATCAGCTTACCTGCAGTCTGGAATAGCTCGACTGACCACCACACAGTGTCCAATTTTCCGAAAAACCTGACCAAAAATCGGGAAAATTTGTTTTATCAATTCACACCAAATAGGGTCAAATATTGTTTATAGGATCCCAGTGCATGTAGATATGTAAAATATATACGTTTCTTGTTTAATAAGCGGATATAAAAACATGTCAAAATGACCCTATTTGACATTTTTTGTCTCAATATTTAAGTTGTTTATAAAACTAAAATAAACAGCGATTTGTATATATATATATATTTTGTAATTGTAATGAAAGGTATGTGAAATGTATTTATTATGTACAATATGTTCATACCCCTTTTATGACTCGCAGGAGGGTTCATTTTTCTAAGAAAAATATCCCTTGCATTTTAGTCAGTAAAGTTGCCAAAGACACCATATATCTAAAGTGCAAGGATTCCAATTAATCTTAACTGAAATACATATTTCCAAAACTGTAGAAATTATAGAAGCTTGTACGCCTATTTTAGTTTCTTGTTTTTTTATTTTTGAAAAATTGATACCGACATTTCCCTGGTAAGTAATGCATTTCTTTGTTGACTTATAGTGAAATTTAGCGGAAAACATTTTTGTCTTTGACGCCATTCTTCTATGATAATGTTTGGTGTGACAATTTTGCAAAACTCACATGAAGTACGACCTTAACCTTAAAATGTGTTTTTAATTTTGCATATTTCATGAGTTTAGGTAAGATGTAGAGTTTTGGTGTATTCTAGGACCTATAGTAAAAATGAATGAACAAATTTGTAGAATATTTTGATCTGATACGATCACATTTTATAGAAGGGACCAAAAAAATCCCTTTAATGACCGTCTGGGGGTTAAATAAAATAAAAAATGAAGTTAGCCACCCAAAAAATATAAGAACCCAAGGTTAGGTCAAAATCCATTCATTTTTAGAGTTTTGGCCAGGTTTTTCGTAAAATTGGGCACTGTGCAGCACCTTGTTGCAATAAAGGTACGTAATCGATTAAACGTAGCAAATAAAGTACGAATAGACAAAACAACTGCTTAATGGAAGAAATACTCGTCCCGATAACACATCAGCACTGTGGCAAAGTATTGCCCACTCCATGCAAACAGCCATACTTGGATACCAGCGTCGTGTTGCTAACGATGAGAAGAATGTGGTATGTACACTACTCTACTCTACACGATGGCACGTTGCGTTTTTCCGCAGGAAAATAAGAGAAGTTGAACAGCGGGAGTGTGAAGAAATCGAGAAGTACAGGAGCCAGAATGAAGTTCGAAAATTATACCAAGGAAAGAATTATCAAACTGAAACCTTTTGTACAGACACATCCACCTGTAGGGACGTGTATGGGAATTTTGCAACAGCTTGTTCAAATAATGGGTTAGTAAGGGGGTTTGTAATGAGTAGTTTTGTTGGGTTGTGATCCTGTCCATTCCTCCTAAAAGCGTTTGGGCCATCGTTAGGCCCAAACGCTCATACAAATTCTACGATGACCACATACCATAACTGGCACACACGATAACTATAGAGAGGAATGTCTCTACTATTAAATTCAGTTCCACGAAGTATTATGTGGGTATATTCCTTCAGGTACCCCCTCAGCAAAAGTTCAACAAATTTGCACTTTAATCGCACTTTAAGAAAACGTTTAAATTTCTTGATCGTATTGAAAATTTAATAGTGGGTAGTCGTTGCGATGTTAAGTACAACATTATATTTTTTTGCTAGAGGAAGCCTATATTGTCTGAGATATGGGACCAGAAATGTACCTTTATTATTATTTTAGTAGTCTTTGCGATCATTGTTACAACGCTAAATTATAAACTCCACCATAATATGGTGGGTATAATTAAATTAGTCATTCCGTTTGTAAAACATCAAAATTCTTGACCAGTATAAAATTCTAAGTCGATATTACCATATCCGTCTGTCCGTCCGTCTGTCTGTTGAAATCAAGATACTGCTCGCAATTTTTACGATTGAGCTTTGTAAATTGGTATAGAAGTTTCTATTACTCCTGGGTTGTTTGGGCTATATCGGACTACGTTTTGATATAGCCCACATGGAACGGAACCTCCCGATATTCGGTATTTTGAAATTCCTCCTGAAATTTTTCGGTATAGTTCCACGACTTCATATAGCCCCCGTAGAACGGTAAAGCAATTTTTTGTAGTCGTAACTATTTACAAATCACCCTCTTAACCCATACGGACAGTGTGTAGTTTTTGTTCTACAGATCAGAAGTTCGCATGATTAAATCCAGCAGAGAGCAAAATAAAAAAAGTAAGAGCGACGTTATACCCTCCACCTTGAACGGTATTGAAGTAAATAACTACAATTAGTTTCCTTTCGTTATAAATGTATTAAGCACTTCCTCTTATTGCAGGGGTAGTATATACCAACTGATAATACTCTCAAAAGTGCTCATGTGGGACGTCATCTTAGTTCTTTCCAAAACATGGATCAGTATTTACAATTGTCCGAATTGAGCTTTTGAACTCCTGCAACCCACAATATTAAATTACAACAATCTCGGTTTGAAAATTTGACAAAAAAGCCCACGAAATACATAAAATTGGGCAGTACATTGGAAATACATAATATTATACCTGTATAAATATTATGTACATACCCAAAATCGTTCTATATGAAAATGAGACGATGTTCAAGACGTGAATTTCAGGTGGAAAGTTTTGCACCCCCAGCTAACACCAAATACCAAAATGCAACCACTTCGGTCGGATATTGAGGATACAACCTTCAAAATACCTAAAATTTGGAGGTACTGTTGTATGGGGGCTAAATGAAATCGTGAACCTATACCGACAAATTTTAGGTCGAAAGTTTTGCACCCGTAGCTAACACCAAATACCAAAATTCAGCCATTTCGGTGGGATTTTGAGGACACAACCTTCAATATACCAAAAATCCGGAGACACCGTTCTATTGGGGCTATATCAAGACGTGGACATATACCGACAAATTTCAGGTGGAAAGTTTTGCATCCCCAGCTAACACCAAATACCAAAATTCAACCATTTCGGTGGGATTTTGAGGACACAACTTTCAAAATACTGAAAATTTGGAGGTACTGGATGCGCCCAACGACAAAAGTAAAAAAATCATGACATCGTTTTAAAAATTTAAAAATGCAAATCGCTTCAAAACATTCCACATTTTTCGAAACTCAACTTATTTTTCCCATTTTTCGCGGTTCTTGAGGAAAAAAAGCCTCACAAACATGACTAATTTTGAAGAAAAAATTGTATTTAAAAATGAGAAAAAATGGTTATATTTTAAGCGAAAGAAAGGACTATTTTTAATGCCTTAACTTAAGTTGAATCATTTAGTAAATTGCTTTAGCTTAATTTTTCTAGTTATGAAAATTACTCTAAATTGCAAGGGTTGCCATATATTTTGGTTATAATATCGGTCAAAAAGAAAATATTTAATATAGATGTATGGATTTCCTTAAAGTTACTTTCCACAAATTCGCACAAACGGCCACTAGTACCAAATCGAAGCCTAGCGCCTGTAGATTTCAAAACAGTATAGACTTTTTGCGGAAATTTGCGGTTTTGGCAGTCATGAGCAAAAGTTTAACACCCTTTTTAATTGATGAATTTATATTTTTTGGAATATATTTAAGTAATTTTATTATCCTTTCTTAAACTTGGTTTCAATATAATGTTTTTTGTACTATTATCGATTTCTATGGTCATGGTAACTAAGAGCTGTAATGAAAACTCGCGAAAAAAGATTTGAGGGTATTCACTTTAACAAATAACTTATTTTATTTTTGGGACACCCTAATGTTGGACCACGCTAAAAAGTGGAGATTTTTCCCCGCATTGAGAACCAAAAATACATTATTACAAGTAATTCTGCAGACAAATGTGGTTAAATCTTATAAAGTACCAAGAAAAGGATGGCCCGATATGACATTTCTTTATAAGATGGTGTTCTGAAGTCTGAGATCATTATAAGAACACAGTCGCTTATAATATTTTGTTGACATCTGCCCAAATAAATCGATATATAAATCATAGGAGAGCAAACCAAATCATGGACCAATACTGACAATTTTTCGCGGTTAGGTTTACTATGTTATAACAACTCCTAGTACCTGATTACAGCAAATTTGGTTGAACAATGTCTTGGTAACAGTAAAATACATACTTAAATTCAAGATGATTCGTTTCATGGGGACCACGCGAAATTTTGGACCTAGGACTCCAATATTTTTGTTAGAGTGTTTGTAGCCCCCAAGGACCAATCGATAAAAATGTCAGTTCGATATACCATCTAGAAGTATTTTTGTCACACCTTCCCATGTAAGTGCCACCACTGCGCTATGTAAAGACGTGAACCTATAGCGTCAAATTTCAGGTGAAAATGGGGCTATATCTAGATTTAAAAACAGACGACGGACATGGTTATATCGGCTTAGAATTTTATGCTGCTCAGAGTTCAGGTGGAAAGTTTTGCACCCCTAGCTAACACTAAATACCAAATTTCAGCAATTTCGGTGAGATGTTGAGCACACAACCTTCAAAATGCCGAAAATACGGAGGTACCGTTCTATGGGGGGTATATGAAGGCGTGGACTCAACCGACAACTTTCAGGTGTAAAGTTTTGCACCCACAGCTAACACTAAATACCAAATTTCAGCCATTTCGGTGTGGTATTGAGGACACAAACTTCAAAATATCGAAAATAGGGAGGTACTGTTCTATAGAGGCTTTATCAAAATGTGGACCGATATTGCCCATTTTAAATACCAAACATCCTAGGAGTAATAGAAACATCTATGCCAAATTACAATGATTTATCTTACAAATTGTGAGCTATTTCTTGATTTAAAAACATACAGACGGACATGGTTATATCGACTTAGAATTTTATGCTGCTCGAAGTGTTACAAACGGAATGACAAAGTTAATTATACCCTCAATATTATGGTGGAGGGTATAAAAATGGAGCGTGTTGAAATTAAAAAACAAATTCAGCCCAACTCTTTTAAAAAGAGAACATATGTTTTTTTAACTAGCAATTCAATGCGGTATGCCAATGTTAAAATAATGGGTTAATAGGGTGTTTTGTAAGTAGTTACGACTACCAAAAGTACTATAAACAACCCGTCATTTCGCAATGTTTTTTTGTACTCACTGTAAAAACAACTTATGGTAACATGTAATGGCTATTTTACACGATATGTTTTTTTAATGTTTTACATACATATGTGTTGTCACTTCCCTGCGGGACTTTTCTGAACCAATTGGAAAATAGTTAGTTATATCGATGTTCTAATGCGTAATTACAAAGCGGAAACGTTCTATTTTGTATGTTGAGTTTTCCCACCGTTCGAACTTGCCAACTTGTTTTATTTGCCATTACAAGATATTGGCTTAAGTAAGTTTTGTTACTATGTTTCCTTACAACATTTTTCATGAATAACATCAACAAGTTCATCTCATTGACGTTAATGAATTTCGCCTTCGATCAATTAAGCTGTCACTTAGTGAGAAACTTTCTCATTTTAAAAGGACATTTATAGAAAAAGACAAGCAATGGCGATATTCTTGCATCATCAAATATCTAACTACCTTCAGCCATAATGTCATCAGTCCTAAATATAGAACATAAAGATAGACAAGGAACAGTGCTCATGCAGAGCTCATATAGAGTCATCCTTTTGTTTACCCGTTGTGCTGTCATCTTTACTTGTAATTCGATTTTATTTTAAGGTGTGTTCAAATTCAATTTCGTTCATGTTTTGTCTATCTATCCTCTTGGTAATATAGAAACAAACGAAATATATATTTAGAAGAAGACAAAAAACAAGCAACGCATTTAAAACAAACAAAATATGGAAGGTTGCTCTCCCAAGGATGTCAGGGAAGCTAGCTGCTGCTGTTGCTGTTAGCCTTCATTCGCTTATGTAGCCTCAAATGGCTTTTTATGAAACTCTGGGGACATAAAGATGAAAATTAAACCCTTGAAGTAATGAAAAACTATATCTGTGTGTGCGACTGTATGTACGTTGATTTTGCCTCGTTGCCTTTGAAATTCCAATTTAAATTTAAATAAATATAGAATCCTGTTGTTTTGGACACCCAATGAGTTTGAAAATTGGAATTGGCAAATTTGAAGTTAATGAAATGAGAATATTCCAAGGACTTTTAGAAATTAAATGTAAAAAAATTCTGTAGAATTTTTGTGAAAAAATTTCAAAGGAAAGAAGGGGAAATGGTTTGGTTTTGTTAACCTCAAAAATATTTCTGTGCAATATAAAAGGGATTTTGACATAGTTGTAGTCCACAAAAAATCATATACCACTTTAGCTTCATCAACTGAACTTTCCTATACAAGTGACCATACCCAAGTAATTTTTGTAGGTTCATCAACAGACCTTTCCTCCATGTGAACCTTGAATAAATGAGTAAATCACCTAATTACCTTTAAATATTTTATTTTTCACTTGATTTGAAACTCAAAATTTATGTGTAATAAAACGTTTAAAACTGGTCGCGTTTTTAATGTTGAAAGTAAAGTGGGAGGTGGGTAATTAAACCCCCCACATAACAACTTGAATACTGACCACTTTACAATTCATCATAAGGGCAAGTGCGTTGCACTTAGAGTAAGCTAACATTTTGACTGAAAAAACGACATGTGTGTGGCTTTTTAATATAATTTAATATTTAAACCACTACCATAAAATTAGCGTAACATATGGCCCAAGGCTAAAACGTTTAAGTGGCCACACAAGCCTTTAAAAAAAGCAGGGGTTGTAAGAAAAATGAGACTCAGTATTTTTATACACTCCACGGTAATATGGAGTGTGTAATTAAATTTGTCATACCGTTTGTAACACATCGATATATTCATCTGAGACCCTATAAAGTATAAATATTCTTGAAAAGGTAAATTTCTAAGTCGATATATCCATGCCCGTCTGTCCGTCCGTCTCTTGAAATTAAGATCTAACCTTTTAAGATAGAACTTTGTTATTTAGTATAGAAGTTGCTATTACTCCCAGGATGTTTGGTATTGCAAATGGGCTATATCGGTTCACTTTTTGATATAGCCCCCATAGAACGGTACGACCCGATTTTCGGTATTTTGAAGGGTATTAACCACATTATCACACCGAAATGGATGAAATTTGGTATTTAGTCTTCGTTTGGGGTATAAAACTTTGCCCCAGAAACTTGTCGGTGCAGGGCCACGCCTTAGTATAGCCCCATAAAACGGTACCTTCCATTTCCGGTATTTTTAAGGTTGTACCCTCAATATTCCTCCGAAATGGATGACAATTGGTATTTGTTCTTCATTTGGGGTATTAAATGTTCCAAATTAAATTTGTCTGTTTAGGTCCACGCCGTCATATAGCGCCCATAGAACCGTACCTCCCGATTTCAGGTATTTTGAAGGTTGCGGTCTCAATATTCCTCCG
Source organism: Musca autumnalis (assembly GCF_047663935.1). Lineage (NCBI taxonomy): Eukaryota > Metazoa > Arthropoda > Insecta > Diptera > Muscidae > Musca > Musca autumnalis. Next base: position 48,886,764 of record NW_027411977.1, read on the forward strand.
AAATGGGTGAACTTTGGTATTTAGTCTTCGTTGGAGGTATAAAACTTTCTCCCAGAAATTTGTCGGTATAGGTCCACGCCTTCATATAACCCCCACACGCAGAGAAAAAAATATGATTGATCAAACAATATTCGAAGAGCAAAATATGTATTCTAAAGATATTTTTAGATTCCGTATGTAGTATTATGACTCCAACAATCGTTTTTGTTAATTACAACAATTGTTTTTATCATATCCAACAATAGTTCTTGTCTGGTGGACAATCTTATGCTAATTTCTTCCACAATTTTATTCTCTTCTCTCGGTATTCGATGCCGTGGTGAGTTATGAGGTATATGAGTTCCTCTTATCTTTGTTTTTATACCCTCAGCATTTATGCTAACGAGGGAATATACACTTTCATACGGGCAAAATGTGCCTCATCGAAATTATGGTTTTAGACCCCGAGCATGTTTGGACGAAATCCGTTTCAGACAATTTGGAGTTGATTTAGCGATGTCCGCCCGTCTGTCTATCTGGCTGGCTGGAGCTCACGATAACTCTCGAAAGGATCAACCGATTCGGTCCAAAATTTGGCTTTCGCAATATTTTGTCCAAACTTAGTTTTAGTTCGAAGATGGGTTATATCGGTCCCCCACAAAAGTTCGGAAAAATTGTGCGCACGATAAATCATGAAGGGAGTAACCGATTTGGTCCATACTTTGTACATCGTGAAATTTCTACCAGACTTAAATAAAGTTCCAATATGGGCTCAATCGGTCCATTCCTTCGGGTACCTTCCACAGAAAATTTCGGAAAAGTTCAGTTTAGAAGCTTCTCTCGAATTGCTTTGATTTTTGTTGTAACAACTGGTATTCACTGCCCTCTATATGATGGTACAAGTTTTATCAGGGGCAAGCCCATACTTCCTGAGAAAATAGCCTGAAAGTTGTAAAAAGCCCCTGTGACACTGTGTGTAGTTGTTGGAGCGCAAGATAACTCTCGAACGGATTTGCCGATTCGGTCCAAAATTAGGCCTTCGTAATATTTTGTTCAAACTTAGTTTAAGTTCGAAGATAAAGCAGGTACCTCCCCTACAAAAATTCAAAAATGTTCGGAATAAATGTGGCCACGGTAACTCTTGAAGGGTGTGACCGATTTGGTCCATACTTGACACATCCTAATATATTTACCAGATATAGATTAGGTTTGAATATACACTATATCTGCCCACTCCTTCGGGTACCTCCCACATACAATTTTGAATAAATAAATCGCGATTCAAGTTGAAATTTTTTAGATTTTCACGGTTTTTCTTGGAAACCGCAAGTCCTATCGAAATGAGACTAAACAAGTAAAAAAGTATCAGTCGGCTTTGCCGACAGAGATATACCCTCAGCCTGTGTATATTGAACCAATTTTTTCCCCCACAAAAAGTATGTATTTAGGGGGGTTTAAAAATTTTGGGCGTTTGAACCGACAAAAATGTTGATTAGGATTAAAGATCAAAAGCTTTGCGGAGGAGATACTAAAAGGAATGGATCGACATTGACCATTATGGAAGTGGATCTCCAGCCACTACATGTTTCCTATGGACTTGCCCCTGAAAAAAACTTTTACCATCGTAATTGAGGCAGCGAATGCAAGTTGCTTCATAAAAATCAAAGTGATTCGATATCAGGTCTTAAAGTGAACTTATTCGAAATTTTTGTGGGAGGTACCGGATGGAGTAGACAAATATAGTCCATATTTGAACCTGATCTATATCAGGAAGATATATTAGGATGTGTAAAGTATTGACCAATTCACTCCCTTCAAGAGTTATCGTACGAACAATTTTGAACTTTTGTGGGGGAGGTATCTGAAGGAGTGGACCGATATGGCTTATCTTCCTATGTTTGGACAAAATATTACTAAGGCTAAATGTTGGACCGAATCGGCAGATCCGTTCTAGATTTATCATGCGCTCCAACCACCTCACACGGTTTCATAGGGTTTTTTTTTGCAAATTTCATGCTATTTTCTCAGGAAGTATGGACTTGCCCCTAATGAAACTTGTACCGTCGTATTGAGGGCAGTGAAGACAAGTTGCTAAAACAAAAGTCAAAGCGATTCGAGAGATGGCCCTCAACTGAACTTTTCCGAAATTTTGTGTGGGATGTACCCGAAGGAGTGGACCGATTGAGTCCATATTGAAACCTTATCTAAGTCAGGTACACATTTCAGGATGTGCAAAGTATGGACCAAATCGGTTACTCCCTTCAAGAGTTATCGTGCGCACAAATTTTCGAACTTAAACTAAGTTTGGACAAAATATTACGAAAGGCATAATTGGAACCAAATCGGTTCATCCGTTCGAGAGTTATCGTGCGCTCCAGCCAGCCAGACAGACGGACGGACATTGCTCAATCGACTCCAAATTGTCTGAAACATATTTCGTCCATACATACTTGGGGTCTTAAACCGTTTTTTCGATGAGGCGCATTTTGCCCGTATGAAAGTGTATATAGCCTCGTTAGCATAAATGCTGAGGGTATATAAATGTTGTAGCTGTGAATAGTCTCTACAAGATTGATATTTATGATAATTTCTTACATTTTATTGAGATATAGAAGTTTAAATTGGTACAATGCATTGACTGTATTGCTACCTTGTAAAACATTGTCATACATACATGTCAACTAACTTTAAGTGAAAACGGCTTGCACCTGGGAAGTTTTTGCTGATTTTAGGTGAGAAAAATCGAAAAACAAGAAAAAATCGTGGAGGGATTTTTGAACAAATCGCGGTCATAGTTCACATTTTTAGTTTTTTTAGGTTTCCATGATTTTGCTTGGAAATCGAAAGTTCTATACAAAATGAAAACCGCAAGTCCTATCAGAGTTTTGTAGCTGTGAAAATTCTCTACAAGATTGCCTTTCGTATCTTTTTCCTAGGTTGTACCATTTTTGTTTTATAAGGAGGCGATACAGTCAGTGCATTGTCCCAATTTGAACTTCTATATCTCAATAACGTTAAAAGCTACGAAATTACAAAAAGGACAATCATGTAGAGTATTTTTATAGCTACAAAATTTTTCTTAGTCACATTTCGATAGTACTTAGGGTTTCCAAGCAAAATCTTGAAAACCTAAACAACCCCTAAAAATGTTAACTTGAATCGCGATTCATTTAAAAAACGCTCCAGCGATTATTTTTTGTTTTTTGATTTTTCTAATCTATGAACACTGTAGTTTGTAAGCACCGTCCATTTAAAGTTGCTTCAAGAGCACCGTGCTCGTGGTGGAGGATATAACAAGTTCGGTCTGGCCGAACTTAACGCCGTTCTTACTTGTTTTTTTTTTCTTTTTTGTTTTTGTGGCAAAATAACTCCTTCCCAAATAGGAGGACTTTAGAACATCTGGAAAAATGAACAAACATTGGGAACATTGAGAATTCACTGTATGCAGGGATCGCAGTGGATTAACCCAAACTTATAGCAATCTACTTTCAAGTTGCGTTACCAAGAAGTCAATAAGACAATCTTTACTCCACTCTCGAAGCCTAACTTACACACAAGGTTGGCTGAAAAGGGGTTTGTATCATATTCAGAATGCAAAGCTTGCTGTGACAGCAAAGTACAAAAACGGTCGACATTGCGTATAATAAATATATTTCAATTTCGTCCGGCCACTTGTTATGTTCATACGCCTCATATCCCTTGCAAACGTTCGGTTTTGTTCTCTCAAAGAAAATGATGAGAACAGAAACCATATGTTCAAGTAATTAAAAGTTTTAAACAAGAACTAAGCCCTTTAAAACCATACCACAAAGTTGGTTCAAGGTAAAAACGATTTGTACAAAGACCAAGGAGGGACATGAGAACAAACATAAAAGAAAAATAAATTCTAAGCCGAAAAAGAACACATAAAACAATTATCTACTAATAAAATATGTACTCACTAGGAATTACAAAGGGAAAAAAAACAGACAAAAAAAATATGAACGATACAAAGAAGCCTACCGTTTAGTTAACCACATTCAAATCTCTGAATAGTGAAAATGTGTTTGAAACTATTGGACGATATCGGCATTACTTATAATTTTAACGTAGTAAAAACTTTTGTACCGAAATCGTTGACACAGTTTCACGTTTTATATGCACATGTTTAAATATGAAAGAAAAATAAATGTAAACATAATTCCACATATTAACATAAACTCCATATAACGATACAAATTTTCCAATTTTGTAGAGGCTCTGTAGGTCACAATGGTAGTCTGATCGGCGCGAAATTGTATTGGGTTTACAACGAAGTATTAGCTTGCAATTTAACGTGATGATCAGATAATAATAAGCGGGTTAAATGGGCCAGAAAATTGTGAATTGTGAATTGTGTGAAAATTGGTAACATTTTTATTATAATGACTAGACATCGGATTTTGCATATTTGCATATTTTTTAATATTAAAGATACGAAGATTCTGTTTGGACCAAAATTCGTTTCAAAGAAATCTAAATTCATTGGCAGGGTCATATTTCGTATTTATTTTGCATATTTGCATATTTTGCATATGCACAAAATATGCAAAAAATATGCAAAATATGCAAAAAATATGCAAAATATGCAAAAAATATGCAAAATATGCAAAAAATATGCAAAATATGCAAACAGATTTTGGCCGAAAATCGTCATAAAAGTCGTAAAATTGTCATTTAAAGTTGTAAAAACCATCAAAAAATACATAACAGTGTTCTAAACTAAGACTGTTGGCCGTATAAAGTCGATTTTTTCAGCAGATTATTATGTTATGGAGACCATTTACGACAGTGTGGTGTAGGGTATAAAAATATGGTATCGTAATACCATTTTTTTATTATTAAGCTATGTAAAAATATAAAATTTGATAAAATGTCAAACGTTTTATGTAAAATTCAATATTTTCGTTTTTGGTTTTAACTCAAAGGACCAAATAGATCTCGGATTTTTAGCCGGGAGCTGCCTAAACCTTTTAGTATTGTTAGATTTTAAGATTGCCAAAGTTTGAGCACAATTCGAATATGTTAAAACGTGGTTATGAAAATCTATATTTATATAAGTTATGAAAATCTATATTTTTTTTTGCTATTTGGCGACTTCGACGGTCCATATATGTGGAACGGTTAAAGCTACTTGCCCGTATTACGCATTTAATTAAAAGCTATTACGTTCTTAACATTTCTTGCTGAACAACAAAGTACGTATGTAAGTGTTACTGAATTCGAGATAATAAACCCCATGTCCCGAAAAAGGCCTTAGGGCAAAAGTTGAGTCTATTTAAAAAAAAAAAAAACTTTTTTCTTCCTATATTAACAAATTTTTGCGAATGAAAACGAATATATTTTACTTCATTTGAAAATGTTGCCTATTAGGGCGAAGATCTATTTTAATATTAATTTTAATTCATTTCTCGTTGGAGTCGAGCTTAATGACCGATGATGTTTGCAAGTGAAAAAGGAAAGCCGAAGATTCGTTTTTACAAAGATGGACATTTGTACATTCATTGTATGGCTTCAATGACAAACGCTTACATTTTGTTCATACATATTTAAATTTACATAAGGGACTGACATAATGTGGATTTGGAGCCATCTGGATACAGATGACAACTTGGTGATGAACTCGACTCCTTGCTATGTCGCTCACAATATTCAAGTTATTTACCATCCTTTACCCCTCCTGGTAATTGATGTTCTGTGGTCAAGTTGCATTCTCTTTTCAAGAAATTGGGTTTAATCTCTTGAACGACAATTAAGCTTCACTTGTAATTATGCCTGGTAAACCTTTTTCTAGGAATTTCGGCAGTTGATTTTTGTAAGTTTGGATCGATTATTTCTAGAGAAATTTCTATCTTTGTTTTGTTAAGATTTTTGTCGTCTTTTGGATCTTTACGGTGTTTTGTACTATCAGATCAAACAATGCCAGACCAATAAGTTCAGGACTAAGGTACCACATATGATTTATCATTTTGTTATTTCCTTTATCTGATATTGGTTTGTGAATGCCTTTCGTATTAAGTAAATCTTCAATGCGGTTTAGGTCTTGTTTTGGACCTAAAAATATTTCTGAATATGGTTTTCACTATTTTTTGTATTAAACTCAATCTATTGCCTTTATTTCTTTTTAACCTATTGATAATGTTTGCCCAATATATCCTATATTATATCTATATAAACATTATCTTGTTCATTATACTTTTTGTAAAATCAATAACCCAAACTCTCACTTATAACACTCAGTTGTTGCCGTGTGGGATACCAAATAAATAAATAAAATAGAAAAAATTATTCTGGGGGCGTCCATTCTCGAACGATTTAAACGCAAGGTGCTTCTACGGCCTCTTGTTCTTGGGAAGTGGGCTGGGCAGTAGTTTTAAAACACTCTCGCCTACTTCGACCTTGGATTTGTCAATCGCAGACTATTCTTATAGAAATTGCTTGAATATGTTGGATGTGCTTCCAAACTTGCAGTCAAAAATCCCTCTCAACAATTTTCTAACAAGTTTGTACTGTGGTACAGAAGCTGTCGACCTAATCTGCTCGAGCTGGTGAGACCCCATTTTTCTAGGCATTTGTACACTGCTAGTTCTTGTTTCTTCCATGAGCTACTATCAGTTTCAGGAACACCTAGGGGTTGTTCTTTACCCCCATGTGATACCAGGACAGCAACCCGTTTTTTCTTCCCTGTTTTGAGAATATCTGGTAATAGTTTTCCATGCCAGTGCACAAATAGCCTCGTTCCTTAAAGCTGTTGCGTTTATTTTTCACGGTTTATTCTCCGCTGTCCACGGATAAAGCTTCTAGAGATCTTATATTTGTAGGGATCCTCTCCGATAGCTTCTACTTTAGCCATAATGATACTAGTAACGTTCCTATTCACCTTACAGGGGTCCAGCACCAATGACAATTGCACAGTTACGATTTTCTTGAAGTCACGCTTGATTGTTTTCGGGGCAGATGGTTCTTCAGATTCTACGATACGTTTAGCATCAAAACAAGACCTAGACCTCATTGAAAATGTATTGAAATATGAAAACATTGACACACAAATTTCAGAAAATGGAAATAACAACAAAATTAATAATCTGTGGTATCTTAGTCCTGAACTTGCTGACCTGGCATTGTTTGATCCAAAGGTTCAAAACGCCGTAAAGAGCCAGAAGGCGACAAAAATCTTAACAAAGCAAAGATTAAAATTTCTTCAGAAATATTCGATCCAAACTTCCAAAAGAGCAACTGCAGAAAATCCTAGAAAAAGATTTGGCATAATTCTTGTTGTTCAAGAGATTAAACATTAACTCCGAATTTCCAGGAGGCGCAAATGATGGTAAACAACTTGAAAGTTGCGAACTACATAGCAGAGCGTTCTTCAAGTAGTCAGCTGTACCCAGATATCTCCAAAACCACATGATGTCTGACTCTCGAATAAATTTAATTTAGAACAACATGTAAAAGACATTTGTTTTCATTCCAAAAATTGATAAAAATGAAGAAAATGTTTTTTTAATAGTCTCCATTTTTGCACAAAGGCGTACCTAGTCACGTGTTTCGGGACATTGGCTTTATTATCTCGAATTCTGTAATACCTATTTAGTATTTGATTTATTATATATACTTATATTTTGTTGATGAGCGAAAAATGTTAAGAACAGAATGGCCTTTAATTGAATGCTTAATATGGACAAAAAGCTTCAATCATTCCAGAGAAATAGGTCGCCGAAATCGCTAAATAGCCAAAAATCGAGATTTTCATAATGTAGAGGCTCTATTGGCACATGTTAACATATTCCAATTGTGCTCAAACTTTGACAGTCTGACCAAACTAAAAACTTTATGCGGTTGGCGCCTTAAAAAATCCGACATCGATTTGTTCCCTTTGAACAATAACCAGCCCAACGCTACAAATTATAACAAAGAAAATATTAAATTTTACATAGAACGTTTGATATTTTATCAAATTTTATATTTTTGCATAGTTTAATAATAAAAAAATTGTATTACAATACCATACTTTTATACCCAACACCACACTGTCCTAAGAGGTCTCGATAACACAATAATCTGCTAAAAAATCAGCGTTAAACGGCCAACTATCTTAATTTAGAACATTTTGAAGATTTTTGACGATTTTTCTAACATTAATTGACAATTCTACGACCTTTATGACGATTTTCGGCCAAAAACTGTTTGCATATTTTGCATATTTTTTGCATATGCTGCATATTTTTTGCATATTTTGCATATTTTTTGCATATTTTTTGGCATATTTTTTGGCATATTTTTTGCATATTTTTTGCATATTTTTTGCATATTTTTTGCATATTTTTTGCATGTTTTTGATATGACCCCAAATATCGAAAAATTGACCCTTAAAACGCCTAGATCCAAAATTTGAGTCCAATCGGATGAGAAATAAAAAACATGCAAAAATCCGATGTCTAATAATGACTATAACTTTACTCCTGGAAGATATGTTCCACGCGCGTAAGTTATATTCAGAAAAGGAACTCTTGACCTTTCCATTGAAGCCAATTATGTTGATGTAAATGGTTAGATAAAAGAGTTACAGCTTAATACATGTATATAGAGATACTACAGCTTTAATTGTGGGAAGTGTAAACATAATCAAGCTAGATGTCGCAGTTATAGTTCAATACTGACAACTTTTTGCACGAGATAAGATGTTTGGTCAAGGGAAATGCCAATAAATTTGAATAATGATCGGATAGTATTTAGCGGGTGAAATTGACCATATTTTGTTGGCGGAAAAATATCTAAATATAATTTTGGTGCATATTTTAAATACTGTGGGGCATATTTCGAAAAATTAGGAACGTAAAACGGTTAGATAACGGAATTACTGTCTAACATATACGTAAGTAGGTTCCTTTATCGTTTTGGTTTGTGTGTAAAGAACTATATTTACTTTCCATGCTACAAAATGTCGCAATCATGATAGAAAAGTTGTCCAATCATGATAGAGAAATTCCCATTTGTTTTTAAATTGTGCAAATTACAATGCTGTACGAGGTTTTTAAATTTTTGTGATACCTTTGATAAAAAGTAATGTAATACCTCGAAATATTGTTTTTGCAATGATCGATTGGCACGGTGCGCCTGAACTAACATTAAATAAAAAGGAAGTTTTTTTGCGGATTCTGAAACTACAATGTTCATAGATGAGAATAAATAATTACAAAATTGATAAGAATAAATCGCGGTAAAAGTTCACATTTTTGCTTGGAAGCGGCAAGTCCTATCGAAATGGGACTAAAGAAAATGTGGCAGAGAATTTTCACTGCTACAACATTTTCTTTAGTTCCTTTTCGATAGGACTTGCAACATTGTGGTCTAGGGTATAATAAGTAGCATTATTGAAGGTGATAAACAATTTTGGAAGTTTTCAGCGTAAATTTGTAGGCATTTGTGGAGTAGGTATTATAAACAGTGGACCTATTTTTATACCCTCAGCATTTATGCTAACGAGGGTATATACACTTTCATACGGGCAAAATGTGCCTCATCGAAATAATGGTTTTAGACCCCAAGTATGTTTGGACGAAATGTGTTTCAGACAATTTGGAGTCGATTGAGCAATGTCCGTCCGTCTGTCTGGCTGAAGCGCACGATAACTCTCGAACGGATAAACCGATTCGGTCTAAAATTTGGCTTTCGTAATATTTTGTACAAACTTAGTTTAAGTTCGGAGATGGGTTATATCGGTTCACCCCTTCCGGTACCTCCCAAACAAAATTTCGGATAAGGTCAGTTTAGGACCTGCTCTCCAATCACTTTGATTTTTGTTTTAGCAACTTTTATTCACTGCCCCCCATACGACGGTACCAGTTTCATCAGGTACACTTCCTGAGAAAATAGCCTGAAAGTTGCAAAAACCTTATGACCATGTGAGGTGGTTGGAGCGAAAGACAAACTCTCGAACGGATCTGTCGATATGGTCCAAAATTTGGCCATAGCTATATTTTGTGCAAACATAGTTTAAGTTCGAAGATAAGCTATATCGAGGAGGTACCTGCCCCACAAGATTTCAAAAATGTTCGGAAATATTGTTCGTTCGTACTCTTGAAGGAAGTGGCCGAATTGGTCCATACTTTCCTAATATATCAAATATGGACTATGTTTGTCCACTCCATCCGGTACCTCCCACAGAAAATTTCGGATAGGTTCATTTTAAGACCTGCTATCGAATCACTTTGATTTCTGTTGAAGCAACTTGCATTCGCTGCCTCAATTACCATGGTAAACGTTTTTTTCAGCGGCAAGTCCATTCCAACAGCCCTAAGGGTGTAAAAAAACCCTATGGCACCATATGTAGTGGCTGGAGATCCACTTCCATAATGGACAATGTCGAATCCATTCCTTTAAGTATCTCCTCCGCAAAACTTTTGATCTTTAATCATAACACTGTGTGCAATTTTTTGTGTCATGGAAAATTAACCATATTCTGACACCGCAGCGTAATGGAAGACGAAAAATAAGAAGACACGTGTCTCGGCGTTTTTCCCTGTTACTTCGAATTTCGCGGTTATGGGCCCCCAAAAACCTGAGGCCTTGATGTCAAAAAGAACCATTTTGTCAGGCGAATATCTTCTAAACCTCTAATAATTTTGGTTTACTCGTGGAGGCAAAGTTGTAGCTCTCATCTTAAAGAATAATAATTGTGAAGACATAAAATCCATTCAACCTTATCTTCAAGGTCAAAATCGTTAAGGTCAAGTTTCCGTTATAATTTTTTCTCAGATTTTGGCCTACAGATATCAAACCGATCAAAATTGAATCAAACAACCAACTACAAAAATGTACCTTAGATCTCAATAAACAACTTTCTAGAACATACGAACCCTGTAGAAATGGTTCTTAAAGGTCAAAATAGCAAAACAAATGCAATTTTTATTTCCTTTTTTCGGTTTCTGCTCCATAGAAATCAAACCATTCAAAATTCAAGAAAACATTCAACCACAATAATGTAGCGAATATATCAGTATACAACTTTGTGGAACATCAGAGCCCACTACGAACTGTTCTTAAAGGTCAAAATTGCAAAAAACTTTAGAAAATATTCGATTTTTATACTTTTTTCTCCGATTCTGGTCCTTAGATACCGAACCGTTCAAAATTCAAGAATACAAGCAACTACAAAAATGTACCTAAAATCTCAGTTAACAGCTTTCTAGAACATATAAACATTCTAGGAACGGTCCTTCATGTTCAAAATTCATTAACAATTATATTATGGTTAATGCTCAGGTCTGGAAATAACAAACTGTTGAAAACTCTAGAAAATTTGAAAGGTTTGTTATTTACGGACCTGACCAGTAAAGAAAGAGTAAAAACTAATGCAATTTTGAGCTTAAAGTGCCGCTCCTAGAATGTTCATATGCTCTAGAAAGTTGTTAACTGAGATCTAGGTACAGTTTTGTAGTTGCTTGTATTCTTGAATTTTGAACGGTTCGGTATCTATGGACCATAATCGGAAAAAGTATAAAAATCTAATATTTTCTAAAGGTTTTTGCAATTTTGACCTTTAAGAACAGTTCGTAGTGGGCTCTGATGTTCCACAAAGTTGTATACTGATATATTCGCTACATTATTGTGGTTGAATGTTTTCTTGAATTTTGAATGGTTTGATTTCTGTGGAGCAGAACCGAAAAAAGGAAATAAAAATTGCATTTGTTTTGCTATTTTGACCTTTAAGAACCATTTCTACAGGGTTCGTATGTTCTAGAAAGTTGTTTATTGAGATCTAAGGTACATTTTTGTAGTTGGTTGTTTGATTCAATTTTGATCGGTTTGACATCTGTAGGTCAAAATCTGAGAAAAAAAATGTAAGGGAAACTTGACGTTAACGATTCTGACCTTGAAGATAAGGTTGAATGGATTTTTTGTCTTCACAATTATTATTTTTTAAGATGAGAGCTACAACTTTGCCTCCACGAGTAAACCAAAATTCTTAGCGGTTTAGAAGATACGATCCTGACAAAATGGTCCCTCTTTGACATCAAGGCCTCAGGTCTTTGGGGGCCCATAACCGCGAAATTCGATGTAACAGGGAAAAACGTCGAGACACGTGTCTTCATATTTTTCGTCTTCTATCACGCTGCGGTGTCAGAATGTGGTTATTTTTTTTCGTGTCCCACAGTGTAATCAACATTTTTGTCGGTTCATACACCAATATTTTTAAAACACCCTAAATACATACGTTTTTGGGAAAAAAATTGTTTCAATATACATAGGCTGAGGGTATATCCCATAAATATTGGGTCGTTTCGGGATCCATATCTAAGGAAGTATTGGCTTCCCGTAGCAAACAAAATTAAAATTATAATGTTATAGTTATGATTACGAGTACAATAACTACACGTTATTAAAATTTTAACACGCCATAGCCCATCTTGGAAATGGATTTAATTTTGGGAGTCATTCCTTTCGATAGTTATCGTGCCAAACTGCAATTTTTTCGTCATCATCGTTGTAATTAGAATCACGGACTACATTCGATGTAAATTTCAAATCAATCCCCGAACAGTCCTTAAACTACATATATTTAAGCGAAAGTTCGGAACTTTTGTGAAAGAGGTAGGTGTTCATCAGTCATTTCATCTAGAGCCAGAACTGCACAGTGGTGGCACTTACATGGGAAGGTGTGACAAAAATACTTCTAGATGATATATTGAACTGAAATTTTTATCAATTGGTCCTCGGGGGCTAAAAACACTCTAACAAAAATATTGGAGTCCTAGTTCTAAAATTTCACGTGGTTCTCATGTAACGAATCATTCTGAATTGAAGTATTTTACTTTTGCCAACATATTGTTTAACCGAATTCGCTGTAATCTTGTTGTTGTTGCTGTTGTTATTGCATAGTAAACCTCCCCACGAGAAAACTGTCAATATTGGTCCATGATTTGATATACCCCCATATATGATTCTATCTCGATTTTAATGTATTTTACAGATTTTTAACAAATTCTAAACGGATTAGGCTTTAAAGTGAACTCAGAGTTTAGAACAGGATTTTATAAATAAATGTGACAGTGGTCCACTTTTTGGCCACAGCCCTATATAGGGTTACCATCTACTTTCAGCACTTTATAGGATTTAACCAAGATTTTCAGGAGAATTGTCTGTAATAATGTATTCTGGTTCTCAGTGTAGGAAATCACTCCTTAAATTGTTCAATATAGACGAACATTTCGGAGAAGTCTAACATTAGGGTTTCCCGAAAAAAAATTCTTTTTTAAAGTGAAAATCCCCAAATTATTACAAATGCCATTAATTTTTAGCATTTCAAAGATTTGAATGCAATTTCTTCGTATGTATGTCAAGCAAAATCTTGAAAACCTAAAAATGTAAATTTGACCGTGATTTACTTTAAAATTCTTCTAGCGATTTTTTCTTGATTTTGTGAACATTACTGTTTCAGAATCCGCAAAAACCTTCATATAGCATAGACTTAAAAAAGTAAGCGGTTTGCATTTAAAGTTAGTTAAGGCTCTCCGTGCATGACACTGAATTTTCACTGCAACAACATTTCCATTTCCATAGGATTTGTGATTTCCAAGCAAAATCGTGAAAACCTTAAAAAACCTTTAAAATTGAACTTTGACCGCGATTTAGTAAAAAGCCCTCTGGCAATTTTATAACTTTTAATGCCTTTGGTAATTTTATATTTTCGTAATACAATTTTAATTCTTTTGAATTTTTTGTCCATTATAAAATAAAGAAAATAACACATAACGTGTTGCAATCACATAAAATAAATTTCATGAAAAAATAACGACCAGAGAAAGTGGTGTAGGGTATACATGGTCGGCCTATAGCCATGTCGACTATAGCCTTCTCTTTAAATTCATCGCTCCTGTTGTTGATGTTTTTTTTTCTTGGTACTTGGACTTTTTTCTGTCGCCAAAACTGACTGATACTTTTATACATGCTATTTCCTTTTTTATTATTATTTTTATAATAACCTAGTATATTTTAAATGGCTTTTCAACCACTCCCCATAATTTTTTCCAAAAGAATGTTTGATCATTACACCTTCTCACTTTGTTTATGTTCCCCTTATTAGATTCCCACAATTCGTAAATTAGTGTTTCTATAAATTTAATTGCTTTGTCAAATTGAATACAAAATACTACAAATTCCATGTGTTTTATTATAAGTACATATCCACGTATTTACATGTGACTAAATACACCTGACCATTTGACATCAGGCCATCATGGTAAAGTGAATGATAACCGTCATAACGATTGTTATTGAAAATGGTTATTTGTTGACAGTCAAATAAAGATGATGATAATGACTAGAACAATTGTAATGATGATGAAGATGATACAAAATACAAAATGTACTAAAACAGTTTACAATGTAATCGATATGAACACTATTGTTTTGTTATTCTATTCCTTTTTAATATTTCAGCCATTCAATCAATAACAAACGCTCCTCTTCATAGACATGACATTCGTTTTGAAATTGAAAAATTGATTTATTCATGAGACTTTTTTAACCTTTTCAGATTTGAATATTCTATCATAAGTGGTGGCTAAGTAAACAATTTTCATCGAATTTAAAGTGCTTTCATTACAAAAATTAGAGGTTATTGAACTGCAATAGAAACTGTCGACCTAAACTGATGTAAATAACAACCATACAGGTATCTTGAAGTTTTCATTTTACAACATCAGTTACAATGAAAAATAAAAATAAATAAATCTGCAATCAAATTAGTTACATTCATTCTGTCAATGTTTAATAATTTATTGGCTCTGATACATTAATTAGCGGGAACCAAGAAATACACGAAAAAAGTGCTTTCAAAAATAGCATGGAAAGTGAAAACAATACTATACTATATCGCTGAGCTACTTTTTCCCAATCGTGCCCCAGCAAAATGTTCGATGCCAAAGATGCCATTCAACCGTGGGTGCAAGTGATTTGGCATGTCATCTTTTTAGCGTCTTCATCGATAAATTTTATATGAACGTGGACCCCAAAGATGATATTCATTTTTGGATCCAAAGCATGTCATTTACACCAATGTTTTGACATGTCATTTTCACCAATGCTTTGGCATGTCATTTCCACCAATATGTTGGTATGTCATTTTCACCAACCCTTTGCAATGGCATTATCATTACGACGAGAGTTTTAACAACGTTGTTTGTGATTTCGAGTCTCCGACAACATCAAGTCTATTGTAAATAATTAATCTTATATATTTAGAAAAATGTGTATGAATAAAAACATCATCTCTATTTGATCGATGGAATGGGTTCAAATTCTGATGAAAAGATCGGATCTTTCACGTCTTCCTTTGCATGGGTTCAAATACTGATGAAACGATCGGATCTTTCACGACTTCCTTTGCAATGGTTCACTACTTTGTTTGAACCAATGCAAAAGATGCCATGAAATCACGTAATCGCATGGAACTAGAGTTGTGCCAAAGGAACCATATGGAACTATCTGGTTCACTTCGTAGTTCCAATGACCCACTTTTTTAACAAACTGCGTATACTTAATATCACACGTTACATTTCATTATGTTACTCATACGTTTTGTAACTAGTACATGGTAGAGTTGTACCAAAAGAACTATATGGAACTATCTAGTTCACTTCGCAATTCCAATGGTCCACATTTTTTCTATGAACAAGCTGCGTATACTTAACATCACAAGTTATATTTTATGATGTTACTCATACGTTTTGGAACTAGTACAAAGAACTAGAAACCAGATTACCCAACTCTAGTACAAGGAACTAGATTACCCAACTCTACATGGAACCCCTTCCTTCAAATTTTGCTGGGTACGAATGAGCAATGTCAAAAATCATACGCTCCGTACAAACCGACGTAAAATTATGCCAGGGACTCAAAGACCATCGCCAAAGTATCCACAATGGAGTCCATCCTCTAATTTGACATAAGTTTAAGAAAACAAGTAAAAAAGTACCAGTCGGCTTGGCCTTACCCTCAGCCTGTGTATATTGAAAAATTTTTTTTTAAAAATTTTGGGCATATGAAACGACAAAAATGTTGATTAGGATTAAAGAGCAAAAGTTTTGCGCAGGAAATACTTAAAGGAACGGATCGACATTGACCATTATGGAAGGAGATCTCCAGCCAAGTGTGGATTTGCCTCTGAAAAAACTTTTACCTTCGTAATTGAGGCAGCGAATGCAAGTTGCTTCAACAAAAATCAAAGTGATTCGATAGCAGGTCTTAAAGTGAACTTATCCGGAATTTTGTTTGGGAGGTACTGGATGAAGTGGACAACTATAGTCCATATTTGAACCTGATCTATTTCTGGTAGATATATTAGGATGGGTAAAGTATGGACCAATTCGGCCACTCCCTTCAAAAGGTACCGTACGAACAATTTTCCGAACATTTTTGAAAATTTGTAGGGGAGGTACCTGAAGGAGTGGACCGACATGGATTATCCTCGAACTTAAACTATGTTTGGACAAAATATTACGAAGGCCAAATTTTGGACCGAATTGGCAGATCCGTTCGAGATATATCTTGCGCTCCAACCACTACACACGGTGTCATAGGGGTTTTTTCATCTTTCAGGCTATTTTCTCAGGAAGTATGGACTTGTCCGTTATGAAACTTGTACCGTCGTATGGGGGACAGAGAATGCAAGTTGTTACAACAAAAATCAAAGCGATTCGAGAGCAGGTCATAAACTGAACTTTCCCGAAATTTTGTGTGGGAGGTACCCGAAGGAGTGGACCGATTGAGTCCATATTTAAACTTCGTCTAAGTCTGGTAGAACTTTCACGATGTACAAAGTGTGGGCCAAATCGGTTACTCCCTTCAAGAGTTATCGTGCGCACAAATTTTCCAAACATTTTCGAACTTTTGTGGGGGAGGTACCAAAAGGAGTGGACCGATATAACCCATCTTCGAACTTAAACTAAGTTTGGGCAAAATATTACGAAAGCCAAATTTTGAACCGAATCGGTTGCCCCGTTCGAGAGTTATCGTGCGCACCAGCCAGCCAGACAGACGGACAGACAGACAGACGACGGACATGGCTAAATCAACTCCAAATTGTCTGAAACACATTTCGTCCAAACATACTTGGGGTCTAAAACCATTATTTCGATGAGGAACATTTTGTCCGTATGAAAGTGTATATACCTTCGTTAGCATAAATGCTGAGGGTATAAAAAGTACAACATATGATGTAGTGGCATTATCTGAGGAAGTATGTATGTATGTTCGAAGCTGCAAAAAGAGTGCTAATTAGCTGCATTGGATTTAAACATCCCGACATTCATAAAGGCACGTGGTTTTCAACAGATCCGAAAACAACAAAAAAAAAACGAACAAACACAACACGGAATTTGCCCAGTGGCAAAATATTCCCCTCTGTATAAAGGATCAAAATCCATACTTGGGTACCAGAGGCTTTTGCCAAAAAATCCATGGTATGACCAGGAGTGTCGTGCTGCTACAAAAAAAAAAAAAAAAAAAAAAAGAATGCGGTAATAGACTACTCTGCAATAAGTAAGAACGGATAGCAGACGAGAGAGTTTTCCGCAGGATCGAAGACGTTTCTCCTCTCTTCTTTTCTCCTGATAACTCTCTCGTCTGCTATCCGTTCCTAGTCATTGCAGAGTAGCCCTATATACCGCATTCTTTTTTTTTTGTAGCAGCACGACACCCCTGGTCATACCATGGATTCTTTGGCAAAAGCCTTAGAGAATTGGAAACGAGGGTGTGTGAAAATATCGAGATATACAGGATCCAGAATGAAGTACAAAAATTCTACCAAAGATTTGAACAGCAAAATTCTCCTGAAAACAGATGCGGATAGCGTGCTTAAGTTCTTGTGTCCCATGCTAACAAAGACGATAAAGTTACCACAGATATAATACCAGAGGATGGTATTGAGTGCATACCGCCCGTCCAGGATAAAGTAAAGACATCAAAAAATAGCCTGTAGAATAATAAGACAATAAGAGCCGATGGTTTACCAGCTGAGCTGTTCAAGGCGACCAGCTTGAGAGGTGTATGCATCAGGTAGTTAGCAGCAGAGCAGACCGCGTACCCGATGCTTCCATATAAGGTAGGGTTGAGAATATTGTGGGAACTAGTAAGATATATGACAAATGAAATAATTGTGCCATTTTAGACCTGGCAAATCCATCATTGACCAGATATTTATTTTGCGGTAAATACCCAAGAGATGCAGACTGGCACTTACTATATTTTCGACGATAATAATAAAGCAGCCATCGACCGAACTATACGTTTAAAAGTGTTCCAAGCGATGTCTGAAATTGCTATTCCCGCAAAGCTCATTCGGTTTTATACGATGACATTAACTCATGCGCATCGCTCTTTACAGCCAGGACGACATTTTAAATTTTTCCAAAAGTGTCGATGTCATCTGCCTACCGCAGTAACATATTTCTTCATTGTATATAGTGCAATTTTTATTATTTTTTTGTAGATACATTTGCTCCAGCAAGATGTTAAATATCGTGTAAACGGTAACCTGTCACCTTGTCTGAAATCTCGTTTCGGAGATGTAGTTTTCTAGCTTAACTACTGATATTGTGTCAGTTAATTTTATTCTATATAATTATTATTTTGCCAGAATTCCAATGTCAGACATGAATTGGCACACTTTAACCTTATTGAGTTGTCTAAGGCTGCTTTAAAGGCGAAAAACAGTTGGTATGTGTCGATCTGCTTTTCATGAATTTTATCTTGCGTAAGTCGATACTACCTGAGCTCCCATATAACGGTACCACTCGATTTCAGTTATTTTGAGGATTTTGTCTTCATTCTTAGGCCGAATTGGCTTTAATTTGGCATTTGGAGTTCCCAATGGTACAGAAACTTCCCCACCAAAAATTGTGCTCATAGGTCCAAGTTTTGGTATAGCCCCTATATAACGGTACCCCCGATTTCAGGTATTTTGAAGTTTTTAGTCACATTTTCAAACCGAATTAGCTATAATTTGACATTTAGGGTTCTAGTGATCAGCTATGTAGTGGTTATATTATATTCCAAAAATTATAGGTCCATGTTTTAGTACATAGGTCCATGTTTTGGTACAGCCCCCATATAACGGTACCTCTCGATTTTCGTTATTTTGAGGATTTTATGTACAAATTTCAACCGAACTAGCCGAACCGAAACTTCTCCACCAAAAATCGTCAATATAGGTCCATGGTTTGATATAGCCCTCATATAACGGTTCCTCCCGATTTTCGGTATTTTGAGGATTTTAGCTACAATTTTTAAACGAAGTGGGTGTAATTTGACATTTGAAGTTCTCAGTGGTCACGAAAATTCTTTACTAAAAATCGTCATGTTTTGTTGGTACAGCTCCCATATAACGGTACCTCTCTATTTTGATGTACATTTTTGACGGAATAAAATTACGGGAATTTGACTTTTGAGGTTCCCAGCAGTTATAAAACATTTCCACTAAAAATTGTAAAGATAGGTCCACACTTTTGAATAGGTCCCAAGGTGGTACCTTTCTGCTGGCTGAACATATTTTTTAAATTTTTAGAACTTAACGGCGTTTTACTTGTTTTAATTATTATACCCTACACCACTATTCATGTAACACCCCGAAATATTCGTCGGAGAACCCCAATGTGGTATACCAATCTTCATATCTCGATGAGATAAAGCGATTTTGAGATGTGTGTCCGTCCGTCCGTCTGTCCATTATAAATTGTAATCAAACTCCAGGCCGCAATTATGGACCGATCGTCACGAAATTTTGCATGGAGGTCGGGTTCAGACCAGAATAGTCCCTATTTTTGTTGGAGATGATCGTGAAATATTTAGCGGGTAAAATGGACCAAAAACATAATTTTTATCCAATTGTGTAGCGGCTCTGTAGGTCGCAATAATAGTCCGATCAACGCGAAATTTTAAATATGATAAGAGTATATGACAAAGAAGAAGCTTGCAATTTGAGATGCCGATCAGATAATATTTAGAGGGTTAAATGGACCAGAACTTTTGTGTGAAAATTGTAAAAATTTTTAATATACAGCTTATATCTTTGTTCCTGAAAGACACATTCTTCCCTCGTGAGTTATATTTGGAAGACGATCTCTTGACCTTTGCACTGATGTCGATTACGTTGACGTACGTGATCAGATAACAGAGCTACAGCCTAATATATCCAGTTTTTTGTTCGTAGTGTATTAATTAACACTCTAGAGGTTGCAATTATAGCTCAATAGTCACGAAATTTTGCACGGGGTAAGAGTTTAGGTAGAAGAAAATGCCTATAATTTTGCATGACGATCTGATATTATTTAGCGGGTGACATGGACCATTACTTTTGTATGAAAAATATACAAATTTTATTTTTGGTCCATATTTTAATTCCTGGAGGGCATATACCGGCAAAGTAGACTACATATGGAGTAATAACTACTGACCTTTCCCCTGATTCAAATTGCAATAATGTGTCTGCTAGATAACGGGGCTACTGCCTAATATATAATGGGTTTTGTGTAGAGAACCACAATTTCCTCCCATGCTAGAAATTGTCTCTATCATGACAGAGAAATTTTCAGTTCAGGTGACAAATTGGATTTTTTATACAAATATTGCAGCATGGGGTCGCCTCGCCACCTATTTTATGCCTTAGGATTTAGGGTATAGGGGATATTGGGGTATGTTTGGACGAAATTCGTTTCAGACAATTTGGAGTCTATTTAGCCCTGTTCGTTCATCTGTCTCTCTTAATGTCTAGCTGGCTGGTGCGCACGATAACTCTCGAACGGATCTACCGATTAGAACCAAATTTTATACTTCGTAATATTTTGCCCAAACTTTGTTTAAGTTCGAATGTAGGCCATGTCGGTCCACACCATACAATGCTTCAAAACTGTTTTCGAAAAATTGTATGAACGATAACTGGCGAAGTGAGCAATCGATTTTCTCTAAACTTTCCATATATTATTATTCCTTCCAGATTTAGGTCGGATAAGACTATATCGGTCCACACCTTAGGGTACCTCCCACACAAAATTCGGAAAAGAGAAATTTAAGAGTCCTCTCGAGTCGTTTTGGATTTTTTTGGATAACTCTCAAGAGTATTTTCTGATAGGTCGAAACTTTACACATCGTATTATTTCATCCAGTCATGTATCAGGTTGGAATATGGACTCTATCGGTCCGTCCTTCGAGTACCTCCCACACAAAATTTGGGAAATTGCAGTTTGAAGACCCGTTACGGATCTATTTGATTATTATTTTTTTTGTTTGAAGAAGGTTCTTTTCACGGTCCCTATTCGGGTCCCTTTTCCGGGGTAAGTCATACTTCCTGAGATAATAGTCCAGAAGTTCCAAACCCCCTGCCGGCTCTAACTAAAATTACGAATCTGAAAATAATTCTCAAACTTTTCCAAAACTCAGAAGTTAGCTTACTGAATTTGATTTGGTATAGCCCTATATTACGATACCTACAGATTCCACGTATTTTGAAGCAAACTCGTGTTACAAAATAAATATATTTTTATTCAGCAGAGGCTGAGGGTATATCACCGTTAGCGTAGCTGACTTATACTATCTTCTTTGGTGTGTAATTGAATATGAATAATTTTGGAATTTATAAACTTGTTTGCATGAAAAATTTTTGAATTTCTATTCATTGTTAGTTATTTCTACCGGTATAAAATATATTTTTGATATCACAATATATGCCTACAATGAACTATTTTCGAAGCATATGTGAGGTACAAGTGCACAATTTTTGTGTCATAGATCTTCAATAAACTCGCAATTTTCCCAGTTATCAAATATACCAAATTGCATGGTATATATATTTTAGGTGCATTCCAAAAAGGAACCTGACATTCAAAGACAATTTGAAGATGTAGCAATCAATGTGCATTTTCCAATTCCACAAACATTCCAGTAAAGGCAAGGGATGGTTCTCTTATATCAATGGGTTCATATTAAGTTATTGATATGTGACCTAGTAGTTTTTATCGCCTAGTGCGAACGGCGTGTCCTAAGTTGCCACTTGTAGAGACGTTTTTCATGGCTGAAATACTCAGGAGATATCACCAACATTACTAAAGGGTATTTTGCCACCGTTGACAATTGATGGGAATCGAACCCGGATATTCAGCGTGTAAGGCGGTTGAACATAGCTAATTCCTACAGGTTGTGGTATAGGGTATCTTGTTTAGCTTGTTTACTTGTTTTTTATTTCTTAGTAGATTGCTTTTTATATAACCCACGTTTTACCGTTCTTATGGGTGAACGTACGGCACATTTTCTCTCACTACCTTTAACAGGTATTAAAGGAAGTTCCCTAGGTGACACCAGGGTTGGGTTAGTGTCCACTTGAGATGAAAGAGGTAAGTCCGGGGCTTTGCTACGTTAAAGCCACATGTTGTGTAACATGGATTTCGTTTGGGTAGTCGATATTCGTTCCGTTTACAAATTAAACTCTCAATTTCTGGCCTAAGGTCTGTCTTATACGAAAACTGTGACTTCAGAGGCAAATTGTTACCAATAGTACGATGTTTATAAAAAATAAATAAGAAAGCATTGGTCAGCAGGGCCGATAGAGATATACCCTCAGTCTTGGACCTAAAACAAAGCAGCAAACACAATACTTCTGACGTCTATAGGAGTTATTTGAGTTTTTGGGCCAATTTCGCATTAAGTATGGACTTGTCCTCGTAAAAATGCCGCATACATAACATATTGGCAACATTTTTAAAATAACATTAAACTCCGCTCTTTCCAAACTTTGTGTGAGGGGTTACCCGAAAGAGTGGTCCGATGTAGACGATATTCGGACATAATTTGAGGCTGTACAAATTATACGATGTACAATATTTGCAACAAATCGGTTTCTCCCTTCAGGTGTTATCTTACGTACTAGCCATTTTAGTTGGTACTGGAAGACTTTTTGAGATTTTGGGTCATTAACCCAGGTAGTATGGACTTTCCACCGAAAATATGCGCCGTTGAAAAAAATGTCAAAATGATCCGAGATGAGCAGTTAAATTGCACTTTTCCCAAATGTTGTGTGGGAGGTACCCGAAGGACAGGACCGCTATAGTCCATATTGCAACCTGATACCATTTTTACGAAAATTTTTGAACTTTTGTGGGAGAGGTACCGGAAGGAGTGGACCGATATGATCCATCTTCGAACTTAAACTAAGTTTGGACAAAATATTGTGAAGGCCAAATTTTGGACTAAATCGGTAGATCCGTTCGAGCCAGCCAGGCGGACGGACATTGCTAATTTCACTCCAAATTGTCTGAAACAGATGTCGTCCAAATATACATGCAGTCTAAAACCATTATTTCGATGAGACACATTTTGCTCGTATGAAAGTGTATATATCGTCGTTAGTCTAAAGACTGAGGGTATAGAAATATATATTTGGATTAAAGCTCAAAAGTGTTTTGGAAGTTGATCTTATTTATGAAGTCGCGTTGGTCACCGTATAACATAAAGCTTTTGGACCTCTATATGGACTTGCCCACGAAAAACATAATAACGCTGTAAACATGATCACAAAGAGTAGCATCGGTATACATTTCCAAAGGATATTGACGCAGATCCTAAATGTTGAACTTTAGGGTGGGAGGTACCCGAAGGAGTGGACCGACCGATAAAGTGCATATACGAACCTGATCAATGTCTCGCAGAAATATTACGTTGTGCAAATTATAGACCAAATCAATAACTGCCTTCGTTTGTTATCATTCCCACCATTCCAGCGAACTTTTTTCAACACCCGAGGGTGTGGACCGATATGGCCTATCTTCGAACTTGAATTAAGTTTGAACAAAACATGAGGAAGGACTACTTTTAGACTGAATGGGCTGAGAGTTATAATTTTTTGAGTTTCCGACAAAAATCGGTAAAATTAAAATGCTTATAATTTCGGTAGTTAACGATAATATTAGGTAAGTTAGCGACCAATAAAAAGTAGTCGTAAAGTTCTACCGATAGCAACAGTGTTGCAAACTTTTCATTCATAATTTTGTGTTTTAAAGTTATCAGATCGCCCCCTTAT
The DNA here is from genome assembly GCF_047663935.1 of Musca autumnalis. NCBI lineage: Eukaryota > Metazoa > Arthropoda > Insecta > Diptera > Muscidae > Musca > Musca autumnalis. Next base: position 48,910,831 of record NW_027411977.1, read on the forward strand.
AGCCAAAAAATTAAACTTTTGTGAGGGAGGTACCCGATGGTATGGACCGATATGCCCATCTTCGAACTTGAACTAAATTTGGACAAAATATTACGAAAACCAAGTTTTGTCTGACAGATGGACATACATTACTAAATCGACTTCAAATTATCTGAAACAGATTTAGTCCAAACATACTTGGGGCCTTTCTTCAATGAACGAGGTCACTAACGGGTGAATTTCGCGACTATCATCCGCTACTGTTTCTATCTAGGCGATAGTTTTTGCTTGCAGGGTGGCTAATGTTATAACGTTTTTGATGAACTAAAATGTTTTCCAACGTACTTTCACGTCTTCTGATACAGTAAAATTGTGTAGGGTATTACATGGTCGACCCAGTCCGACTACAGTCTTTTCTTATTTGTTGTTATAAAAAAATTATGTTGTCTGTCTCATAATATAATTTATCCCCTTTGAATAATTTTCTGCTAAAACAGTCAGTAATAACTATTTCGAAGTAAAATCCATTTGAAGAAGAAAAGTCACAGTTGTCATAAATAAACTAGGTAGCTTTCGGTTGGGAGTTGAATTTTTCATTTACCGTCCAGAGAGTTATTTGTAGTTGGATTTATTAGTTAAGGGGTGGTTTCACGTGCTAACAGCTCATCGTAAAACAAACCGATGGGGGGCGCCAACACCCACATGCGCACGTTCTACCACAAAATTTCCTTTGCAACAAAATTAACAAAACAAAACCCTAGCCATGAATAATAGACAACAAATATTACAAAATCTATTTATTGTTGACTATTATTGTTATTATTTTTTGTTTTGTTATATTCGACAAGAGACAAAACGAAGAAGAAGCAGAACACCATACATATATACATATGTATATGAATAGATGTATGCAGCTATGGTATATCTCTTGGGTTTTATGTTATTGTAACGCTTTTGTCTGCCAAGAGTAGTTCTTGTTCTTGTTGTTGTTACATTTTCATTTAGTCTTCCAGTTGATGTTTTACGCTTAGCTTTACATTGTTGTTTCAATTTTCTTTTGTTGAGGACTTTTGGGGCTTTCTTTGTGTGTGCTTTTCTTTTTTGTTTTTCTTGTTTTGTGTTTTTTTTTGTCAATTTAGTGGCGTCTGCCTGGGTGGGTGTTGGCGTCCGCCTTGGCTTTGCTATTTGTTTTTTTTTCTGCTTATGTTTTTTTCAGCACTTCTCATGTCGCATTGTTGTGGTTTATGGTTATAAATTTGGTTTTTTAATTATTTAAAAATTTTTTGTTTGTATTTGTTTGTGCGTTTAGTAGTATGAAAATAAATATAAAAACAACACTATATAATAAGATAAATAAATATGTTTTTTTTTTTTGCAACGCTTAACTTAAAATAATAGGCACCTTGTTTCGTTTTCACAAATTCTTTCCTTGGCAATATATTTCTAATTGGTTATTAATTTTTTGCACACTTTTCTTTCGCTTCGTGAATTTTCACTTTCACTTGGTTTATTTAATTTTAAATTGAAATATATATATTTTATATGTGTATATATTTTTTAAAATTTCTTGGCTTTCCGTTTTCTTTGCAGGGTTATTTCTGTGCTTATTCCCAATCCATTTTTTATTTATTTTCCAAACACACTCTCAAACATCACCACTTAGGAATGGTTGATGATAACCGCACGCACTCGTTAGGCACTTTTGACCAACTTTACCGCATAAAATCTTAACAGCAACTAACAAAATGTTTGGCCTGCCTGCAAACTTGCCTCTGATTCTCCAGCAGTCCATTGATGAGACGACGGTGACATTCGGAATAAAATTTTGTTTGCCCTGGCTGAAAGGCATGAAAAAAGCTTTTCTATTTCTCTCTGCTTGTGCCCAACAATGTGATTTGTCGTCGTCTTCGTCTCTCAATGTTAATGTTGACACAATTTCACAGGTTGTTGTTTTTCATGAAAAGAGAATTTGCTCTCTTCTGGAAAATGTGTTACTATTGCCATCAGGACATAGCTAAAAATATAAACGCATGCGTTTGGTTTGACTTGGAGATTTACATATTGTAATATTTCACATGCAACAATCATATTCGGAGTTACATAGTTGCATTGTTATTTGGTTATATTGTTGTTGTTGCTTGTATATATGTATATGCTTATACACCGTTTCAAAAGAAAATTCTGAACAACGCTAAATTCCTTATTTTCGGAAATTGATTCGATAATTGCCATTTTTATACCCTCAGCATTTATGCTAACGAGGGTATATCGACGCCTCCAAACAATAGTATGCTAAGTCGACTTAGCATGTTTTCAAGTTCTTTACCTTTTTTATATTTAACGTCCTTTAACTTAAATTCTGTCAAATTTTGGTAATGATCGGACAATCCGAACAGAAATTATAAACAAATATTTACTTAGCATAGTACTGAAGGTCAAAGAAATTTCCAAACTTTTAGAGCTTGTCCTGCAAAACTCGCTTTTCAGAATTAGCAAACTATTATTTGGAGGTGTTGAACGTCCTTTAACTTAAATTCTGTCTAATTTTGGTAATGATCGGTCAATCCGAACAGAAGTTATAAACCAATATTGACTTAGCTTGAGAGCTTCTCCTGCAAAACTCACTTTTTAGACTTAGCATACTATTATTTGGAGGTGTCGATATATACCCAAAATTTCCTCATTTGGATGCAAATTCCTTAGAAGCTGTGCAGACTAGATTTACGATATACGTATCAAATAATTCAGCATCGCAAGTACTACAATCCTATAAGTGAATTTATGTAAAACCTGTTTGCGGAACAGAACTACAAGAATATGTCAAAAAACACTGTAAATCTGGCTTAAAAACGTCTGCATCATTTAATGGCAGAAGCAGACAAAATTTTGAAAGGTAATACATTAGTGAGATGATCCATATTTAGTTTGCTTCTACTTATACTTTGACAGGAAACTCGTGGAAAGTGTGGTTTACTCACAAATCGAGAAAAAAATACAGGTTGGCTTCAATCCATTTTAATCCATTTTTATACCCTCAGCATTTGTGCTAACGAGGGTATATACACTTTCATACGGGCAAAAGGTGACTCATCGAAACAATGGTTTTAGACCCCAAGTATGTTTGGACCAAATGTCTTTCAGACAATTTGGAGTCGATTTAGCCATGTCCGCCCGTCTGTCGGTCTGTCTGGCTGGTGCGTACGATAACTCTCGAACGGATGAAAATTTGGCTTTCGTAATATTTTGTCCAAACTTAGTTTAAGTTCGAAGATGGACCATATCGGTCAACTCCTACAGGTACCACCCCCACAAAAGTTCGAACATGTTCGGAAATTTTGTGCGCACGATAACTCTTGAAGGGAGTAATAATTTGGTTAATACTTTGCACATCGTCAAATTTCTACCAGACATAGCTGAGGTTCCAATATGGACTCTATCGGTCCACTCCTTTTTTTATTTTATTTTATTTATTTCGGGTACCTCCCACACAACATTTCGGAAAAGTTCCTTTTTAGGACCTGCTCTCGGATCGTTTTGATTTCTGTTGTAGCAACTTGCATTCGCTGGTCCCATTACGAAGATACCAGTTTTATTTGGGGCAAGTCTATACTTCCTGAGAAAATAGCCAGAAAGTTGTAAAAATCCCCTATGTCACAATTTGTAGTGGTTGGAGAGCACGATAACTCTCGAACGGATTTGCCGATTCGGTCCAAAATTTTACCATCGTAATATTTTGTCTGAACTTAGTTTAAGTTGGAAGATGAGTCATGTCGGTCCATTCTTTTAGGTACCTCTCCCACAAAAGTTCGAAAATATTCCACGATAACTCCTGGAGGCAGTAACGGATTTGGTCCATACTTTGCACATCGTGAAATTTCTACCGGACATAGATGAGGTTCAATATGGACTCTATCGGTCCACTCCTTCGGGTACCTCCTACACAAAAATTCGGAAAAATGCAGTTTAAGGCCTGTTATAACAACTTGTATTCGCTGCCCCCATTACGGCGGTGCAAGTTTTTTAAGGGTAAGGGCAAACTTCCTGAGAAAATAGCCAGAATGCTGTAAAATCCGTATGGCACTATGCGTACGATAACTCTCGAAGAGATCAGCCGATTCGTTCCAAAATTTGGCCTTCGTAATACTTAGTCCAAACTAAGTTTAATTTTAAAAATTGGCACTACCGGTGCGCCAGTTAAGAAATGTCACTAAAGTAGTACGCGACATATCTGCTGAACGGAGCAACCGTCCAAATATTGGATCTCCTAATATTTTGTCCAAATGTAGTTTTACCTCAGAAATCGGTCTTCTTATGGTACCCACCACAAAAGTTCAACAATTTTGTTAATGTAGGATCTGTTCGACGAATCTTTGGAAAATTATACTTATGCTTTCCTTTGTGGTCCTGCTTAAGCGATTTTATGTTTTTCGTGGGCAAGTCCACGCTTCCTGATATCGTGGCCCAAAGCCTCTAAGTTATACGGTGACCAACTGAAATGACTGGTGGTCACAAAATCTATCAAAAGCAAAGAATCCCAAAATATTTTTATTGTATTTTATTCGGCTGTCTGCTGGATTTGACCTTGCGAACTTTTGATTGTAACCGAACACACTACACACTAGGCCACGTGTACGAACATTAAGGGTTGTTTAAACGCTTACATGTGGTTGCATGTGCACCACCAACTGTTCTTTGTTTTGTTTGACAAAAAGTACCCAGTCGGCGGTGAGAGTTGAACACACAACCCTCTCATTTATAGTCGAACACACATGCTCTGTGACACCGTACTCATAACTCAGTAAGGAGTAACATAAGTAATTATTTTTGATTACATTACTTTGTAATGGGTTACATAATGACTAACGGATCCGATTTTTTGCTGGGCTTCGTCGTTGGGTGAGCGTCGACCACGATTGAGTTCAGTTATTCACAATGCTATAGGATATTGCTTCATCGCCATTCGAAGATTAAATTTCATCGATGCACTCTTTCCGGGAAGTGAATGAAATCGGAAGAAAATGTTCACAAGTAATTTCCATTTTTTGGCAAATTGATTTTTCAATTCACACCACATTGTGGTACGTGAAACCGTACTGAGTACGTTTATGCAAAAAAAGGGGTCAAACTTTCCAATAGAAATGTGAAATGGGGCCTGGCAACTCGTATTGCCGCCTAGGCCAGAAACTTATATGGCAGCCTTCGTATATGTACTCTTTTTTCATCCAAAAATATTGGTCACAGTAGTTATATATGTAGGTTCCCGCCTTTCAGTACCTCCCCCACAAAAGTTCAAAAATGTTCGGAAAATTTGTGTGCACGATAACTCTTGAAGCGGTTACTCCCTTTTGACCATACTTTGCACAACGTGAAATGTCAACCAGACTTATATGAGGTTCCACTCCTTCGGGTACCTCCCACACAAAATTTTGCAAAAGTTCAGCTTAGGGCTTGCTCTTGAATCGCTTTGATTTTTGTTATAACAACCTATATTCACTGCCACCCTTAAAACGGTACAAGTTTCATCAGGGGTAAGTCCATACTTCCTGAGAACATAGCCTGAAAGGTGCAAAAAAACCCCACAAAAGTTAAAAAATGTTCGGAAAAATTGGGAGCACGATAACTCTTGAAGGGAGTGACAGATTTGGTCCATATTTCACACATCCTAATATTTCTACCATACAAAGATCAAGTTCGAATATGGACTATATATAGCGGCCCACTCCTTCGGGTACCACCCACACAACATTTATGAAAAGACCTCTCGAATCGCTTTGATTTTTCTTGTAATAACTTGTATTCGCAACCCCCTTTACGACGGTACAAGTTTTTTAGGCAAAGTTTATGGGGCAAATCCATACTTCCTGACAAAATGGGCCGAAAACTGTAGAAACCCGCTTAGGCACCATGTGTTGTGAATGGAGCACATTCGGTCCAAAATTTGGCAATCGTAATATTTTGCGCAAAACTAAAAATGATTCTAAGATGATTTTGATTTCTTGCAACATGTTGCAATGAAAGTCCAATGGTACAAGTTTTTGAGTGGCGAGTCCATACTTCTTGAGAAAAAGACAGGAAATCTGTAAAAAAAACCCCTACGGTCAGCATTTGTATTGGCTGGTGCGCACGACAAGTCTCGAATTTCGAAGGTCCTAATAATTCCATTATGTTTTTGTAGGCAAGTACATGTTTCCTGATATAAGGGTCCAAAACCTCTAGCGAGAGCAAGACACACTTCCAAAATGGACTGTGTCCATTCCTTCAGGTACCTTCCGCGCAAAACTTTTTATCTTTAGTTCAAATCCATATTTTTGTCAGTTTATTCGCCCAAAATTTTGCAAACCCGCTAAATACATCAGTTTTTTGGGAAAAAAGTGTTCCAATTTACAATTTACTGATACTTTTTTATTTGTTAAGAGTAATTTTTAATCAACGTGTTAGCGTCCAGAGCCAAACACATAACTTTCAAAGACTACGATAAGCATTTGTCATGAAAGCCATACAATGATTGAACAAATATTCAGCGTTGTAAAAAACAAATTGCATTTGAAAGAGAAAAAGTTAGATGTTAGCGAAGCCGCCCCACAGCCGATATGTCAGAGTGAAATCGGACCCTTTTTTAAAATTCCTTTATTTTTGCTGTATTAATTTCCTTTATTTTTTGCTGTGGAGATGCAGGTTTTTTGACTAACGGTTCCAGAGATATCACGCCTTAACAACTTTTGTAAAAATACCTATAATATTGGTCCATATAGAAAAAAATCTGCAATGCGGCTTAGATGCAATTTTCGCGAATTAATATTTAAATTCAATTTTTATAAATGATTGTATTCTTCGATTTAATTCGTTTTTTTTAATTAAACTACGATTAATTACAACAATGTTAAGTCCTATTTGATAGTAGAATTCAATTTTCTGGCCAACAACACTAAATCAAAACATTAACATATTTTAATAATATTTGGTATGAAGGATTCATACCTTCCAAAAGGTCGAAATACCAAATTTCAGCCTAATCGGTTGATAAATGTGGGTATTACCATTTTATTTGAATTGGATACTACATAAAGTCACAACATGTATTCTTAAAATAGAAAAATCCACTTTATTTTAACTTTGGCAAATTTGAGCAAGATATGACTTCTGAATATATTAGCACAGACCCAGGGGGTCCAGCTTCCAATTTTGATTTGGAGATGGAAGTATTTGGAAATTTTTTAAAGTTTAAAAACATTTAAAAAAAATTTGTAAAAAATAATTTTCAATATATATACGATTTTACTACGCTAATTTTACAAATTTCTTCGTTCTTTTTTTAAATATTATATACGAAGTCACTATCAGCTTCCCGATTCATAACAACTTTGGTCTGATTTCTGTGTATTTATGCAACGACACAACACAACAAAAAGTATATATTTTACAGCAAAAATATGTTTTATATTTATACAAAGAAGTGTCAACTTTGGCACTGTGCCAACCAAAGAAAACTAACGGAATTTACAAAAACTAATTATTTTCGGTTGATTTGAAGTGCTTTTTATTATTCTGCGCAAAAACAAATTAAAATTTTGAAACTTCAAAAAATAGTTTTGGCAAAAAAATCCTGATTGAAACCATAGTGCACCAGTGTGAAACATTTGTTATTTTACAAGAAAAAATGAAAATAAAAAAAATAATTTTTTAACATTTGTTTTGTTGTTGTATTTAGAAATTTATTTAAAACATGTTAAAAACTGCCTTTTTACTACAGCTCGGGATTTATATGACTGTGCATCCGAGCCGAATAATCTGCTAAATATGAAAGTGATAATTTCTTAAGAAGATTATTATTTAAATACGAAAGAGGATTTGAATTTTAAATACGCAATGACTAAACCTATCGCTGGTACAAAAAAAAATAATTCAGTAATACCCCCTAATGCTGGTACACTAAACCATTCTTAAAATCGCAGAATGAAGAAGTTTTCAATATGTTTGATATAAATTCAGCGTCACCACTAGCAGACCGAAATGGCTGTAATTTGGTATTCAGTCGTTTTTTTTTTGGCTACACAAATTTTCCCCAGAAATGTGCCAGTATATGTCCACGTTTTGATATAGCCCCCCTAGAACGGTACCGCCCAATTTTCGGTATTTGCAAGGTTTTAGCCACATCACATAGCACAAAAAGACTGCGTTCATCTTACTACAGATTTTCTTTCATAAATATGTTATAGGCACTCTTTAGTACCAGAATAAAAAGAAAAATTCCAGAAAATATATTATTATTACGAAGATAACGGTAAAAAAGTGTTACAACTGCTAAATTAGAGCCCCAAAAAGTCTGCGTTCACTTTGTATGTTGCAATAATACCGTAAGTTTCTTTTGAAGCTTTCTCCCATTTTTAATCAATATTGTCACAACTGGTCATTCTGTGAGGTCGCTTGCACACTTAACTTAAAAAAGTAAGTTATTTCATAAATGGAAAAAAAGGGCAAAGAAATTGGCATCGATAAAAGAAAAATTCTAGGTAAATTATGGAAAAAGCTATCGATATATTTGCGAAACTGTAGGTAGAACATATTAGTCTATACATAGAGTGATATTTAACTATAAACAAACCGGAATTTTTACACAGATCTGGGCATTATATAGGAGCCAAAACCTTACAGTATGCTTTGAAACGTTATGTTGTTGCAACCAGAATTTCGTAGCTAGCAAAGTTCCTCTGCATTTTGGTTCAAATTGCGCTTCGTGATGTTTAGGTAACCATACTTGTCCATTATCGATTCAATAAATACAAGTTGGCCCACTCCAGAAGCTGCTACACACCCCCAAACCAAAACAGCACCCTCGCCATTTTTTACAGTGTAAAACAAGATTTTGTTTTTCAAGCGCTGTTCGAGCTTTTTCCAAACAGTTTGAAGTCCTTTCATTGCAAACATATAGAACATGCTTTCGTCCGAAAATATGACTTGGTTCCGGAATACTGGGGGCTTGTTTATGTATTCATTAGCAAATTCAATATGCTTCTGCATGTTCACTAGTGATTTGTACGGCTTTCGCGGTGCGACTATACCGTGATATCCAGCTTTATGCAGTATTTTTCCATTTGCCATTTTCACATTTTCAACAATTTTCGAAGTAATTATCGGACTGTTTGTTTTAACTATATTAGTTACGTTACGCTCTCCCGTTCTGATAATATTTTTGATCGTCCAAAACTGAGTTTTGACCGTCCAGATCTGGGCTTTGACTTCAAAATTCTGATTTGTTTATAGTTAATTATCACTCTATGTATAGACTAATATGTTCTACCTACAGTTTCGCCAATATTTCGATAGCTTTTTCCATTATTTACCTAAAATTTTCTTTTTATCGATGCCAATATCATTGCCCTTGTTTTCCATTCTTGAAATACTTTACTTTTTTAAGTTAAGTGTGCAAACGACCTCACAGAATGACCAATTGTGACAATATTGATTAAAAATGGGAGAAAACTGCAAAAAAAAAAATTAAAAAACTAACGGTATTATTGCAACATACAAAGTGAACGCAGACTTTTTGGTGCTCTAATTTAGCGGTTTTAACACTTTTTTACCGTTATCTTCGTAATAATAATACATTTTCTGAAATTTTTCTTTTTATTCTGGTAGTAAAGAGTGCAAATAACATATTTATTAAAGAAAAACTGATCTAATTTACCTATTTATTAAAGTTTTGGCATCGTTTTTGAAAAGCAGTAAGGTGAACGCAGACTTTCTGGGCTGTGTATACCTAGAAGGGTACGAAATGTTACTAAATTTGGTAACAATTGCATATTTTGAATCTTGAAATTTGGTATGGTACTCAAGGTTAGATAGTAATGTTGATATGTGGAAATGGTTTTGGAAATTCGTACTCATGTGTACGAAAAGTACTAATTGGTACTAAATTTGGTACAATTTTGATTTGGGTGAACAAATAGAGCTGGAAACCTGAAATTTGAAATTAAGATTACTCTTGGTGTGTAGGATTGAGATATGGACGTAGTTTTGGAAATTCGTAATTATGTGTACGAAAAGTACCAAGTGGTACTAAACTCGGTACAATTTGGTTTTGGGTGAACGGATTGAAGTGGAAACCTGCAATTTTGAATTAAGATTACTGTTGAAGTTTAGGATTGACCGTTTTCCATATTAGCTTTGTTCCTTTACGTTAAAGTTTCTTAAAGTTTTACCATTTTTAACTTTGAAAGCGTGCCTTAACCCCAAAAAGTATTAAAACTTGAAACAAAATTTAAGAGAGAGCATGCCAAAATGGCTTTCTCTTTTACTACTTTCTGCTCGCAAATTTCGTGGTGTAAAAAGTGGAAAATCTATCGAACTGCAGATTTGAGGTTTATTTAAAATTAATGCAAAAGAAAAAAAGAAAACCAGACGCACTGTCAAAGCAAAATAAAAAGAAATAAAATAAATATAAGTAATACAAAATTTAAACCAGTGAAATAAAAAATAAAAAGCAGTGAACATTATTTTGTTTGCTGTTATTTTTTTAAGCAGCCATGTGTTTTTTGACATTGCTGCCAGAATTACTATTTTTTTGTTCCTTTACTTTTGTGCAAAACTTTTTAAGTGAGAACAATTTTGACAGATCTCTCTTTTGCTACTTTTACTATTTAAAAAGTAAAGGAACAAAGCTATTAACGATCGTTTTTTTACTCGAATGGGAATTTTTTAAATGTACGAGTTTAAGTTTTTTAAAAACAATTTTTTGATTTTTTTTTTTGAATTTTTGGAAAAATGTTTTATTTTTGTATTTTGGTTTGTTTATTGGTGTATAACCTTTTTTAATAGATTGGAACATATGAAAAGTTCAAAAACATTCATATTTTAATGCAAAACTGAAAAGTTTAACTGTGACCTTGAATTCCTCTGCAACTACTACACCGAATGTGACCTGTTTTGATTCACCGCAAAGCTGATTGTGTTATCTGCCGAAAAAAAACGTATTGTTACGAATGTAACTGATAGGTTTAAGTTAGTTTAGTTTAATTTCCGTTAATTTAAAAATTTGAATTGTAACGTAAAGTTTTATTACGCAGTTACTTTATTTAAGCAACAACAACTACCATGTAGAACTCTCTTCATTATTCTGGATGTTACTTTACCTTTTATTAATGTGCGTTTGTTTTGTTTTGCAACAATCATGTAATTATTGTTTAGTTTGTTACTTCTTTCTTGAATTTGTTTGTTGTTGTAATTACGTCACTCGTATTTCACCCATGTATGTATGTGAATGTGGTTGTTCGCTTATTGCGAATGTGCGTCTGTGTGTTCGTTGCACAGATTCGAGATGTTGCCAGATTTTGTGGATAATTCTAGACCAAGGAGATTTTGGGTATAAATATGAGATGCCGGCCAAACAGTGGGCAGTTATGAATTTTATCGCGAAGTGTAAACATCGACTAGTAAAGAAGTAAAGTAAAGCTGTGTACTTAGCTATAACAGTCAGTTCCGAATAAGTGTAATAAAGTAAATAAAGCATTGTAGAAGCGTAATCTAAAACGAACCCTGTTTTATTTGGTACAAATCGTATCGGGGAATAAAACAACGTCTACACGGAGATTAGTTAAATCTAATTCCGTAACAGTATAAATATCCTTTCAAAAGTTACAGAGTTTTAACCAAGATAAAACTATTCTGAACCCCTGCACAGTGGATCCACTTGTATGGAGAACGTGGCCAAAAATATTTAGAGTGTAAAAATTAAGCCAATACGCCGGGTACAGCTGTGTGATGCTGCGAATAGTGTTTTAAGAAACCACGAGCGTAACATTCTCCCCCTCTGGAGGGGGTATATGGTATGAATTGTTTAATGATGTTAATACAAAATGACATGTACAAAGCTCCTGATTGTCTTATGATGCAAAAATAGGCTTGGGGAAACAAAACAATCTCCAAAACAACATAAAATCCAACAAATTTAGCGGATTAAAAAAATCAAAATTTTTGTCTGAAAATTGGTAAAATTTTTAAAATACATCTTATAGCGCTCTTCCTGAAAGGCACCTACCGCCAACGTAAGACAAATTTGGAAGAAGATTTCTTCATCTTGCCACTGATGTCAATTATGTTAATGTACGTGGTCAGATAACAGAGTTATATGCTAATATATCCATAGAAACCTTATTCTAGGGCAGCTTTAGTCAGCGACCCACCATTTATAGTCTGGCACAAGATGGCAGCTTATTTTAATACTGAATAATCTTAAACCCATGACCTACTTTGGAAAATTATTCCCGAGGTGGGCACTGGTGGGCATCATGACTAAAACCTTAGGTCAAATTTAAGTATATGATCGAATTGGCATTACAAAATACACTAAGAAAATATGCAGTTAACCATAATTCCACAACACGCTAAAACACTACTTTTTAATGAAAATGAAGCTATTACATCCTCCTTCAAAATCCACTATAATATTTTGCCATACGTTTTAGTTTCGCGATATTTTGAATACATTTACTTGCACTTAAAATATAGGTTGTACTGACAACAAAAAATATTAGTCAAATGTTCCGACTTTTGAAGCTATTCTTAGGAAGATCGCGTTCGAATGAAAAAAAAAACTAATATATTTTTAAAAAGGTCCATGTCATAGCTGTCAGAGTTGCCAGATGTTGTACCAAAATTTTGACATTCAATTTTTTATTTTTGGCCAATGGGTGGATCCACTGTGCGACGATACCAAAGTCCAGCGTTTATCTGTTTGTCGGCATATATTTCAAATGAATTTAAATTTTTCGGCATCATGCCCAACAGTGTAAAAACGGCCAAAACGACACAAAACTTTAATCAAACGTTGTATCTGTTTTCAGCTTTAATCACGTATTTGTTGTTTTCAAATTTTAAAAACAACAAGTTTTTAAAGTGGGTGTAGTTAAAATTGATTTACTTTAGGGAAGGGCAGAGAATACTAGTTTCGTCCAACGCCACTTGGACTCATCAGTTCTCTTAGTTCTTTGCTCCAATGCCAATTTTATGACGACTCGAGCTCAAGAATAAATGTGACCGACGAATTCGTTTAAATGCGAATTCAACAGAAACATTCTAAAACTAGTACTAGTATTCTCTACCCTTCTCTAAAGTAAATCAATTTTAACTACACCCACTTTAAAAACTTGTTGTTTTTAAAATTTGAAAACAACAAATATGTGATTAAACGGGCTTACTTTAAAAATAAAATATTTTTTATATGTTGGTTTGTTTATTGGTGTATAACCTTTTTTAATAGATTGGAACATATGAAAAACTCAAAAACATTCATATTTTGATGCAAAACTGACCTTGAATTCCTCTGCAACTACTATACCGAATGTGACCTGTTTTGATTAAGATTTTGTGTTATCTGCCGAACAAAAAAACCATTTAAATATCCTTTCAAAAGTTACACAGTTTTGACCAGGATAAAACTGTTCTGAATCATTGTGCGGTCCATATTTATATTACTTTTTAGCTGATCCATCTTGGCACATTCTTATGACATGGCCTAGCCGTTGTATTTCGATACATTTAATTATACTGATGTCGTCGTTGTATAGCCGATACAACTCGTGGTTCATACGACGTCGATATTCACCGTCAACGCCAGCCCTGCTCAGAACGGTGAAATGTTTCACCATCAATTCTCTTTCGTTTTTTGTTCAAACAGAATTTAGTGCATATTTTTGTTTAAATTAATAATTGTTTAATCGGGTGAATCGTTTTAGAGGATACTGAAGTACAAAAGTTAATGAGACGTCGAAAGAAACTTCCAAAAATCGTTCTTTTCTAATTTCTCTCAAATGGTGTTTTTTTCTCTTTCGTGGCTGCTCAATCATGGTCTACGCATATTGGACCATAGATCTATCGAAAATGTTTTCCTCAAATACACCAAGCACTCACTGTCTTACCTGCTTGCGTCGGAACCATACATTATATATTTGCATTATAGTAGGATTTGTTGCCAATACTATACTTCTTATTACACAACTGATTTTGTTTGTTGTGTTTATGGCGTTGCCGAGGTAGACGAAGATTTTTTTACTAACTCAAAATTATAGTTGCCAACTAACACAGTTGATCTGTTTTCTATGGACGTATTGGGCGTTGGGACCATCAACTTGGTCTTGTAGCTGTTTACTTCCAGACCTACTTTTGCAGAATCTTTTTCGACCTTCCTATATGTATCAGTTACTCCTTTTGCTGATCGACCCAATGACGACAATGTTGATGTAATTTTTAAAATTTCGCCTTTAATATCAAAATTAGTTCAGCAGTAGAATAACTGTGCTTTTTGGTTTTTCGCTTAAATTTAAGTGGGTCAATGCCAATTAATGTAATCATTGTCATCATTATTAGCTTCACAGGTTTATACATACAAACTTATATAAACATATGTACATATGTACTATACATACATAGCAATGTAATACCATCTGATTCCCCTATCACTTCAACCATTGTATGCACCATCCTCGAATAGGTTCTATTTTGGAAATATTTGTGCTTTTTGGTTCTTTGTTATGAGAGTCGTCGGTGTTATACTAAAAATAAAAAGCGCGCTTTGAAAATTATCTAAGCATGCCATACTGCATCGTTCCAAATACAAATTAAGTACATACATACATAGTATACAAATCTAAGGTCACTATGGTCCATTATTGTAGTATTGTTGCTGGCAAATGCTATTGTTGACATTCTTTTTTTTTGTTATTTTTGTTACATCTAAACGAAAGATAGACGTGCTCATACCACTGATAACAGCTAAAGTGAATGCAGGAGGTACACGGACAGCATTTGTGACGTCATTAGTTTCTGATAAATTGTTGCAGACAAAATTGAAGTCACCTACATTTGGCCAAGAACCCATAAGTGTTTTATCTCTTTGCTCTCAAGTGGATATGAATGAAATATGTTAAAGCTCTTTTTATAGAAATGTTTTGGGCACAACTGGAGAGAGAGAGAGCGAAATTATGTTACTGTTTATTTTCTTTATATGAGGCAAAAATTTCATTTTAAACCAGTGATGTATATACCATGAATAGATTTGTGATAAACCAAGTAAAAAATAATCACTTGATTTTGTCATTGAAATCTGAACTTAACTTACCTTCTACAAGCCGTAAGAATGATCCAAACGATATAAGCTATTAACCAAATTTAAGCCCAATTATTTAGGCCTTTGTGACTGAGTTTCAGGAAGACTGGACCTAATGATTTTAGTGACAAATCCAACCCAATACCTCCTTTTCATTCATGCACTGGAAACGTCACATAAACTTACTTACTTAGCTGGCCCTCTACAGAACACTTGTCCTATAAGCCGAACTAAGGAAAAATGTCCATTCCTCTCTATTAGTTGCATTACTTTTTCAGTTTAGACCGCCGTGTTTGCTGATTTCGTCTTGCACTTGTTGACTCCATCGAAGCCTTGGCCGTCCAATTCTGCGTGTACCGCCAAGCGGCTCGTATTTATACGCGGGTTCATCATTGCTCATTCCTATGACATGGCCTAGCCAACGACATCGTTGTATCTCGGTACGTTTAACTATACTGAATTCGTTGTATAGCCGATACAACTCGTGATTTATATGACGCACTATGTCGCAAATTCATATAAACGGTGGCCAAAAATAGAAGGAGTTGACGTAGGTGGATGAATTTTGGTAAAAGTACTTATTGTTGGCTGACAACGTCGAGGACAAAAAAACTTGGGAAGGTCGGTCCACGTTTTGGTATAGCCCCCATATAACGGTACTTCTCAATTTTCGATATTTTGAATATTTTAGCTAAATGTATCGACCAAATTTGCTGTATCGACCCAAAAAACTTTCGCGATAAAAATTATGAACGTAGGCCCTCGTTTTCGGAATTTGAAATACCTAAGTTTCTCGACCAAATTGGCTGAATTTTTGCATTGACGGTTTCAAGTGGACGAACAAATTTTTTGATAAAAATTATTAGAACAATACCGCCCTATTTTCGGTATTTTTAAGATTTTAGCCACATTATCAAACCGAAGTAGCTGATATTTGGTATTTAGACTTCGCCAGGGCTGTGAAATGTTCCTACAGATATAGGCCCCCACGGAACGGTACCGACCGATTTTCGGTATTTTGAAGGTTTTAGCCACATTATCCACCCAAAATAACTGAAATTTTGTGTTCAGTCTTCATAAATTTTTGTGGGTTTGAATACATCAAAATTTCGTCTTGAAATAAGAGAATTTTCCTTAAAAAAGTTTTTTGGCCTATTAGTGATCAAAAAACTGTGCGTTTTTTGTTAAATATCAAAATTTGGAATTTGGCTGTTCACTTTTTTAATTGATATTTTTGAAATTCCCTCGTTTTTGGGCCCACAAAAATATACACGCAGAAAACTTTGAGGAAAATGTGTCTCGTTTCACAACTAAGGAGAAGCGTTCATCGATGTTTCTATATATTTATTTCTTTTTAAAAGTGTAACTTTTTATAAATTACTTTATTCCGTTTTTCTTTCATTAAAGTCTGTTATGTACTTCTTTGGAATTTTTTATGTACCTATGTGTCTGTTGTTGCTTATTTCCATGCGTTTTAATAAACAATTGTTTATGGTTAACAATTGTTGGTGGTTAACCACCATTATTTATAAATGTGTGTATATGATAGAGACAGCCAGTGAGCTCTTACAGAGATCAGGTGAGCATACATTTCAATGTGTTTTACATTGAAATTTACGCTCCCCTGCTCTCAGTAAGCGCCCACTGGTGCATGTATTTGTTTCTTTTTTGTGGCTTTTGGGTTTGTATTTGTTTGCACTCAAACATATATTTGTTTGCACCCGCACATATATTTGTTTGAAGGAACCAAACATATGTTATGTTTGGGACTGGTTGCAAACAGATATATGCTTGCTGCAAAATATGTTTGGGATATGTTAGAGAGGCCTTTTTTCCTCCGTGTGGAGAAAAATGCGCATTACCAGCAAATATAGAATTTGAACCCTCTTATAGAAGAAACTAGTTGACGTATCAATACCAAAATTCAAAAACTTTCTAATTGGAATGTTTTCTATCGCCTCCCATGAATATATTTGTAATCCGAGGTACTTGGTTTTGACCATTTTTGGCCGCTGTCGAGACACTGTGCCACGTCGATATTCAACGTCAACGCATATTGGTCCGTAGATCTTTCGAAGAATTTTTCTCTCAAGCACATCAACTACTTTGCCTTATATGATTGCGCAAATACCCAGGCTTTGGAACCATACATTAGCAAAAGTAGTGTCAGTGTTTTGTAAGGTGTTATTTTTGCTTGACGTGATGTGGCTTTGTTATTAAACGGCTTGCTTAAGCCAAAGTAGCATCTATTGCCTAATACTTTTCATCTTGTTTCACAACTGATGTTGTTTGTGTCGAGGTAGACGAAGTAGCTAAACGACATCAAAATTATAAGTACCAACTTTCACAGTTGGTCCGTGTTCAACTTCTACGTGCGCGTCGATAGCATACATCAACTTGGTCTTGCCGCCGTTTACTGTCAGACTCACTTTAGCTGATTGTCCTTCGACCTTCTTAAAAGTATCAGTTACTTATTTTACTGATCGATCCGTGAAGTCGATTTCTTCGGCATAAACAAGTAATATGGCGTTATTGGTGTATGTTGTGACATTTCTTTTAACGTTTGCATCGGAGAGGTTTTATCCTATTTTTTAAACATCGCGTGATTTTTTTATTTTTCTCTACTGGCTTCTTCAATTTATTAATCATACAATTTTCCCCTGCTTAATTATTTTATATTAAAATAGATTCTAGTTTGCAATATCATACAAGTTGCTCCAATTGCACATTTATTTAATTGTGTCGATATATTTAGGTTTCGGTTTTATCAGAAAGTTAGAAGAAATGGTGTGAATATGTGAATATGGAAGGACAATTTTGAAATTGTTGTGATGCTTCCTTGCAAACACTTAAAGTGTTGTTCTGTTTGCACATCAACATTGGCAAAATCGGAACATTTTCTTTGTCCTTACTGCATAGAAAATGTAAACGATATTATGGTTGGTGTTTTTATCTTACCAATAAAAATTATAAAATGTTTGGGGCGAAATTTCTTTTTTTATTGTGGGGTAAAACTTCATAAGGCAAAATTACCCCAACTTGGGACAATTTTTCATTTTATTGGTTTGGCAATATTGCATTATTTTCGGGTAAAATTGTTGCAGTTATATTGAGATATATAAAAATCGATTTCAAACAGCTCATAATATCTGTTTTTTATTCTAATATTTCAGTTATCTTATAAACTTATTAACATCTAAAGTTCTCCAATAAGCACTCTATAGTTTTTCTTTTCGTTTTTAATTACAAATTCACACTTCTTACGACTTCCACAGAACTTCTAAGAATGAATGGTTTGAAAAGTTGATCTATTGTACGATTATATAAAATAAATTTTAGTAAAATTTAATTTTCATTTTTGAAAAAAAAAATCTCAGAAACGCAAAATGTCCCAAAACATCGGCAGAAAATACACAGACACACAAAAACGTTTTAGCCATTTGATAAAAAAATTCAAAGATTCAATCAAAAATTTATCGATTTTTCGGCGATAAAAAAATTGTCATATTGACAAAATTCGATAAAAATTATTTGATCACAAAGTAAAAACACAACTGATAAAATATTTCACATATTGATAAAAAACAAAATATTTTGATAAAAACAAAATATTTTCTTGATGAAAAAAATGTTGAATACATTTTTTTCAATCGATAAAAAAAATTTCTTTTTTACAATTATTTTGTTGTTTTTTGTTAAATAAAAACCCAAAAGCCAAATTGGTCCAGAATGTTTCGATATTGATTTGATATTAGATTAAAACTATTAATAAGTTATTACGGAAAGCGTATATGTTAATTTTACAAATAAAACAAGTAAAAAAGTATCAGTCGGCTTTGCCGACAGAGATATACATACCCTCAGCCTATGTGAATTGCAACTTTCATCTACGGTCAGATCGAATGTATTTATGGTATTTTCATTTTTTTGTGGCCTTTCTTAGACATTTGGATTAGGATTAAAGTTCAAAAGTGTTGCAAGGAGGTACTTAAAGGAATGGACCGACATAGTACATTATGGAAGTGGATCTTATTTTGGGATATATCGCCCACTAGTCATTTCAGTGGGTCACCGTATATCTTATGGTCCAGTATGCCAGGAAGCATGGACTTGTCTACGGAAAACATAATACCGTTGTAAGCATGGCAACAACGAACAGCATCGGCCTACATTTCCAAAGGATCTTCTAACAGACCTTAAACTGCACTTAAACACAAATGTTGAACGTTTGTGGAGGAGGTTCCCTAAGGTACCTCCATTTTAGAAGTTAAACTAAATTTGGACAAAATATTAGTTTGGACCAAATTTCTCCAAGAGATATCGTGGCCAAATTTTGGACCAAATCGGTTAGTTCGAGAGTTATCGTGCTCTCCAGCCACTACATATGGTGCTATAGGGTTTTTTACACCTTTCGGGCTGTTTTCTCAAGAAGTATGGACTTGCCCCTGAAAAAAACTTTTACCGTCGTAATTGAGAAAGCGAATGCAAGTTGCTTCAAAAAAATCAAAGTGATTCGAGAGCAGGTCTTAAAGTGAACTTATCCGTAATTTTGTGTGATAGGTATCCGAAGGAGTGGATAAACATAATCCATATTCGAACCTGATCTATATCTGGTAGACATATTAGGATGTGTAAAATATGGACTAAATCGCTCACTCCCTTCAAGAGTTATCGTGGGAAAATTTTTGAACTTTTGTGGGGGAGGTACCTGAAGGAGTGGACCGATATGGCTTATGATGTAAATTAAACTATATTTAGACAAAATATTACCAAGGCCAAATTTTGGACCAAATCGGTTGATCCGTTCGAGAGTTGTCTTGCACTCAAACCACTACACACAGTGTCATAGGGGTTTTTGCATCTTTCAGGCTATTTTCTCAGGAAGTATGGACTTGCCCTTAATGAGACATGTACCGCCGTAAGCGGGGCAGTGAATACAGGTTGCTACAACAAAAATCAAAGATATTCGAGAACAGGTCCTAAACTGAACTTTTCCAAAATTTTGTGTGGGAGGTACCCGAAGGAGTGGACCGATTGAGTCCATATTGGAACCTCATCTAAGTCTAGTAGAAATTTCACGATGTGCAAAGTATAGACCAAATCGGTTACTTCCTTCAAGAGTTATCGTGCGCACAAATTTTCCGAACATTTCAGAACTTTTTTGTGGGAGGTACCGGAAGGAGTGGACCGATATAACCTATCTTCGAACTTAAACTAAGTTTGGAAATAATATTAGACAGACGGACGGACATGGCTAAATCAACTCCAAATTGACTGAAACACATTTCGTCCAAACATACTTGTGTTCTAAAACCATTATTTCAATGAGGCACATTTTTGGTAGTATCAAAGTGTAAATACCCTCTTTAGCCTAAAGGCTGAGGGTATAAAATAAAAATGGGTAAAAATGGGTTGAAGCCAACTTCAACCACACTTTCCACGAGTTTCCTGTCAAAGTTAAATTAGAAGCAAACTAAATAAGGATCATCTCACTAATGTATTACTTTTCAAAATTTGATCTGCTTTTACCATTAAATGATGCTGACATTTTGAAGCCAGATTTACAGTGTTTTTTGACATATTCATCTAGTTACGTTCCGCAAACAGGTTTTGCAAAAATTCAATTATAGGATAGTAGTACTTGCGATTGCTGTACATGAAAATCACATGCGGACAAAATGATTTTGATAATTACGCGATTTACACGTATTCCAAAATGCATGTACATAAATTTAAATGGGTTATTTGACCTTTATTTTCTTTTCAGAAGCTTTGAGGTATATCCTCAGCAACCCAATTATCTTCCTCAATGGAAATGCTTTAATATCAATGTCTATATAGCAAAATCCGTCTATTTTATTGGGAGATTTAAGCAAAATGAAGGAAGTATTGTTATAGATTTCTTCAATATTTTCTACTAAGAAAAAAATATTTTTTCAAACAAAAAATTATTTTTTGACCAAAATATGTGCTTATTTTGGCTATAACATCGAAACCAGTACCAGTCTGTATGATTTCTCATTTGATTCGCCGTGAAGTTTTGATCCACAGCAAATTTTTTGTAATTTTATGAACGCTAAATGGGTCTTTATTTTGAAAAAAAGTTGACTTAAATTCAATAATTTATCAATTTGTTATACATTCCGCGAATTCTGAGTAACATTTTACATGCATTATGCAATCTACTCGCTGAAGTCGCTTCGAGAGAACCGAAAATCTTTGATGTAGCGCGAAAAAAAAACTGACCTTTTTTGAAATGGAATAAATAAATGGAATAAATGCATAAATGCTGAGGGTATAAAAACAAAAAACCTTGAAAAATATAAATTTTCGCGAAAATAATTTTATTTTAATGTTTACCTAATTTGATAGTATGTATAAAAACATGTTTTTTTGTTTTCATTATGGCTGAGGTCAATTGAATCAAATAACTGGGACTTTTAAGTGTTGTGCCTAAAAGTATGCTTTATTTTTTATGAAGCACGTAACGAAATAGTTGGTAACACTGGTATTTTCATCTGGATAGTGCCATCTATTGGACGACATCATCTATTATAGAAAAATGCAAATATTTTAAACACAAATAATGTTCATAATAATTTAAATTAAATATATTTTTTTTTTTTTTTTGATTGTTTGAGTGGAGTATTCCCCCATTGGCTCAACTTCATTTATTACTCTCTATTACAGAGAGTAATGTTTTTTAAAACGAACTGACAGTGTTGCAAAATTTTACTGATCGCTACCAATATCATGATTTCATCCCGGCGAAGGGAATTATCAATTGGCTTCTCAGTTTTTGAAATGATGCCTTTTTAGCGAAAAACCGAACTCTTTAAGTGTCTAGTATTCTCATATGAATGAGAATCACACTCACTTTTCGGCTTTTCCAAAGAAACACCAAAATCAAAATATTTTGCAACATGTCAGCACGTATCAACTAAGAATTCTTCGAATTCTGTGAGTTGAAAAGAACACCAACGGCACGGGCGAATTGGAGCTTTGTTAAAAACAAAAAAACAAAATTCCAATAAACAACCTCACAGGCAACTGTGTTGGTGTTCTTTTCAACTCACAGAATTCGAAGAATTCTTAGTTGATACGTGCTGACATGTTGCAAAATATTTTGATTTTGGTGTTTCTTTGGAAAAGCCGAAAAGTGAGTGTGATTCTCATTCATATGAGAATACTAGACACTTAAAGAGTTCGGTTTTTCGCTAAAAAGGCATCATTTCAAAAACTGAGAAGCCAATTGATAATTCCCTTCGCCGGGATGAAATCATGATATTGGTAGCGATCAGTAAAATTTTGCAACACTGTCAGTTCGTTTTAAAAAACATTACTCTCTGTAATAGAGAGTAATAAATGAAGTTGAGCCAATGGGGGAATACTCCACTCAAACAATCGAAAATGAGATTGAACTTCAACAATAAACAAAACAAACATTAAATATTTTTATTAAAAAAAAATAAATGCTAAAATATATTTATTTCTTATTACGATAGCAAATAAAATCGCTTTATTGGCAATACAATAAGCTTAGCCTACATTTATTTTCTCTCTATGTTATTCTCGGAATAAATGTTAGCGCAAGCTATTGCACACACATTCATACGTTGTTAATTTCTCTGTTGACATTGCATTCCGAATTTCTGTTAAATATATTCATATTATAAACCTGTGTGTGTGGGCGCCTAAGTGTGCGGGTGTATTTCCGTTTTCTATGTTTCTTTTTTACAACTACCATGGGAGGATTGTATATTTTTATCAAGGATTCTGTAGCTATCAGAGTTTCTACATCCGATTTGTTTTAAACATAGTTTCAATTTTTTTTGCTGTGCTCGCTCTCAAAGACTTATCTGCATACCTATGTATAAATATGCGGATAGTAGATATATTTGTTCAGCAATATTTCTTCATTGATATTGCCGTTAAAAAAGGGGGAGATGTTTGAAATGACAGAGACAGGAGGTTAACTAATATGCTTACGGATGTAAACGTTACATACTGCAGGTGAAATAAGAGATGTTGGTTCCGTGACGTAGTTCCTGTTCTGTTTGCATAATATTAGCCTTGTAGCTTTAGGGTTGTTGTTGTATTTTTAACCAGAATAAAAATACATATTTTAAAGGATGAAATCAAGTTGTTGGCCTTATAAATTTGATTGGGGGACTGAGTACCTGTTGGAAATGGCAATTGGGAAGGATGGCTAAATTTGTGCACAAGTGCATTTTATGTGTGTAGGCAGCACGAGGATAAATGTGCAATTTATCGTCACACAATTTAAGATACATTTTTATTTTCGTATTATCAGTAACTTTATTAAGAAACCAATGTAGACCAACTTTTTTTTAAGTTTAAGTCATGGTAGAACGAAGAAGGTAGAGTAAATACTACAACAAAAACAATTCAACAACAAGCACATAGGAATTTGTTTTTGTTTGTAATGTTATTGTCACCGGTAAATGTAAACAAAACAAAACAAGGAAATGTCTATAAATTATTGGAATTTATAAAACTAATGTTTTTCACATTTTATTGAATATTTTCCACTAAATTAGGACTGTTCAAAGGGCGCCCTTCTGCAATCGGTGTATGTCAATTTGCTCACACACAATTTAAAAAGAGAACACTTGTTATACCCTCCACCATATGGAGGGTATAATTAAATTTGTCATTCCGTTTGTAACACATCGAAATATTCGTCGGAGACCCTATAAAGTATATATATTATTGATCAGCATAAAATTCTATGTCGATTTGACCATGTCCGTCTGTCCGTCCGTCCGTCTGTCTGTTGAAATCAAGATACAGCTCGCAATTTTAAAGATAGAGAGTCAAAATTTGGTACAGAAGTTTTTATTACTTGCAGGATGGTTGATATTGAAAATGGGATATATCGGTCTACGTTTGGATATAGCCCCCATAGAACGGTACCTCCCGATTTTCGGTATTTTGAAGGTTTTAGCTTCATTATCCTACCAAAATGGTTGAAATTTGGTACGTAGTCTTCTTTAGGGGTATAAAACTTTCCCCAAGAATTTTGTCGGTATCGGTCCACACCTTCATATAGCCCCCATAGAACGGTACCTCCCGATTTTCGGTATTTTTAGGGTTTTAGCTTCATTATCCTACCAAAATGGCTGAAATTTGGTACGTAGTCTTCTTTAGGGGTATAAAACTTTCCCCTAGAATTTTGTCGGTATCGGTCGACACCTTCATATAGCCCCACAGAACGGTACCTCCCGATTTTCGGTATTTCTAAGGTTTTAGCTTCATTATCCTACCAAAATGGCTGAAATTTGGTACGTGGTCTTCTTTAGGGGTATAAAACTTTCCCCCAGAATTTTGTCGGTATCGGTCCACACCTTCATATAACCCCCATAGAACGGTACCTCCCGATTTTCGGTATTTTGTAGGTTTTAGATTCATTATCACACCGAAATGGCTGAAATTTGGTACTTATTCTACGTTGGTGGTATAAAACTTTCCCCCAGAACTTTGTCGGTATCGGTCCATGCCTTCATATAGCCCCTATAGAACGGTACCTCCCGATTTTCGGTATTTTGAACGTTGTGGCCTCAATATTCCACCGAAATGGCTGAAATTTGGTATTTAGACATCGTTGGGGGTACTCAAACTTCCCATTTAAATTTGTCGGTATAGGTCTACGCCTTCATATAGCCCCATGGAAAGGTACCTCCCGATTTTTCGTATTTGAAGGTTGTGTCTTCAATATTCCACCAAAATGGCTGAAATTTGGTATTTAGTCTTCAATGTGATATAAAACTGTTCGCCAGAAATATGTCTGTACAGGTCCACGCTTTCATATTGCCCCATTTCTGACTAAAACTCGTCGGTATAGGTCCACGTTTCGATATAGTCCCCATAGAACGGGGGACGTCAATATCCAACCGAAATGGCTGAAATTCGTTGTTTCGTCTTCCAAGAGTTATAAAATATTCTAGAAGAGTATTATCAGTATAGGTCCACGTCTTCCTATATCCCCATAGAAGCGTACTTCTTGATTTTCGGTATTATTTAAGTTTTAGCCACATTCTCTAACCGAATTATATGAAATTTGGTATTTAGTCTTCTTTGAGCCTAAAAACTTTGAGCCTAAAAATTTGTCGGTATAGATCGACGTTTGAAATAGCTTTCATAGAATGGTGCCTCACATTGTTTTACCGAAATTGTTGAAATTTAGTATTAAGTCTTCTTCATACACGAAAGGAAACTAATTATTCCATTTTACTTCAATACAACGTGTGGTGGAGGGTATAACAAGTTCGGCCCGGCCGAACTTAACGCCGTTCTTACTTGTTTTTGTTTTGAAAAGCTAAAAATTGTTTTTGTTTTCAAACAAACACAACCACAAAAAATGTATGTAGTGGTGTGCACAGGCCTACACTAAATAAATAGTTTTACGCAGAAAATAGAATTCTTGCTAAAATGTTTGGGGTCGCTAAAAATTCATTGAAAAAGGAGAAGCTGTTCCAAACTTTTGTTTTTGAAATCAAAGAAGCACATGTTTATTAGGGCTTTAATTTTTTCAAATTTAACAAAATATCACACATATTAACAAATATTGTACTCCTGTGTGCGGCACGTTGTTCGGACTTGGAAGAGGTTACATATTTATCATTAATATGAAGAAGTCTTTACGGAAAATAGTTTTCTTTTCCGAATGATATATTTTTTCCTCAAAAAATATATATCCCTAATATATCTACATTTAAAATTGAAATAAAAATATAAAATGTCGTATGGAATTTGACACACAACATTACAGCCCAGTTTAGTCAGCTGGATATTGCTGTTACCTTATATTGTTCTAACATGAGTTTAAGTTAAGTTTTTAACGAGGGTGTGAGCTAATGGACAGCTCTCCGAAGCGGTGATTGATAAATTCTGTTAACCATTGCCAATCAGATTTCCCATGGTTCAGGAAAGTACAGCGTTCAGAGGTTATGAAGGCGGGTGGTCTATTTATGGAGACGATGATATGAAGGTGGTTTGATCCAAGGGAAATGACTGGCTGCCAGGATACGTTATTTATAAGACCTGGTGCCACAATGGTGATATCTGACGAGCTGTGACAATCTCCTCTAATCCTCGTAGGAGCGTCTTCATTCTTCGCGCAAAATTTGCTCGGCCAGAGCTGTACCCCTCTGGTCATTACCTAGGACGAAATGCCAAAGCTCATGATGGGCATTGAAGTCCCCTAGCACCTTTTGTCCCCTAAAAGCGAACTAATATCGGTGCACACACGGCGGGGCCAGCTATTCATCGGCGGTATGCACACATTAAGCAGCTCTACTCAAGCTCAAGCGAGATATGTCTGTACTGGACAGACTGGTGTATTAGGAAGGCAAGTCTTCCTCCTCCGCTTCTTGCTTCCTTCCGTAAAACGTCGTAACCATCACAACGTTGCAAGCTACAGGTGGCGGTGAGCTTTGTTTCCTGTATCGCGGTGACCATAATGTTTTTACGTCTCATAAAGTTCACAATTTCGCTGACCTTATTGCGAAGACCGTTGCAATTGAATTGCAGGAATGATGCATTTCCTGGCCTTTGAACAACAACTTGTGGTGTTAGATGCTGCGTTTGTTGTTGTTGGGCAGACTGTGGGTGCGTTTCGTTTTCCGACACACTGGCCGATGTTTTGGAGCAGAAAGCAGCAACATCTATTACATAGCACCATTGTTGACATGTGGTGGATGCGGATATGGCAATCGGAACAGATACATACTGGCCTGGGGTTCCTCTATAGTGGTGACATATACATTTTGGAAGTTTACGAGGGCAGTTCGGAAACTTCTTAGCCTAGCACAAAAAGCGCGGTATAAACAGAAAAAAGTTAAGTGTTTTGGAAACTTCCATCTCTGTTATGAACACATGTTAAATTTTGTTTCGATCTGGCAACTCCTTCATATAGAAACAGGTGTTCAAAAAAGACGCATCCGCAATTTTTTTACAATGGAAAAATTAGAAATGAGTGCTGTCATTAAATATTTACATAAAAAAGTTTTATCGGGACACCTGAATGTGTTAGGTTAAAGTGCTCCTTTATATGCAAGAGTAAAAAATTGGGTTGCAGAATTTAAACGTGGTCGTACAAGCATTGAAGATGAACCACGTAGTGGACGTCCAAAAACAGCAACAACAACAGAAATTGTAGCCAAAGTGCATGATATGGTATTAAATGATCGACGAATAAAAGTGCGTGAAACTGCTAATATCATGGGCATCTCAAATGATCGAGTCCATTTAAGTTTGCATGAAGAACTACAGATGAAAAAGCTTTCTGCAAGATGGGTGCCGCATTTGTTAACAGTCGACCAAAAACGCATAAGAATGAACATTTCTCAAGCTTGTTTGGATCGTTTTAAGCGAAATAAAATGGATTTTAAGCGTCGTTTCATAACTGTTGATTAGACATGGATCCACCACTATACTCCAGAGACAAAAGAACAATCCAAACAATTGACTTAAGCTGGAGGAAGTGCCCCAAAGAAGGCAAAAACAATTCAATCGGCTGGTAAGGTTATGGCAACGGTTTTTTGGGACTTCAAAGGTATTTTATTGATTGACTATCTGCAAAGGGGTAAAACAATAAATTCAGAGTACTATTGCAATCTTTTGGATCAATTAAATGTACAAATTCGAGAAAAACGTCCTGGCTTACAACACAAAAAAATAATTTTTCATCAAGACAACGCACCAGCGCACAAGAGTGTTTTAACAATGGCTAAAATCAACGAATTAAAATACGAGTTGCTTGACCACCCACCTTATTCTCCTGATTTAGCTCCCAGTGACTTTTACTTGTTCCCAAATCTAAAAAAATCCTTGCTGGCAAGCGTTTTACCTCAAATGAAGATGCAATTACAGTTGTAAACCACTATTTTGAAGACCTTGAAAAAAACAATTTTAATCAAGGGATAGAATTGCTAGAAAAGCGTTGGACTAAGTGTATT
This sequence comes from Musca autumnalis, assembly GCF_047663935.1. Lineage (NCBI taxonomy): Eukaryota > Metazoa > Arthropoda > Insecta > Diptera > Muscidae > Musca > Musca autumnalis. Next base: position 48,938,890 of record NW_027411977.1, read on the forward strand.
GAAGTTTCAGGAGATTATATTGAAAAATAAAAATATTTTTGAAAAACTAACTACAGTCGGACCTCGATTATCCGTGATGGTCGGGACCGGAGGCATTACGGATAATCGATTTTCCCGGATAATGGAGGCAATGCTTTTATGTAGTTTTTGAACATATTTTTAAGTAAATATGGCATAATATTGTACAATAATATGAAAATCTGCAATTTTATTAAATTTGTTACGGTAATCCACCAAATTTTAGAAGGATATATAATATCATCATCATCATCATCATCATCAGATTCATCTGAATTGACTTTGCACCATGGTTTTTGTGATACCATAAATACACAAATTGTGTAATACGGGAGAATTTCCAATTTCGATTGTTTACCTTTTGTTTGCTTTATCAAATTAATTGGAAAGTGTGTTTTTACTCCCGGGTAATGAAGTTTATAACGAAAAATAGAAGAAATGGAAAAAACGCCAACATTTCTTTTTTATCACGGATAATGGAGGTTCCCGGATAATCGATTCACGGATAATCGAGGTTCAACTGTATTCTCTTTCATTGATAGGCTAAGAAGTTTCCGAACCGCCCTCGTATGTTCATATTTGTGAGTGGTAATTCCGTTACAAAACCCTATCTTCCAACATGCTGTATATTTGCTATTTAGTAAGTATTTTTGGTGGCTTTTTTCAGTTAAAAAAATACTGACCATTTTCAAATTTAAATTCAGATAAATTTATATTATCCAAAATAAAAGTGACATTCAAAAGTGTGCCTAACACATTGCAACCCAATTCTTTTGTAATGAGAAGCAAAAAGAAAAATAGAAACGTCATTCCACCATATGGATAAAATTTCGACATTTAGGTTAAGTATCACACACCGTCAATTGACGGGACATTTGTCAAAACGTGTAAAAAGGACAATCGAAAAAAGCCAATCAACCATTTCAATTGATTTCAACAAACAAATGTTTTTGATTTTCAAAACTGACTTTTTGTGGGTTTGGTTGTTGGGTCGTTTAGTGTTGACACTGCCTTGCATCGGCGTACCCTTGATTCAGCGCCAGTATTGTAAACAATGCAAGCTGACCCATGGCTTTGAATTATTACATTTGTGCAGCATAGTCATTTTCTGTGTTTTTTTTTTAATTTTTGCAAAATCATGAATATTTTATTTGATTTGAATTTCTTTACAACTGACATTGCCAGTAGGTTGGTCCATATCATTGTCGGTGTTGTGAGATATTTATTTGGAATATACGAGTATTCGGCACTTTTTTATAAACCAAATTCATTTGTATATGTCGCATGTTCCTGATACACAAGCCAAATGCAATAAAATGCAAATAATGTTAAAAACAAAATATCAGAAGAAATATATATTTGCTACAAACATTGTGACATTGTGGATGGTAGCCACCAGGCACCGGTTCTGATCGACTTTAACGTGGTAAAGTTCAGATCATATATTACGTTTTCATATGTATGTATGACCCTACTAACATTCCCGAAAATACAAGGGACCTTTCTCTCATAACAATGTGTAAGTTTAACACACTTTATGTTGTTCTTCAAGGAAAAGCATCATTCCTGCAATTCAATTGCAACGGCCTTCGCAACGAAGTCATCGAAATCGTAGACTTTATGAGTCGGAGGAACGTAATGGTCGCCACTATCCAGGAAACAAAGCTTACCGTCACCCGTAGCTTGCAACCTTGCGATAGTTACTACGTTTTATGAAACGAAGCGGCGGCGGATGACTTTCGCCCTTATATTTATACACCAGTCTATCCAGTAAAGACCTACCTCGCTCGAGTTTGACTCTAGTAAATCATACATATAATATATGATGTAGCAGAAAAATGCTTAACGTTTACGTACCGATGAATAGTTATACCCTGCGTTATATACCCAATATTAGTTCGCTTTTGGAGGGCAAAAACGTCTGGTGCTAGGAGACTTCAATGAGCATCATAAGTTTTTCCATTCCGTCCAATGACCACGATGAACGGTGACGCTACTATGAGAATAAGAGGAGATTCCACAGAACACCAGACATCATAGTGGCACCCGTTCTTATAATTGTTCCACAAACATCCCAGATGGGACAAGGGAGACTTCTCTCATATCAATGAGTGCACCCCGATTCATATTAGCTCAATGATATGGGACCTACTGTTTATTGCCGAGCCCGAACGGCGTGTCTTAAGACACCACTTTGTAGAGAAGTTTTACAAGGCTGAAATACTCAGGAAATGTCGCCAACATCACTGAGGGGTATTTTGCCGCCGTTGAAAATTTGATCTTCGCTGACCTGGGAAACGCACCCACGACCTTTAGCGTGCAAGGCGGGTGTGCATACCATTGTACCACGTTCTTATTAATGACAGACCACCCGACTTCATACCCTCTGACCGACGCACTTTTCTGGACAATGTAAAAGCTGATTGGCATGGTTCAGAGAATCATTGTTGCAGCCGCTCACTACATATCGAAATTAGACCAAATTTCCCAGCAGAGGTGACGAAACTAGCAAATTCGCGTGGTGATGTTGCTTGCATGCTAGTAGGAGATCATAAGCCGAAAAAGTGGCTAGAAGCAATGCAACATTGGTACAGTAAAAGGTTAACTGTGGGTAACGGTTAAATCACTCTGGAATTCGCTAAAGAAGAATGATCGCACGGCTGTTACTTTTAACGGCGTGACAGTGACAGATTCGAAGAGGTGCGTGGCAATTTATTGAGCACCCCGAGAGGGAAAGGGCAAAGAGGAGTTTGCTACGTCGTATAAGAGCCCTCTTAGCCAAAGAGGTACCACCACAATTTATCATCCCAAACGCGAAATCATCCAAAGCTGAATCTCAGAGGCAATGCTAAAGCAACTGGATGACTGTCCTCAAGCTATCTTTAGCCACCCATATTGTAGCAGATGCGTTGATAGTTGGCAGGGTGATCCCGCTACGTACAGACCGGTCTCCCACTTGTTGCCAGTGGCAAAGACTCCCCTCGCCTTAATGAGAAGCAGTTCCCCAGTTACCTAACATCAGCATGGATTCCGAAAAATTTACAGCACCATAACATCATTAAATGCCATATCCACACACATCAGTCGAGGACTGAACTAGAACAGGCCGTGCGACCGAACAGTTATGATGGCTCTTGACCAATCTAAGGCCATCGATACCGTCGACCAATTCAAGCTGTTCGAAGACAACAGTGTTTTGTAGAATTCATATGTAAGAAATCTAAGACCCGTTAACTTGCCCTATGCAGGGCGATATCTCCAGAACTGTTTAAGCTCTACCTTTCTGAAATTCTTCCCCTCCTGACAGCAAACAGATATGCAAATGATTGTACGATCATAGGGTTTCGGGCTCTGTCATAGATGACGTTTATGACAGGTTAAATGACTTAGTGCAAATCTTCCATCTGAAGAATATGGAAATATCCGACTTTAATTCCTTTGTCACACGGTTCACCAAATGTGCCAAGATATTGGGTGGAACATTTTTAAGTTGTCTGCGCCAGCCCCAGATGTTTGCGACAAGATCTGAGAGATTTGACAAGATCTGACCGGCAACAGTTGTGGTGCTTGTTGTCGTCTTGTAAAGCCGCTCCATGGTAAGCTATATGCCACCAGTGTGATATGGAAATGTGAGTCCTACTAAGTGGGATAATATTCTTCTACTGACCTGCCGAAGTTCCGGAGGGTGCGAACATTTTGGAGGTACATTAGCACAACAAGATGTTGTCGATGTAATATTTTCTTGAGTGAGCATCCCTGTCGCAATCTTGTGAGTGATCTTTTTGACAAGAATCTATATCTCAGGATTATCAATACATTCCACTAAGATGAATGACATTACTGTGCTCATTAGAGCGTTATGTATTGATTCGAAGCTTTACAATATTGAAAGCCCCCTCTACGTCGAAAAAGTCCGCCAAGTTATAGTTTGTTCCCATATTTTTCTCAGCGTACCCAACCGCTTCTATGGATTCACCCTTGAATCTACTTATGGCCTAAATTGCAAGATCCAGTAATCGTCGTTAATAGAAAGGAACAATGACTAATTGGTCCATAGTCTTTAGATAGTGTGTGGCTCGGATTCCCCGCTTTGGAATTGTAGGTCACATTTACATCTTGCCATGGACCAGGTATCCTCAACTGAATCGTATATCTGGTATAGTACCATCCAGTGTATGGCTGAAAGCTGTTAATCGCCTATAGAAATCTTAGGAGACTTGTTAATCTATCTATCAGCTGTTCATCCTCTTCAGTGTGGTATGGATTATGGATTGCTGTAGGCGGAACACCATCTAGGTCCCCGCAACCGGGGAAGTGAACGCCTGATAGTAGGTCCACAGTTAGTCCACGCGCAGTCGCTCCACTTAATTTAGATTTGCGATCCTTAGATAGTATCTTGCGTAGCTTGGCCGCTTCATTACCCCTTCTATAAAATCACTAAAACTGACCCAAGACTTATGCTAAGCTTGTTTTATTTCATTTTTGTAATTATTGGCATTCGAATCAGTGCACAGTGGTCCCACTTGTATGGAAAGGTGCGACAAAAATATTTATAATCGTCGGATCAATCTGATTTTTTCAGTATATGCTAAAAATAAGTAAAAAATACTTTAGCCAAAAATCATCAATATAGGTCCAGTTTTTCCTATAGCCCCCATGTAGCGGTACCACCAGATTTCAGGTATTTTGAAGCTTTTATCTACATTTTCGGCCCTAATTGGCTGTACTTTGGTATTTGGGGTTTCTAATGGTCAAAAAACTTCTGCGCCAAAAATTGTGGTCTTAGGTCCAGGTTTCTGTATAGCTCTCATATTACGATACCTCCCGATTTCAGGTATTTTGACGATTTTATTAACATTTTCGGCCCGAATTGGTTGTAATTTGCCACTTGGAGTTCTCAATGGTCAAAAACCTTCTGCGCCAAAAAAGTTGGTCTTAGGTCCAGGTTTCGGTATAGCCCACATATTACGGTACCTCCTGATTTCAGGTATATTGAAGCTTTTATCTACATGTTCGGCCCTAATTGGCTGTACTTTGGTATTTGGACCAAGACTTATGCTAAGCTTGTTTTATTTCATTTTTGTAATTATTGGCATTCGAATCAGTGCACAGTGGTCCCACTTGTATGGAAAGGTGCGACAAAAATATTTATAATCGACGGATCAATCTGATTTTTTCAGTATATGCTAAAAATAAGTAAAAAATACTTTAGCCAAAAAATCATCAATATAGGTCCAGTTTTTCCTATAGCCCCCATGTAGCGGTACCACCAGATTTCAGGTATTTTGAAGCTTTTATCTACATTTTCGGCCCTAATTGGCTGTACTTTGGTATTTGGGGTTTCTAATGGTCAAAAAACTTCTGCGCCAAAAATTGTGGTCTTAGGTCCAGGTTTCTGTATAGCTCTCATATTACGATACCTCCCGATTTCAGGTATTTTGACGATTTTATTAACATTTTCGGCCCGAATTGGTTGTAATTTGCCACTTGGAGTTCTCAATGGTCAAAAACCTTCTGCGCCAAAAAAGTTGGTCTTAGGTCCAGGTTTCGGTATAGCCCACATATTACGGTACCTCCTGATTTCAGGTATATTGAAGCTTTTATCTACATGTTCGGCCCTAATTGGCTATACTTTGGTATTTGGACCAAGACTTATGCTAAGCTTGTTTTATTTCATTTTTGTAATTATTGGCATTCGAATCAGTGCACAGTGGTCCCACTTGTATGGAAAGGTGCGACAAAAATATTTATAATCGACGGATCAATCTGATTTTTTCAGTATATGCTAAAAATAAGTAAAAAATACTTTAGCCAAAAAATCATCAATATAGGTCCAGTTTTTCCTATAGCCCCCATGTAGCGGTACCACCAGATTTCAGGTATTTTGAAGCTTTTATCTACATTTTCGGCCCTAATTGGCTGTACTTTGGTATTTGGGGTTTCTAATGGTCAAAAAACTTCTGCGCCAAAAATTGTGGTCTTAGGTCCAGGTTTCTGTATAGCTCTCATATTACGATACCTCCCGATTTCAGGTATTTTGACGATTTTATTAACATTTTCGGCCCGAATTGGTTGTAATTTGCCACTTGGAGTTCTCAATGGTCAAAAACCTTCTGCGCCAAAAAAGTTGGTCTTAGGTCCAGGTTTCGGTATAGCCCACATATTACGGTACCTCCTGATTTCAGGTATATTGAAGCTTTTATCTACATGTTCGGCCCTAATTGGCTGTACTTTGGTATTTGGGGTTTCCAATGGTCAAAAACCGTCTGCGCCAAAAATGTTGGCCTTAGGTCCAGGTTTCGGTATAGCTCTCATATTACGGTACCTCCCGATTTCAGGTATTTTGAAGATTTTATCAACATTTTCGGACCGAATTGGTTGTAATTTGCCATTTGGAGTTCTCAATAATCAAAAACCTTCAGCGCCAAAAATTGTGGTCGGTATAGCCCTCATATTACGGTACCTCCCTATTTCAGTTATTCTGAGGTTTTTTATCTACATTTTCGGTTCGACTTGGTTGTAATTAGCTATTTGGAGTTCTTAGTGGTCAAAAAACGTATCGTGGACAGGAAAGGAACAATAAACAACAACAAACAATTAAAACACAAAACAAAGAAGAAACTGAGAATACAGTAATACGGCCTACTCTCTGAAACGACCAGAAGCATCGTCAGTTTTTTTAATGTCACGCACGGAAATGCAAATATATGCGACTGGAACCACATTTTTTGTAAACTTCAAACTATTTCGAACATTCTTCAAAAAATTTGAGAGTGGCGAAGGATGGCAAAGTTAGTAAAACTCAACCTCAATTTTTAGGACTTGGAAAAAATCCGCAAAAAAAGTATTATAAAAAATGTGATTTCCAGCACATTTTATGCGAATGATGTGTACACATTTTTTATAAAGGTAATAAGGAAGCCTTCCATTTCGGAAGGAACTTCCATTTCGAAAAAAAATCATTTTATCCTTTCAATTTTGAGTTATTTGCCTTATAAGAAGTCACAACCTTACTGATGTTTTTAAAGTTTTTAAGAGATCATACGAAAATGTCAACTTCTTCCGTGTTGTTTTGTTAAATACAGTTATAAATTACAAAAACAGTGCTGGAATATTAAAATATGATATGTTTAGAGACAATTTACTGAATTGTCGAAGAGAGTTGCTGATATCGATTTTTCGATTTTTGTCGCAGGTTAGGACCAGTGTGCAGTGCTGAGTTTCGTCTTACTGACTTTATTATACAATTTCCTAGCTGCTTTACGAAGATTAGCTAACCGTTTGAGATATTCTCACCAAATAATATGTTCCCACAATATCGCCGATGAGTGCACGCCTATTCATAATCGGCTCAACGGCATGTCATACGACACCACTTGTAGAAAAGTTTTTCATGGCTGAAATACTCAGGAATTGTAAGCCAGCATTATACTGAGAGGATTTGTCACCACCGAATATTATGATGTTCTGGTCAGGGATTGAACCAAAGACATGAGTGCAAGGCGGACGTATTTACCACTGCACCACTGTGGCTCCCACCGTATAGGTGATTGGAAAGATGTCCTCATAACAAGCCAGAATGGTTTTGGTTAGGGCATAAAAACGGTTATTTACACACAACTTCGAAGCTGCCAGCCCACAGTGGTCTCACTTGTATGGGAAGGTGCGACAAAAATAGTTTTAACCGTCGGAACATTTTCTTTCATAAAAATGTAAAATCTACCTTATGCAAAAATGCTCAATATGGGTCTTGTTATTCCTATAGCCTATCTACATTTTCGGTCTGGACTGTCGGTAATTTGGTACTTGAGGTTTTCAGTAATCACAAATCTTATGAATCAAAAATTGTGGACATAGGTCCAGGTTTTGATATAGCCCCCATATAACGGTACGTCCCGATTTCAGGTATTTTGAAGTTTATTGGGCCTTACCTCAGAAACGAATAGGAATTTAGCTTTGCAGTCTTTGGCAATATTATGGACCTAAACTAGTAGAACTTATCTTTTGAACAGATCACATGAGAAACATTTCATCTAGGGTATCAAAATCTATAAAATATAGAAAATGTTACATAATTCCTGAAATTCTGGTCTATATCAGCTAAACTATTGGGAGTTGAACCAAGTACCCTTTTGCAAAAATCTTCCAAATAAAGTCGTCAGCAATTCTTTAGAGCATTCCGAAACTCTAAAATGCTTACTTCATGTAGTTTCAGCGGTATTTTGCATCCTATCTTTTACAACACATATTTCAAACACAGTTCACACTAACAGTTTATTCTCGCCTATCGGATTTCAACACATTATTGACATATTTATTAAATGGTCGTTGAATAATACACTGAAAACAACAGGATAGAGGCATTTTACAACAATGACATGTTCCGAAGAGTTGTGTATTACATTCCAATATTTTTCCAAAAGAAAATATTAAGAAAAAATTAAAGGTTTTGGAGATATGATGCGAAATGTATACAAATTATGAAAATTTTCGATATTTTATAAAATTTGAGGCAATAAATGTAGTTTTTCGTGTTCATTATTTCTCCAAATATTTTATTCTTGCCCTTATCTACAAATTCAGATAGGTTTCAGAGATATAGCCCTGAATTGCCTTAAAAAGTCAATATTTAACCTTATTTAGATGGGGCCATAAAATCCAAGCTGTATCTGAAACAACAAAACCCAACTAGGGGCTTTGTCGTTTGGGTATGTACTTTCAAAACATCCTCAGTTCAAATTGTTTGCACAAGATTACCTTAAAAATATTGTTACTTGATATTTGAGGTTCCCAGTAGACACAAACCTTATGCACTAAAAATTGTGGACATTGATCCAGGTTTTGGTATAGCCCCCATATAATGGTACCTCCCGATTTCAGGTATTTGGAAGCTTTTATCTACCTTTTCGGTCCGAATGGGCTGTAATTTGGTAGTTGGAGTTATCATTAATCGGGCAACTTTCTCACCAAAAAGTGTGGACATTTTTCTAGGTTTTGGTATAGTCCCCATATAAAGGTACCTCCCGATTTCAGGTATTTTGAAGTTTTTATCTACATTTTCGGTCCGATTGGGCTGTAGTTTGGTTTTTGGAGTTCTCATTAATCGGGAAACTTTCTCAACAAAAATTGTGGAAATAAATCCAGGTTTTGGTATAGCCCCCATATAACAGTACCTCCCGATTACAGGTATTTTGAAGTATTTATCTACATTTTCGGTCCGATTGGGCTGTAGTTTGGTTTTTGGAGTTCTCATTAATCGGGAAACTTTCTCAACAAAAATTGTGGAAATAGATCCAGGTTTTGGTATAGCCCCCATATAACAGTACCTCCCGATTACAGGTATTTTGAAGTTTTTATCTACCCGAATGGGCTGTAATTTGGTATTTGGAGTTCTCATTAATCTGGAAACTTTCTCACTAAAAAGTGTGGATATAGGTCCAGGTTCGGATAGAGTCCCCTATATAACGGTACCGTCAGATTTCAGGTACTTTGAAGTTTTTATCTACATTCTCGGCCTAACTCGGCTGTAATTTGGTTATGGGGTTCTCTGTGGAGAAAAAACGTCTCCGCCAGATAATGTGAACAGGAAAGGAAACTAATTTGTCGATTAGAGGTCAGAATTTACTATGTTTGGACAAAATATTACTAAGGCCATATTTTGGACCGAATCGGCAGATCCGTTCGAGAGTTATCTTGCGCTCCAACCACCTCACACGGTGTCATAGGGTTTTTTTTTGCAAGTTTAATGCTATTTGCTCTGGAAGTATGGACTTGCCCCTGATGTAACTTGTACCGTCGTATGGAGGGCAGTGAATACAAGTTGCTAAAACAAAAATCAAAGCGATTCGAGAGTTGGCCCTAAACAGAACTTTTCCGAAATTTTGTGTGGGAGGTACCCGAAGGAGTGGACCAATTGATCCCATATTGGAACTCCATATTACTCTGGTAGAAAGTTTACGCTATACAAATTATGGACCAAATCGGCCACTCCCTTCAAGATTTATCGTGCGCACAAACTTTCCGAACATTTTCGAACTTTTGTGGGGGAGGTACCGGAAGGAGTGGACTGATGTAGCTCATCTTCGAACTTAAATTAAGTTTGGGCAAAATATTACGAAAGCCAAAATTTGAACCGAATAGGTTCATCCGTTCGAGAGTTATCGTGCGCTCCAGCCAGCAGGACAGACAGACAGACAGACGGACGGACATGGCTAGATCGACTCCAAATTGTCTGAAACACATTTCGTCCAAACATACTTGGGGTCTAAAACCATTATTTCGATGAGGCACATTTTCATCGTATCAAAGTATATATACCCTCCTTAGCCTAAAGGCTGAGGGTATAAAAATACATAAATCTTTAAATAAAAAAAAAACAAAATGAATGAAATGCCAATAAATGAAGCTGGAATCACTTTTTTTTTTTGTAAACTTGACACTATTTTTATACCCTTAGCATTTACGCTAACGAGGGTATATACACTTTTATACGGGCTAAATGTGCCTCATCGATATAATGGTTGTAGATCCCAAGTATGTTTGTACAAAATCCGTTTCAGTTCGAAATCCGTTTTAGTTTAAGTTCGAAGATGGGTCTCACAAAATTAAATTTTTTCGCAAAAAATATGCGCACTTTGCACATCGTAATATTTCTACCAGGCATAGATAATGTTCGAATATGGACTATATCGGTTTACTCCTTCGGGTAGCTCCCACACAAAATTTCGGAGAAGTGCAGTTTAAGACCTCTTCTCAAATTCAAATTGATATTTGTTGCAGCAACTTGTATTCGCTGCCACCATTAAGACGGTGCAAGGTTTTTCAGGGGCAAGTCCATACTTCCTGAGAAAATGGCCTGAAAGCTATAAAAACCCGCTATGGCACCATGTGTTGTGAATAGAGCGCGCGCTAACTCTCAAACGGATAAACCGATTCGATCCAAAATTTGGCAATCGTAATATTTTGTCCAAAGTTAAATCTAGTTCTACGATGGCCCTCCCCGCAAAAGTTCAAAACTTGTGCACACGATAACTCTCGAAGGCAATAACCGATTTGGTCTATACTTTGAACATCGTAATATTTCTACAAGACATAGATCAGGTTAGAATATGGACTATATGTATATGTCAACTCCTTCGGATGCCTCCCACACCAAATATCGGAAAAGTGCAGGTTAGGACCTCCTCTCGAATCGTTTTGATTTTTCTTGCAACAGGGTGCACTCAAGGCCCCTATTACGATGGTACAAGTTTTTTCAGTGGTAAACCCACTGAAACCCACTTGTCCCTTCGGGGATGTTGTGGGAACATATGTATGTATGAAAATGACCCGAAAACTGTAGAAACAACCGAACCGACTACTACGTTGCTACAGACTTTGCGATATTACGTTTTTCGTGGACGAATCCATGTTTCCTGATATAATGGTCTAAATGCTCTAAATTATATGGGGACCAACTAAAATGTCTGGAGGAATGACTACCCTAAATGCATATTTTTTTTGAAAAAAAGTGTTTCAATTCACACAGGCTGAGGATATAACTTTGTCGGCAAAGCCGACTGATACTTTTTTAGTTGTTAAGATTCTCCAAAAAAATATTGAGAGTGGCCTAAGATGGCCTAGTTAATAAAACTCAACTTCAATTTTGAGGATTTTCAAAAAGTTCACAAAAAACGTATTGAAAAAATGTAATTTCCAGCACATTTTATGCAAATGATGTGTACAAATTTGTAAGTAAAACTAATTAAAATATTTTTTACTAAAACTTCCCTTCCGAAAAAAATATGTCATTTAATTGAATGAATTGAGCTTATCATGACCTAAGGAGTTTTGTATTGAACAAGTGATATCTAGCGAAGTCCACACACATCCAACCAATATGCACGATCGTTTGAAAACTTGTATATATACTTAACTTATTGCAAGTTTGCAGTTGTGAAGTATTTTTGAAGCCTTTTTACTATCTAGTCAGCCTAGTGTCTCTGGTCTTCCTAGAATCCTTCTTGAAATATGTGTGTGTAATATTTCCAGTTCAGAAGCATGATCGATTTTTATACCCCCCACCATAATATGGAGGGTTAAATTAAATGTGTCATTCCGTTTGTAACGCATCGAAATATTCATCGGAGACCCTATAATAATAATTGTTCCACAAACATCCCATAAGGGACAAGGGAGACTTCTCTCATATCAATGAGTGCACCCCGATTCATTTTAGCTCAATGATAAGGGACCTACAGTTTATTGCCGAGTCCGAACGGCGTGTCTAAGACACCACTTTTGTAGAGAAGTTTCACATGGCTGAAATACTCAGGAAATGTCGCCAACATTACTGAGGGGTATTTTGCCACCGTTGAAAAGTGTTTTGATGTTTGATGTTGACGGGGAATCGAACCCACGACCTTATGTGTGCAAGGCGGGTGTGCATACCATTGCACCACGGTGGCACCCATAAAGTATATATATTCTTGATCAGGGTAAAATTCTAAGTAGATATAACCATATCCGTCTGTCCGTCAGCTCGCAATTTTTAAGATAGAGCTTTGAAATTTGGTATGTATGTTTCTATTACTCCTAGGATGTTTGGTATTACAAATGGGCTATATCGGTCCACGTTTTGATATAGCACCCATAGAACGGCACCACCCGATTTTCGGTATTTTGAAGGTTTTAGCTTCATTATCACACCGAAGTGGCTGAAATTAGGTACTAAGTGTTCGTTGGTGGCCTTCATATAGCCCCCATAGAACGGTACCTCCCGATTGTCGGTATTTTGAATGTTGTGGTCTCAATATTACTCCGAAATGGCTGAAATTTGGTATTTATTCTTCGTTGGGGGTACGAAACTTTCCCCCAGAAATTTGTCGGTACAGGTCGACGCTTTTATATAGCACCCATAGAACGGTACCTCCCGATTTTCGGTATTTTGAAGGTTATGGTCACCATTGAAATGGCTGAAATTTGGTATTTAGTCTTCGTTAGGGGTATTCAACTTTCCACTCTACATTTGTCGGTATAGGTCCACGCCTCCATATAGCCCCCTTAGAACGGTACCTCCCGATTTTCGGTATTTTGAAGGTTGTGACCTCAATATTCATCCAATGTGGCTGAAATTTGGTATTTAGACTTCGTTCGGGTAATAAAACTTTCCCACAGAAATTTGTTGGTACAGGCCCACGCCTTAATACAGCCCCCATAGAACGGTACCACCCGATTTTCGGTATTTTTAAGGGTTTAGCTTCGTTATCACACCGAAATGGCTGAAATTTGGTACGTTGCCTTCGCTGGGAATATAATTTTTCCCCCAGAATTTTGTTGGTATGGGTCCATGCCTTCATATAGCGCCAAAGAACGGTACCTCCCGATTTCCGTTATTTTGAAGGTTGCAGCCTCAATATTTCTCCGATATTGCTGAAATTTGGTATTTAGTCCTCACTTGAGTTATAAAACTTTCCATATGAAATTTGTCGGTATAGGTCCACGCCTTCATATAGCCCCCATAGAACGGTACCTCCCGATTTTCCTTTTTTTTTTGAGAGTTTTGGCCACAACAACAAACAGAAATGGCTGAGATTTGGTATTTTCTCTACGTTGGAAGTAAAACCCTTTCCGACTGAATTTCGTCGGTATAAGTCCACGTTTCGATATAGCCCCCATAGATCGGTACCTCCCGATTTTCATAATTGTGAAGGAAGGATATCCCACCGAAATTACTGAATTACTTACCCTCATAGAAGCGTACCTCGTGATTTACGGTATTTTTTAGGTTTTAACCACATTATCCTACTGAAATATCGTAAATTTAGTATTTAGTCTTGGTATTTTAGTCTAAAAATTGTACGCCAGAAATTTGTCGGTATAGATCGACGTTTTGATATAGCGCCCATAGAACAGTACCTTCCGAATTTCCGTATTTTAAAGTTTAGCGATATTGTTTTACGAAATTGCCGAAATTTGGTATTAAGTCTTTTTCATAAACGAAAGGAAACTAATTGTTCCATTTTACTTTAATACCACACCTGGTGGAGGGTATAACAAGTTTGGCCCGGGAGAACTTAATGCCGTTCTTACTTGTTTTATTTTATATTTTACATTTTCAGTTATTCGACGTATAAGAAGTCAGTACCTTACTGACATGTTTTAAATCTTTAAGATATCATACATGAATGCCAACTTCTTCCCATTTGCTTTGTTAAGTACCGTTACAAATTACTAAAATTTTACTGGAATTTTAAAATATGATACGTTTAGAAACAATTTTCTGAATTGTCATTGAAATTTGTTGATATCGATTTGTCGATTTTTGTCACAGGTTGGGATCACAGTGCAGCGCTCTTAATTTACCCCAATCCGTCCTTCTGGGATTTTTATGGGGACTCAACTTGACTCCATGTATAGAGATTTGGACAAATATCATCCTCTGGGACTTGTTACGTTCTCCTCCATACACATTGTATTGATGTTACCTCTTCGTCTAGTGGGAAAGCTGTGACCCCAGGTCCAGAGGTGAGTCCATATTTAAATTTATTCTACACGTCAACTTTTCAAATTAGAATAAGGGGGAAGTAATTGATATGTTAATTAAGGTTCTTTTGGAGAACTCAGTCTTGCTTCTTCTTATTCCACCCCCACTGGGACTGTGTCGATATATGAGATCAAGAGAGTTTGCAGGAGCTCAGACGCTTTGCAATGATGCTTCGATGGGATTCGGAAGCATAACCTTCCTTATTGGAAGTTTAGCACCCTCCATCGACTTCTCGTATAGTCTCCAATCTTTATGGCAAGTACGCTATTCATCGGAAAGGACAAACTTACTTTCTGCTTCTTGACTAACTTAAGTATCCTGTCCATCAAAAAATGTGCAAAGTTTTATTTTATTAATCTGCAACAAATGACAAGTGTTAAGTACCACCAATTTCATTGGGCAGGGCAACAAAGAACACACATTAAGCATTCAAGTTAAGAACCAAGCCCAGTAAAATGACACATTCTTTGTATTGTTTTTTTTTTAAGATTGTCGATTTGGTAAAATTCAACAACCGATATTGACCATTCCAAAGGAAAGATACAGCATACAACTTCGTCCGTCACAAGTCACTGGACAAATGGAGGAAACAAATAAGAAATTGATTTGATTGCAAACCAGACTGCATTCGAATGTAAATAATGTTTGTTCTGATTTTAGTTACAGCTCTGGACGAGAAAAGAAAAATAAGAACAACAACAACAAATAAGTTAACCAGGTATCATGATAACAATAAGTTTTTTTAATTTTCGGTATGTTTTGTTTTTGAAAAAATATCCAAAACACTGGTTATATCGACAGCAATACAACGACCCTTGTCATGATAACTACAATATGACTGTAACATGTTGCATGTGCAGGATTTGTTGCTGCAGTGTGTCGGCGTTTTGTGGCATGCGATCAGAACCATGCGACGACGATATTTATTTGCATCATGGCATATTTTGACATTTATTATTGGGTCAACAAATCTACAAGTTTAAGCGCGAATCCAGAGTATATGATTGGCCAAAATTTTGCAGTAAATATATTCTTTTGGTTTTGTGGTGTGGTTTGTGGTTCTGGTGCGGGTGCCAAAGACAAAGTTCAACCTACAGTTTATTTTGTGGGTCATTTTCATTTATGACATATAACGAAAACAACAACAAAGAACCCTAGCACAAAATTTATCATTGGCTTGGCATCTTAAAAATTAATATTGTATTCGTTATGGTTTTTTTTTACATACACACATTTTGTTTTTTGCCAAAAATGTTGCGTGTTTTATGCTAATTTTACCGTTTGAATTCATGCTCATAGGTACTGTATTTACCTGAAATGACAATAACGAAAAGGTAATGTTTTTGTTAACAAAAAAAACTGACGAGAAGTCTAAATTTTATACAGCTTTTATAGTACTGTGATGTAATTTTAGCGTAAATGTGAAATTGAATGGAAGTACACTATAATGGGACTGTATATCTGTATATGAGAGTGGTGCTTCTACGATGTACTAAATTTCCTGAGTGGCATAGGGTATGCAAGATATCAATCAACTGACCTTCTCGTGGTGTCACCTGGGGAACTGCATTTAATATCTGTTAAAGGTAGTGAGTTAAAATGTACCTCCCGTTCACCCATAAGAATGATACAAATTCAGGTTGGGCGTTGGGTTAAAATTCCATGATAATATGTCTTTATAAGAATGTAATTCTAAACGCAGCAATCCTCTACTTCTCCAATGATGATACTACAAACACGATAGATAGTGTTTGTATGACCAAATTTCCTTCATCATCTTTACAGGAGATGAGGCATAATACACTCTTTATTTTTTGTTCTGAAAATACGTCTGCCCGTTTCTCTTGATGTAATTGTTGTAACGTTGGACCTCTCTTTCTAGATCATGAAGATTTCTCCTGACCATATGTATTTTAGCATGTCTCTCACTAACACCTGAGCAAGTAACGAAAGCATTGTCTCCTCATGGTCCACTGAAGACATCATGGTCCTGTTGCAGATCTAAGGGTGGCATTCTGACAAGTTGGAATATTTTTCCATGGCGTTGTTCTTATATTCGCGAACCATGCTGGCGCCGCATAGCCTACAACAGACCGGACTATTGCGTTATATGTGGTCAACAAGGTTTCCTTCATTTTTCCCAAAAAACTGTTTTCGGTTTTCAAAAATTTTCAAAATCGGTTAATCGGTTCAAACCGGTTTTGTAAAATAGGTACAAAATTGCTCATAATTGATAAATATTTGATTAAAAATGTGTGACTTCGTTATTATATAATTATCTCATAACAGAAAAATTAAGACTGAAATTGTGCTCTAAGAATAGTAAAAAGTTTTTACTAAAAACCCTTACATATATAAAATTGTGTACCAAAGGAATTAAGTTTACATTTTATTAAGTCTGGATTGTCCTTCATGCGAGAACCTTAAATTATCGTGCCGGAATCAAGAATGAATTTTGTTATCGTTACCTTTACAAAAACGTATGAGTAACGTCATTCAAACTACCTTGTGATATTGCGTATACGTCGTTTTTCATAGATCGTTCAGTTGAACTAGATTGGCAAAACTATACATTTTACGCAAAATATTTTTCAAATTTAAAGGTATCTGACATATACAACTTGACCCGTACATTGTATTAGTTAAGTTTAGTTTACTTTCAAGCAGGGCTTTTGAGTCAAGCCATTATTTCTTCGACTCCGTCTCCGACTCCAGGCCAGTTTTTTCACGACTCCGACTCCGGAGTCGACTCCGAGGGTAACTTATTATACCACTAAAAATTAATAAAATATGCTAAATTTTTCAAATTTTCCTATACTAGGACCCTATATGCTTATCTTATGCTTCAGTAGATTTTGCCGAAATATATGTACGAGTATACCCTCAGATTATCAATTTAAAACAAAAACAAGTAGGACTGACGAGTTTGATTAATTTTTTTTTTTCTTTTTTTTTTGGACGGACGGGTCGCGTAGCTTTTTCGTTTTATTTTGTCGAAATATGAAGATTGGTATGCCAAAAGGGGGGTCTACATTAATTTGTTACTTACAGATTTTACGAAAGCGAACATTTTTTGCTGACTCATTTTAAAGTACATGTAGAATAGAATATGTCGATCGGATAAAAATTAGCTGAGATATGAGTGTTAGAAAGAGAAAATTCATTGCGATTTGTATGTAACATCGTAGTTTGAAACACGGGTTTCTCAAAATAGCATTTTGGGATTATTATACGTATAAAAAGATTGTACTTAAGCAAGAGACTTTTTTAAAAAAAATATAGCGAAAAAACTATTAACTTTTTTAGGTAAAATCGAAATTTTGAATTCTACAGTTCACAATTTTTTTAAAATGGATATTTTTTAATCGCTTAAGTACAAGATTATTGATTGATTGATATTAATGATCCCACGAAGACATATGCTGATCGGTTTATTCGTTTTCGAGCTACAGTGGTCACCGCAAAATGCTTTAGCAACAAGTAAAAAAGCATCAGTCGGCTTTGCCGACAGAGATATACCCTCAGCCTGTGTATATTGAAACAATTTTTTCCAAAAAAACGCATGTATTTAGGTAGTTTTAAAAATTTTTGGCGTTTGATCTGCCAAAAATGTTGATTAGGATTAAAGATCAAAAGTTTTTCGGAGGAGATACTAAAAAGAATGGATCTCCAGCCACCACTATGGTATCATAGGGGTTTTTTACAACTTCAGGGATGTTTGCTCAAGAAGTATTGACTTGCCCCTGAAACAATTTTTACCATCGCAATTGAGGCAGCGAATGCAAGTTGCTTCAACAAAAATCAAAGTGATTCGAAAGCAGGTCTTAAAGTGAACATGTATCCGAAATTTTGTGTGGGAGGTACCGGATGGAGTGCACAAATATAGTCCATATTTGAACCTGATCTATATCTGGTAGATATATTAGGATGTGTAAAGTATGGTCCAATTCGGCCAGTCTCTTCAAGAGTTATCGTACGCACAATTTTTCCGAACATTTTTGAACTTTTGTGGGGGAGGTACCTGAAGGAGTGGACCGAAATGGCTTATCTTCGAACTTAAACTATATTTGGACAAAATATTACTAAGGCCAAACTTTGGACTGAATCGGCAGACCTGTTCGAGAGTTATTTTGCCCTCCAATCTCCTCACACGGTGTCATAGGGGTTTTTTGCAACTTTCAGGCTATTTTCTCAGGAAGTATGGACTTGCCCCTGATGAAACTTATACCGTCGTATGGAGGGCAGTGAATACAAGTTGCTAAAGCAAAAATCAAAGCGATTCGAGAGATGGTCCTAAACTGAACTTTTCCAAATTTTTGTGTGGGAGGTACCCGACGGAGTGGACCGATTGAGTCCATATTAAAACCTGATCTATGTCTGGTACACGCTCCACGATAGGCAAAGTATGGACCAAATCGGTTACTCCCTTCAAGAGTTATCGTGCGCACAAATTTTCAGAACATTTTCGAACTTTTGTGGGGGAGGTACCGGAAGGAGTGGACCGATATAGCTCATCTTCGAACTTAAACTAAGTTTGGGCAAAATATTACGAAAACCAAAATTTGAACCGAATCGGTTCATCCGTTCGAGAGTTATCGTGCGCTCCAGCCAGCCAGACAGACAGACAGACGGACGGACATTGCTCAATCGACTCCAAATTGTCTGAAACACATTTCGTCCAAACATACTTGGGGTCTAAAACCATTATTTCGATGAGGCACATTTTGCCCGTATGAAAGTGTATATACCCTCGTTAGCATAAATGCTGAAGGTATAAAAACAATGTTTCGTAGGCGGCCATTTGTCAGAAAACTGTGCATTATTTTTCAACAACAAAAAAAATTCCGAAAGTAGCTCAAGGTGTTATCAATCAGATGAAAACAATATCTTTTGGAAAAAATTGGTAGATTTTTTGTAAAAATTCATGAACAATTTAATTTAATTGTGGACAAAATAAATTTATAATATTTTTCCACATTATATTGTGAAGTATAAATATGTAGGATCTAAAACTAGTATTCCAGAGTGTATATCGTCACCATAAATGCCCAAAGACGTAACCGACATGAAAATCGAAATTCGTTTTTCGACGTAATCTGATACATAAAACTAAAATACATGCTGTGGCAAAATTTCAAGCTTCTAAGTTAAAAAACAACGATCCTATTCAAGAAATGGCATTTCGGAAAATGGGATAATATTGCAGATTTTGTTGTAACGGAGGATCTCAAAACTAAGCAATTCAGCGGTTTTGGTTTCACTACTTATTCCCCTTCGTATATGATCGATAATATCCCATATACTCGTCTTCATAAGATTAATATTCTTTAAAAGAGTTTTAAATTTTATAACGTTTATTTGTTCTCCTGTAAAGTTTTGGGTTTGTGGGTTACGTCTTCGGGCATTTATGGTGACGATATAAGTTTTGTCATAAATGTGAAGGTATATTAAGAAATCGATCATATTGAAAGATGCAATTATATTTTTTTGGCATGGAACATTACTAAATATAATAAATCTTTCGCTTACAAGTTTACTCATAGATTTACTATAAAATGAATAAACGGTTTATCAAAATTTTATTAAAGTTCATCTCCCTATCATAAAAAAATAAAAACTCTTTTGATAAATGTAGAAAAAACCATTTTGCCCGGAGTCGGAGTCGAGCTTTTTTCGCGACTCCAGACTTCGACTCCAGCAAAATTTGCTAGACTCCGACTCTAAAGCCCTGCTTTCAAGAATACATTTTTATACCCTCAGCCTTAAGGCTAAGGAGGGTATATACACTTTGATACAATGAAAATGTGCCTCATCGAAATAATGGTTTTAGACCCCAAGTATGTTTGGACGAAATGTGTTTCAGACAATTTGTAGTCGATCTAGGCATGTCCGTCCGTCTGTCTGTCTGTCCTGCTGGCTGGAGCGCACGATAACTCTCGAACGGATGAACCGATTCGGTTCAAATTTTGGCTTTCGTAATATTTTGCCCAAACTTAGTTTAAGTTCGAAGATGAGCTACATCGGTCCACTCCTTCCGGTACCTCCCCCACAAAAGTTCGAAAATGTTCGGAAAGTTTGTGCGCATGATAACGCTTGAAGGGAGTGACCGATTTGGTCCATACTTTGTATAGCATAAACTTTCTATCAGAGTATTATGAGGTTCCAATACGGTCTCAATAGGTGCACTCCTTCGGGTACCTCCAACACAAAATTTGGGAAATGTTCAGTTTAGGGCTATCTCTCGAATCGCTTTGATTTTTGTTGTAGCAACTTGAATTCACTGCCCTCCATACGACGGTACAAGTTCCGTCAGGGGCAAGTCCATACTTCCTGAGAAAATAGCCTGAAAGTTGCAAAAAAAACCCTATGACACAGTGTGAGGTGGTTGGAGCGCAAGATAGCTCTCGAACGGATCTGCCGATTCGGTCCAAAATTTGGCTTCAGGTACCTCCCCCACAAAAGTTCAAAAATGTTCGGAAAATTTGTGCACACGATACCTCTTGATGGGAGTGACCGATTTGCTCCATACTTTACACATCCTAATATATCTATCAGGTATAGGTCAGGTTCGAAAATGTACTACATTTGTCCACTCCGTCCGGTACCTCCCACACAAAATTTTGGATAAGTTCACTTTAAGACCTGCAATCGAAGCACATTTTTGTTGAAGCAACTTGCATACGCTGCCTCAATTACGATGGTAAAAGTTTTTTTAGGGCAAGTCCATACTTCTTGAGCACACAGTCAGAAGAGTGTAAAACCCCCCTATGGCACCATATATTGTGGCTGGAGATCCACTTCCTTAACGGTCAATGTACATCCATTCCTTTCAGTATCTCCTCCGAAAAACTTTTGATCTTTAATCCTAATCAACATTTTTGTCGGTTTAAACGCCCAAAAGTTTTAAAACCCCCTTAATACATACGTATTTTGGGGAAAAATTGTTTCAATATACATAGGCTGAGGGTATATCTCTGTCGGCAAAGCCGACTGATACTTTTTTACTTGTTAAATAATTATTAAAAATAATACTATTTTTTTAAAATCGGTTAACCGACATAAATAACCGCTTTTTTGAGTTAACCGAAAATGATGTTTCTGGCGAAAACCTGTTTCTGTTTTGTAGCTCAAACCCGGTTTCGATTTTGGACAGCCTACATACTATCGAATTTGACCCATAGCATTTTGGAGAGGTTTGTGGTCGTAATTCTGCTACCATCGACCATGACATTCGACTCTGTTCTTAAATTTGTCGTCCATGTGGTGAACAGAGTGGCCCTAGATTTAGAGTGGATATTTGCATATTCCTCGAGTGGAAAAATGTGGTAAGATCAGTCCCAGGGCTTCGGAGTCGGAGTCGGAGTCGGAGTCTGGAGTCGGAGTCTAGCAAATTTTGCTGGAGTCGGAGTCGGAGTCTGGAGTCGTGAAAAAAAGCTCGACTCCGACTCCGGGCAAAATGTTTTTTTCTACATTTATCAAAAGAGTTTTTATTTTTTTATGATAGAGAGATTAACTTTATTAACATTTTGATAAATCGTTTATTCATTTTATAGGAAATCTATGAGTAAACTTGCAAGGACAATAGAATTATAATTGCATCTTTCAGTATGAATCGATTTCTTAATATACCATCACATTTATGACAAAACTTATATACACTCTGGAATACTAGTTTTAGATCTCACATATTTATACTTCACAATATAATGTCGAAAAAGTATTATAAGTTTATTTTGTCCACAATTAAGGGGTTGTGGTCACTTATTGTGCACGAAAAATTAAATTTTTCATGAATTTTTACAAGTAATTTACCAATTTTTTCCAAAAGATATTGTTTTCATCTGATTTATAATACCTTGAGCTACTTTCTGATTTTTTTTTTTTTTTTTTGAAAAATTTTGCTCTGTTTTCTAACAAATGGCCACCTACGAAACACTGTTCCGTATGTGTATTTAAGCGAAACGAATTAAAAAATATGCATTTAAAAAAGGGAACTGTAGAAGTCAACATTTCGCTTTCGTAAAATCTGTAAGTAACAAATTACTGTTGGCATACCCATCTTCATATTTCGACAAAATAAAACGAAAAAGATATGTGACAGGTTCCACAGAGGGGAAATTTGTGTTAAGAGTTGATCAAAAGTCCTAGAAAGCTCATTTATACTTCGATTGATTTCGATTGATATAATCAGTACAGATGTATATATAGTCCCATATACATATATTTCATTCCTAATTTTATTTTTTTAAAACTTACTTAAATTAAATTTTTCTCAATTCACATAAGAAAAGCCGTGAATGTTTCTGAATAATGCAAACATATTTGATAGGTGTTGGTTTCTTCTTCTTTATTTACTCATCCGCTATCCGGATATAAGTGATCGTACAATTCATTTTTTTTAATATTTATCGCATTTTAATTATTATCTTATTGTATAGTGGTTGTCAGCTCTCTGTGTTTTGCATCATTCAGCAGATCGGTTTCGTTGGTATAACCTGTCCAGTCCATGATATTTTTGAGCCAGGATGTTTCTTTCCTTCCTCTAGCTGGCCTTGTTTAGTCTGATAAATTAGAGCCCCGGTTATAACGCGGAGCAAAATTTAGTGTGAGTAAACCTTTCAATTCCATATAAAAATATTTCATATTTTAGTTGAGAAAAATTAGATTTTTTCGGAATGGCGCAAATAGCAATTTTTATACCCTCAGCCTTTAGGCTAAAGAGGGTATTTACACTTTGATACGTCCAAAAATGTGCCTCATCGAAATAATGGTTTTAGACCCCAAGTATGTTTGTACGATATCCGTTTCAGACAATTTTGAGTTGATCTAGCAATGTCCGTCCGTCTGTCTGTCTGTCTGGCAGGCTGGTGCGCACGATAACTCTCGAACGGATCAATCGATATGGTTCAAATTTTGGGTATCGAAATATTTTGTCCAGATTCGATTTAATTTCGAAGATGGGCCATATAGGTCCACTCCTTCAGGTACCTCCCCCACAAATGTTCAAAAACTGTCGCAAAAATTGTGCGCACGATAACTCTTGATGGGAGTGACCGATTTGGTCCACACTTTACACATTCTCATAATATCTACCAGATATAGATAAGGTTCGAATATGGACTATATTTGTCCACTCCATCCCGTACCTTCCACACAAAATTTTGGATAAGTTCACTTTAAGACCTGCTACAGAATCACTTTGATTTTTGTTGAAGCAACTTATATTCGCTGCCTCAATTACGATGGTAAAAGTTGTTTCAGGGGCAAGTCCATACTTCTTGAGAAAACAGCCCGATGGGTGTAAAACCCCCTATGGCACCCCCATGGTCTATGTCGGTCCATTCCTTTAAGTACCTTTTCCTCAAAATTTTTGAACTTTAATACTAATCAACATTTTTGTCGGTTCATACGACCAAAATTTTGAAACCCCCTAAATATATAAGTTTTTTGTGAAAAAAGTGTTTCAATTTGCACAGGCTGAGGGTATGTATATCTCTGTCGGCAAAGCCGACTGATACTTTATTACTTGTTTTTGTTTTAAATTGATAATCTGAGGGTATACTCGTACATATATTTCGGCAAAATCTACTGAAACTTTCTAAATTCTTTCTGTTGTTGTTGTTTTTGATATAAGATACAGCAGATTCAATACGGAACATCAATTTTACATCGCATTGCATTACAAATTGTCTTAGAGAAAAGAACAGATAACCATATAGGGTCCTAGTATAGGAAAAGTTGAAAAATTTAGCAAATTTTATTAATTTTTAATGGTATAGGAAATTACCCTCGGAGTCGACTCCGGAGTCGGAGTCGTGAAAAAAAACTGGCCTGGAGTCGGAGTCGGAGTCGAAGGAAAAATGGCTCGACTCCGAAACCCTGATCAGTCCAATAGCAGTTCAGCCTTTCACAAATGACATCCGGGAAGGTACCTAACGCTAACATCGTACACCACGTAGGACTGGTGTCCACACATATAATTATACCCTCAGCATATATGCTAACGAGGGTATATACTCCTTCATACTGGCAAAATGTGCCAGTATGGTTTCAGACCCCAATACGTTTGGAAGAAATCCGTTTCAGACAATTTGGAGTCGATTTAGCACTAAACGACCACGAAAACGAGACAAAATCGTGTTGTTGTCAATGAGAGCCGCACCTAAAATTTTCTGGCCGACATTTTTGCAGAACATTTCGAAGCTGAAAAACGTTATCTAGTGGTACTTTTATAGCGGCTCTTAAAATAAAGGACGAAAAGGACATTGAAGGAAGCGAGTTAGAAGGTCGAAGTGCTCTACAAAAATAATCCTCATTCGATTTGACTGAAGACATGTCATCGTAAAAATAAGCTAAAGCAACAGCGAACAAAGATTTAATGCTAATTCCTGATGGCTTACAGCGTCTCTAGCAAAAACTTCATCACGCCATATCGCGAAAGTTCGACTCACGGCGAATCTGTCCTTCGGGGTTCTGTATATACTCACCAAGGGCTTTCATCTCCAATAGGAATTTTCCACCCCCCAGACTTTGAGCTCCATTTTGTTGCACAGTGTTATATACATGTTTAAATTTGTCGTTTGGAACGAAAATTGTTATAACATTAAAAATGTCAAAAAATACAAAAATACATCAAAATACAACAAGCCACATTTTGCATTACCTGTAGTTGAAGAATAAAATATTTTTTTAATTCTCAAGATAGAATACTTACAAAGTAATGAATAAGGTTGCCACAGAGTGTGCGAGTAATACTGCAAAACGACCCCTTTAAATGATCATAGGCGTTGTGAGTGAATGATACCTAGCAACAGTCTTCATCTTTCTTTTACTATGAAACACAAACAAAAGAAAACAAACCTCTTTAATGTTTAATACTCCCGCAAATATGATCTGCGAAAGCAGGGCTGCGGAGTCGGAGTCGGAGTCTAGCAAATTTTGCTGGAGTCGGAGTCGGAGTCTGGAGTCGTGAAAAAAAGCTCGACTCCGACTCCGGGCAAAATGTTTTTTTTTCTACATTTATCAAAAGAGTTTTTATTTTTTTATGATAGAGAGATTAACTTTATTAACATTTTGATAAATCGTTTATTCATTTTATAGGAAATCTATGAGTAAACTTGTAAGCAAAGGATTTATTATATTTAGTAATGTTCCATGACAAAAGAATTATAATTGCATCTTTCAATATGAATCGATTTCTTAATATACCATCACATTTATGACAAAACTTATATACACTCTGGAATACTAGTTTTAGATCTCACATATTTATACTTCACAATATAATGTGGAAAAAGTATTATAAGTTTATTTTGTCCACAATTAAGGGGTTATGGTCACTTATTGTGCACGAAAAATGAAATGTTTCATGAATTTTTACAAGTAATCTACCAATTTTTTCCAAAAGATATTGTTTTCATCTGATTTATAATACCTTGAGCTACTTTCAGATTTTTTTTTTTTTTTTTGAAAAATATTGCACAGTTTTCTGACAAATGGCCACCTACGAAACACTGTTTTTACTAAAGCAGTTTGCGGTGACCACTGAAGCTCGAAAACGAATAAACCGATCAGCATATGTTTTTGTGGGATCATTAAGAACATAATAATCGTGAATTTAAGCGAAACGAATTAAAAAATATGCATTTAAAAAAAAGGGAACTGCAGAAGTCAAAATTTCGCTTTCGTAAAATCTGTAAGTAACAAATTACTGTTGGCATACCCATCTTCATATTTCGACAAAATAAAACGAAAAAGATATGTGACCCGTCCCACAGAGGGGAAATTTGTGTTAAAAGTTGATCAAAAGTCCTAGAAAGCTCATTTATACTTCGATTGATATAATATTTTGCACAAAGCATATCTTCTGCACAAGGATTAATCCTATAGAAAATAATGAAAATCGGTATAGATTTGGATGTAGCTTCCATATATATTCGCATCTGATATGAGATAAAAATGCACCAAATTCACTGAAATTTGACACATGCAGCCTGAACTAGCCTTAAAAAATACTGAGCCAATTTTCAAACAAATCAGTACAGATGTATATGGCGAAAACCAAAATTATTTTACAATCGATGAATCCGAGTTTCACCCATTTAGAATTCGCGAACTGTTAACATATTCAATATAGTATGATATACATTATTTAAAGTGAAGTGTTTTAGGAGGAATCCCATAAGGTCGACCATTAAAATTAATTTACGTGGAAGCTGTGTTGGCATCAATGTAGAAAAATAGGTAAAAACGGGTTGAAGCCAACAAGTTTTTTTATGCTCCCTTCCGATTTCTGGCTTAACCTTACATTTTATAGACATATGCCCAAAGAAAGGCTCAAAGAATACTTCATGGGCAATATGATACTAGTGTATCATTTTTCGATATATCCACTGCATCCACCTAAAATTGATGTTGACATTTTGAAGCCGGAATTTCGGGGGTTTTTGAATTTTTTTAATAATTCGGACGCGCAACAAGACAATATTCAAAACTCATAATAGGATTATAAAACTGGTGATTTTACGTCATTTAATGCATATCTCATGAGTGTGCTCCTTACAGTATCCTAGTAATTGGAGTCTAAAGGCCAATATTTGATGCGTCCATTTTTTTAAAAAACCTATTTTTTGCGTTTAAAATTTACAAATGCCATTCAATTTTCTTTGTACCCCGCGTGATTTTAGTTTTTTTATGCGACGGATCTAATGAGACAAAACCGCGTACTAAACCGCGATTTTCTTTAAAAATTTTTACGTAAATGGAATCCTTTATACGCGATTATAATATTTGCGAAAACGCGTGTCATAAATTATAGAGATTCGCGAGTAATATGGGGTTTTCACCAAAAATAGAATGTGGAGGCACATCCGCGGTTCTTGAAGAATCTGTTTAAAATATATGTATATAGACGTATTTTTGATGCGTGCTACTGAAACCGGATGCGCATCAAAATCCTATGCAAATTGCGCGATTTTTACCCACTTTAATTTTTTTTGCATTCTGTGATGCAACTGGCGGCACACTTTGACCGCTGAGTGAAACATCGAAATATGCATAAATATTGAAAGAGAGTGATTCGCTGTATCCAAAAACGGATGCGCATCAACTGATTTTCACTAATTCGCGAATAATAGGCTTTTTAATTTCCACATTTTTTGAATGATTTTAATTTCAATATTACTCTTAATTTCCTATCTATATAAGTTATCACAGTAAGCAAATAAGCTTTCACGATGGTAAACCATATTTCTTGATGAAGATTTAGCAGTACACATTAATTATTGAATGGGATTTTAGCGAAATAGTTGGAGAACTCCCAAATATTTTTTTCTAATTTTTCGAATTAAACCAAAAAATATGTATATTTGCAACAATATTTTCCAACAATAAGATTTTCTCTTTTGTTGTTGCTATAATATGCAATTTATGTACCCAATCTCTATAAATTTTGGTATCATATTTTTCTACGCATTGTCTAGATTCCGCATATATTTTTTAATTTATTTTTTGAGGGTTTGTACGGACTCTTCAAATTTTCTTCTTCAAATTTTTTGTATTATTGGTTGATTTTCCGCGAAAATAATAATAAATTTAATAACTATTTAAACATCTACGAATAGATATGGAATGCTGTTAACGATTTATGCATACATTTTCTCATAACAACAAATAAGATATATTTAAATATTTTTTCTTTATATCAGAATAAAAACCGCTATAACTTTTGCGCGCATCGTCCAATTTTGTGAACGCGAACAGATTTGAAATCACAATTTTTTTCTTAGCCTCTAAGCCAAAAATTGTAGATGTGCTCGCAAAAAATTTGGAAAAAAATGGAATTGCAAAGGATTTTTGTTTTTCGCCATATATAGTCCCATATACATATATTTCGTTCCAAATTTTATTTTTTGAAATTTACTTAAATACAATTTTTCTCAATTCACATGAGAAAAGCCGTGAATGTTTCTGAATAATGCAAACATATTTGATAGGTGTTGGTTTAGTTTGATAAATTAGATCCCCGGTTATAACGCGGAGCAAAATTTAGTGTGAGTAAACCTTTCAATTTCATATAAAAATATTTCATATTTTAGTTGAGAAAAATTAGATTTTTTCGGAATGGCGCAAACATTCGCAATTTTTTATGATTGAATCTGATATTTGAGGCTCAATCGCATAAAACATTAGAAGAAACTATGGTCGGAAAACGACGGGGAAATAGACTTTTTCACTATTGAAATTGTAGTAATCTTAAAAATGATCATAAACAATTTTCATAAAGAGGATAATGTCATTTTAATGTTCACCTAATTTAGTTAGTTTTCGAAAATTTACTTTTTGTTTTCAGTAAGGCTGAGTTCAATCGACTGCTGCATTGGATTGGTTAATCTTACAAAGTCGAGGATGGTTATAGCAAATGTAGAAAAGAGTCTGGTTGCCGTTTATCAACATTTTTTCATAAAAAAAACGATTTTCATATTTTGAGTTTTGAGCAACTTTATGCCTGTGCGTCCGTACAAAAAAAATTTAATCAAACTCGTCAGTTCTACTTGTTTTTGTTTTAAATTGATAATCATAGGGTATACTCGTAAATATATTTCGGCAAAATCTACTGAAACTTTCTAAATTCTTTCTGTTGTTGTTGTTCTTTTTGATATAAGATACAGCAGATTCAATACGGAACATCAATTTTACATCGCATTGCATTACAAATTGTCTTAGAGAAAAGAACACATAAGCATATAGGGTCCTAGTATAGGAAAAGTTGAAAAATTTAGCAAATTTTATTAATTTTTAGTGGTATAGGAAAATACCCTCGGAGTCGACTCCGGAGTCGGAGTCGTGACAAAAAACTGGCCTGGAGTCGGAGTCGGAGTCGAAGGAAAAATGGCTCGACTCCGAAACCCTGATCAGTCCAATAGCAGTTCAGCCTTTCACAAATGACATCCGGGAAGGTACCTAACGCTAACATCGTACACCACGTAGGACTGGTGTCCACACATATAATTATACCCTCAGCATATATGCTAACGAGGGTATATACTCCTTCATACTGGCAAAATGTGCCAGTATGGTTTCAGACCCCAATACGTTTGGAAGAAATCCGTTTCAGACAATTTGGAGTCGATTTAGCAATGTCCGTCCGTCTGTCTGGGTGGCTTAATCTCGAACGGATTCACCGATTTGGTCCAACATTTGGCTTTCGTAATATTTTGTCCAAACTTAGTT
Source organism: Musca autumnalis (assembly GCF_047663935.1). Classification (NCBI taxonomy): domain Eukaryota; kingdom Metazoa; phylum Arthropoda; class Insecta; order Diptera; family Muscidae; genus Musca; species Musca autumnalis. The sequence continues at coordinate 48,968,663 of NW_027411977.1, forward strand.
TAAGTTCGAAGATAGGCTATATCGGCCCAAAATTATGCGCAAAAATTATGCGCACGACAACTCTGGAAGGCAGTAACTAATTTGGTCCATACTTTACACATCGTAATATTTCTACCAGACATAGATAAAATAGGAATATTGACTATATCGATTCACTCCTTCCCACACAACATTTCGGAAATTTGTAGTTTAAGGCGTCCTGTCGAATCCTTTTGATTTTTTTGTAGCGCCTTGTATTCATGGGCAAGACCATAATCCCTGAGAAAATGACCTGAAAGCTGTAAAAATCGGCTATGATACTATCTGTTGTGGATGGAGCGCGCGGTAACTCTCGAACGGATAAACCGATTCGATCCGAAATTTGGCAATCGTAATATTTTTCCCAAAGTTAAATCAAGTTCTGAGATGGGCCTTGTCGGTCCACTCCTTTCGGTAACTCCCCCATAAAAGTTCGAACCACAAAAGTTCGAAAAACTCGAAGGTAGTAACCGATTTGGTCCATACTTTGGACATCGTAATATTTCTACGAGACATAGATCAGATTAGAATATGGAATATATATGTCAACTCCTTGGGATACTTCCCACACCAAATTTCGGAAAAGTGCAGGTTAGGACCACCTCTCAAATCGTTTTGATTTTTCTTTTACCATGGTACAAGTGGCAAGTCCATACTTATTGGGAAAATGATCCAAAAACTGTAAAAACCCCTGCGGACAGCATGTGTGGTGCCTGGTGCGCACAACAACTCCCGAACCGAATACAGCGTTGGTCCACACTGCATATCGTAATATTTCTTTGAATATTAGATGAAATTCGAAGATGGTGCTTACAGGTCCACTACTTCTGGTAGTGTACAAGTATTTTCAGGGGCACGCCCCTACTTCCTGAGAAAATGGACCGAAAGGTGTAAAAATCCCAATGCACCTTTGTTGGGGCTGGAGCGCACGATAACTCTCGATCCGATGAAATGATTTGGACCAAAATTTGGCCTTGGTAATATTTTGTCCAAACTTAGTTTAAGTTCAAAGATGGGCCATATCGGTCCACTCCTTCAAGTTCAAAACACAAAAGTTCAAAATTTTTCGCTAAAATGGTGAGCACGATTACTTTCGAAGACAGTAATCGATTTGGTCCATACTTAGGTTAGGTTAGGTTGAAAAGAGGGGCGAATATAAGAATCGCCACATGCCCGTATGGGGCATACACTTAAGCCAGTATAGGCCTGTTGTGCGCTCTAATTTCGGAAGCCTAAGGGGAATAAATTTTTTATTGCTTAATTTATTGAAAAGAAAATAAATTTATCAGTTAAGAAATTCTGTGCCATTGACATAATCTCTTAAGTTTTTGAACTCGCTTGCCCTAATTTGGTGGAGTTCTGGTATAGTGTTATTTCCTAGAAATTGGTTTCTTAGCGTCGCGAAGGCTGGGCAATGACAGAGATAGTGTTCCAACGTTTCGTCGTCTTCTCCGCATGCTCTGCATTCGCTGCTTTCTGCACAACCGATTTTGTGCAGGTGTGCTTGTAGCCCTAGGTGTCCTGTAAAGATGCCTGTCAGTCTACTAATGTCTTTTTTACTCATTTGAAGGAGTTCCTTTGTTTTATCCTGGTCTGGGTTTCCCCAGAGGATTTTTGTATTTTTCCCTTTCTCTTCAGTATTCCAGAGGGATGTATGGGCGTTTTCTGCCCATGCTTTTAACTCTAGACGCGCCGCTTTTAAAGGCTTAGCATTATCTAGGCTTATCGTAGCTTGCTCTCTGGCTTGCCTTGCCAAGGAGTTGGCTATCTCGTTACCCCTAATCCCTTTATGTCCTGGTACCCATATAATGTTAACAGAACCATGGTGGGAGTAGTCGTTGATTGATTTTTTACACTGCAGGACAGTTTTTGATTTCACCGTCTTGCTTGTTATTGCTTTAATTGCTGCTTTACTGTCCGTTAGGATGTTTACAGTGATTGGCCTTGTGTTAGCTTTAAACCAGTTCAGACACTCTGTGATCGCTCGGATTTCGGCCTGTAGGATCGTATTATGATCCGGCAGTCGAAGGGAGATTCTAGTTTCCTGGTCTTCGATATATAGACCCAGACCCGTTCTCCCCCCTAGAACGGCCCCGTCTGTGAACCCACAGCTTCCAGTTGGCATCCGTTCTAGGGTTCCATCGATCCACATGTCCCTGTCTGGTATTAAAATTTCACACAAGGCGGATTCAATTGTTTCAGGTATACGGTCTGATACAATATGATCTATTGACTCACCCGTTGTAACCTGTAATATGTTTTGGTGGTATGTTTGGTGGTCTCTTACGATCCACTCGTTCATCGACTTAAGTCTTATAGCTGCGATGGCTGCCTCATACCTTACCTGAATTTCTATTGGGTGGACAAATAAAATTGTCTCTAAAGCCCTAGTTGGTGTAGTCCTCATTGCCCCGCTAATACTTAAGCAGCACGTTCTTTGGACTTTTTGCAGTACTTTTACGTTGCATTTCTTGTCCGTAGCTGTCCACCATACGACAGAAGCGTAAGTTAGAATCGGTCTAATTACGCTTCTGTATAACCAGTGTGTCATCCTAGGATTGAAACCCCATTTTGAGCCTATAGCTCTTCTGCAGGTTGACCAACATCTGTGGGCTTTATTAGCCCTTTCCTGAATATGGTCTCTCCATTTAAGTTTCCTGTCTAGAATTACTCCCAGGTACTTAATTGTTGGAGAAATGTTTATCATCTTATCTAGGAAAACGGGTTCTTCGTAAGCTCCTATTTTCGTTTTCCTAGTGAATAGACATAATTCTGTTTTTTCCGGGTTGACATTTAGACCTCTCGGTCTAGCCCAGTTGTATGCTATTTTTAGAGCCGTTTCGACCCTTCTACAGAGTATATTTGGATTCTTTCCCCTAAGAAGTATTATAACGTCGTCTGCATAGCAGATGGGTTCAAATCCTTCGTCGGTTAAGTTCCTTAGTAGACTATTTATGGTGGTAACCCATAGGAGAGGTGATAGTATTCCTCCCTGTGGCGTCCCCTGACCAACTTTGTCTCTTTTTGTTACGTCTTGTAGCGCGCAGCTTATCCATCTATTCCTTAGCATGTGGTCTATCCAGTGCCTCAAGGCCCGGTTTACCTGAAACTCGTCTAAGGAGTGGATTAGCGTTTCGGTGCTGACGTTGTTGAACGCTCCTTCGATGTCGATGCAAACTGCGAGAGTATACAATTTCATCTCGAAGGTTCTCTCTATGTGGTGTACTACCTCATGTAATGCGGTTTCCACTGATCTACCTTTTACGTATGCATGTTGATTGTACTTGAGCATATCGTTAGGGATGTTACTCTTTATCATGGTGTCGACCGTCCGTTCCATTGTTTTGAGTAAGAATGAAGTTAAACTTATCGGACGATAAGATTTTGGTATTGCATAACTTGACTTGCCGGGCTTGGGAATGAATACTACCCTTGCCTCTTGCCAGGCCAATGGAGTATACGCAAAGTTTAAGCAAGCATTGAAAATCTCGACCAGATTGGACGAAATATAGTCCACTTCCCTTTGAAGTAAGGCTGGGAAAATCTGGTCTGGTCCCGCTGCTTTGTATGGTGAGAAGCTCATTATTGCTTCTTTAATCATCAAGTTGTTGATTTTTGGTGCTTCTTCTGATGCATAAGCTATCTCCATCGGTGACACTGTATGTGCCGTAGTACTCGACGGGAAGTGCGTTCTCATCAGAAGGCTTAGAGTTTCCTCGGCTGTTTCCATCTTTTTACCCGTCTCATCAACCAGAAGCTCGGGTTGTGAGTGAGTTTTAGATAGAAACTTTTTAATTTTAGAGACGTCATTCACGCTATCTACCTGTTCACAAAAAAGCTTCCAGGAGTTCCGTTTGGCGTTTCTTGTCATTTTGTTGTATTCTTTTAGTTTTGTTTGGTAGTTGTCCCAGAATACAGCTGCTTTTTTACGTTTTGCCCTATTGTAAAGTCTTCGGACCTCTTTGCCTTTGTTACGAATTTCCCCTGTCATCCAGGGTTTTTCGTAGGCAGATTTCCTCTCTCGAAGTGGACAACTTTCTTCGAAAGACCTTACTAGAGCCTCTGTTAGTTTATTGACATTCCTATCAATATCTTCTTTGCTTAGGCAAACCTCAACTTCTTGCCCTAGTCTATCTTTAACTTGTTTTCCGAATTTAGCCCAATTAGTTTTGGATTTATTTCGGAAAGTTATCGGATTCGGCGGTGGCCTTGATATTTTAAACCTAATATACCTATGGTCAGAGAAGGAGTGTTCCTTTGAAACTCTCCACTCATGTACCTCGTTTATTAGATTTTCTGAACATATTGTTACATCTAATACTTCCTCCCTAACTCTGTTAACAAAGGTTGGTGTATTTCCTATGTTAAGGGTTATCAGGTCGTTAGTATTCAAAAATTCTAGAAGGGCTTGACCCCTCTTGTTAGTATTAGTACTACCCCACGAAATGTGGTGAGAGTTAGCATCGCTACCTACTAGTACTTCGTTACCTGTTTGCTTGATTTTCCTCACCAGTTGCTGTAGCTCCGACGAAGGTGGTAATGTCGGCGAGTCGAACGGCAGGTAGATTGATGCGAGGTATATATTACCATTCCCTTGCTTCAACACTGTGGCGTCCGAGGTTGACAACTCTGGGGAGAAAAGAAAGCATAAGTTTTTATGGCATATAATACAGGTCCTCGGTCGGTTTCCTGTATTAGCGTAAAAGAGTTGGTAATTAATGTGGTTTAGTCCGGAAACCTTGTTCTTTACGGTCCAAGGTTCCTGGATTAAACCGATGTGTATTTTACCTTTGTTTATTTTATCCATCAGGGCTTGAGTTGCCGTTTCGCTCCGATGGAGGTTTATCTGGATGACCTCAATCATGAGTCATCCAGTAAGCGTGCTTCTTGGGAGTCGCTGAGGGCTTCGACCCCCTCTTCGGAATTGCTCGGTGGTTTGTCCTCCTTGCTGGTTTGGTGGGCATCCTCTTCTTCTTCCCCGGCTCGTGCCCTTCCAACTTTAAAGGTGACTGCATTACAGATGTAGTACGCCTTACCCTTTGTCTTTGTAAGACTGGATAGTGAGAGGTCGTCAATTCCAACCACAAGGAGAGTGCCATCCTCTTTCTCCTCCCTGTGGAAGACTTCCCACCTCTTCACTTCCAAGGTCTCATTTTGCTTGCCAAAGACCTCGAGCATGCGTTCTGTCTCGAACTTGCAGCCATACCCTTTGACGTAAACCGTCGCTTTAGTCAGATGAGGTATCTCGTCCTTCCTCACCAGCTTCAATTTTCCGCCTTCCCAAGGAGTTGTCACACTGTTGATGACTTCCTCGAGAGCGGCCGGGTTCGCGTGCGGTCCCAAGTGGTATACTAAGAGGTCCCCTTTGAGCTCGCTGCTGACTATTTTTATTGGCCCACTCTTTAGAATGTGTTCCAGTATTTTATCGCTGACCATATTTTCGATGGCCTGCTGGTGTTCTTTAGGTAATCTGCCGGACCCTCTACTGGTATCGATCACTGCATAGCACCTCTCGTCCCTGTAGTTCTTCCTGGCCACCTTGGCGTAAGTAGATGGCGGCTCCGAGCCAGTCTCTGCGCCCATCTTCCTCTTCTGGAAGGCCCTGGGCTTCTTATCAGAGCCCTTGGTACTTCCAGAGGATTCCGCGGTCGCGCTCACCTTCTTCGTGCCCGAGCACTCCTTTTCGCCCTCCGTCGAAGGGTTCTTTGGGCAGTCTCCTTCGCGTGGGTTTTGAGAGGAATTGCTTGGGGCATTTGATGGTGGGAAGCTCATTTTCTTCTTACTTGGTTTGGCGGTATTTTCTTCCTCTGGAGATCTAATCCTCTTCGCCGCTTCCGAGGAAGTGGAGGGATTGTTGATCTCTTTTGGTGCGGCCCGCTGTTTTTTGTTTAGCTGTGCCTGGATCCTCTGGTACCTACGTCTCTGGGCTCCAGTCCACCGAACTTTTTTCTCCGTTGTAAGTTTAGATATGCTTTCGCTTACCTCTTCTACCATCTTGTGGACTTCCTCGTTAACGGGCTTCTCCACAACGGCGGTGTTGATTTTGCAACTGCTGTCTGATTCGGAGTCAGGGTCGCTCCCATCCTCGGATGGCTGGGTCCAGATTAAACTCTCCCTTCGCTTCCCTTTCTCCTCATCTTTTTTACCTTTCGGTTGCGTGCTTGTAGCAGTACCGTCGACCACAGATGCCAAGGCACCCACATCTGTGGGAGATGTTTGCTCACGATCGCTTGATGACGACGAGGTGTGACTCGCAGGCAGATCACTATTCCCCGCCGGTACTGGGTTATTTAGGCCCTGCACCGTAACTTTTATTCCTTCTTTGTCCTCCATGTTTGTTTTTTGTTTTAGGGGAACACCCCCGTAGTCAGTTTTTTGTCCGCGGGAACCTCAGAGGTTCCAGAGGTAGGTGGTCGTGCCACTCCACCCTAGACGGGTCATGTCACAAGTGATTTCCCTCGTAAATGATAGAGTAGCCCGACCATCCACCTCCCCCTATCCGCCGGTGGGGACGCGCCCGGTAGGAGAACTGACAAACACCCTCGGGTGGTCCATACTTTGCACATCGTAATATTTTACGATCCATACATCAGGTTTCAATATGGGCTATATCCGTCCACGGCTTCGGGTACCTTCCACACAAAAATGCCCATTACGAAGGTACAAGTTTTTTCAGGAGCATGTCCATACATATTTCCTGAGAAAATGACTAGAAAGCTGTATGCTATGCTTTAAAAAAAACCTATATGGTGTCCATATGTAGTGGCTGGTTCGCACGACAACTCTCGAGCGAATGAACCGAATTGGTCCAAATTTTGGCCTTAATATTCTGTCCAAACTTACTTTAATTTCGAGGTTGGACCATATAAGTGTACTCCTTTAGATACTTCCCCACAACATTTCGGATAAGTGCAGTTTCACAGCTGTTATTGAATCGTTTTGATTCTTTTTGTAACCACTTGTATTCGACGGGCAAGTCCATACTTCCTGAGCAAATGGTGTAAAAGCTGTAAAAAAAACCCCTGGCACAATGTGTAGTGGCCGGAACACACGATGACTCTCGAACGGATTGGCCGATTCGAGCCAATATTTAGTCTTCGTAATATTTAGTCCAAACTTATTTTAAGTTTCAATATGGGCACTACCGGTCCACTTCTTCCAATACCTCCCCCCCCCTTAATGGTACGCCCGATTACTTTGAACGCAGCAAACGATTTGGTCTAAATTTTGAATTTCCTAATATTAATTCAACAGTAGTTTAACACCGAAAATTGCCATATCGGATAGTTAACTCCCCAACAAAATTTGAACATTTTTGTTTATGTTCAGTTTAGGATCTGTTGAAGGATTCTTTGGAAAATTATACCGTTACTTCAAGTTGCGTCTAAGTTATACGATGACCAAAGGGTCGCCCGCAGCCGCGAGAGCCCTGTTGTTACTCCCTTTGACAAAAATCCTCTCTCCACCCATAAAAAATATGTTCTAACATAAGAAATATGTTGGTTACCAAACAAATAAAATTGAGATATATACAAAATGTTGCAAACATATATTTGTTTGGACACAAACAAATAATGTTTGGATCCAAAATTATTTATTTGTTTGCAACCAGTTCCAAACAAATATTTGTTTGGATCCAAACATATTTCTAACATATATTTTTCTTCGTGAAGCCGGTATTAGTTCTGTCACATACGCTGATGATGATATATCAGATACTTTTTTACTTGTTTAGTTAGAATTTAACAAGATTTCTCGCAGCTTGGAAAACACTGTTTTTATCAGTCAACCATCTATGAATCAATTAAATTGTTGTCATTTTGTTTATTTTTGTCCTCCTACTTTGTTTATAGCAGTAATACATGATTAATGTTTTAAATCAAGTTGCATTTTGTCTTAATATGATCATTATTGGTCGTGCTGCAACAACAACAAAAATATTGGATTGCATTGTATCCCCCAATTGATATTAACAAAAAAAAAAAAAAAACAAACGCATATAAACAATGCATGACTACATGACTCGAGATATACAGCTGGATGCAATGATTCGTTTTTTTTTTGTTGGTGTTTTTTTTTTCAAAGACACAAAACCAAGAAGACATTGTCAAATGACGGAAATGCAATTTTTAATCATTTAACAATTTACTTGTTTATTCACGACTATTTTACAAAATTTCAACTTATACAAATTAAACAAAGGTCGTTTGATTCAACAAATTAGTATTCAATTAAAAAAGAGAGGACGGATGGATCCGTACAAAAATTAAACCTTATTTGGTTAATTAGCTATAGGAGAATTAAAAAATACATGTACATACATATGTATGTAATTACGTATGTTTGTGTACAATAATTAAGACAACGACACACATTGCAATTACATTTTGGGATGCCATAAAATTAATTGTAATTAAATAGTTGCATTTCCCACATAAAATAACTTCAACAAACAATCGAATCGAATAGCTACAACTTGCCTATCAGCTACCCGCTTTGTAAAGTGACAACTTCTTTCGCTGTCATTTGCTTCATTGTTGTTTATTATTTTCAACTTTATGAGTTTTTCGATTAACCGAAATTAAGAAAAAAAAAAACAACTGTAACAACCACAACATTGGGAATTGTTTTTTTGGTGACTTCTAAAAATTCGGGTGGCTATTCATTTATTAGCACCTATCATAAAACTGGTTTTGATGTTTGGTATTTTTTTTTCTCAAACTGTGTCATTTTAATATTCCAACGATTTTTTTTTTATTCGATTTCAATCAACAGTTTGACACCCACAGAATCATTAGTTTGCATGTTTTTCTTAACGCTCTATAAACAAACAGAAATGTTGCCAATGAATAAATTGAGATTATAATTTCGGTTTCGATTGATATTTTTTCATCGACTGTCTAATTATGAGACAATTAAAATGCTTCTGACACGGCATTAATAATATGAAAAAAGGGCCTAGAAAGTTGGTATTGACAATCGTGCGACAGCTTTGACTACCGGCTTTGTTTATGTCAGTTTTAAATAGCTTATATAAAAACAAACGTTCTGTTTTAAACACGTAAGTAAAAAAGATAAAAAATATTAATGAATCAAAATAGTTACTAAAGTAATAAGGAATTCCAAATACATTAAAGATATCTTTTTACATAAAAACCACCCAGAAAATGCACGTGTTAGACGGGAAATTCAAGATTATAAAGTAAAGTGAGCAAACGTTATATTAGGGACCGAGTTTATATAATTATATACTGAGCATGGACTTTGCATAGCACTATATTTCTTTTATCCCAACATGAGGTCAACAATGAGTTCAATGTACATTGTGCAAAAAGGACAAGAATTCAAACAAAATTTTCAACTTAACTTTTAGGCGTTTGTGGGGTAGGTTTCATAATTATTCCACTGACAGATCTAATCAACACAGTCTACACAAAGAAAACAAAATCCTTCATATGTTGCAGGAATACATCTTGGGTGGGATCACTGCAACTTTCGTGCCACTACCGAGAGAAGTATGAAGAAAAAAATTATGGAGTTGTAAAACTTTATTGCGAGACAAGTGGCCATTGGGGTTTTGACATCTTTCGGGCCATTTTCTCAGAAAGTATGGGCTTGCTCTAGAAATAGACTTGTACCGTCGTAGTAGGGCCTCGAGAACAACCCTTTTCAGAAAAAATCAAAAAAATTTGAGATGAGGTCTTAAACTGCACTTTTCCAAAATTTTTTGTGGGAGGTCCTCGAAGGAGTTGACCGACATAGTTCACTTTCGTTTACTTGAACTCAATGTACATATCGCTCATTTACTCAAAGAGCGACACATCTCAAAAAATCAAGTTTCGAGAAAAACGCGTTTTAAGTTGGAGATGGAAATTTGACTTCCCAATTTTAAAAGGCTATTACAGATAAAATTAAATAACCACTTAAACCATGTTTTCAAAGAGCTATCCAGATATCAGTGCTAAATTTCTGTGCAAGATCAAGCATGATGGAAGTGTTTTAGTGCTCCATAATCTCAAAAGGAATGGACCGATATAGACCATGAGGGTGCCATAGGGGGTTTTTACAGCCTTCGGGATATTTTCTCAAGAATTATGGACTTGCCCTTGAAAAAACATTTACCATCCTAATTGAGGCAGCTAAGGTAAGTTGCTTCAACAAAAATCAAAATGATTCGATAGCAGGTCTTAAAGTGAACTTATTCGAAATTTTGTGTGGGAGGTACCGGATGTCGTGGACAAATATAGTCCATATTCGAACCTGATCTATATATGGTAGATATATTAGGATTTGTAAAGTGTGGACCAAATCGGCCACTCCCTTCAAGAGTTATCCTGAACGAGTGGACCGATATAACCCATCTTGGAACTTAAACTAAGTTTGGACAAAATATTACGAAAGCCAAATTGTGGACCGAATCGGTTGATCCGTTCGAGAGTTATCGTGCGCTCCAGCCAGCCAGACAGACAGACGGACGGACATGGCTAAATCAACTAAGTTTAAGTTCGACCGATATAACCCGCTCCACTCCTTCCGGTACCACACAAAAGTTCAAAAGTATTCGGAAAAATTGTGCGTACGATAACTCTTGAAGGGAGAAACTGATTTGCTCCAAACTTTGTACATCACTTCAAGACCTCCTCGAATCACTCTGATTTTTGTTGAAACAACTTGCATTCGCTCCCTCCATTACGACGCTAAAAGTATTTTCAGGGGCAAGTCCACACTTCTTGAGAAAATAGTCCGAAAGGCGTAAAAAAAAACATCTTTGGCACCATATATAGTGGGTGGAGAGCACGATAACTCTTGATAACTCCCCACAAAAGATCAACATTTGTGTCTAAGTGCAGTTTATGGTCTGTTCGAAGATCCTTTGGAAATGTATACCGATGGTGTTCGTTGTGGTCCTGTGTACAGCCGTATTATGTTTTCCATAGAAAAGTCTATGCTTCCTGGAATACGAGTCCAAAAGTTATACGATGACCCACTGAAATGACTAGTGGGCGCGATATCTATTGAAAAGATATGACTCTCAAAATAAGATTTTCACATTTGAACTTGCCGACGAAAATGTGGATTAGGATTAAAGTTCCAAAGTGCTGCGGAGGAGGTACTTCAAGGAATGGACCCATATAGTCCAATGGACTATATAGTCCAATGGTCCAATGGACTATATCAGTCCATTCCTTCAAATACCTCCTCCGCAGCACTTTGGAACTTTAGTCCTAATCCACATTTTTGTCGGCAAGTTCATAAAAAAGGTTTATCGGGACAAGCAATTCATAATGATATGGTGAATGTGTTAGGTGAAAGTGTTCCTTCATATGCAACAGTAAAAAATTGGGTTGCTGAATTTAAACGTGGTCGTACAAGCATTGAAGATGAACCACGTACTGGACGTCCAAAAACAGGAACAACAACAGAAATTGTAGCCAAAGTGCATGATATGGTATTAAATGATCGACGAATAAAAGTGCGTGAAATTGCTAATATCATGGGCATCTCAAATGATCGAGTCCATTTAATTTTGCATGAAGAACTACAGATGAAAAAGCTTTCTGCAAGATGGGTGTCGCATTTGTTAACAGTCGATCAAAAACGCATAAGAATGAACATTTCTCAAGCTTGTTTGGATCGTTTTAAGCGAAATAAAATGGATTTTAAGCGTCGTTTCATAACTGTTGATGATACATGGATCAACCACTATACTCCAGAGACATAATAACAATCCAAACAATGGATTGAAGCTGGAGGAAGTGCCCCAAAGAAGGCAAAAACAATTCAATCGGCTGGTAAGGTTATGGCAACGGTTTTTTGGGACTTCAAAGGTATTTTATTGATTGACTATCTGCAAAAGGGTAAAACAATAAATTCAGAGTACTATTGCAACCTTTTGGATCAATTAAATATACAAATTCGAGAAAAACGTCCTGGCTTACAACACAAAAAAAAAAATAATTTTTCATCAAGACAACGCACCAGCGCACAAGAGTGTTTTAAAAATTGCTAAAATCAACGAATTAAAGTACGAGTTGCTTGACCACCCACCTTATTCTCTTGATTTAGCTCCCAGTGACATTTACTTGTTCCCAAATCTAAAAAAAAATCCTTGCTGGCAAGCGTTTTACCTCAAATGAAGATGCAATTACAGTTGTAAACCACTATTTTGAAGACCTTGAGGAAAACTATTTTAATCAAGGGATAGAATTGCTAGAAAAGCGTTGGACTAAGTGTATTGAAGTTTCAGGAGATTATATTAAAAAATAGAAATATTTTTGGAAAACTAACTATTCTCTTTCATTGATAGGCTAAGAAGTTTCCGAACCGCCCTCGTCTAAGTTTGTTTTGGTAAAAATTCATGTAACACCGCGAAATATTCGTCGGATACCCCCAATGTGGTATACCAATCTTCATATCTCGGCGAGATAAAGCAATTATGAGATGTGTGTCCGTCCGTCCGTACGTGTGTCCGTCTGTCCATTATAAATTGTAATCAAACTCCAGGCCGCAAGTATGGAGGTCACTTTCACATCAGAATAGATCGCAATTTTAATTGGTGATGATCGTGAAATATTTAGCGGGTGAAATGGACCAAAAACATAATTTTTATACGATTTTGCTCTGTAGGTTGCAATAATATTGCCTCGAAATTTTAAATAAGGTAAGAGAATATGACAAAGAAGAAGCTTGAATTTTGAGATGGCGATCAGATAATATTTAGAGGGTTAAATGGACCACAACTTTTGTGTGAAAATTGTGAACAATTTTAATTTACAGCTTATATCTTCCGAGCAAGTAAGCTATACTTGGAAGAGGAACGCTTGACCTTTCTATTGATTTCAATTGTGTTGGTGTACATGATAAAACAACAGAGTTACAGTTATTTGTTTGTATATTTATCATAAACACGCTAGAGTTCGCAATTATAGCTCAATAATAACGAAATTTTGCACGAGGTAAACGTTTAGATAGAAGAAAATACTTACAATTTTGGATGATGATCTGATATTATTTAGCGGGTGAAATAGACCATTACTTTTGTATGAAAAATACAAAAAAATATTTTGGTCTATATTTTATTACCTGTAGGGCTTATGCCGGCAAAGTAAACTACATATTAAAGCTATAACCAAAAAAAATACCGCCACATAGCCGTGTAGAGCATGGAAAACTATTATGAAATACGGTGTAAATTTTTCTCTATCGCGAAAAAAGTTTCCGCACCAAATGCATTGAAGTTAAGTAATGCATTTTTTAACTTTATCTGTTATAACAACATATTTGCTTTATATTAAAATTTTTATTTTTTTTAATCTAATTTAAAATCATTATCAAACCGTTCTGGACCAATTTGTTCTCAAATCGCGCCATTTCGGACCATATTAGGATTTTTTGACACTATTGCAATTTTTGGTTTTTCTTTATAAACTCGTGAATTTTATGTTTATATTTTTTTAACCTATCGTAAAAGGGAATATGGGGTCATTTGCAACGAATTCGCGAAAGTTACAGGCTGTTTTTGTTGACTTTGCCTGTGAGAATCATATTTGTTTTCTACAAAAATACAACACCAGTACCATGTGGGGAATTTTGTCCTAATAATGAAAACGCGTTTCTAAGATCGATTCGGTAAAAAAGTCTCCGCACCAACTTTGATTACTAAAACCCTTTTGATGCTTTTTCTACTTATAATTTTAAATTTGCTTTGTTTGAATAAATATGTATAGAAAAAAATACAATTCTCACAGGCAAAGTCAACAAAAATAGCCTGTAACTTTCGCGAATTACTTGCAAATGACTCCATATTCACTTATCCGATAGGTTAAAAAATATAAACGTAAAATTCACGAGTTTATAAAGAAAAACCAAAAATTGCAATGGTGTAAAAAAATCCTAATATGGTCCGAAATGGCGCGATTTTAGAACAAATTGGTCCAGAACGCTTTGATAATGATTTTAAATTAGATTACAAAAAAATAAAAATTTTAATGAAAAGCAAATATGGCCTTATGACAGATAAAATTAAAAAATGCATTACAGAACTTCAATGCATTTGGTGCGGAAACTTTTTTCGCGGTAGAGAAAAATTGACACCGTATTTCATAATAGTTTTTCATGCTCTACACGGCTATGTGGTGGTATTTTTGATATTTGCAAAAAAGTGCAAAAAGTTATATCCCTAATATACACTTTCATACGGGCAAAATGTGCCTCATCGAAATAATGGTTTTAGACCCCAAGTATGTTTGGACGCAATGTGTTTCAGACAATTTGGAGTCGATTGAGCAATGTCTGTCCGTCGGTCTGTCCGGCTGGCTGGAGCGCACGATAACTCTCGAACGGATCTACCAAAATTTGGCTTTCGTCACATTTTGTCCAAACTTAGTTTATGTTCGAAGATGGGTTATATCAAAAGTTCGAAGTATGGACCCAATCGGTCCACTCTTTCGAGTACCTGCCACACAAAATTTGGGATAAGTTCAGTTTAGGACCTGCTCGCGAATCGCTTTGATTTTTGTTTTACCAACTTGTATTCACTGCCCCACTACGACGGTACAAGTTTCATCAGGGGCAAGTCCACACTTCCTGAGAAAGTAGCCTGAAAGTTGCAAAAAAAACCCTATGACACCGTGTTTAGTCGTTTTAGCGTAAGATAATTCTCGAACGGATCGGCCGATTCGGTCCAAAATTTGGCCTTAGTAATATTTTGTCCAAACATAGTTTAAGTTCGAATATAAGCCATATCGGTACACTCCTTCAGGTACCTCCCCCAAAAAAGTTCAAAAATGTTCGGAAAAATTGTTCGTACGGTAACTCTTGAAGGAAGTGGCCGAATTGGTCCATACTTTAAACATCCTAATATAACTACCAGATATAGATCAGGTTCAAATATGGATTATATTTGTCCACTCCATCCGGTACCTCCCACACAAAATTTCGGATAAGTTCACTTTAAGACCTGCAATCAAATCCCTTTGATTTTTGTTGAAGCGATTAGCATTCGCTACCTACATCGATTTGGTCCAATATTTGGTCTTCGTCATATTATATCCAAACATAGTTTCATGAGCCAATACCGGTCCACAACTTCCGGTAATTCTCCTCAATATTTAAAAAATTTCACTAAAATGCTAGGACGATATCACTATCAATGGGGCAACCAATTTGGTCCAAACTTTGGATCTCCTAATATTTTGTCAAAATTTAGTTTAACTTCTAAAATGGCCCATATCGGTCCTCCCTAAGGGTATATCCGCCACAAAAGTTCAACATTTATGTCTAAGTGCACTTAATTCCTAATCTTCATTTTTGTCCGCAAGTTCAAATGTCCAAAAAGAACCACAAAATTCTGAAGAGACCTTAAATACATTCGATCTGTCCGTAGGTGAAAGTATCACTTCGCATTGGCTGAGGGTATATATCAGTCGGCAAAGCCGACTGACACTTTTTTACTTGTTTTCTTAGAATATAGAAAACTCATTCGCAAAGAACTATCCATATACATATATCTAGGTTTTAGTCTAGCCTCCATGAATCGGTACCGCCCATTTTTATATATTTCGAGGATTTTTTTTTTAATTTTTGAACCAATATAAAATATAAAATCACCATGAGAAAATTATCAATATAAAGAGATTATCATCAGTTAAGATAATATCTGATCCTCCTGGGAATAAGCCTTAGCGTAGGGGAAGAGCTTAGTGTACGTACTTACTTAGCTGGCCCATTACAGAACATTTGTTCCATAGAACGAACTAAGAAGAGATCTCCAATTCTCTCTGTTTAGTGCTTCCCTTTCTGGAATACCGCGCCTTGCCATCTCTTCACCCACTTGTTTGGGCCATCTATACTTTGGCCTGCCAATTCTGCGTGCACCGCCATGTGGCTCGAATTTATACGCCTTTTTAGCGGGTTCATCATCGCTCATTCTTATTATATGGCCTAGCCAACGCAATCGCTGCATCTCGATACGTTTAACTATATTGATGTCGTTATAAGGCAGATACAGCTCGTGGTTCATACGTCGTTGATATTCACCCTCAACGCAGATTAATCCGTAGATCTTTCGAAGAATTTTTCTCTCAAGCACGCCAAGCACTGCCTTATCTGCTTGCGCAAGTACCCAGGCCACACATCAGCACGGGTAGTATCAGTGTTTTGTAAAGCGTTATTTTTGTTCGACGAGTTGTGGCTTTGTTTTTGAATTGCTTACTTAAGCCAAAGTAGCATGCAGTGGTCAATGTTTTGCCATTGTCCTGATATGTTATCGGGACGGAAGTGCTTTGATTAAGCAGTCTATGTTTGCACCTCGGAACGATCGTACATCCAACATGCTTGATACATGTCTACCATCTATCACAACGTGATCAATTTGATTTCTTGTTCTTTGATCTGGCGACAGCCTGGTGCCCTTATGAATATCGAGATGCTTAAATCTGATACTGCTAACTACCATGTTTCTTGCAGCTGCAAAGTCTATCAGCCTCATGCCATTGTCAGATGTTTCACTGTGGAGACTGAATTTCCCGACTGTTGGGCCAAAGATATTCTCCTGTCCATTTTTGGCATTAAAATCGCCTAGTATAATTTTAATGTCATGGGCAGGGCATCGGTCATAAGTTTCTTCTAAGCGCTCGTAAAATATATCTTTGGTCTGTTCGTCCTTGTCTTTAGTGGGACAATGAGCGCAAATAAAGCTGATGTTGAAGAATTTAGCTTTTATTCGAATTACAGCAAGTCTTTCATTCACTGCGGTGAAGCTGGAGACCAGATGTTTTAACCTCCGACCAACTACAAATCCGCAACCAAACTCATGCTTTGTGTTATGGCAGCTATAATACAGTGCGTCACCTTTAGGTGTTGTTGTGACGCCTTTCCCCTTCCATCGTATTTCCTGTATGGCAGTAATGTCGGCCTTGTACTTTTCATGTACATCTGCCACTGCGTAAACTGAACTTTCTCTATAAAGAGTGCGAACATCCCAGGTGCAGATTCTCAGATCATGGTCCTTAAAACGTTTGCGGGGTTCGTGAACTTTAGAGGGGGTTGTTTTTCTACTCTTGAACGAACGGCAAATGTTAGCTCACTACCTTTAACGGGTGTTAAAGGCGGTTCCCCAGGTGACACCACGGGGAGGTCAGTGTCCACTTGAGATGAAAGAGGGACCGAGATAAATCCTGGGCTTTGCCATCCCATCAAAATTAAATGTAAGTGATTCCATGTGAAATCATGATTTCACTGGTTCTTTTGCATGAGTGCGAAAGGATTCGTGAAAGATTGGATCTTTTTCATCGAATTTTCATGAGTGCAATTGAAGTCGTGAAAGATCCGATCTTTTTCATCGAATTTTCATGAGTGCAATTGAAGTCGTGAAAGATCCGATCTGTTTCATCGAATTTTCATGAGTGCAATTGAAGTCGTGAAAGATTTGATCTTTTTCATTGAATTTTCATGAGTGAAATTGCAGTGGTGAAAGATCCGATCTTTGTCATAATATTGTCATGAGTTTAAATAAATTGATAAGTACCCGCACAATAAATTATCAGATACTCATGTACCCGAAAAATGGTGTACTTGCAAAAGTAATTGTTAAAATGAAAATAAAAGTCAGATGGAAGTGAACGATAGTGGCAAGATTTATATACTTTAATTAAAAATACATACAATGTAAATTGATATAAAACAAAAGACAAATATTTTTTTTTGTGTTTGGAAACCTGTTTCGTTCTGTGGATATAAAAAGAAGTATGAAAGAGACCCGGTCTATAAACCACGAGCTTCACCAGCCGAACAACACCGATATATTAAAACATATCGAGCTGCAATTATTGGGTTGGCTGGGCCATATCAACAGGATGGATAAAGATGCCACCGGTATATTAATACGAGCCATTTGACGTTACGCCACCCGAGGGAAGAACAAAACTCCAATGGAAAGATGAAGCTCGATATGATATCACAAAGCATGGCAAATTTATACTAGATTTCCCAAATGATGAGCTTGGTTCAGAGATTGACACATCATAATTTATCGAATATTGGAAAAACGGAACCCCCCAAGTTGAAAGAAATATCTTGCAGCCATCGGAAGAGATAAATATGATATTGCAGGTTAATATAATATATAATTTTGAAAATTACACAAAAATAAAGAAAGTAACATCTGGCGATACAAATCATCTGTGCATTGTATTCTTATTAATTCAACAAATTACATAATTGTATTGCAAATTTTATTTTTGATTGGCGAAAATCCGGATCCAAAGCATTGGTGCAAGAAGCCATGACAATGAACTGGTGCAAGATGCTATGATGATGAACTGGTGCAAGAAGCCATGATAATGAACTGGTGCAAAATGCCATGACAATGAATTGGTGAAAGTGTGTGTCACTCCCTTGTAAATGTCATTGGTGATTCACCTAAATTTTCACCTATGACATGTCACTTGCACCCATGATTAAACTCATGATTTGTCATCGAACATTTTGCTGGGATGTTAAAGGTCAGGACCGTTCCTTGGTATCTTCCATCCCCTACGTCACCCAGAGCTTAGTGTATAAGGAAGCTAATTGTTCCTATTTACTTCTATACAGTTCGTGGTAGAGGGTATACGAATTCGACCGAAATTAACGCTGTTCTTATTTGTTTTACATTATATTGTAGTCAAGATTTATCTTTAAAAAATATTTATCTCTGCTGACACCCTCCTCACTTTAGATTCTTTTGCTTAACCATTGCACTATGTATTTAACTTTTGCCTCAAGTAACCTAAAAAGTCTTCTAATGAACTTTATTTACAAGATTTGCTTTGTCATGTGGGTGTAAAAAGAGATTAAATACCATAAATATTAAAAAAGAGCTTACCATATTACAACATAATTTCGTTTTTAGGCCAATTGTTGACAATTCTTCAACCAAAAACATCACTTATCTTTAAAAAAAAGGAAAAAATTAAAGTATTTACTTTTTATCATATCAAATGATAAACCCTAATACCCTCTTCAAATCATCAAACAGCAGCTTTGTTTGTGGTAACTTCAAATTGAAATCTGATCTTTGGTCTATCTCTCAAGTGTTTGTTTTCTTGTTTTTTTTATTAAATAATATTTGTTTTTAGTTTACTACAATTTCCATATAATCACTAATCCATAACAGATAACAACACATCATTAATTGAGATTATGTGGGCTGTGGGTCACACACAGCAAAGGCTAGATCAGTGTACGTATGTATGTATGTGCAGCATCATCATTGAGGTTCATTTGAATTAATTTTGACGGCACAATGTCTCGAGAGACCCAAAAGATGAAAAATGCTAATATTATATTTATATGCAATATGCTAATAACTATTAATTTCAATCTATGGGAAATACGATTTCAATATCTTAGGCGGTTATTTAAAATAATTTGAAACAAATTTTAAGTGGTCTCATTAAGAGAGAGAAAATTTGAAAAACAATTTGTAATCATGAAGATTAGCAAATGAAATATGACGATAATGATGATGAGCTATTGGTCAACATAAAGAAAAATATTTAATTTGAATTCAACGTGCATAGTAGGTAAATTTCAAAAATTTTATTAGATTTTCAAAAAAAAAGATCCATTTAAGAAAACAGTTTGTGGCCTATGCAAGAAGAAATGGCCTCAGGAAAAAGGAGGAGTTTTACACCAAAAATTCTATCCCATGGTTATGGCGAGCATGAGCCATAAAAATATGTATTTTTAATGTAGAACATTTCTGAGTTTTTGTAGCTAAACAATTAAGTTAAACAAACACACTTCTCATGCCCGTTTATATTGTTTAGATATTTTAATGCATCTACAAGATTTTTAACGTGATTTTTCCCTTGGACTTCAGGCATAATAGAACAAAAAATGAACTATTAAATGACCGCAGGCCATTGAACAAGAAATTATGAAAATAAACCTGTTCCTGTTTTGACCATAAAATCAGCAGGAGTGCGGTTTCCTTCACTTACCGGGAAAATTCTATGAACAGATTTCGTAATGAAGCTTTCTTTTTGAAATAGATAGAATATGAAATTGCCAAAAGAAAAACATAAACAGCTGGATATAACACAATGACCTATACAATTTCACATAAGTTGTTGTTAATATATTTTAATCGGCTGTAATGTTTAGATGAAAATGTAAAATATAAATGTATATATATCGGGGAATATAGCTATACACACCAATGACAAGGAATTTACATTTAAAGCTTTTAAGAATTTTAAAATATTTCGAAACACCAAATACACTTAAAATGTCTCCAACTAAAGCAGGGATATTCGTTTTTATAACTCAAATTCAAACAAGGCCGTAATGTTCGGCCGAACCGAACTTTTCATTTTGGATTCACGGCTATTCCCAAGAATAAAAGATAATTTACACCGCACATTCCACCCAAATACAAAAGTATCACACAATATAGACACAATCTGTATTAATTCAAAGATAAAATTCCTCTGATAGCTTGATAATTTTTGCTTATTTTCTTGGTACTGATTTAAAGCTCTGCTGGTCTCCACATGTTTTAAATACAACAAAAAGAAGCTCTGATTTTAGTCAATAAGAATTTCAAAATTTTAAAGCTCACTGCAAAAACTCGGTTCCTTTATGGGTTAAAACCCATTACAAAGTAATGTAAACAAAAATAACTACTTATATTACTTCTTACAGAGATATGAGTACTGTGGCACAGAGCGTGTGCTTCCGACTACAAATCCTAGGGTTGTGTGTTCAATGCTCACCGTCGGCCGGGTACTTTTTGTTAACAACACACAGAACAGTTGGTGATGCTCGTGGCATAGTGTTTTTGGCTACAAAGCAGATATTCGTGTGTTCAAATCCAACAAAGAACGAAATAAAATAGGAATATGAAGTGTGTTGAAATTTAAACAAGTAAAAAAATATCAGTCGGCTTTGCCGACAGAGATATACCCTCAGCATGTGTGTATTGAAACAATTTTTCCCAAAAAAGTTATGTATTTAAAAAATTTTGGCCGTATGAAGCGACAAAAACGCCATCGTAATTGAACCAGCGAATGCAAGTTGCTTCAACAAAAATCTAAGTGATTCAATAGCAGGCTTTCAAGTGAAGTTATCCGAAATTTTGTGTGGGCGTACCGGATGGAGTGGACAGCTATAGTCCATATTTGAACTTGATCTATATCTGGTAGATATATTAGGATGTGTAAAGTATGGACCAAATCGGCCACTCCCTTCAAGAGTTACCTACGAACAATTTTTCCGAACATTTTTGAACTTTTGTGGGGGAGGTACCTGAAGGAGTGGACTGATATGCCTTATCTTCGAACTAAAAAAATGTTTGGACAAAATATTACGAAGGCCAAATTTTGGACCGAATCGACAGATCTGTTCGAGAGTTGTCTTGCGCTCCATTCACTACACACGGCGTTATAGGGGCTTTTTGCATCTTTCAGGCTATTTTCTCAGGAAGTATGGACTTGCCCCTGATGAGACTTGTACCGTCGTATGGAGGGCAATGAATACAAGTTGTTGCAACAAAAGTCAAATCGATTCGAGAGAAGGTCCTAATCTGAACTTATCCGAAATTTTGTGTGGGAGGTACCGGAAGGAGTGGTGTAGAAATTTCACGATGTGCAAAGTATGGGTCAAATCGGTCACTTCCTTCAAGAGTTATTGTGCACACAAATTTTCCGAACATTTTCGAACTTTTGTGAGGGAGGTACCGGAAGGAGTGGACCGATATAGCCCATCTTCGAACTTAAACTAAGTTTGGACAAAATATTACGAAGGCCAAATTTTGGATCGAATCGGTTAATCCGTTCGAGAGTTATCGTGCGCTCAATCGACTCCAAATTGTCTGAAACACATTTCGTCCAAACATACTTATTGTCTAAAACCATTATTTCGATGAGGCACATTTTGCCCGTATGAAAGTGTATATACCCTCGTTAACATAAATGCAGAGGGTACAAAAACCCATTATTTAGTAAGGATTTTTTTTGCTGGGCTGTAGTGCGATTCTCTAACTCCTTTTTTAATTACCGATAAAAATCGGTAAAATTAAAATGCTTACAATTCCAGTTCAGTTCAGTTTGGGTGACGTAGGGGATGGAATATACCAAGAAACGGTCCTGACCGGCTTTAACATGGCAAAGCTCAGGATTTATCTTGGCCACTCTTTCATCTCAAGTGGACACTGACCACCCCGTGGTGTTACCTGGGGAGCTGCCTTTAACACCCATTAAAGTTAGTGAGCTAACACTAAGAAAGTTAAAAACATGGGTTTGGGCGTCGGGTTAGTAACCCTCCCCTAGGAAAAGCAGCCTACTACGAAAAAACGAAAGGAAAGAAAAACAAACCCCTCTAAAGTTGACGAACCCCACAAACCTTTTAAGGACCATGATCTGCGAATCTGCACCTGTAATGTTCGCACTCTTTATATAGAAGGTGCAGCTTACGCATTGGCAGATGTACTTGAAAAGTACAAGGCCGACATTACTGCCATACATGAAATACTATGGATTGGGGAAGGCGTCACAACAACACCTAAAGCTGACGCCCTGTATTATAGCTGCCATGACACAAAGTATGAGTTTGGTTGCGGATTTGTAGTTAGTCGGAGGTTAAAACATCTGGTGTCCAGCTTCACCCCAATTAATTAAAGACTCGCCGCAATTCGATTAAAAGCAAAATTCGTCAACATCAGCTTTATTTGCGCTCATGCTCCCACTGAAGACAAGGACGAACAGGCCAAAGATATATTTTACGAGCGCTTAGAAGAAACTTATGACCGTTGCCCTGCCCATGACATTAAAATTATACTAGGCGATTTTAATGCCAAAATTGGAAAGGAGAATATCTTTGGCACAATAGTCGGGAAATTCAGTCTCCACAGTGAAACATCTGACAATGGTATGAGGCTGATAGGCTTCGCAGCTGCAAGAAACATGGTATTAAGCAGTACCAGATTTAAGCATCTCGGTATTCATAAGGGCACCTGGCTGTTGCCAGATCAAAGAACAAGAAATCAAATTGATCACGTTGTGATAAATGGAAGACATGCATCAAGCGTGTTGGATGTACGATCGTTCCGAGGTGCAAGCATAGACTCGGACCACTACCTTGTTGCAGCAAAGGTACGTACCAGATAAAACGTAGCAAACAAAGTGCGAACAGACACAACACGGAAGTTGGATATCGGTAAGCTGCAATCACAACAGATAGCCACAGCATATTCCACTCAACTGGCCCAACTGCTTAATCAAAGCACTCCTCGTCCCGATAACATATCAGGACAATGGTAAAACATTGCCTATCCATGCAAGCAGCCGCAAAATTAGTACTTGGATACCAGAGACCTCCACCAAGGAATCCATGGTATCACCAGGAGTGTCGTGCTGCTACCGAAGAGAAAAGTGAGGCATATAGGGCTACTCTACAATCAGCAGCAACGCGTAGCGCACGAGGGATGTATCGGGAGAAAAGGAGAGAGGAGAAACGTATTTTCCGCAGGAAAAAGAGAGAGATGGAAAAGCGGAAGTCCGAAAATTCTACCAAATGGTGAAATATCAAACTGATGGCTTTGGAACTGGCACATCCTCCCAGCAGGGTAATCTGGTAACTGATACAGATAGTGTGCTAAGGATATGGAAAGATCATTTTTCCAAACTGTTGGTATCCAATAATAGCGAAGTCGACGAAGATACCACAGATCCAATCCCAGAAGATGGCATTGAATGTATACCACCCGGCCAAGATGAGGTAAAGACAGCAATAAACTGGCTGAAGAATAATAAGGCAGCAGGAGCTAATGGCCTACCAGCCGAGCTGTTTAAAACCGGAGGCGACACGCTGATAAGGTGTATGCATCAGCTAGTTAGCTTCATCTGGCAAAAAGAACGCGTACCCCACGATTGGAACCTGAGCATCCTGTGTCCCGTCCATAAGAAAGGAGATAAGACTTTATGCTCCAACTATAGGGGCATAATTCTTCTCCCTATCGCCTACAAGATAGTTTATGAAGGTCGAAGAAGAATCTGCTAAAGTGGGTCTGGCGGTAAACGGCGAGAAGACCAAGTTGATGGTGTCGACGAGCAATGCGTCCATTGAGATCGGACCAACTGTTGAAGTTGGTTCCTATAATGTTGTATGGTTCCGTGCTGATCTATGCTTGACGTGTTTGAGAGAAATATTCTTTGATAGATCTACGGACCAATCTGCATTGACGGTGAATATCGACGTCGTATGAACCACGATCTGTATCTGCTATACAACGACATCAATATAGTTAAAGGTATCGAGATGCAGCGATTTTGTTGGCTAGGCCATATAATAAAAATGAGCAATGATGATCCCGCTAAAAAGGCGTATAAAATCGAGCCACATGGCGGTGCACGCAAAATTGGCAGGCCAAAAATTGATGGCGCTAACAAGTGGATGAAGAGATGACAAGGCGCGGTATTCCAGAAAGCGAAGCACTAAACAGAGAGTTGGAGATATTTTCTTAGCTCGGTCTATGGAACAAATGTTCTGTAATGGACCAGCTAAGTAAGTAAATAAGATCTGGGTTATCAATATTTTCCCTATATATATTCACCATAGATATTCCACTTTGGATCGAGCACACATAATCTTCTGAAAGAATTTATTATGAAAATCATCAATAAAATATATTTTTTGACCGCAGATAACGAAAATGTGAATAAAAACGGTAGAATATCGTCCTAAATCATATTTATATAAAAAGCGAAAGCTTCTGGAGTTGTTAAATATTATAGCTTCAAATTTCTTTTGTTCAGAGACTCACAATGAAATTTGATTTGGAACGTTTCTTCTTCTGACACAATCCCCAAAAAGTGAAGTATTTTAGGAGATTTTGACTCAGTATGGAATAAATTTTAGTCATTTTCTTAGCAAAGTATTTTACTTAGATATCTAGTTTGTTCTGGCACTTACCGTGAAATTTTGTGTAGAACATTTCTTCTTTTAACACATTTCGTCTAAAACTAAATTTTATGTTACTTTCATGCATCCACTCGAAAAAAGAACAATACAAATTTATTCAAAAAATATTTGGGTGTTTTGTTGGCAAACTCTATGTATATATTTTCTTGATATATATTGCAAACACATATTTCATTTATTCGGCGGTTTATATTGAAATTTTATGGAGAATATTTTTGTCTTTGACATCTTCTATCTAGAATGAAGTTTTATGGGACAAAACTTAATAAACTCAGATAAAGTACAACATTAACCCTAAAACGTGATTTTACTTTTGGCAGATTCCTGGCGTTTCGGTACGATTTAGAGTTTTGGTGTATTAGTGGACATATAGTAAAATTTTATGACAAATAATTTTGTAGAATATTTTGATCTAATGCGATCACATTTTAAAGGAGTTTTTAAACGTTTTTGAAAAAAGGGACCAAAAAGACCCCTTTAGTGACTCGCATGAGGGTTAATTTTTTATAGAAAGATAGCCCGCATTGTTGTCAGTAATATTACCAAAGACACTTTATACCTAAAATGCAAGAATTCCAAGGAGTCCGAGGTCGAATATTTCAAAACCTGTATACATGGGTGGGACTTGTCACGCCTATTTAGGTTACTTCACGACGTAAACTTTCAAAACGCCGATACACGTGTCTACTTTTTTTGGTCCACTTTCATAATCTGTGCGAGGTTTTTTGTAATTTTAAGAAAAGTTCAATTTTGTTGTAGAGTGTTATTAATAATTATTGTAATTATTATTTTGTGTCCATTATAATTGGTTTACGAAGAAGTGTCAAATGATCCAATGTAACTTAAAGTTATCACATACCGACTTCCTGTAGTATTTTTATTATTAAACACCTTTCAAGTTTGTAACTTCCGTTGAAAAAGAGACAATTTTCACGTTTAAATAAAAAGTCCAAAAGCACTTACACCACGTTTTAACGAACATTTGTTTTTATCAATTGCATTGTACAGCCAAAATAGTGGAGGGAAAATGTATGATATTGAAACAAAGGTAAAAAAGGTATTTTCAAAAGTAAGCAAAAAGAAAAAAAACATGAATTTTATATTGACAAATTATCCCATGGGACACATTTGAAATGTATACAAGTCCAGTTTTCTCCGATATTAACGATAAAATATTGTTATTTACAAAATGATGGGATCGATTGTTTTTGCCAGCTCTAAGATAAGGACCAACTATTTCCGAATATTTCCGCGTATAGCTTTCAAAATCTTACCTGTTCCAGAATTATGATATAGTAACCTCAACATTTGAATATTGAATATTTTAAACACATACCGTTTTTATTCGTTCACCTGAACAAGACTTTGCATTAGGGTAAGATTTTTTTAAATTTTTCTCAAAAATGATTTACTGTTTGGAGAATGAATGACATTTTGTCTATTAATGAATAAAATAACGTTTAAATCTTATGTAAAAACTCATGAAAATATTATACAGGGATACGAGGTTGTAAAAAAAGTCATAACCCTAGTGTGCATACTTTATATGCTCTTTAATCATTCAACAAGAAATTGTATGTATGTCATTAGATCAATATAATAATTAACTTTATAGTAAATTTATAGCTTACGGCTATAATATGTAACTTTAGTAAATGTTTATGTCTTCCTTTCGAGATAATTGGTCATCTCGTATCGATGAAGATTAGCATGTATTTGAATGTAGCAGCAGAAGTAGCAGCAATCTTTCATTATGTTTTACTTAGCAATTAGTCAAAGGTGTTGATTGAGAACATCACTGGGGGGTAAACAATAAAGTGATTGGCCTATTTTTAATGCAACACTTGTTTATCATAAAATACAACAGAAATAGACAACAAATTTAAGATAAATGCAGATAGCGCCACCACTAATCAGAAATAACATGAATACTGTATGTATGTAAATATGTCTAATATACATGCTACATGGAAGGTATACAAAAACATGAACCGTGAAAAATGCATGTTTAGAGATACGATTACATTGCAACAACTGTTTGGATTTTTTTTGTATATTATTTATCACCGAGTTTTCTTTAGTGACATCATTTTGAAAAACATGTAAAAATATGGGTCATTCTGATTTTGTTTCTACAGCGAGTTAAGAGTGATTGATAGATACATAGATATTTTAGTATGTGGGTAGTCTGACGTACATCAGAAGACCGTATTTCCAACAAATGAAGAAGATATCCGATACTTTGAAAATTGCAGTTATCAGCCCTTATGACCCAGAATATGTAAAATCATATGTCCTTGTGCATTAAAACATCAATCCCTGGGAGTAAAGCAGAAGTTGGGAAGCCATCAATGACTTTGTACTGATTAATATATACGTATTCACATGAATTTGGGTTCGTTGTTTCACAGAGTCTTTAATTTGCTGTTCCACAGGGTCTTCCGGTCGATTTTCCATAATTTGATATCAATAGTAGATACAAGTTGGTAGCCCTAGCGTTGCTGATCATCTACAACCGAACGACGACTTTTTGATATGCTTTAAACTATCGACAAGCCAAAAGCCGTGTCCCCGATAATCTACACAAGAACGCCAAACATATCATGTTCCCGATCACCTGCACCCGAACGCCGAACACATCGTGTTTACGATCATTTACACCCAAACGCGGAACACATAATGTTCCCACAATCCCACGGCAGCGGGTTCTCTGTACCGGATTGACCCGGGACCACACAACATCAGCGTTCCGGCCAGCGGCTGCCACCTCAGTGTACATGTGTTTGTATTTGTTTCGTTTTTCTGTGCTGGGAGCGGCATATCCCGGAATGTCTGCTCCGGATTCTTTTGGTCCGTGCCGGGACGGAGGAAAACCCAGGACCAATATATTTGTGCTCGGTTTGTCACATCCGCATCTTCACCCATATCCAATCTTCGGTGAGATGCAAGGAGTGGGTGCATTTAAGGGGTTGCTCTGGACTTGCCCACGCGAGCACCCCGAGAGTGACAGGGCGAAGAGAAGAGTATTACGTCGCATTAGATCTCCTCCTGCCGAGGATGAACCACCACAGTTTACAATGGATGATGTTGCGAATGCTATCAGGAACGCTAAATCATCCAAAGCGTTGGGCCCTGACGGAATTTCCATGGTAATGTTGAAACAGCTGGATGAGCCGGGAGTGGAGTATCTCACTAAATTTCTCCACCGCCACTAAATCGACGGCCACTCTGTTCACCACATGGACGGCGCAGTATAGAAGAGAGTTGAATATCAGGGTCGATGGTAGCAGAATTCCGACCACAAACTGCCCCAAAATTATAGCGGTCACATTCGACACCACTTTCACGTCGTCCGCGCATGCCCTAGCTATCAAGGTCCTCAAGTCCCTAGCCGGCAGCACTTGGGGTGCAGATAAAGAAACCTTGTTGACGACGTATTAAGCGATAGGTCGGTCTGTGGTAAGCTATGCGGCGCCAGTTTGATCCCCGAATTTATGTGACACGCAGTGGGATAAGATTCAAATTTGTCAGAACGCCGCCCTGAGAACAGCAACAGGGTGCCTGCTCAAATCTACAATGGACCATATACATGAAGAGGGAAATATTCTTCCAGTACGACAACATAATGAGATGCTATCGTTGCAGTACTTGCTCGGGTGTTACCGTGAGAGCCATCCCAATCACCATCTGCTGGCCATCGATACACCTAGGCATATCAAGAAGGATATTCATGCTCTAGAGACGGCGGTCCAACAATATAGGAGAGAGCCTCTAGATCAACAGGCATATCAGGCAGGTTTGAACAGCATTCACACGGAAACAGTTGCTAAGACCATAAGCAATTATTGTGTGAATGCAGTCATCGGAGTACATCCCCCATCTATCGCAGCTGAAGAGCGTCGGCTGCCACGACAAACCAGAGTAGTTTTGGCTCAATTAGGCTCGGGACATTGCAGTCGCCTAAATTCCTATTGGGCGGGAATCGATCGCACCGTGCAAGACATCTGCCCAGTATGCGGCATGGGCCCGCACGATACTAAGCACTTATTCAACTGCCCCGCCAAGCCTACTCATCTGACTCCAGTGGATCTGTGGTTACATTTCATCGAAGTAGCCAACTTCCTGGAACTGGAGATAGACCCAGAGCCATATTGAACAGGAGAACGAACATACAAACATAATAATAAAACACTGTTACAACAACAATATAATGTTCCACATCATCTACAAACACCGAATAACCCCATACTGCAACGAGAGCATGTCATTGTGTTGCCGTATTGAAAGAATGAAAGGAGAAGACTTGAAATAATGGGGGTAAATAACAAATTTTAGTTGTTCGATGGGATATTGAAGTCACAACATTCAGAATTACGAAAATCGGGATGTACCGTTCTTTGGGGGCAATATCGAAACGTGGACCTATGCCGACGAATTTCAGTAAGACACGCTTTTACCTCCAACAAAGACTAAATACCAAATTTCAGCCATTTCGGTGGGTTGCTGTGGACACAACCTTCAAAATACCGAAAATCGGGAGGTACGTTCTATGGGGGCTATATGAAGGGGTGGACCTATACCGACAAATTTCTGCACGCAGAGAAAAAAATATGTTTGATCCAACAATATTCCAAGAGCAAAATATGTATTGTTAACATATTGTTGGATTCCTCATGTAGTATTGTAAATCCAAAAATATTTTGTGTCAACTGAACAATATTTCTCTCTTTCCTTCGAAAATTTGTTTCTCTTCTCTCGCTATTCGATACCGTGTTGAAAAAACAATTTTGGTGAGTTGTGGTCACGGTTGCCACCGGGTAAAAAAAATATCTACCAAAATTTTCCGAAAATGTTACCAAAAAGTTACCAACAAATTAAATTTGCCATTTCGTTTGTTACACATCGAACTATGTATCGGAAACCCTGTAAAATGTATATATTCTAGATCAAAGCATATTTATATAAGGTAAATGCATGATTTACAACAACTAACAAATTTACAAAAACAACATTGTTGTTATTGAAATTTAAGACCCATACCTATATACGGACGTATACCCAGGGCGTGTGTGGTGAAAAAAGTAGAACACATGTATTCTTATGAGAACTACCGAAATACTACGTCGAGCGTATACTTTTTGTAAGTTGAAGAAGTTTAACTTTGACAGAACGTTATTGCTTGTATGTGTGTGTTTTGTATTTTAAAAACAAAAGCCCAACAAAACATAAAATACAATTCATTGCAAAGGAAAATTATTTGTTTTACGAATGAAAACAGTTAAGTAAGATTCGGTCGCGGATTTTGTGTTTTACATGTGATTTGGGACTCAACGTATTTGGGTAATACGGACGCTCAGAGAGCGTTGTTTTGGTAGGTTGGTCAAATATTTGTGTACGTGCCGTCGTTATTTAGGTTTAACAGTAATGTCAAAGAAATATTGAATAATGGTGTCGTTCTAAAAAAATTCTAAGGAAAAACATAAATACATTTTGAAAATCCTCTAAAATAGAACAAATTTAATAAAAAATGCAAATATAAAGCATACAGAACTGTCGCAGGCCATAGTTATTACACGTTTACAATGAAAAGAAGTATTTCATGGTAGCAAATTTCGATGTTTAAAATTTCATGAGTAGACCCTACTACATTTTGAAAACCAGTGGTATGTTCCAGTACTTCAAGAATCTACTAATTTTTACTATTTTTTTTTTCTGATAACATAAAGGAAAAAATGTTATCGTAGTAAAAAATAGTAGCTTCTTGCAGGTTCTGGAACAGAGCACAAATTTAAAAAAAAAGAGAGTAAAAATACAGCTGATTGTCACTTCTACCTTATATAAATGTGCCTTGTTCGAGATTAGCATGAAATATTGAAATCAAAATAGATATTTATTATTATCGCTTATAGGATTGCATGGATCCATTATACATATTTTTTTTTAAATGCCACGGCAACAAAAATGTTGCTAAAATTGTAAATCGAATATTTTTCACTGTAACCCCCATAGAACGTACCTCCCGTTTTTCGACGTTTTAAGGTTATAGCCACAGTATCTATACGAAATGGCTGAAATTTAGTATTTGGTCTCTGTTGGGTATACAAACATAACGTTTTTAGATCCAGAATTTCAGAAAATGCATGTAACTCCGCGAAATATTCGTCGTAGACCCCCTTTAAGATGTATGTTCGTCCACTAAAAATTTTAATCAAACTGCAGGCCGCAATAGTTTACCAATCGTCACGAATTGTATGGACGTCGGGCTCCCACCAGAATAAAAACGATTAGTTTTTGGGGGTGATCATGAAATATTTAGGCACCAAAAACAAGCTTTTAATCCGATTTTGTAGCGGCTATGTAGGTCGCAATGATGGTCCGATCGACGCGAAATTTTAAATATGGTTTGGGTTTACGACGTAGAAGAAGCCTGCTTAACATGATGATCAGATAGTATTTAGCGGGTGAAATTAACCAACACTTTTGCGGGAAAATTGGTTAAAATTTTTAGTATAACGACTATATCTTTATTACTGGAAGATATGTTTCCCCGTAAGTTATATTTAGAAAAGAAACTCATGACTTTTTCATTGGTAATTTGGTAATTAGTTTTCGCTGTGGTTTTAAATTATTTCTACCTAGCTACCATAGAACGGCACCTCTCAATTTTTTCAAATATTGAAGGTGTTAGTCACTTTATCCAACTAAAGTTGCTCCAATTTGGTAGTTACTGTGTACAAAACATTTCTTTCGAGAATCGTTTGAAGGATAGCGTCCGACTTTCGGTACATATTTTGAAGGAGTTTTCCAATTATCGAACCGACATGGCTTAAAGTTTGGTAGTTTCTCTTCGTTAGGGGTATAAAATATTCTTACAGGGAATTGTATAATTTCACTATTTTAGCTATTCTTAAGGTTTTAGCCGGATGGTAGGAAATATCTTGCAAAAAACAACAGGTAGAATATGTGCATAACCGATGTGAAGAAAGACCCTTACTATGATATTTGCATATCTTGCCGTTGACCAATTTGACGCACATTTACATGCGGAAAATAATAAAAGAAAATCAAAAATATTTGATGTTCCAGTACTGCAAGAATCAACTAATTTTTAATATTTTTTCGATATCATAAAGGAAAAAAATTTTATCGCAGTAAAAAATAGTAGCCAAGGCATATAGACCATTCAGAGTTCTGCTAACAACTTTTGGCAACAAACAAAATAGATTTTATATTATTGTGATTTGAGTTTGAGTATTTTAAATTACAAGAATGTTTTTGACAACAAACATAACAACCAGGTGGGCTTAGTGTCCAACTGTATAAACTGTAATAGCTTTTTGCAGGTTCTGGAACAGAGCATTTATAGTTTGTTCAATCAAACCCATAGCACAATTACTCAGGTAGTGGCATGGTAAAATTTTGAATATGTTATGTCAAAATTTTCTTTATGTTGTTTGGGAAATTACAATAAAAATAGTTTTTTTTATAAAGGGATTTGACTTTTCATATGCGAACAGCTGGTGTGATACCACTACCTTGGCAATTGTGTCATGATTAAACCTTAAAAAAGCTACCAAATCAAAAACGAAGTTACCAAGTAACCAACCCTATAAAAAGTTACCAAATTTGGTAATATTCTACCAACAGTGGCAACCGTGGTTGTGGTGTGTTTGTATGACATGCTGCCTTTACCTTTGTTTTTGTGTGTATGTACTTGTGAGACTCTTGTTTTTATTTGTTTCTGTTTTGTTTCATTCTTCTTTCCTTTTCATGTTTGTTATGGTGTTTAATTATTCCTTATGTTGTGGTGGGTTCTTGTGGCTTTTTGTTTGTCTTTGTTGTCAGCCAATGCAGCAAACCATGTATTGTGTTCATCAATGATTGCAATATTATACGCGACATTTATATCCAAGTTATGCGAAAAGTGTATATGAGAAGTATATGCACTCAAATCAAAAATTTCTGGGCTGGTTTTCTGTATTGACAATACTTTTTGTAAACAAAATTAGATTATGATAGTTCCTACAATCGGTATTGTTAACGATTTTAACAATATTGCGGAAATTCGAAAGTTGTTTTTGTTTTCTATGTTTGGAACAAAAGATGGTATTTTTGGATTTGGATTACAATGTTTGAACAAAACAAATACATTTTTGGAACCAAAACATATATTTTTGTTCCAACAAAAGCGAAAAATATTTTTTCTCTGCGTGTGGGACGAAGACGAAGTACCAAATTTCAGCCATTTCGGTGTGGTAATGAAGCTAAAAGCTTAAAAATACGGAAAATCGGGTGGTACCGTTCTATGGGGGCTATACTAAGGCGTGGACCTGTACCAACAAGCTTCTAAGGGAAAGTTTTATACCCACAACGAAGACCAAAAACCAAATTTCAGCCATTTCTGATGAATATTAAGCCACAACATTCAAAATAACGGAAATAGAGAGGTACCGTTCTATGGGGCTATACTAAGGCGTGGACCTATACCGGCAAATTCCATGTGGAACGTTTAATACCCCAAATGTAGACCAAACCAAATTTCAGGCATTTCTGAACCACAACCTTCAAAATAACGGAAGGAAATAACTAAGGCGTAGACTTGGACCGACAAGCTTCTGGGGGGAAGTTTTATACCCACAAGGAAGACTAAAACCAAATTTTAGCCATTTCTTCCTATATTGACAAATTCCATATAGAACGTTTAATACCACAAATGAACCCCAAACACCAAATTTCATCCATTTTGGTGGCCACAACCTTCAAAATACCGAAAATCGGGAGGTACGTTCTATGGGGGCTATATCAAAACGTGGACCGATATAGCCCATATGCAATACCAAACACCCTAGGAGTAATAAAAACTTCTATACCAAATTACAAAGCTCTATCTTATAAATTGCAAGCTGTATCTTGATTTCAACAGACGGACATTGTTATATCGAGTTAGAATTTTACCCTGATCAAGAATATACATATATATATACATATATATTTTATAGGGTCTCAGATAAATATTACGATGTGTTACAAACGGAGTGACAAATTTAGTTATACCCTCCTTATTATAGTGGAGGGTATAATGAAGTAAAATTGTCAATCTAAAGCTATTTTTATCATAGTTATGCATAAACATTAGGGTGGGGCGATTTGAGCACTAGGGTTATGACTATTTTACAACCTCATATCCCTGTATCATATTTAAATGAGCTTTTACCTAATATTAGATAAAAACTTAATTATAAGGTGATTCGCGCAAAAAGCTTTTAAAGTTTTTATATATACGCTTTTTTAAAAATTTTTGAAATCACTTTAAGCAATTTTTTGAGAAAAAAATGTTTACATTTCATAGCATTTTTCAAACAAAAGCAGTTTCAAAGTGGTTTGTGTGTGACCTTTTTAAATAATTAAATGGAATGAACGTTATTTTTGGCAGTAATAGGCAAAATATCATTCATTCTCGCTACAGGAATTAATTTTTGAGAAAAACCGTCAAAAGTCATAACCCTATTTGACAACTTATTGAGTCCTTCGCGTATCTGATTCCTGGAATGGTACTGAGCAAAGCAGTCCACCACACCATATGTCTACGGTGAAAATCAAGCCTCCCGATTTTGACTTGAAGTTTTTTATTTAGAAGGCCAAAACTGCCTAAAGGAGCATACCAATGCATTTGTGATGTACTAGAGCGTTCTTAATTATTGTCTTGGCTACAATTGTTGTCTTAGTGTTGGAACGAAAATCTCAATGATTTGGTTGTATATGCCAAAATATTCAATAAACGTGGATGAAACACTTCAACATCGAGAGGGTCAAATTTCACCGTAGACATATGGTCTAGTGGACTTTTTTGCTCAGTACAATCCTAAGAATTGGAAACTCGAAAGCCCAATAAGTTGTTTTTCCTTCCATAGAAATCGCCCCGAATTAATAAACATACAATAAAACGTCTATTTTTATTTTCTGCACTCTAGACCTTCATTTTTCCCCCTTTGGGACGAGCTTACCTGCACCACTACTAAAGCCGGTAAATTATGATTCCATCACCTGGAGTTTAGCCGAGAAGTGCAGTTTCACACCTGACTGCTATCCCCATACATACCATGTACAAGTCATTAGAGCTAGGCGATCTAGGCTCAATCGATATTTGTCTGTATTGAAAAGACTGGTGCAACAGGAAAGCAAGTCCCCCAACTTTTCATCTGGTGTGATCCTTCCTCAGTACGTGGTAACCATTACAACGCTGTAAGCTACATATCGTCACCATAAATGCGCAACTACGTAACCCACATGAAAATCGAAATTCATTCATACCCTCAGCATTTATGCTAACGAGGGTATATACACTTTTATACGGGCGAAATGTGCCTCATCGAAATAATGGTTTTAGACCCCAAGTATGTTTGGACGAAATGTGTTTTAGACAATTTGGAGCCGATTGAGCAATGTCCGTCCGTCTGTCTGTCTGGCTGGAGCGTACGATAACTCTCGAACGGATGAACCGATTTGGACCAAAATTTTACTTTCGCAATAATTCGTCCAAACTTAGTTTAAGTTCGAAGATGGGTTATATCGGTCCACTTTTGTGTGGTTCGAATATCCTTCGGACATTTTTATCGAAGGTTTTCGTAGTGGCCCTGTTTACACCGATATTATGTTTTTCGTAGGCCAGGATACTGCGTATGTTGAAAGGGACTGTACTTCCTCAATATTTCCTGGAAAAGATATCATCGGACAATCGGACATCGGGTTTGGGCTAGGGTCGTCAGCGAGACCCCATCTATGTAGGTTTTTCATTGTTTGGCCTGTGGAAGAGCGGAGTCGATTTAAATTACACCAAGGTTTGCGTGGTAGAGCGAATTTAGTTGTTCTGTTTTGTGGGTTGAAAAGAGTACTGCTGCGACCCATAGAGTTCCACTGCGATAGCCAAGCAGTATGAGTATTAAAATCTTCGCTGTGTAGCTGTTTGGCTAGTATTAATGGCGGTTTTCTGGATTTCAGCCTGGATTCGGTGATTTTATTATACTCCTGGAGAAGATCGTGTTTTCTTCTTAAGTTTGGAGGTTGATTGTTCGATAGCGTTGGGACCCATTCTATCGGTGTTGATTTTAGTGTCCCTGTTATCAATCTCATGGTAGAGTTTAGTTGGGCGTCAATTTGTTTTACGTGGTGACTGTTGATCCACACAGGTGCTCCACATTCGGCTGTTGAGTATACCAGATACAAGACATATGTTCGAAGACAGTTTTGGGCTGTTTTATTAAGGTGTTGTTTAAACGAAAGGGTTATGTCAAGGGTTATTCCCAGGTATTTTGGATTGAAGTTGTGGGAGAGAACAGACCCATTGAGGGGAACTGTACGTTTTTTCCCTGCATCAATATGCAGATTTTCTCCCATTGTCCAGACTTTTTATGAGTTCATCTGATACCTCTCGGCTTTGGTTTGTACGGAATTCTTCGAGAAGTCTTTCACTGTCCTCATTCCAGCATGGGATATAGTCTTTACGGAAGCCTCTTGGGATGCACTTTTTGGCTGTGGCAATAAAAAGTCCAGAGAACCTTTCGAAGTTGTTGGACTTAGGGGGTATAAATCTAACGTCCCCGTCGAGTTTAGCGGTGAATTTGGGCCAGTCAGCTTTGCGAAAGTTCCACCTTGGTTTAGGGGTAGATCTTATAATCGGAACGGTTATGCCAATGTTTACAATTGCCGGACGGTGTTGGCTTTGAGGAAAGTGAGGCAGTATGCGTCTTGAGGATGTGAGGGGGTTGTCGTTGGAACCAGAAACAAAGCATAGATCGGGATTGTAATCATGGTGCCATCTGGCAGAGCGAAAGCTGCCGGGATCCTTGGCATCAAACAGTAGGTAGAAACCATGATTTTCCGACCATTGGTAGAGCCTCTCACCGTTTTCATCTTCGTTGGCATATCTCCAGAGGCTGTAGTGGCTGTTGAAGTCGCCGCAGCTGTTGAAGTCGCCAACAGAGACTGTTGGAGGTTTATAGATGTTTACGATGTGCAGGCCTTGTATCAGAGTTGTGATTATTGATACGTCTCCTGTATCTGAACATAAGATCACCTCAGCAGAAGATATATCATTGTGTACATACGTAGTGATGCCGTATTTGCTGTGATTTTTCATTTTATAACGTTTTTTGATTCTCCTTAAAGTTTTGGTTTTGTGCGTTACGTCTTCGGGCATTTATGGTGACGATATGTTGTTGTTGAGATTGGTTTCCTGAAAAATGACGCAATATAGAATCAGAAAATACATAGAATATATAACTGTTGCTGAAAAATACATTGAACTCTTATTGGCAAAAAAATTCCCAGGAACATTTAATGGAAAGAATACCGTTCATTGTTTGCCATAAAAGAGATGAAGAACAAAGACATTTCTTAAAACCAGGAACATTATCTAATTAATGCTTAGTGCGAAGCAGTTTCTTTAAATATCTTAACGTTTAAGGTGTTGCAAACACCAACAACAAGTGCATAAACAAAAAAGAACTTCAGAGTTACATCAGTAACAAATCTCGTACATCTGTATGAACGAACCATATGGGCAGGAATGCGCACAAACCCACATTTGGTCATATCCACACGCACACACAACAAACAGTAGACTCTCAATATGGTCATGAGCAAAACCAAGCATTAATCGAAAATGTACACCTGAGATTAAGGAAGGAAGAAGTTAACTTAGAAGATTAAAAAAATGCCAAACAAGGAATTTAGTCGTAACATCTGAACATCTTGATACTCTGTTAAATTACGTTTTATTAAAGCTTATAAGTCAATGAAAATTAACCATATTCTGACACCGATGATGGATGGCACTTTCGCTGTAATTCGCCCACAAAGGCCCCATATGTACCCTAGATCTCCATAAAAAAAAACTTTCCAGAACACACGAACATTCAAGGAACGGGTTTTGAAGGTCAAAATAGCAATCAACCTAAACAAATCAATTTTTATCATTTTTTCATCGGTTCCGTAAGTATTTAAATAAGTAGTTACTAAAAGTCATAACAACTTATTTAACTTATTATTCTAGCAGACAAGAAATAACCTCACACTACACGCGACTTGCCCTCGTTGAAATAATGTTTTAGTAAGGGGTTTTGTAATGAGTATATTTGCTGCGATGCTAATACCAAGTTTCAAGTGAGTCGTCATATGGTGCCTTTTTAACTAGCATATTTGTAATTACATTGTATTACGAAAAGTGGCAATTTAAATCGGTAAATTGGAAATGACATCTAAATATTGTCAATACACAACTAACAATATTTTCTCACTCTCTTACTATAAGGCACTATAAGTTCAGTAGCAGAAATTGCCACCAGCTACAGAATCATATCCATGTCGTCTCCGCTTATTTGAAGCTGTGAATCAACAACGTTAAATATTTGCGCAACATGTGTGGATGGATGGCTTGGTAGATTGGTTACATAAAAGAAAGAATCTGTTGTTTTGTTCTAGACTTTGAAGTAAGTTGCAGCGGATTGACTTTACCTTCACTTTAACTTGTTGTTACGACTGTCTTTGTTAATAAAAATAAAACACAAAGAATATCACATTTGTGGATGATAGGCTGCTTGCTTCATGCTTCTAGCTATGGCCAGCCGTCGTGTGTTCGATGCTCTTTTAAACTAGTTTTACTATTTTTATTTGAACAATGGCAAGAAGAAGACAAAGCCTTAAGCAGTAGAAAAGTGGCCATACCAAAAATAGCTAGATAAACTGTCGTAGGTTAGTTCATATTAAATTTCACTGAGCACACAGTGGGTGACTACTGGAAGAAAAAAATAAAAATCATTTCTATACCCTCCACCACCATACTATTGAGGGTATAATTAAATTAATCATTATGTTTGTAACACATCGAAATATTCATCGGAGACCCCATAAAGTACATATATTCTTGATCAAGGTAAAATTCTAAGTCGATATAACTATGTCCGTCTGTTGAAATCAAGATACGACTCGCAATTTTTAAGATAGAGCTTTGTAATTTGGTATAGAAGTTTCTGTTACTCCTAGGATATTTGATATTCATTTGGGGTACTAAATGTTCCATATGAAATTCGTCGGTATACGTCCACGCCTTCATATAGCCCCCATAAAACGGTTCCACACGATTTTCAGTATTTTGAAGGATTTAGCCTGGCTGAAATTTGGTACGTAGTTTTCGTTAAAGGTATAAAACTTTTTCCCAGAAATGTGTCGGTATAGGTCCACTGCGAAGTATAGCCTCCATAGAACGGTACCTCCCTATTTCCGGTATTTTGAAGGTCGAGGCCTCAATATTCAACCGAAATGGCATTAGGTCTTAATTTGGGGTACTAAACGTTGCATATAGGTCCATTTCCCACCAAAAGACTGAAATTTGTTACTCAGTATTCTCTGGGGTTATAAAATAGTCCAGAAGAGATATATCAGTATAGGTTCGCGGTTTCCTATATCCCCCATAGAAGCGTACCTCTTGGTTTTCGTTATTTTGTGGTTTTACCGAAATATCGGAAATTTGGTATTTAGTCTTCTCTGAGTCTAAAAACTTTGTAGGTATAGATCGACGTTTTGATATAGCCCCCACGGAACGTCGTCTTCCGAAATTTGGTATTTACATAGTCTTCTTCATAAACGAAAGGAAACTAATTGTTCCATTTTACTTCAATACAACTCGTGGTACTCGTGGTGGAGGGTATAACAAGTTCGGTCTGGCCGAACTTAACGCCGTTCTTACTTGTTAATATTAATTTTAATTAATATTAATATCTTTGTAAAAACAAATTGCATTTCAATAAAGAAAAGTTAGATGACAGCGTAACCGCTCCACAGCCGATATATGTGATGAGCCTCTACCAAAAAACGAAACATGTCGCATAGTGGCGGATGTGTGGGTTCAAATCTTTGGCTTTCCTTGCAAAAATCATCGATCATTAAGCTCGACTCCAACGAGAAGTTGATTAAAAAGAAAACTTTTAATTGTATACATGTTGAAATTTGTCGTTGGAAGCGAAACTTTTTGAAATTAAAAATGCGAATGAAAAATAATTAAAAAAATTAAGTTTCAGTGTTTTATTTATAAATGCACTTTAAAATAGAAAATAATTTATCGCTTAGCCTCAATAAGTATATTCTTCCTCATGAAGGAATCTCTCAAATTTAAATTAAAGTGGCAACAAAATTAAACGACAAGCGTTTTATTTGAGAGATTATATCATAAAAAAATGGCGTCAAAGAAAAAATGTTCTACGCTAAATTTTACTATAAATCACCAAAGAAGTGAAATCTCTATTTGCATTACATACCAAGGAAACATCGGTATCAATTTTGGCAAAAAAAAAAACAAGAAACCAAAAAAAGTTTTCAACCTTCAGCCATTTCTACAGTTCTGGAAAGATTACTCGGAATCCTTGCATTTTAGGTATATAGTGTCTTTGACATCTTTATTGACAAGAAAGCGAAAAATATTTTTCTTAAAAAAATTAACCCTCTTGTAAGTCATAAAAGGGGTCTTTTTGGTCCCCTTTTCCAAAAGTCTTTAAAATCTCCTATAAAATGTGTACGGACATCAATTATTAAAAACGCGGATTTCGTTGGCAACACTGAACATTCTAAATTCGTTTCACATACCTTTAATTACAATTACAAAAACAAATATTTAAAACCCGATGTTTATTTTGGATATTATAATATTTAACAACTGTGGTAAACATGAGTTACCAGATTTGAACTAAACTGACACCAAAGCAATTTAAATAAAACACTGTAAAAAACAATTTAATTATGAGAAAAAATTTTTTTTTTTCAAATAGGGCCACTTTGACCTGCTTTTATGCCCACTTACTAAACAAGAATCGTATATATATTTTATAACTACACGCAGTGGGGTCCTATAAACAATATTTGACACTTTTTAGTGTAAATTGATATAACTGTTTTTCAATTTTTGACCAGGTTTTTCGGAAATTTGGCCACTGCTGGTTGGGAAGAATGTCACAACAACGCCTAAAGTTGACACAGTGTATTATAGGTATCATGATATTAATCACGAGATGGGTTGCATATTTTTTAGCTAGTCGGATGCAAAAATATCTGGTATCCTATTTTACCCCGACCTCAGTAGATGAAAGACTTGCTACAATTCGGATACAAACGAAATTCTTCAAATTTTTCTTCATGTCTGTGCATATGCTTCTACGGAAGACAAGAACGAGCATAGCAATATATTTTACAGTCGATTAGAAAAAAAAACGTATCACCGGTGTCCTGCACATGATCCTGATCGCTACCAATATCATGATTTCATCCCGGCACAGGGAATTATCAATTTGCTTTGGCTTTTCAGATTTTTGAAATGATGATTTTTCTAGTGAAAATCTGAACAATCGAGAATTTTCATGCTAATGAGAATGATGCTCACTTTTCGGCTTTCCCAAAAAAACACCAGAACAAATTTTTTTGGGAATGCCGAAAATTGAGCTTCATTCTCATTAACATGAAAATAGTAGATGCTTAAAGAGTTCAAATTTTCACTAGAAAAATCATCATTTCAAAAAACTGAAAAGCCAAAGCAAATTGATAATTCCTATCGTCGGGATGAAATCATGATATTGGTAGCGATTAGTAAATTTTGCAGTCTGTCAGTGCTTTTTGTGAACATTTTTATCTCTATAATAGGGAGTTGACAAAGTTAAGCCAATGGGGGAATACTCCAGACTTAAGCAATCATTATAATTTATAAATAATAGAATATTTAATACTCCTTCATTTGTATGTTTATTCATTTCGAAATGTAATGTAATGTAATGTAATGTAATTGTTGTAACTAATAAATATTTATACACGTTATCGAGCTTAAGGTCTTATTATTTGCCATAGCTTGTTTGTATTATTATATTTCCAATTTAATTATAAATATACGTAATTCTTAGCAATTAGAAAATAAAGTTAGTATGAGTTTTGTGGCTATGGTTTAACACATTTATTTAAAATCAAATGATTTCTTTTCTATAAATTGTATGTGAATATTGTTCAAATTTGAAATATTTTTCCACTGTGCTGCATTTTTGAAGTGCAGAATCTTTTCCATTTACATGGAATAAAAAAGAGACATTTGCACGTTATTGGATGAGGAGATGTAAGTCGGTGTTCTTTTATTAGTATGTGCATCCTACGAATAGTAGTGGCAGTAACACAATTGAATCTCTAACAACTGTTGCAGGGCATTTAATGGTGAGAAAGCTATTTGTAACATGTCGATTATTACCATTTTTGTGTGGTTATCGGCCTACCGAGTAAAGTTGTCGTTAATATCTGTGGGATTACTGAGGTATTCACTAATGTTCTCTCGGTATTTAAACTTGGCTTTGGCATACAATTTATACACCTGACCAACAAATGATGGTCCTCAAGTAAAACAATATTTTTTATCATGAGAAAATATTTTCTTATAAATTTAAATATAAATTTAGAGTAGATATGCGGAATTTAGCTAAACTGTCTAATTTGTTCCTCTTAACTTTTAACCTATCTACAATGAAATATAAAACTTGAACTTCATGTAACATTATTTCACCTCCAAAAAATACAATGATAAAACATCAAAGCTTATAATAAAAAATCTTGAAATTGAGCATTCAATTTGACACTAACTAAAAACAACAAAAGCTGTGGCTTTATCACGAAAGGTGAGATGTTTATTTTAAACAAAGAATTTATTGTACAAAAAAAAAAACGGCATGCCTCACCAGTAATTGGTTTGAATGAAAATATAAACACAACATCAAACATGTTTGATGTTCCACACATAGTTTATTGAACGCTGTATGAATCATACAAAGAAAGTAAAAACAAAATACGAATGTTGTGCTTCCGCTAGCTAGCTTGGGTTGGCTACTAAAGCTGATTTTTGCACGAAACAGTGTTGTCAACACATGTTAATCTCTACATTAAATGGGGAAAAAACGAAATTTGTCGTTTAACTTTTTTAGGAAAACATTTTTGAGAAAAGGTCTTGGCTTTTATCAATTATATGACAATTTAATAATAAAAAATAATTATAAAAATTAAGATACAGTGTTTTATTTATAAATGCACTTAAACTAGAAAATAATTTTTCATCATGGAATCTCTCAAGTAAAACGATTGCCGCTTGGTTGGTTGTTTTACTTGGTGGCTATACTTTATAGCCTCAGTTAGTATGTAAGAAATACCGTTTTGAAAACCACACCACTCGTTCAGAGATTGCTGTTTCATTGTAACGTGTTGACAGTTAAATCCAGCTTGAAGTGCGATTCTCAAACTCATTTTTTGAGTTACCGACAAAAATCGGTAAAATTAAAACGCAAAATTATGAATGGAGGTGCTCAACAGTTTCCACCTCTTCAGCATTCCCGCAGTTACGGCATCGTCATTGTGTGGTAGATTTAAGCGTTTTGCATGGTTGCCAGTTGCCCTGTGACCGTTTGACACTGCAATAGGTCTTGCCAGGTTCCGTCGATTTTGTCTGATTAGGAACATTGTGAGTTTGGCGTTGTATTGAGACCATGTAGATTTTGATCTTTGGCATGTTACAGTTTTGCCCCATCTATTTTCAGCCAATGATAGATAGTATTTGAAGATATCCCCTTTAACTACTCCCATTGGTGTTGAGACTGACGCCTTTGGAAATTCGTTAGAGGCGGATCCTGCTCTAACTAGCTCGTCTGCTTTTTCGTTCCCAACAAGTCCCTTAAGGCCTGGAATCCAAGTGAGAACTACTCTTGACAGACGTCCTAGTTTGGCAAGTTCTTCTTTACAGTCTTTCACTAGCTTTGATGTGACAGAGTTAGATTTTAGTGCAAGAAGCGCCGCTTGACTGTCGATGAAGATTCCTATTAAGTTTGTTGCGTGATGCTTGTAAGAGTTTAGTACAGGTCTCCTTTATGGCAGAATTTCCGCTTGAAAAACACTGCAATCTTCAGGTAACATTGTGGATATAGATATGTTTGCCTCTTCCGAGAAAACACCAGTGCCGACTCCACAATTCATATTGGAGCCGTCTGTGTATACTATAGTGTCATAACTTGTCAGTGGTGATCCATTATTCCATTCTTTGCTGCTTGGAATTTTGACTACAAAAGACTGATCAAAAGTCATTACAGGAGCGCAATAATCAGCAGTGATTGGTATTTATTTAAATAATTCAGTCTTTAGAACAAAAAAGTA
Organism: Musca autumnalis; assembly: GCF_047663935.1. Taxonomy (NCBI): domain Eukaryota; kingdom Metazoa; phylum Arthropoda; class Insecta; order Diptera; family Muscidae; genus Musca; species Musca autumnalis. The sequence continues at coordinate 49,012,856 of NW_027411977.1, forward strand.
TTCCTTACAGACTATGCTAATGCTACGTATGTATATTAAATAAATATGTATTTTCATTAACTAAAATTTGGTAACAAAATACAGTTTAAAATCATTTTTCGAAATGCTAAACTCTATAAATTTAAAATATTTCTTTTGATACTTTATGCTTATATAATTAATATAGCAAAGCGCTCTTGTTAATGGACTATGGAGAGCATAGTTAACTCGATGCATTGGAATGTTGAATACATCTATATATCTCAACTGCCTCGGAGGCACATATATTGTAACAAGTGAAAGTAATTCCTCTGAAATTATTATATGATTGATTATGTCAAAAACAAAAAGAGCAGATTGCATTCCTCGCCTATTCTCAAAGGTTTGCAGACCCAAAAGTAAAAATTTTGAAACGTGAGGACTATCAGTGGGAAAAGACCTTAGAGCATAATTGACAAACTGACGTTGAATCCTTTCAATGCGAGAAACGTGATTTCTGCCACGTGGATCCCAAATAATAGATGCGTATTCAATCTTGGTATGAAAATCTGAAAAATCTCCGCAATTTCTTTTCAGGAAAGAAAGCATTCTATAGGCTTTAGGTAGAACATAATCAATATGAGGTAAAAACGTCATACCTGCATCAAAAATTACCCCTAGATCTCGAATGGTATCGACCGATTTCAAAGTATTCCCTCCTATTTTGAAGTTACACTGAATAGGCTGCAAAGATTTGTGAAAAGATAAATGAAAACATTTCGACAAATTACGGGAAATGCAATTGACAATGCACCAGTTTTGAAGATTGTTTAAATCAGATTGCAAGCTTATAACATCTTCCAAAGAATCAACTTTAGAAAAAATCTTAAGTTCGTCGGCATAAAGTAAGAAATTAGATTTGATGAAACATTGTTATTTCTTTCGGTAGTTTTTGAAGAACGCACGCATGTCCGTGAGCTCTGTCTCTTCACATTTCTAGAGTACAGAGTCTTGCCGCATTACATATTGCAGTTGCTTTTATGTGTAAATCTTTTCGGAAAATGTGCATCATTATATTGAGGGCTTCAGCCGGAAAAGTTCGCATTGCCCCTCTCACCCCGATGCATGCGGATCTTTGTATATTGTATAGTTTTCTTGTATTGTATTCTTTTCATCTGTTGGCCACCATACTAGTGATCCATATATGAAAATTGGTCTTATTATGCTGGTGTACATCCATAACACCATATCAGGTTTAAGACCCCAACGGCTCCCAAACATTTTGTGAAATGTATAGTATGCAACGGTTGCTTTGTGAGCACGATGTTCCATGTTACGTTTCCATGACAGCTTTGAGTCTAGGATGACGCCTAGGTACTTGGCGTGATCTGATCGGGGTATTTCTTGAGCTCGTAGTCGTGGTGATTGAATATTTGGTCTTCGTAGTGAATAGCGCCATCTCAGTTTTTCCCGGGTTCGGGGCTCCGCTCATAATGTCACTTATCACGGACGGAAACAAACCAGAGACGAGTATTACCACGTCGTCCGCATAGGCAACTACCTTAATCCCCATATGGTCAAGTTTGTTAAGGATTTAATTAATGACAAGGAGCCAAAGTAGTGGTGAGATAACTCCTCCCAGTGGAGTTTCTCTGCTTACGTGCTTTGACAGCGTATTGTTTCCCAGTGTGGCATACTTTGCATCATGGTAGTTATCCAGCTACCGATGAATGGTTGTACGCAAAAGTTATCTAGAGCTTGTTTTATTGCTACGATACTAACGTTGTTGAAGGCGCCTCCTATGTGCAGGAAAGCATCTAAGGTAAATTGTGCTCTAAGGACTTCTTAATAGTCCTAACGAGGGCTGTATCTATGGAGCGTCCTTTTATATAAGCATGTTGACTAGAAGATATGATGTTTGCGTTGTCTGTCTTTTCTCGAATATGCACGTCGATGAGTCTTTCGAGCGTCTTAAGTAGAAATGATGAAAGCCTAATTGGTCTGAAGTCTTTAGCATTTTCTGACTACGCGTTCCTGATTTGGGTATGAAGACAACCTTTACCTGTCTCCTGTTAATGCATTTGTTGTTCTCCACTGTTGGTTTTTTCTACCAAGTGGCGCACGAACATTTAACACAATAAGATGATGTAAAAATCCTTTATTATGTTTATAATAGACGAACAAATAATTAAATGCAAGGATTTTAATTTTCATGAATTAACTGTTTAATTGTAACACTTTATAAAAACAAATTATGGTAGGAGCGTTCACCGTGCATAATGTGGAGCTATCACTGTGCTTGGCGAGCGCTGTAACCTTGTGGTCATTGCCTAGAATGTAATGAGGAAGCGTCAAACTGTTATTCTCTACAAAAGCGATACAATTATTCATCGACGGTAAGTACCCTTAAAAGTTTTACCTCGGTAATCCCACACTTTATTGCTACTTCCATACATTCTATGTATGGTTCACTAGAGTCAAGCTCAAACCAGATAGGTCTGTACTGGACAGACTGGTGTATAAGGAAGGCAAGTCATCTTCCTTCGCTTTGTGTACGATCCTTGCTATAAGTGCCGGTGCTTTATTTCTGCATCGCGGCGGCCATTATGTTTCTCCATCTTATAAAGTCCACAATTTCCCTGACTGAACAACTGCGGGGAACTTGCAGGTGTTTCTCGTAATCCGACGACGAATTTACAGGCATTCTGGAAGATGTTCTGGCGCAGCAAGCAGCATCATAACTCCTATATCCTAAGACCAAAGGGGAAAGCGGATCTGACAAACCTAACAGATCAAAGGCCCGGAGTTCTTCGAGAATTATTCGAAACACACTTCAAAATTTATCCCCAAACAGGTCTCAACCTATACATAAGCCAAAATTATTGATTTTTTGTTGCAAAGAGTGAACCAATATACGCCATATACGAATTTAATGTATATTTAGAAGAACTATTACAGTGTGTAAAGTTTCAACCAATTCCGGTACTCTCTTCGAGAGTATATTTGTATATTTTTTCAGTTACAGGTTTATTACACCAGGAAGAATAGCCTTGCAGTAAATCTGCCGCGAGGACAACTGCACTTTTGCGAAACTTTAACATTTGGTGTGGGAGGTACCAGAAGAGTTGACCGATATGAAATGGACAGAGGGACGGACAGGGTTAAATCGACTTAAAATTATCTGTAATGGATTTCATCTAACTTCGTGTCTATCAATGTAGCTGCTTGCCCATATGTAATAACGAGTGTGTTTGAATGAAAGTTTACAGATTCAGTTTTGCATTGATGCTAACAAATCGTGATGTATCAAGTTATGTAGTAAAGTCCGTACAGTTCGAAATTCTCGACGATTCCTGCCTGCAAAAGAGCTACAAAAAGATTCGATATATATGTATATCTAAAACATAGCTATAAGGTGAACCAAAACATAAATTGGTTGATTTTGATCAATTTCCGAATAAATGTTTTCTATACACTGAGAATCGGAAATTCTAACTAAAATCGATTGGAAAATGTGGTTCTAATTTATTTAGAACTCTTTTTTCCATATTTTGTTATGTATTGCGGCTCTTGGAATGTCAAAACCATTTGTAACACATCCAAGGTTAATCTTTCTACCTATAGTAGAATTATCTACTTGATAAGCCCTATACAGCTTCAAAACATTATTGCAAGTAAGAAAGGCGTTATGTTCGGCCAGGCCAGGATATATATATATGAATAGTTTCTTTTTCCTGTGAGTAAGTGTTCTATCTTCTGGGAACAGAAAATTCCAATTAACATCCAATTCGGTAAAAAAAATCTGAAAAAGATCTTCAAAAAAACTTAAATGGGGCCTACCTTATATGAGGGCTATACCAAAATTTGAACCTATACTGTCTGACTTTTTGCAAGAGATGTTTTGTACCTATAAAAATGGTTTGTAAATAACAAATTTCAGTTATTCCGGTTGAATAATGAGGCTAAATCTTTCAAAATAACGAAAATCGGGGGTAAATTTCTATGGAAGCCATATGAAGACGTAGGCCTATACAAACATATTTCTGGTGGAAACTTTTATACCCCATTCAGCCATTTCGGTGGAATAATGAGGTCATATCCTTCAAAATACCGAAAATCGGTAAATACCGTGCTATGGGGGCTATATGAAGTTTTATACCCCCAACGAAGATAAGGTATCAAATTTCAGCCATTTCGGTGGAATATTGAGGCCGCAACCATTCAAAATATCGAAATTCGGGAGGTACCGTTGTATGGGGGCTATATAAAGGCGTGGGTCTATACCGACAAATTTCAGGTTGAAAGACAAAATACCAAATTTCAACCATTTCAGTGTGATGATGAGGCTAAAAACTTCAAAATACCAAAAATCGGAAGGTACTTGTTATATGGGGCCTGTATTAAAACGTATACCGATAGAGCCCATTTTCAATACCAAACACCTTCAATACCAAATACCTAGGAGGAATAGAAACTGCTATACCATATTACAAAGCTCTATCTTAAAATTTGCGAGCTGTATTTTGATTTCAACAAACGGACGGAAGGATATGGTAATATCGACACAGAATTTTATGCTGATCAAGAATATATATACTTTATAGTTTTTCCGACGAACATTGCGGTATATTACAAACAGAATGACAAATTTAATTGTACCCTCCATATTATGGTGGAGACCATAAAAACCTCTATATTGACAACACTTAACAGAAAACCGGAAGAATTATTGACCACTTCTGTGAGAATGTTGGCATCAGACATGTTCGACACGATCAACACGTTTTCAACATGTAGCAGATGCATGACATGCCTGACTTTCGGTTTCATAGTGTTTCATTGTTCAGATGATGTTAAAAACTAAAATATTTTCAATTCTTCAGTTCTTTCAAAACGCTGCGTGTGAATGGACGTCGTTTAAATCGATTCGGGTTGTTTAACTCCAAACGAAAAGAAGAAAAACATAAACATTTTTGTGTTTGTGAAATAGTCAAAGATTTTACAAAAAAATCTTAATGAATTTTTCAAGCAAACAAGAAAAATAATTGAAAGAAAAAATTCTTTAACAAAAAAGAAAAGTAAAAGAAAAAATATATTATTAAAAAAAACATCAATTTAAAATACAATATTAAAGAAGGAAATTGAATGCAAAGAAACCAAGTGTATTAAATCATTTCTTTGACTTTATTACACGGAAATTAATTTGAAATTGTTTACACTCCAAGAAATCAGCGATAAAGTCCAAAAAAGAAATTGTCAACATCATAATCATCTGTGTTTTAATTGCTGACTCTTGCCGCTGCATTTGTTTAATATCTCTCAACACAGTTGTCACTTTGAATTACACCGCATGGTCAGTGTAGTCTCTCGTCCAGAGTTCAACGATTTTAATATTTTGATATGCGAAATGTTTAGTTAATGGTTATTACGAAATTTGCAATAAAATTTGTGCGAAAAGAAAAAGAAATCAGTGAAGTGCATTGCTTATATCAAAGGTCTGCTTGCCAGCCCACGCGGAAACAGTGAAATTGTGTTTAATTGTTTTCTTTTTTTAAATATTTTTTTAAATTTGTGGTCATTACTCCACCGCTTAAGAAATAAGAAATTTGGTGTGTGTAAACTGAAGTGCGTTTGCCGTGATTTATTTTCGCAATCGGATAAGTCATACACAATTTTGGCCAGTGAATACAATCATACACAATAAGTATAATTATACATTTCGCTGCAGAATTGAAATTTTGCAACCGCTCACTTTTAACATTTTACGGTAAGTAGAACAACAAAGTGCATTTATGTGTATGTAGATATATAATTTATTTTTGAAATGTCTACTTAAGTTTAAACAACGAGAAGTGACCATTAAAAAGATACACGCAAAGTGTGATCTAATCTATTTGCCTGTGATGCTGCTGTCCGCTGTGTGTTGTTTCATTTAAGGAAATAAAATTACAGATACAAATAAATTTAAAATCGTGGGAAATTTAAAATTACCACTTTTAAAATGAAGATGAACATATAATTTGGAAAGTGATATTTCACAGATATGCGATAAGTAATGTTCAAGTAGTCCTCAATTAAAGCTGCATATGAATTTAAAACTTTTTTTTGTTAAATTGATATGATAATTAATATGTGTAAATCGTTTTCCCGTTAAACATAGCAGTATGCTAGGACATCCAAAAGGGCATTATTATTGATATAAGGGTCGGCATTATAATTGGTATAACAGTAACAAATTTAACTGGTTGCCTTACCAATGATTGTACTAGGGTCCCAAATAATTTTTTTCTGACCAAAACTATTTCTATGACCTTTTTATACCCTCAGCCTTTATACATACATATGACCAAAAATGTGTCTCATCGAAATAACGGTTTTAGACCCCAAGTATGTTTAGACGAAATTCGTTTCAGACAATTTGGAGTCGATTTAGCCATGTGTCTGTCTGGCTGGTTGGTGTGCACGATAACTCTCGAAGGGAGTAATCGATTTGGTCCAGACTTTGCACATCGCATTATTCCTTCCAGATATAGATGGGGTTCAAATAAGGACTATATCGGTCCTCTCTCTCGGGTGCGTCCCACACTAAATTCGGATAAAGTAAAGTTTAAGAGCATCGTTTTGATTCGTTTTTCAGCAGGTTGTTCGAGCGGCCTAATTTACAACGGTACAATTTTTCCGGAGTAAGTCAATATATCCTGAGATAATGGCCCAAAAGCTCCAAAGATTTTTTTGTCGATGGCTGAGGGTTTATCTCCTTCAGCAGAGCTTACTGATACTTTCTTACTTGTTGTACTGACGGTAATTATACCGTCACAAAATATTAATTCAGAATAAATTTCACCAAACATTTGCACAAAACCGTTAAAATGCATCAAATAGGGTCATCCCATTGTATGGTGTCTAAACTAAAATTTTGACCTATGTTAATCATTTTTGGTACGAAGTGTTTGTACCTTCTAAGAAGTTAAAATGTAAAATTACAGGCAAATCTGTTTAAAATATGCAACAATTGTCAACCCAGCAAACCAATCGTACCGACATCTTAACGAAATCGGAACAAAATTCGGACGATACGTCCGATGTCTGATACGAAATCGTAACGATATCTTAACGAAAGTTGTATGAAGTGGTTGACATAATTTCGGAACGAAATGTCGGAGCGACATCGTATCGATTTCGATCCGATTTCGTAACGAAATCTGAAGAAAATCCTTGGGAAATTCGGAAAGGAAGTTTCTTTCCGACATTCGTTCCGAAATCGGAACGAAATCGGTACAAAATCTGAACTATTTCCGCTCCGAAAAATCGTTTAGAAATCGGAACGACGTTGCTTCCGAAATTGTTCAGACGTGTCGGACATCCGACATTTGGTTTGCTGGGAAGATATCTTAAATTTTTGGTAAAGAAGTTTTCTGCACATCTACATCTTTATATATAAAACTCAATTGTCGTTTGTTGGTAATTGAATCAGTTGAAAACGGCTGGAGCGATTTTGGTAGTTATACCCTACACCACCTTGTGGTAAGGGGTGTTATGTCTTTGTGCATTAGTTTGTAACATAAAAATGGAAACGAGCTAGACCCACAGTTCCTTTTAGGGATATACATAGAATCACTTTCTGAGTCGATTTACGAATGACCGTCTGTCCCTTTGTCCATGTATGTTTGTAAACAAAGTACAGGTCGCATTTATTGTCCGATTCGAATGAAAATTGGGGAAGATAGTTTTTTTGGCCAAAGCACGAACGCTATTTATTTTGGTAAAAATCGGTTCAGAATTGGATATAGCCCCCATATATATTTTCGCCCGATTTAAGGCATTTGGTGGACAAAACACGCTATAAATGTCCAATTTCAATTAAATTTAGAATGTGCGACGGTATTTAGTCCAGAAATAAGTGTGCCAAATTATATAGATATCGGTTCAAATTTGGATATAGCTCCCATATATATTCTCGGCCGATTTTAGGTATTTAATGCACGAAACGCGCTATATATTTCCGATTTCAATAAAATTTGGAATGTTTCTTTGATTTGGATATAGCTCTCATATATATTTTAGGCAGATTTGAGGTATTAGATGCACGAAACACGCTATACTTGTTCGATTTCAATGAAATTTGAAATGTGTGGCGGTGGTTAGTCTAGAAATAACTGTGCCAAATCATATCGAAATCGGTTCAGATTTGGATATAGCTCCCATATATATTTGTAACCGATTTGAGGTATTTGATGCACGAAACACGCTATATACATATGTATGTCGAATTTTTGATAAAATTTGGACTATGTGACAGAATTTGGTCTACAAATAAATGTAAAAAATGATATCGAAATCTGTTCTGCTTTGGATTTAGCTTCCATATATATTTTACGTATTCACAGTGGTGTAGGGTATTATATAGTCTGCCCCGCCCGACTTTGATCCTTTCTTTACTGGTTCTTTCTGTAAAATGTTCGTCATAACCCAACTTAGGTTGTTATGCACAGAAAATTTGACCACGCCCACTTTGCGCCCACTTTTTTAAATTTTCAATTTTAATATTTTCTACAAAAGCTACTGAACTGATTTTCCTGAAATTGTCAGGGAATGTACAGCGATGGCCCCCGGTGAAAATAGGCTACGTATTTGGTTGAATTTCGGAAGGGGCGGGGTACTTACCCTATACTCTATTTCTTTAAAAATGCTATTTTTACAATAATTACGAATGTATCGGTTTGGAAATTAATTTACGAGATAATTGTGGTTGTGTCTCCGCCCTTATCTAAGGGGGTGGATTACCTCCCATATTCCATATTTAAAAAAATGTCATATCTTTATCTAAAGATCCAACCACGCCTACTTTTTTAAATATGTTATATCTCCAAAACTACTAAACCGATTTCCATAAAATTTGCAGCAAATGATCAAGGTTTGCGTGGTAATGTATATTTTATGAATCTCGGAGGGGGTGGGGTATCTTCCCCACAGCTTTTTTTTAACGCTATATGTCTATGCCAAACTTATGATTATATCGGTTTCAGCATTGATTTTGGGAGGCAATGGGTTTGTGTCTCCAATCCAAGGTACATATTTGGAGCCAAAATCCCGGAATACTTTTTAAATATGTTATATCTTGAAAACAGATGACCACGCCTACTCTTTTCAATATATTCTTTCTCCAAAGCTATCGAACATAATTTCATGAAATTTTAAGAGAATGTTCAGGAATGTCCAGTGCTCAAAAATGCTATATGCTAATGCTGTAATCGCTATATTTGCTAAGCTCATGAGTGCATCGGCTTGCAAATTAATTTTCGAGACAACGGTGGTTGCGCCTCCATTCTTTCTTGGTGCCCGAAGTTCCGACCACTTTTTAAGTATGTACGTTATATCTGGTAGACTAACGAAACTATGTTCAAGAAATTATGTGGAATGTGCCGTGGTATATGTAGTCATGAATTTTCGTCATCTCCCCTATTAAGAAAAACTATATATTTACAAATTTCCTTAATAGTGAGGTTCAACGGTCCATGAGCGATGAAAAACACTTATTGAGCCATATATGTTATCAATAAGTGGGAGAATTCGAGTTTACCATTTTTTTATATAACTCTTATAATTAGATCGCTTTAGGATAAAGATAGGGCACAGGGACGATAATAAATCCTAAATAGCTGCAATGGGCGAAAAAATCCGACAAAGTCCAAAAGAGAAAAGAAAGGCTACAGCAAAATCTGTTGATAAATTTAAAATCTTCAATGAATAACTTGGTGTGACAATGGACCCAAAGAAATGAGGTAGAAAAAACCCAATTTTGAATTGTAAAGCATAATGTCCATAAAAAGTTGTCATTAAAACTTAATAAGATGTGGCCCATTGTAAAAAAATCCAAATTTTCAGAAATCGGTTAAAAAGGGTGTGTCCCAGACATAAGTTTGTACCAGCTGAATAACAAATATTTTGGAATTTGATGTATGATGAAAAAATTATGCTTCATTTATCGCAGCGAATCGCAACTTGAAATTAGCTTTTTTTAAAGTACACACATCAGAATAATTTTGATTTTTTTCAACATCGACCACTAGCGATCAAAATTATTTCGGTTACAGAAATATGTTGATAAATTTGTTCTTAGACCGAATTTCTCTTCTGTTCTTCTTGGAAAATGAACCTACTTATTCTTCTCCATATTTGAGTTTTACCCTTTAATTATACCCTCCTCCATAATATGGAAATATTCATGGGAGACCCTATAAAGTATATATATTCTTGATCCGTCTATCAAGATACAACTCGTAATCTTTAAGATAGAGCTTTGTAATTTGGTATAGAAGTTTCTATTACTCCTAGGATGTTTGGTATTGCAAATGGGCTATATCGGTCCACGTTTTCATATAGTGCCCATAGAAAAGTACAACTCGTGTTGGAGGGTAAAACAAGTTCGGCCTGGCTTAACTCCTTTCTCAATTGTATTTTTTGGGGTTTTATAACCCAGAAATTACACTATGCAACACTGAAAATGCAAACAACTTCTAGTACACATTTTTTGAAAGTATATATTGAGACTACAAAAACCCTAGTAGGGCTTTGTCCTGTCAGATTCAGTTCGTATTTTGTGGCCTGATTTACATTTTTATAAAATTATTTCATTATTTCTCTAAATATTTTATTCTTGCTCTTATCTACAAATTTGCTTCAGATTTCATGAGAAGATTCAGATAGGTTTGCTTTAAAGTTAATATATAACCATGTTTAGACAGGGCCATAAAATCCATGCTGGATCTAACACATCCAAGCTGGAATAGAATATCAAACGTCTTGCTTTTCAAAGTTTACACAATATAAAACCGATAATTAGTAAAATTACTTAGATTTTAATTTATTATCGCTGAGAATTTTTTGCGAAAAAACTTAAGCATTTTTTTAACAATAACAACTTTTTCTCTAAACCGTATAGTTTACCTGGAATTGGGCCCTCTTTTAAAAAATGCCAGCATTTTTGGAGGGTAATATAGGTTTATACATTTTTTCCAATCCCTTGATTTTTGGGTCAGAAAATACTTTTACTAAATTCCTAAATTCAAAATACTGTAATTTTGAGGCCCCAGTGGCACGTGTTAACATATTCCGATTGTCCTCAAACTTTAGCAATCCTAAGATCTAACAAAACTAAACACTTCAGTGGGCGTGCCGCATAAAAACTCCGACATTGATTTTTTCCCTTTGAGTTAAAACCACCCTACTGTGCAATCACAACCACAACTATTTTGTGATTGCTGGACAGTTTGACATTTATCGATATTTCCGAAAAATCGACAGTCAAAACTGTTCTTGAGTATCCCTCTTAAGAGCAGTACACATTGTCAGTTTTGAATGTCGATATTTCGCAATTATCGATAACTGTCAAACCGTCCAGCAACCACAAAACAGTTTGCTGTTGCATGATGAATGACAAAAATAAACGGCCACACTAGCAAGCAACAACAAAGCTGTCATTCAAAACTGACAATGTGTACCCAGCTTAAGACCCGATCGAAATCGTTCAAGCAATATTATCGATTTTTTCGATAGTAACCGGTAATCGCACTATGGAAACATACGTGTTCTTCAAGCAACATTATGAAGGTATGAAAAATTGTAAATATTTGTGGAATTTGTTGAACAATACATTAAATAATAATTACGCAATGAAGTTGTGCTAAGAAAATAATTAATTTAATAATAATTATTTTACAACAATAAACTAAATTTTTATTAATTTTCTCGTTTAGAGTTAAGCTTGATGATCGATATTTTTTGCAAGTGAAAAATGAAAGCCAAGGACTCGAACCCACAGCTCTTCAGACATATCGACTGTGGAATGGCTCCTCTGTCATCGAACTTTTGGTTTTTCAAATGCAAATGTGTTGTTATACAATAACGGAAATTTGGCCGCTGAATTGCATGTCTTCATGACAAACGCGCTGCCTTTGAAGTTATGAGTTTGGCTTTGAACGCTAATACGCCGTGACAAAATTTTTTTATATGTTTTGAAGGACGTGGGTGCAAATCCCAGCCGGGCTCAGCCTGTTTTTATTTTTTTGAAATTTTGCCTGTTAGGGCGAAGATAATTTTTAATGAATTTTTATTAATTTTCACGTTTAGAGTTAAAAGAAAACAGGCTGAGCCCGATTGTGATTTGAACTTGAAAGCACTCCCGTTCAACGCATTCCTAAAATTTTTAGAGTTTTTGATAGCAGCACGAAAATCCAGTGGTTTCTTGGTGGAGTATGAATATTGAGGTTGATTGCATGGAGCGGATAACATTGCTGTGCTGATAAGTTATCCGAACGAGAAGTGCTTTGAGTAGTTGGACCAAAGATATTCTGTTTTATATTAACTTCGTCTAGATTAATATTAATATCATGGACAATATATTGAAGACTTTAGCATTTATCTGAATTGTTGCAATGCTTTCACCCACCAAAGTGATGTTGGCCAGATATTTTAATTTCCAACTAACTAAAAACTCGTGCTTTATACTAGGGCAACTATAAGTGCGTAAACTGCACTTTCTCTAAAAGGGCCCGACCATTCCATTTTGAGATACGCAGATCATGGTCCTTAATATGTTTGCGAGGATCGTCCACTTTAGAAGGGTTTCTTTTTCTTTGCTTTTTCATCGTAGGAAACTGTTTATGGGGTGGATAATAACTCCACGCCCAAGCCAAGTTGTTAGCTCACTATTCTTAACGGGTCGAAACCAAATTCCAAGATGACCTATTTTGGTTTACTCTTTTAAAGTATTGGCTTTAATCCATTTCGATTATACTTTCATGTTTTCTTTCTTATTTTATTTTGATGAGTGCAATAAACCCAATACTTTAATTCATACTTATGTCATTGGTGATTGAAATCAAAAAACACATGTTTTAATTAAAATGTACATATTAAACATTATCGCTATTCTGTCTTGAACAGAAACAAAAATAAATTATTAAAAGAAAACAAATATTTGCTTAAGTTGAAAATTTATTGTTTTCAATTGCGGCACTTATGAGCACTGACTGAACGTGAGAAAGTACTGTTAAGGTCAATGTCACCAAAATTGACAAAGATGCCTTAATCAGCTGTATGTTGTTTCTTTTTTTTATATGTTATATGATGAAAAAAGTTGCAGTTGTAAAAAAATAAAGTGGGGATTTTTTAAAATAGATATAAATACAAATGAAGCAAATGTGTATCAATTCGAAGGAAATATTATTTTAAAATTTCCTTAGAATATTTTATCAATATCCATATCTGTAGAGAAATTCGGGCAAAGTTAACGACCATCTCTACAGAAATTTAAATGAAGAATATTTAATTAAACGATTAAATAAAATTTTACAACACTGATGTTATCGGAAGGACTTTGTGATAACATTATTTTTATTTCTACAAAACATTCGACTAATCATGTTTCTATTTCGAATCATAAAAAACGATTTAGGTAATTTGAGATCAACGTTATTTCTTTTTCCTTACTTTTTTCATTTTCGAAATTAATTTAACATTTATTTTTAAACCAACTATATGTATGTATCATATTTCAGAATTGGTGTTCGTATTGTTGTTATATTGGATATCTTAGATAAGGGTTGCCCTAAGCCATACATACTAATAACGATTTATATTTTGTATGAAGGAATTTGTACATGTGCATACATGAAAATGATAAGTGACTCATTTACACAAAATTGTCAGCTTATTTTTGTGTTATTTCTTTCCAGCAAAAGAAAAAAATCATTACCACATACAAAACACCCTACTAACCCATCATTTTAACAAGGGCATGTTACACTGAATAACTAGTTATTCTATAACAACTAGAATAAGTAGTTATTCTATGGCCACTATAAGTTAAAAAAATAAGCTAAACAAGTAAGCAAAGGCTATAGTCGGGACGGGGCAGACTATGTGATACCCTACACCACTACCCCCACGCATAAGTTGTTCACTCGTAAACATTTCTTTTAGGGAGATATTGAAGTTTTCATTTATTTGGCCTTTATACCAAATGACTTAAGGGGTTAATTGGAACAACAAAACTCATTTTCATGATTTTTTTTCGTAGAAACTACCAATATTTGTAAGACACGGTGCGCCTTAACTAATTTTAAATGGAGGTGCTTACACCTGGTAAGTTTTAGCAGATTCTGAAACTGCAATGCTCATAGATGAGAAATATCAAGAAACAAAAAAATCGCCGGAGGGATTTTCAAATAAATCGCGATTTAAGTTCACATTTTTAGGGGTTCATTAGGTTTTCACGATTTTGCTTGGAAACCGCGGGCCCTATGCAAATGGTTGTAAAGAAAATGTTGTAGCTGTGCAAATTTTCCACAAGATTGACCTTTATTATGTTTTCGTAGGTTGTACCGTTTTTGAGATATAGAAGTTTAAATTGCACTGACTGTATCGCCTCCTTATAAAACAATGTCGTTACTGCAATTTCCCAAATTAAACTTATATATCTTGAAAATGGTACAATCTTACTTACTTACTTAGCTGGCCCATTACAGAACATTTGTTCCATAGACCGTACAATCCAGGAAAAAATAAATCTTGCAATCTTGTAGAGAATTTTCACAGCTTCAACATTTTCTTCAGTCCCATTTTGGTATGACTTGCGGTTTCCAAGCAAAATCTTGAAGACTTAAGATAAAAACCTAAAAATTTGAACTGAACCTCTTTATCTCAAAAATTATAAAACCTACGAAAAAACCTACAACATTTTCTTTAGACCCATTTCGATGCGACTTGCGGTTTCCAAGCAAAATCGTGAAAACCTAAAAAAACCCTAAAATTGTGAATTTTGATCGCGATTTATTTAAAAATGCCTCCGGCGATTTTTTTCTGTTTTTTATTATTCTTATCTATGAACATTGCTGTTTCAGAACCCGTGAAATCTTCCCATGTTTAAGCGGTTTTCATCAAAAGATAGTTAAGGCGCACTGAGCATGATATTGTTTTATAAGGAGGCGATACAGTCTGTGCATTGTCTCAATTTGTCTTAATATCTCAAAAACGGTAAAACCTACGAAAATATCATAAAGGCCAATCTTATGGAGAATTTTCACAGCTACAACATTTTTTAGGCTCATTGAAATCCTAAAGAACCCCTAAAAATGTGAACTTAAATCGCGATTTTTTTGTTTCTTGATATTTCTCAACTATGAGCATTGTAGTTTCAGAATCTGCAAAAACTTCCCAGGTGTAAGCACCTTCCATTTAAATTTGGTTAAGGTACACTGTGAAGTAGTTCTTTCTTTCACCTGAAAGAGTATATCTTACAATACTTTTGCAATTTTTGTTGTTGAAAAATATGACATAGTCTTGTGGTAAATGGCTACCTGTAAAACCCTTTTGCGTAAAAGCGTCTTGCAGTGCCAACGATTGCTCGAAAACGGATGGGCCGATCTTGGTGTATTTTTGTGAATGTTTTAAAAACCTAATAATCTTGTCTTTAAGCGAAACGGAATTTAAAAAAACGCATTTAAAAAAATGTGAACTGTTAAAGTCAAAATTTCGTTAAAAAAAATAGGCTGTTTATTTTCAAACAAGTAAAAAGTATCAGTCGTCTTTGCCGACAGAGATATACCCTCAGCCCATGTGAATTGAAACACTTTTTGGACATTTAAACTTGCCGACACAAAAATGTGGATTAGGATTAAAGTTCAAAAGTGTTACGGAGGAGGTACTTAATGGCATTAACCGACATAGTCCATTATCGAAGTGGATCTTATTTTGGGAGTCATATCTATTCGATATATATCGCGCCCACCAGGCATTTTAGTGGGTGATCGTATAACTTTTGGACCAGCATATCAGGAAGCATGGACTTGTTCAAGGAAAACATAATATCGCTGCAAACGAGACCACAACGAACAGCGTCGGTATGTATACCGTATGTATACCGACGCTGTTCGTTGTGGTCTCGTTTGCAGCGATATTATGTTTTCCTTGAACAAGTCCATGCTTCCTGATATGCTGGTCCAAAAGTTATACGATCACCCACTAAAATGCCTGGTGGGCGCGATATATATCGAATAGCAAAGGATTTTCGAACAGACCCTGAACTGCACTTGGACACAAATGTTAAATGTTTAATCCTAAGGAGAGGACCGATATGGGCCACTTAAGAAGTTTAACTAAATTTGGACAAAATGTTAGGAGATACAAAGTTTGGACCAAATTGGTTGATCCGTTTAAGAGACGTAGTGCATACCATTTTAGTGCCATTTTTAAATATTGGGGAAAGTACCGAATGCTGTGGACCGGTATTGCCGACATTCGAACTGAAACTGAAGTTAAGACAAAATATGACGAAGGCCAAACTTTGGACCAAATCGGTTAATAAGTTCGAGAGTTATCGTGCTCTCCAGCCACTACATATGGTGCCACAGGGGTTTTTACAACATTCAAGCTGTTTTCTCAAGAATTATGAACGGACATATGAATGTATTTAGGGTATTTTCAGAATTTTGTGGCACTTTTTGGATATTTGAAATTGCCGACACAATTGTGGATTAGGATTAAAGTTCAAAAGTTTTGCGGAGGAGGGAATGTACAGATATAGTGCATTACGGAAGTGGATCTCATTTTGAGAGTCATATCTTTTCAATGGATATCGCGCCCAGTAGTCATTTCAGTGGGTTATCGCACACCTGTTGGAGCAGTATGCCAGGAAGCATGGCCTTGTCCACGGAAAACATAATATGGCTGTAAACAGGACCACACAGAACATCATCGGTATAAATGTCCAAAGGATCTCCGAACAGACCCCAAACTGCACTTGGACACGAATGTTGAACTTTTGTGGGGGAAGGAGGTGGGAGAAGAGGACCGATATGGGCCATTTTAGAAGTACAAATAAGTTTGGACAAAATAAGACGAAGGCCAAATATTGGACCAAATCGGTTTATCAGTTCGAGAGTTATTGTGCTCTTCAGCTACAATATATGGTGCCATGGGTTTTTTTTGCAACTTTCGGGCTGTTTTCCCAAGAAGTATGGACTTGTCACTGAAAAAACTTTTACAGTTGTAATTGAGACAGCGATTGCAAGTTGCTTCAAAAGAAATCAAAGTTAGTCAAGAGCATGTCTTAAAGTGAACTTATCCGAAATTTTGTGTCGGAGGTACCCGAAGGAATGGGCAAATATAGTCCATATTTAAACCTGATCTATATCTGGTAGATATATTAGGATGCGTAAAGTATGGACCAAATCGGTCCTTCCCTTCAAGATTTATCGTGCGCACAATTTTTCCGAACATTTTTGAACTTTTGTGGGGGAGGTACCTGAAGGAATGAACCGATATGGCTTATCTTCGAACTTAAACTAAGTTTGGACAAAATATTATGAAGGCCAAATTTTGGATCGAATCGGCAGCTCCGTTCGAGAGTTATCTTGCGCTCCAACCACTACACACGGTGTCATAGGGTTTTTTTTGAACCGTTCAGGTTATTTTCTCAGGAAGTATGGTTTTGCTCCTGATGAAACTCTTACCGCTGTATAGTGGGCCGTGAATACAAGCTGTTACAACAAAAATCAAAACGATTCGAGAGCAGGTCCTAAACTGAACTTTTCCGAAATTTTGTGGGGCAGGTACCCGAAGTCGTAGACTGATTGAGTCCATATTGGAACCTCATCTAAGTTTGGTAGAAATTTCACGATGTCCAAAGTTTGGAGCAAATCGGTTACTCGCTTCGAGAGTTATCGTGCGCACAAATTTTCCGAACATTTTCGAACTTTTGTGTGGGAGGTACCGGAAGGAGTGGACCGATATAACCCATCTTCGAACTTAAACTAAGTTTGGACAAAATAGTGCGAGAGCCAAATTTTGGACCGAATCGGTTGATCCGTTCGAATGTTATCGTGCGCTCCAACCAGACAGACAGATGGACGGACATGGCTAAATCAACTCCAAATTGTCTGAAACGTATTTCGTCAGGACATACTTGGGGTCTAAAACCATAATTTCGATGGGGTACATTTTGACACGGTATATACCCTCGTTAGCATAAATGCTGAGGGTATTAAAAAGGGAAAGTGGGAAGTGCGCCAACCTGATTTACTTCATAATAAAGGTTATGTTTTCCTCATCCATTGACGGGCTTTTCTTTTGGAATAGGACTACTATAAGCAGAGATATTCGCATAGGAATAAAACTTTGAATTTTTGCCCAGATAAGTTTTTTGCTCATTCCGTCTCTTGAATATTATCCGACCATCACCAAACTCAATATGCTTTTTCCTCTATGGAACCCCCCCATTAGCCTTCATATCGTGATGATCCGATCAAAATTGCTACTTGTAGCATAATTAAACAAGTGAGCCAAGGCTACAGTCGGTTCGGGGCAGACTATGTGATACCCTACACCGCTACCTCTGTGCATAAGCTTTTGACTGGTAAAATTCAAAATATTAGAATTGGGATAGCTTAGCGCCTTTGCTCTGAAGGTCTTCATTAATAAGTTCAATTTTGTTGAAACGCATTTAAGTGCATCGTCAGTGCAACTTAAATAAGAAAATGGAAAAGTGGGATGTACGCTAACCATCAATAGGCTTCTTTCTCTGTGAAACCCTCATCAACCCCCAAAATTTCGTGAGGATCCGATTAAAACTTAGACCTGTAGTATGATTGCACAGAAAAATGGAAAAAGGGATGCATTACCGACTATTGCTATTTCTCTGTTGTTTGACCATCTATGGCAACCTACAACACACCGTTGTAAAGGTGATATTTTCCACTTTCTTTTGATATACCCCTTATAGAAGCGGAGATATTTTCGTTGAAATAAAACGTTGAACTTTTCTCCAAATAAGTTTTTAGCCCATTCCGACCCTTGAATATTATCCGACCATTACCAAAACCAAAAGGCTTCTTCCTCTGTAGGACCTCCAATAATCCCCAAAATTTCGTGACGATCCGATCAAAATTGCGACTTGTAGCGTAATTACAAAAAAATGGAAAAATGGGATGTATTACCGACTATTGCGATATCTCCGTTTGTTTGCCATCTACGCCAACCTACTTGGCATCATTGTAAAGATGGGATTTTTTACTTTCATAGCCAGACTTTGCTTTTGGAAAGTCGCCAACCAAATTTGGGGCTATTGCAATATCTTCCTTGTTTGACCACCTACGACAGTCTTTACATCGTTAGAAAGGTGATATTTGCTACTTCTATTAGCAGGTTTTGTCTTTAATATACCCCTTATGGAAGTTGACATATTTGCTTTGGAAAAAACTTAGACATTTTCTCCTAAAAAGTTTTTTGTCCATTCCGACCCCTAAATATTATCCAACCATCACCAAAATCAATAGACCCTCCGGGACCCTCATCAACACCCAAAATTTGGTGCCGATCCGATCGAAAATTGTGACCTGTAGCGTGATTACAAGGTTTAGAAGAACAGACGGACGGACGGACACACATTTCGATGCGCTACAAACTTTTTGGGCAAAACCAACTTATAATACCCCCTCCACATAGTGGTGTAGGGTATAAAAACAATGGAAAAATGGGATGTATTACCGACGATTGCGATATCTCCGTTGTTTGGCCACCTATTGGCCATCATGGGTCAAAAAACTTTCCACTTGAAATTTGTAGGTATAGGTCCACGTCTTCATATAGCTCCCAGTGAATGCTACCTCCCGATTTTCGGTATTTTGAAGGTTGTGGCCTCAATATACCACTGAAATGGCTGAAATTTGGTGTTTAGTCTTCGTTGGGGTTATAAAACTTTCAACCTGAAATTTGTAGGTATTCCACCTAAAATTAGTCTCTATAGATCCACGTCTTTATAGAGCCCCATAGAACGGTACCTCCCGATTTTCAGTATTTTGAAGGTGTAAAATATTCTAGAAGTGTATCTCCCGGTCTTCGACATTTTGAAGATTTTGGCTCCAATACCCCACCGAAATGGCTGAAATTCTTCATACACATATGTATGTCGTGTTTTAGGCCTGCCGGTATAGCCCAATTGTATGCATTTGAACGGTATTTTGTAAAATTTTCAAACCGATATTGCTATAATTTAATATGTATAGTATATTGCCAGAGAATACAAAAGTGCAATTCGGAAAAATGTAAATATTGGTCCATGTTTGGAGGGAATAGTCCATGTGTTTTAAAGAGAATAATATCAGTTAAGATATTCTGGTTTTGCAAGGAATAAGAGGAAGATATTACTACTATATAAACGAAAGGAACCTAATTAATATAGATCATGGTGGAGGGTATAAAAAGTTTGATCTGACCGAAC
Organism: Musca autumnalis; assembly: GCF_047663935.1. Lineage (NCBI taxonomy): Eukaryota > Metazoa > Arthropoda > Insecta > Diptera > Muscidae > Musca > Musca autumnalis. The sequence goes on from NW_027411977.1 coordinate 49,033,092, forward strand.
TTAAAACCTTTCGTACTTCTTTTTTTGAACAGGAATATCCACGTTTCTACAGAAACCAAAAACTTACTAAATTGCTCCGTCCTTCAGCACACTGCGGTATGTGAAGTAATTATACAGTACTGAGTTTATAATTTTTTGTTGTTATTTAATTAGTTACTTATACGAGCTGCTATTAAAAACCTTTGACACCTCTGATGTAGACCATAATCCTGCGCTATGGGTTCAATTTGTCACTATAAGAAATTTCTGATGTATTACGTAATCCCATTTGCCCTCAAAGTTGGTTGTAAATTGGAATTTTGTGTTACCAGATGATAGAAAACGTTTCTAGCAAAAATGTTCTATATAGGTCCACGTTTCGGTAAAACTTCGCTTCGATAGGGGTTCTTGATTCTTGGCCATTGATGAGAAACATATAAAAAAATGGTTTAGGTATAAAATTACATTTTATGTTAACAACTTTTTTATACTGTCGGACAAGCCACACACATGCACACATTTTATTAACATTGATAAGTAGTTTGTGAGAAAATGCAACGTAAGTCTTCAGACATTTTTTAATCATTATTGTTTTTAATTATGCTGCGTAGCGCAACTGTTTTAACCTAATTTAAATATAAATTGCATTCACAAAAACAAAACGTGTTTTCTTATCTTTGTAATTTCATCTAATCCACGCATTCATTGTCTCCACTACTGTTCGCTTGAGTTAATAAAAAAGAGACTTTAAAAAAAGAAAGAAAAAAATCCAACTATGAGATAATAACAAAGGCATTTTCGGTAATCCGATACGTTACCAACGACAGAAAGTGACTAAATAATGCGACCATTCCACTTTGTCGTGTACATTATAAAGCATTTCGATTAACATGAAGTGTGAATATATTTCTAGGAAAATTTGACAACATTTTAAAAATCAATAAGAAAAAAATTAACGAAAGGGGACAGAGGGGGGATATGATCAAAGTGTAACCATGTTGCATACGAAAATATTTTAAATTTTTGTTATTCCCAAAAAAACGAAAACAACATGACTTACAAAACTTGAATAAGAAGTATTAAGTACAACCAAGCAGCAAGGTAAACTTTCGATTTTTATTTGTTTGTCCAAAAAACGCTGTCCATTGCAACGAAGCAGCCACAACCTACCTGGTCACTTACATTCAAGCCCATGAAAAATTAAATAGAATTTCATGAAAAATTGTTGCAGCGTTAACGACGACAACAACAACATTTGTTGTCATTCGCGCTGCTTTGGAGTGGCAAGAATAGTCTTTCAAAAATAAACAAAACAAAGGCATGGAAACAAGTGACACTAACTGGTTTCTTGTAGATGCAGTCTAAACATAAAATCCTTTGGCTTGTTTATACCAAGTTGGAAATAATCCACCTAATAAATCTTAAATAAAGCATGGGCTATCAACTGTTAATGACATTAACAGAGTTTTCGTATGATTTAGCCAATGGGAAATTTGATTCTAGGCTAATTGAAATCTGAAATATATACAAATTATTTCAGTAGAAACATCATCATTGACAAACAAAACAAACAATTTTTTGTGCAAAAATCGATTAGAAGACCTTCAAGGGAAGAGCCGTCCGTTTTTTTAATTAAAACTTATACGCTCAAATAGTTCTTCCCCCATAGACATTTGAAGTTTCCATTCGATTATAATATGAAAGGAGCAGAATATCTCACATGACTATAAATATTCCCTTTAAAAGAGTCATCATGTGACGACATTGCTGTTCCTTCTAAAACATGGACCAATACTTTCAATATTCCGAATTGAGCTTTTGTACTAAAATACAGCAATCTTGGTTCCAAGATTTTACAAAAAATTAACTAAATACATAAAATTGGGCAATACCGGTTAGACTTAAACCTGGATAAATATGGACGTTTTGTTTGCGAGTAAGTTTTCTATCTTCTGGGAATAAAATATCCAATTAACAACCAATTTGGTAGAAAAACTTAAATGGTGGCTACGCTTATATGGGGTTATAAAAACGTGGACCTATACTGTCTGATTTTTTGCAAGGCATGCTTTGTACCTGTATAAATGTTTTCTACCTTTAACGAAGACTATATAGCAAATTTCAGTTATTCCGGTGAATATTGTAGTTAAACTTTCAAAACACCGAAACCCGGAGGGAACCGTTCTATATGAAAACGAGGTCCTAAACCGACCAATTTCAGGTAAAAAGTTTTATACCCCAACGAAGACTAAAGACTAAATATCAGCCATTTGGGTGTGATTTCGAGACCACATCTTTTAAAATACCGAATATCGAAAGGTACAGTTCTATGGGGTCTATATAAAAACGTGGGCATAAACCAACCAATTTCAGGTTGAACGCTTTATACCCCAACGAAGACGAAATACCAAATTTCTGCCATTTCGGTGTGATTTTAAGGCCACGACCTTTAAAATACCGAATGTCGGGAGGTACCGCTCTATGGGGTCTATATGAAGAAGAGGACCTAAACCGACCAATTTCAGGTTTAACGTTTTATACCCCAACGAAGACTAAATACAAAATGTCAGCCATTTCGGTGTGATTTTGAGGCTACGACCCTTAAAATGCCGAATATCGGAAGGTACCGCCCTATGGGGGCTATATGGGGACAATGACCTTAACTGAAATCAAGTAGTCAAACGTGAAGAATCTTTTCAACAAGATTTGTTTTGTTCATTTGGAAACATATGTATGTGACAACTTTTTTACAAAAAGGTTTTTAACCCTTAATTGAAATGTCTTAAAACAAGTAAAAAAGGATCAGTCGGCTCTGCCGACAGAGATATACCCTCAGCCTGTGTGAATTGAAACACTTTTTTTTCAAAAAAGTATATATTTAAAGGGCTTTGAAAATTCGTGCGTATGAACTGACAAAAATATGGATTTGGATAGAAGCTCAAAAAGTTTTTCGGGGAAGGTATCGAAAGGAATGGACCGACATATTTCATTTTGAAAGTGGCACTTATTTTGGGTGTCATTCCCCTCGATAGATATTTCGACCACTTTTCGTTTCAGTTGGTCACCATATAATTCACAGATTTTGGACCATTATATCAGGAAGCATGTACTTGCCTACAAAAAACATGATATCGCTGTAAACAGGACCACTAGGTAAAAATTTTCAAGGGATCCTCGCACAGACCCTTAACCGGGTTGCTCTGTTTACGAGATGTCGCGCGTAATATTTTCGCTAATATTTTCAAGCACCACCTTCGAATTTCATCTAATATTCGATGAAATATTACGATATGCAAAGTGTGGATCAACTCAGTATTTGGTTCGAGAGTTGTCGTGCTCTCCAGCCACTACATGGTGCCATAGAGGATTTTTACAATTTTCGGTCTGTTTTCTAAAGAAGTATGGACTTGCCCCTGAAAAAACTTGTACCGTCGTAATTGCGGCAGCGAATAAAAGTTGTTTCAACAAAAAATCAAGGTGATTCCAGAGCAGTTCTTAAACTGAAAATTTTGTGTGGGAGGTACCCGAAGGAGTGGACATATTCGAACCTGATATATATTTGGTAGATATATTGGGATGTGTAAAGTATGGACTAGCATCAAGAGTTATCATGCGCACAATTTTTCCGAACATTTTTGAACTCTTGGGGGGGGGAGGTACCTGAAGGAGTGGACAGATATGGCTTATCTTCGAACTTAAACTAAGTTTGGACAAAATATTACGAAGGCCAAATTTTGGACCGAATCGGCAGATCGGTCATAGGGATTTGTTGCACCATTCAAGCTATTTTCTCAGGAAGTATGGACTTGACCTTGATAAAACTTGTACCGTCGTATAGAGGACAGTGAATAGAAGTTGTTACTTTTCCAAAATTTTGTTCGGAAGGTACCCGAAGGAGAGGACGGATTGGGTTCATATTGGAACCTCATCTAAGTCTAGTAGAAATTTCACGATGTGCTAAGTAGGGACCAAATCGGTTACTCCTTTCAAGAGTTATCGTGCGTACAAACCGAATCGGTTGATCTGTTCGAGAGTTATCGTGCTCTCCAGCCAGCCAGAAAGACAGACGGACGAACATGGTTAAATCAACTCCAAATTGTCTGAAACACATTTCGTCCAAAAATACTTGGGGTCTAAAACCATTATTTCAATGAGGCACATTTTGCCCGTATGAAAGTGTATATACCCTCGTTAGCATAAATGCTGAGGTTATAATTATTGGTCGCTGTTGATGTTTAGGTACAGCCGATTTTTGGAAATTCGAACTAACAGGGTACGAAGAGTACTTTAATTATCAATATCAATTACTAACAATTAACAACATTTTCATACTTCACCATTTCCATAGCAAATGTTGTTTATTTGCTTTGTTCGTTTTCCGTGTACGTAGTTGGGGGCACTTTGCTAGTTGACTATATCGGACCTCTCCTTCCGGTATCTCGCTCACAAAAGTTCAACATTTTCGAATATTTTTTAAATTTCCTTGTGACTCTGATTACAACAATATGGTTTTTTAGTAGAAAAGTCCATGCACAATAACTATGAAAACATACAAGGACTACTCGAAAAGTTTTTGGCCAAGGCAACACTACATGTTAAAAGGCGCCATTTCACATTTCTTTTGGAAAATTTAACTGTTTTTAGCCTAAACACACTTAGTACGGTTTAACGTACAATCATGTGTTGGGTTGTTTACAGTGACTTGAAAAAATCAATTTGCAAAACAATGAAATTTACTTGAAAACATTTTCGTCCTAATGCTTTTTGCACTATCGACGCGGGTTATCACGGCAAGAGGGCATCGATGAAGCACAAGCACCTATATCACTGCGAAAAACTAGTTTAATTAATTCAATCGTGGCCGACGCATGCTTAAAGACGAATGTCCTGAAGGTCATCAGAAGGCCAGAGAACATTGATATCATGCGTTAAGTGATAATGCAAGATCGTCATGTGGCATACATTAGATAGGGGTATCCTTGGGCATTTTTTCCACCAGCATACATTCGATATTACATGAAAACTTGTCCGTAGAAAAAGGCTCAAAAAGGCTCTTGTCGATTGGTACAAAGAGATTTTGACGTTGATCATGAAACAAGCACTTCGAGGCAAATGGTCGGCTATTTCTTGGGCAAAAATGGTCATGTGGTGACTATTTCGCATGAGCAACGTAGGATGTCAATTTTAAGTAGTACACAATTTGTTTGCCTGCAGTCTTCGGAGAAATTCGAAAGACGAACCAGAGAAGACGAATCATTCTTTACCATGACAATGCGAGCTCTCACACATCGATTCAAACCAGCTCCTTTTTGACTGGACAAAACGTGTATAACTTCCTTTTATTCCCGCACAGTAAGAAAAAAGGTGTGGCCAACGTTACCAGAAGATTCTGCTGAAATATACAAAACCCGTTTTTTGAAGGTGTGTTAATCGGAATGGAAAAAGTGTTTCAGCAATTGGTAAAAATGCGTCATTCATGCTGTAGAATACATTAGAAAACAACAAAAACATTTTTGTTGATGAATATTCGCGTTTTCATTATTAGGTCAGAAACTTTTCGAGTAGCCCTCGTATAAAGTCACTGTAGTATATGATGCTATTTCTATGCACCTTTTCATGTCGCAAAACCTTCTGCTAAACGATACTGAAAAGATCACACGATATACAGTTTTGTTTATCTGAAATCTTTAACATCTGTAGTGGGATTCTGTAACTCATTTTTGCTGTTATCGATAATTGTCGGTAAAATTAAAATGCTTATAATTTCGATAATTAACGAAAATTTTCGGTAAGTTAACGATGAATAAAAAGTAGTCGCTAGCCTCTACCGACACAAACAGTGATGCCAACTTTTCTTTATGTTTTTAGTCATAATTTTGCGATTTAATTTTACCGATTTTTGTCGGTAACAGCAAAAATGAGTTACAGAATCCCACTACTGATCTGCTTCTCTACAGTCGAAGAACTTCCCTATAACGAATTTTTCTCTATAACGAAGAAAAATAGAAAACACAGCTTTTTTCAGCCTAACTTCACCTATTTTAACCTCTCTATAACGAACATCCCTATAACGATTATTTTTTTTGAATTTCTCACACAAAATAATCGCTCTATATAGAATTCTTGTGAAACATGTTTTTCATATACGTTTACACAATAACACTGTGCAACACTGGTAATGCAAACAACTTCTAATGGGCATTTTCTGAAAGTACATATTGAGACTACAGAAAGCTTAATTGGGTTTGGTGTTCTTAGATCGGGTTTAGATTTTATGGCCTCATCTAAACCGACCTCCGAAACTAATAAGAATTTTGCTTTTGAAGTCTTCAGCAATATTGTAGCCCTAAAGTAGTAGAACTTATGTGTCAAATAGATGAACTAGGAAAAGCTGCATCTAGCGCATCAAACTCGTTAAAATATAGAAAAGTTTACATAATTTCTGAAATTCTGGTCAACAAGTAACCATACTAAAAATTTTCCAAATAATGTGGCCATCAATTCTTCAGAACATTCTAAAACTCTAAAATTGTTATTTCACGTTGTTTAAGGGGTATTTCATAACATACCTTTTACAAAACTTATTTAAAACAATGTTCACACGGGCTGTTTATTCTCATGTTGGGGATTTCAATGAATTATTGAAATATTTACCAAATTGTTGTTGAAAAATTTGCTATAAACAAGGCGATAGAGGCATTTTACAACAATATAATGTTCTGAAGAGTTGTGTATTACATTTCAGAGAATATTTTCCCAAAAAGTAACATTAAGAAGAATTTAACATTTTGGGAGATACGCTGCGAAATATACACAAATTATAGAATTGTTATATATATTATAAAATTTGAGACAATAAATGCAGTTTTTCGAGTTCACTATTCCCACAAATATTTTCTTCTTGCTCTTATCTACAAGTTTGCTGCAGGTGTCAAAACAAGATTCGTAATGGTTTCAGAGATACAGCCCCGATTTGTTTTAAAAATTCGATCTTTAACCATGTTTAGATGAGGCCATAAAACCGAACCCGATCTAAGAAAACAAAACCCAAATAAGGTTTTTGCCTATTGGTCTTCTACTTTCATAAAATGCTGGACAGAAGTTGTTTGCACGCGATTCGCTCAAAATTGTTGCACAGTGTAAATAAAAAACAAACCCATTCATCAGCGCTCTTTTTAAAATATGCTAACGAGGTTATATAAACTTTCATACGGGCAAAATGTGTCTCATCGAAATAATGGTTTTAGACCCAAAGTATGTTTGGACGAAATGTGTTTCAGACAATTTGGAGTTGATTTAGCAATATCCGTCCGTCTGTCTGTCTGGCTGGCTGGCTGGAGCGCACGATAACTCTCGAACGTATCAACCGATTCGGTTCAAAAAAAAAAAAAAAAACAAAACAAAAGTTCGAAAATTTGTGCGCACGATAACTCTTAAAGGGAGTAGCCGATTTGGTCCATACTTTGCACATCCTGAAATGAGTACCAGACTTAGATAAGGTTTCAATATGGACTCAATCGGTCCACTCCTTCGGGTACCTCCCACACAAAATTTCGGAAAAGTTCAGTTTAGGACCATCTCTCGAATCGCTTTGATTTTTGTTTTAGCAACTTGCATTCACTGTCCCCCATACAACGGTACAAGATTCATTGGGGACAAGTTCATACATCCGGAGAAAATAGCATGAAAGTTGCAAAAAACCCCTATGACACCGATGAGGTGGTTGGAGCGCAAGATAACTCCAGCACGGAACTGCCGATTCGGTCCAACATTTGGCCTTAGTAATATTTTGTCTAAACATAGTTTAAGTTCGAAGATAAGCCATAACGGTCCACTCCTTCAGTTACCTCCAACACAAAAGTTCAAAAATGTTCGGAAAAATTGTTCGTAACTCTTGAATGGAGAGGCCGAAATGGTCCATACTTTACACATCCTAATATATCTACCAGATATAGATCAGGTTCAAATATGGACATTTGTCTATTCTATCCGGTAGCTCTCACACAAAATTTCGGATAAGTTATTGTAGCAACTTGCATTCGCTGCCTCAATTACGATGGTAAAAGTTTTTTTTAGCGGCAAGGCCATACTTCTTGAGCAAACAGCTCGAAGGGGTAAAAAACACATATGTCACCATATGTAGTGGCTGGAGATCCACTTCCATAATAGTCAATGTCGATCCATTCCTTTAAGTATTTCCTCCGCAAAACGTTTGCTATTTAATCCTAATCAACATTTTTGTCGTCTCATACGCCCAACCCTCTAAATACATACGTTTTTTGGGAAAAAGTTGTGTAAATATACACAGGCAGAGGGTATATCTCTGTCGGCGAAGCCGACTGATACTTTTTTACTTGTTATATTTATAATAACTTTCCTGGAGGTGATGGCCTACCAGCCGAGCTGTTTAAAACCGGAGGCGACACGCTGAGAAGGTGTATGCATCAGCTAGTTAGTTACATCTGGCAGGAAGAACGCGTACCCGACGATTGGAACCTGAGCATCCTGTGTCCCTTCCATAAGAAAGTATATAAGACTTTATGCTCCAACTATAGGGGCATAAGTCTTCTATACTTTCTTATGGAAGGACCATACAAATGTGACTTCAGACCTGGCAAGTCCACCATTGACCGGATATTTACCCTGCGGCAAATCCTGGAGAGACCCAAGAGATGCAGATCAACACCTAACACCTTTTTGTCGATTATAAAGCCGCCTTCGACAGCCCGCTACGTTCAAAGGTATTCCAAGCAATTTTTGAATTTGGTATACCCGCAAAGCTTATTCGGCTTTGTAAAATGACTCTAACTGACACAAGATCTTCAGTTAAAATAGGAAAGAACCTCTCCGAAGAGTTTTGTACCAAAAGAGGTTTCAGGCAAGGAGACAGCCTTTCGTGTGACCTTTTCAACATCCTGCTAGAAAAGGTTATACGAGAGGCAAACGTCAAAAGAAGTGGCACAATCTACACCAATAGTCACATGTTACTTGCTTATGCTGATGATATAGACATCATGGGGCGATCATTAAAAGAAGTAACTGATACCTTTATAAAGGTCGAAGGAGAATCTGCTAAAGTGGGTCTGGCGGTAAACGGCGAGAAGACCAAGTTGATGGTGTCGACGCTCAATGCGTCCATTGAGATCGGACCAACTGTTGAAGTTGGATCCTATAATTTTGAGGTAGTAAATGACTTTGTATACCTCGGCACCGCCGTAAACACAACAAACGACATCAGTTGTGAAATAAAAAAGAAGACTTGTGTTGGCCAACAGATGCTACTTTGGCTTAAGTAAGCATTTTAAAAACAAAGCCACAACTCGTCAAACAAACATAAAGCTTTGCAAAACACACCGTGTTAATGTATGGCCTGGGTACTTGCGCAAGCAGATAAGGCAGTGCTTGGCGTGCTTTAAGAGAAAAATTCTTCGAAAGATCTACGGACCAATCTGCGTTGACGGTGAATATCGACGTCGTATGAACCACGAGCTGTATCTGCTATACAACGACATCAATATAGTTAAACGTATCGAGATGCAGCGATTGCGTTGGCTAGGCCATATCATAAGAATGAGCGATGATGAACCCGCTAAAAAGGCGTGTAAATTCGGGCCGCATGGCGGTGCACGCAGAATTGGCAGGCCAATGAATAGATGGCGCAAACAAGTGGATGAAGAGATGACAAGGCGAAGCACTAAACAGAGAGAGTTATGTAATGGGCCAACTAAGTAAGTATAATAAAGAATAATAAAGATTAGCACCGTAAAATGGCAAATATACATTACATCATCGCGTTTCTGAACTTGTCGTTTTATGGAGTTAATCCATCTGTGCTCTGAGCGGCTCAATTATGAGTAAACGTATTCAAAATGTCATCGAAATCGTTGGAATACATATACAATACATATTTCCGTATTAATATGCTAATTATATTGTTTGTAGTAAATCTTGTAAAATAAGTTATGAGCGATGCCACTTTTTGTTTAGCATTGTTATAAAAATAGCTGTCAAATCCAAGAAACGTGGTTCATGTGGTCTTCTTTTTATTAATCTCTATCAAAAATAACTTACACACTTTTCGTGTATTTATAGCTTTTATAAGATCTCTCGAAAATGCAAAAGCCAAATTTAATTATTAATAATATTACTTTGATATTCCATAGTATTTTTAGACTTATGTACCTTCTGATACTTTAGTCCAATTTTGAAAATTCATGATTCATAATGCTGGAATGGAAGACAAATTGTAAACACTAAAATGAACGCTTAAATGTACTTTCATGTTCACTTAATGAAGTATATGAAGGGTAACATGAGACAGCTTCGCCAATGCCGATTTTAGATATACTCACAACATTCCTTGGGTGCTACATAAAGAACAATAAAATCGGCGCTGGAGAAGTCGCACCAGTGGCGAAGCTGGCCCAGTATAACCTACGTATACAAAAAAACCTTTAAGGGAATTACTAGTGCTTTACCACCCACCCAATATTAAAAAGTTCTTCATCAATGTAGTCACCTTAGACTAATTAGTTTTATTCTCTCCGAAAGAAAAAAAAAAAAAATACCACCATGAATTTCCTCTTCAAATAAAGACATGCATAAATTTTTATTTTTGTTTGGTGGCCGGCCGGCGGCCCTCCCCTGCGAGTTGATATAAACAAATGTTGTAATTTGTTATCTTAACAACGTCAACAACGTACCCAAAAAGTTGATTTTCTAACAAATTCACACAGAGTCGCATTTGGAGGTATTCTCTCGTTTTTTATCGCAACGTTTGTGTGAGGTTGGCATTGTTTTTACAAGTGATTGGTAGTGAAAATTTAGTACCGTTTCAAGTGGCTGCTGGAAAGGAGGAATAATTCAATTGAACATAAAATGTGATTATGACGATGGAGAACATCAACAAAAATATTTTACAAGTTGAAAAATAAACCATTAATTAGACAACAAAAGAAGAAAGGCAAACACAAATATTAAGTCTGTTCCAAGACAAGCATATGGCCAACTCCAGTGAAACATCAACAACATCTGGAACGGAAGTTAATATTTTGATGTTTTCAAAGAAAATAATGAAATGCAAACAAATTTTTCAATTTGGAGATTTTTAGCTTCGCGTTTTTTTCGGGTAAAATACATATGTATTGGGCAATTAATTAAAAATTATTATTATTTTGGAGGAATGGACAAACACCACCAGAGAAGAAATGACCATTGCAGTGGTCATAGCACTAGGGTTGTATGCTGGGAGATTTTAATGCTAAAATTGGAAGGGGAAGGAAGGGGGTATGTTTGACCCAAATGTATTCATGAGGTAACATGCGATAATGGTAAAAGTTTTAGACTTATAAATTCTCTACAAGAATAGTCTGTATGATTTTACCATTCTTGAGATACATATTATACACTTTACATATGCAGAACTAAGTCAGCTATTAAAAAACAAAATAATAGGTACTCCCTTAAGCTTTCAAACCATATCCACGTTTTATATCGCTAGCCTTCAGGCTAAAGAGAATCTACAATTTATGAAAAATATTCTTAAAAAATCCACGTTTTATTACAAATATTAAACAAAATCCACGTTTTTAATATTTTAAAGAAATACACTTTTTATAAAAAAAAAAAATATTTAAAATTTTGTTTTTCAAAATAGTCAGGCTTAATCCTATAGTCGTTGTTTTAATAATTTATTAAAACAACTTTAATTTTTAAGTGGGAAAAAATTGGCGATGTTTACCAAGGGGTAAGGCAGGGAAAACTATAGTTTCAGATCTCGCCACAGATCTTCATCAGTTCCCTTGTTTCTTGTTTTTCAACAAGAAACTTTTTATACCCAAGTGTCAATTGCTCGCTCAAATAGATACGTGCGCAAAGAAACACTCTGATCGAGAATTTCTTTGGCACTACCTAAACTCAAGCAACTTCACTTGCAAACAAAACCAAATCTTTTCCACTGCTATGCGTTCGTCGATTCTCAACGAAAAGTTATGTGTTTGTTTGTTGAGAATCGACGAGATCTGTGGCGAGATCAGAGACTATAGTCTTCCCTGCTTTACCCCTTGGTAAACATCGCCAATTTTTCCCACTAATAAATTAAAGTTGTTTTAATAGAATATTAAAACAACGACTATGGGATTAAGCCTGACTATTTTGAAAAACAAAATAGAGGTCGTCATCCCAAATAAAAAAATGCCATATTTAAAATATTAAAAAAATTCGTTTTATTAAAAATATTAAACAAACTAAATGTGTAATAAAAAATATTTAAAAATATTGGAAAAAATAAATGCTTTATTAAAAAAATATTTTTAAAAACTCGACGGTTTATTAAAAATATTAAACTAAATCCACGTGTTATTAAACAATAGTATTAAAAAAATATTTAAAAAATTTACGTTTTATTAAAAATATTTAAAAAAAATGACGTTTTATTAAACAAAAAAAAAAATTCACGTTTGTTTTTTTTTCAAATATTATTTAAAATATTTTTAAAATGATCCATGTTTTATTAAAGCATATTTTTTAAAAGACCAACGTTTTGTTAAAAAATATTTTTGAAAGATCCTCGCTTTTTAAAAAAAATTGAAAATCCATATTTTTTAAAAATCCACGTCCTTTTAAAAATAATTTTTTATTATTTATTAAAAAATATTTTTAAAAAACACATTTTATTAAGAAATATTTGTAAAAAATTAACGTGTTATTAAAAAATATTTTTAAAAAGTCTACCTTTTATTAAAAATATTTTAAAAATTAAAAATATTTTAAAATTTTTTTAATGTCCACGTTTTATTAGTTTTTTAAAAGTCCAAGTTGTATTAAAAATATTAAAACATCAAAGTTTTATTAAAAAATATTTAAAAAATCCACGGTTTATTAACAAATATTTTTTAAGAACTCACGTTTTATAAAAAATATTAAAAAATTAACGATTTACAAAAAATATGTTAAAAAGTCCCCGTTTTACAAAAAAATATATAAAAAATTATTTTTTTAATTATTGATTTTTGAATTATTTTTTTTTTAATTCTTATTATAAATATGTTTTTTTAAAAATCCACGTTTTATTAAAACTGTTTAAAAAAAATTCCATGTTTTATTAAAAATGTTTAAAACAAAATAACGTTTATTAAAAAACGTACTTAAAATTCCACGTTTTATTTGGAAATGTAATTAAAAATCACCGTACTTTAAAAAAACATATTAAAAACAAAATCACTTTTTTAAAAATTTATCTTTTAAAAAAATCTACGTTTTATTAACATTTTCTTTAAAATCCACTTTTTTTAAATTATTATTTTTATAAATCTACGCTTTTTTTAAAAAATAGTTTTTATAAATCCACAGTTTTTAAAAGTAATTTTTTTTTTTAAAAAATTCAGGTTTTATTAAAAACATTAAGCAAAATCCACCTTTTATTAAAAATATTAAACAAAATCCACGTTATTAACAAACATTTCTAAAAATCCACTTTTATAAATTATTCTTTAAAAAACCACGCTTTAAAAAAATTAAAAATCCAAATTTTTTTAAAAATATTTTTTTTTAAAAATCCACGTTCTTGTAAAAATAACTTTTTAAAAATATTTTTAAGAAATCCACTCGTTTTATTAAAAACATATAAAAAACGTTTTTTTAAATATTTTTAAAAAACACGTTTTATTAAGAAATATTTGTAAAAAATTAACGATTTATTACAAAATATTTTTAAAAAGTCTACCTTTTATTAAAAATATTTTAAAAATTATTTTTATAAAAAATTTTTTTAAAGATGTCCACGTTTTGTTAGTTTTTTCAACATTCCAAGTTTTATTAAAAATATTAAAAAATCAAAGTTTTTTCAGAAAATATTTAAAAAATCAACGATTTATTAACAAATATTAAAAAAAAAACTCACGCTGTTGGATAAAGTATTTAAAAAAATTCACACCTTATTAAAAAATATCCACGTTTTATAAAAATATTTAAAAATTCACGATTTACAAAAAAATATTTTAAGAAGTCCCCGTTTTACAAAAAAAAAAATATTTAAAATTATTTTTTTAATTATTAATTTTAGAATTTTTTTAAATTCATTTTATTATAAATATTTTTTTTTAAATCCACGTTTTATTAAAAATGTTTAAAAAAAAATTGCACGTTTTATTAAATATTAAATTATTATAATATGTACTTATAAATCCACGTTTTATTAAAAAGGGCCTAAAAATCCACTTTTTATTTAAAAAAGAACTTTTTAAAAAAAAAAACTTATTAAAAACAAATTCACGTTTTTAAAACCTTATTTATTAAAAAAATCTACGTTTTATTTAAATTTTCTTTAAAATTCACTTTTTTTTAAATTATTTTTTTAAAAATCCAGGCTTTTAAATTTTTTTTTTTTATAAATCTAAATTTTTTTAAAAATAATTTTCTAACAATCTTCTTCCTTTTACAAATGTGGAACAGGGTATTATAAGTTTGTTTTGGTAAAAATTCATGTAACACCGCGAAATATTCGTCGGAGACCCCCAATGTGGTATACCAATCTTCATATCTCGACGAGATAAAGCGATTTTGAGATGTGTGTCCGTCCGTCCGTCTGTCCATTATAAATTGTAAACACGCTCCAGGACGCAATTATGGACCGATCGTCACGAAATTTTGTATGGAGGTCGGGTTCAGATCAGAATAGATCCATATTCTTATTGGTGATGATCGTGAAATATTTAGCGGGTGAAATGGACCAAAAACATAATATTTATTTAATTTTCTAGCGGCTATGTAGGTCTCAATAATAGTCCGATCAACGCGTAATTTTAAATAAGGTAAGAGTATATCACAAAGGAGAAGCTTGCAATTTGAGCTGGCGATCGGATAATATTTAGAGGGTTAAATGGACCAAAACTTTTGTGTGAAAATTGTGAAAATTTTGAATATACAGCTTATATCATAATTCCTGGAAGTGACCTTACGGACAAGTGAGATATACTTGAAAGTGGAACGCTTGACCTTTCAATTGATGCCAAATATGTTGGTGTGCATGATCAGATAACAGAGTTACAGCCTAATATATTCCGTTATTTGTTTGTAGTGTAATAATAAACTCGCTCGAAGTCGCAATTATACATCAATAGTCACGAAATTTTGCACCGGGTATGAGTATAGATCGAAAAAGATGCCTACAATTTTGAATGATGATCTGATATTCTTTAGCGGGGGAAATGGACCATTAGATTTGTATGAAAAATATAAAAATTTTATTTTTGGTCGATATTTTAATTCCTTGAGGACATATATATACAAAAGTTGTGTTCCTTTACTTACCTGAGGTTACCATTTTTCCCATTTGTTACCATTTTTAACCGGCAAAGCGTTCCTTAACCCCGAAAACTGGCAAAACTGGAAGCAATTTTTAAGAGAGTGAGAGTGGAGAGAGAGCGAAAATGGCTTTCTCTTCTACCACAGGCTACCAGCAAAATTTCTGCAGGTAAAACATGGCAGAACTGATTTTTCGACTTTTGTTTGACGATTATTTCACAAATAGACGATAAACAGAAGAAAAAGTCGAAAACTAAATTAAAAACTGTGAAATAAAAAACGAAAATTGATTTTTTTATGTTTCTTTTTGACATTGCTGCCAGATATACCATTTTTCCGTTCCTTTACTTTTCTGGTAAAAATGTTCATGAGAGAGCAATTTTGAGCAACTTTGACACTTTTCTCTTTTACCACCCTTACCATTAAAAAAGTAAAGGAACAAAGCTAAAGTAGCCTACATATGGGGAAAAACTACTGACCTTTCCTCTGATGTAAATTGTAATATCCCATGCTACATATTGTCTCTCCAAAAGTTTATATAACACCACGAAATATTCGTCCTAGACCCCTTATTTGGTATGCCAAAATTCATATCTCGACGAGATAAAGCGATTTAGCGATGTATGTCCGTCCATTAAAAATTGTAAACAAGCTTAAGGCCGCAATTATGGACCGATTGTAACGAATTTTTTAAGGAGGTTGGGTTCGGACCAGAATAGAAATGATTAGTTTTTGGTGATGATCGTGAAATGTTCAGGGGATGAAATGGACCAAAAACAAAATTTTAACCAATTTTGTAGCGGCTCTGTAGGTCAAAATAATAACCCGCAAAATTTTAAACAAAGTTTGAGTTTACGATGAAGAAGAAGCGTACAAACCAACATTAAGATCAGATAATACTTAGCGGGTTAAATGGACTGAAACTTTTGTGTGAAATTGGTAAAATTTCAATAACGTAGCGGTTAAACAACGGAAGTAGTAGCACTACATAAGTGGGTTTCATTACATTTTAGTTTGTGTGAACTAAATTTTCCTTTCCTGCTACAAAAATGTCTTTGTCATGCTAGATAACTTTTTGGTTTTGGTCATAAGTATTATACATTACATCTCTGATATTTGATATTTAAATTTTCACAATCATTGGAAAGAAGTTCCGTGGAGAGCGATTGTCCAGGGATAGTGGTATAGGGTATCCCATGGTCGGCTCCGTCCGACTATAGACTTTTCTTACTTATTTTTTAAATATCTACGTCCTCTAAAAAATAATTATTTAAACATCCACGTTCAACTTTTTTATTTAAATTCAAGTCAAAACACTGTAAAATTACTTGTTTATTGTTGTCTTATTAGGACGAAGGTCATAATTTGAGAAAAATTTTAATTAAATGAATTAATACATCAAGTTCCAAGAAAGTCTGTATTGGAACACATCTTCGGATACCTTCCTCACAAAAGTTCAACATTTTTTCTTATGTGCTGAAAAACAACCCATACATACTGTTTGCTTCACTTCATTTTGTCAAAGG
Source organism: Musca autumnalis (assembly GCF_047663935.1). NCBI lineage: Eukaryota > Metazoa > Arthropoda > Insecta > Diptera > Muscidae > Musca > Musca autumnalis. The sequence continues at coordinate 49,049,900 of NW_027411977.1, forward strand.
CTAAACAAATATATCTCTGTCGGCAAGCCGACGGATACTTTTTGACTTGTTAGTAATCGATTCAGCAGAAAAGGGTCAAATACCCGGGTAATCGGGTCCTTCGTCAAGAAAATTCTCAAAAAACAATCAGAATATGTGGTTAGCATTTTGTTGAGTAAAGGGATTGAATCACATATCTTCTGTGTGTAAGGTGGTATGCTTACTGCTGCACCACAGTGGCTCCCAGTTGATGTATTTGAAAGATATTTTTGAATATCGCCAGCATATGAGCCATGAACTGTGCCATCTAGTATTGGACACAAAAACAAAATAATAAGAAATATTTTCTTAAGGACTATAGACCGTATTTGTATACGTAATCCTTATTTAAACAAAACGCAAAAGGAGACAACTCTTATCTCTTTGTCATCCCATTACATCCATTGCCTCTTAGCCACTGACGTTTTGTTGACAAAACGGTAGCATTTCAGTTGGTACATTTTTTTTCTTTTTGTTTGCATTTAAATAGCCGACAAAATTGCATCTTGTCTTTCAATGCAGTTGTTATCTTAAAAACAAACTTCACAGCTACAGTTAACACACGACAGCAAACGTAGTTCGTAACCCGTTTATGGCAAGCGATGAAATCGAATAAAAACCACCAAGACTTAACTCCTAGACCAAATGCTAACAATAATAATTCATGTATAGCAAACGAAACAGCCAGCCAGCCATCCATGCGTCTGTCCATGGTGTCTGCTGGTCCATGGATCCATATATAAACAACAGTCAGTCTATCAATGAGAAGAGTCAATTGCAATGAAAAAAGTGCCATAACAATAGCCAAGAGACTGTCCGCCACAATTGTTGTCGTAGCGGTAACGAATTGCATTTATTGCAAGTATCGTCAGTCCTCAGCTTGGATGAACAGTAAAATGGAGATGAAGAAATACTGTCAACTGCCAAGCATATCAACCAACAACAAGATAGACATTTAAAACTCTATGTCCATATTTTCTTGAAAATGACTCTTAGCCGGGTTTGTTCTTGTTGTTGTTGTTGATGGTTGTGGGTGCATGAAAACTATTTGAAATTGAATGGCTGTCTGACTGGCTGGCTGGCTGAGTGAATGAATAAATGAACGACTGAGTGGAATGTCCGAATAATTTATGATGCAGTCATCATCTTCTTCATCTTTATGTACATAGTTGTGTTGTCTGTTTGCAGTATGCATAATGGAAACTTTTTTAAAAAAAAAGCGTTTTGCACCGAAGACTAGAAAGGTTTGCTTATGCCAATTGTCCCTATTTATAGATGCTAGCTACTGGTTGGTTAAAATACACAGTTATGAAGACAAGATCTTCGTTTACTGTATCAAAAACTAAAAAAGGAATGATTGTTTAAGCTATTGACAGTTTCCCTCTTTCGTAAATATTTATACAATTGAAATTTTACAATTATTATTATTTTTTTAACTGGTTCAATGAACTAGAAACGATGACGTAGTTTTGTGAAATGCTATTTATATCCTAAAACTCTGAGTGGAGAGGGTATTCTAAATTAAGATTCGCAGTAAGTATCACAGTAGCCCAGTTAAAATAGAAATGCCTCTATCAAAGGAATCATCAGCAACCAGATCACCATTGCTGTGGAACGAGTAGAACATGTATATGTTTGATTTAGTAATGAGTAGACATCGGATTTTAGCATGTTTTTTATTTCTTATCCGATTGGACTCAAATTTTGGATCTAGGCGTTTTGAGGGTCAATTTTTCGATATTTGGGGTCATATCGAAAATATGCAAAAAATATGCAAAAAATATGCAAAATATGTGCAAAAAATATGCAGAATATATGCAAAAAATATGCAAAATATGCAAAAAATATGCTAAATATGCAAGTGTTTTTTTGACAAAAATCGTCAATTAAATTTAGAAAATCATCAAAAAAGCATTCTAAATTAAGTTTTTTTGACGTTTAACATAGTTTTTTGCAGATTATTATGTTATTGAGACTCTCCAGATATTCCGCCACAGCAATAAATCTAGACTAACAAGACATAAATCAGTTTTCACAAGGTGAGAAAATGTCAAATAACCAATAGTCCGGTCAAAATAGACATGCGTATAAGGGGGAAATAGCAAAAATTCCCACAAAGCTGAATTTTGGTGGAGAGCTAGGGTTGGCCATGAGAAGCAACGTCCTAAAAGTCCCCATCGATCCCATGTGTGCAAAACAAGTTATTCGGGGTCAAAGGTCATTTTTGGAGGCATTTTTCAATTTTTTTAATTTTTCTCAAAAACGGTAAGACTTAGCAAAAGCCGGCTAAAGTAAAACTTGTAGACTTAATAATTGTCTACAAGAGTGGTCTTCATGATTTTTAAAAAAGACTGACCGTTTTCGAGATATCGCGATCTAAAGGTCAAATAAAAAATTAGCCGCGTAAGTACATTATGAGGCGAACCGGTTAAAGTAACGACGCTATGTGTTAGATACTTCCGTAAGCTTTCAAACGATATCCACTTTGCAGTAATCGGTTCAGTAGAACCGGGTCTAACCCGGTTTTAAAATTTGGCCTTTCGGGTCGAATAACCGGTGAACCGGATCCGCAACCGTTGAAAATTATACATTTCCGTAATCAGCGCAACAGACCCTACCTTCGGACAAAACTTGAAAAAAATCGGAGAGTTTTCGTTGGGGTCGTTCCCGTTGGGCTTTCGATTATACATGTGGGTTAAATGGTCTATTTTTGCATAAAATGACTCTAACATTGAATAACTCTACTAAACACGCTCCGATTTTATTGGAATTTTTTTCAGAAGAAAGCTATGATTTCGCTCTTTAAGAAAATATATATTTTTTGGGGGACAGACCCGATTACTTCTCTTATATTAGCCGGTTCGTCTAAATAATTGCATATTTCCCTTATAAGTGCATAAAAATCATGTGTTTTTTAGAACAGCTATATCTCAAGAATGGTTCCTTCTAGGAAAAAATTATAAACGTCAAACTTGTAGATAATTTTTCTGTCTACAATATTTACTTTAGTCACTTTTTGATTAGATCAACCGTTTTCAAAAAATAAATCCGAAAACCTAAAAACCCTTAAATTTTGACCTTTGACCCCGAATAATTTTTTTTGCACACATGGGATCGATGGGGACTTTTAGGACGTTGCTTCTAATGGCAAACCCTAGCTCTCCACCAAAATTCAGCTTTGTGGGAATTTTTGCTATTTCAATGTCTATTTTGACCGGACTACAAGCATTCCTATTACAACATAATTTGCCTTCTATACAAATGTAGATAGTAGGGTGGGGCGATTTGTGTGGAAGCAAAAAAACCTTAATGGGCCCTTCGCGTTTCTGATTCCTGGGATTGAACTGAGCAAAAAAGTCCACTGGACCATATATCTACCGTGAAAATCGAGCCTCCCGATTTTGACTTTAAGTTTTTTATTGACGTTTTTTGGATATTTTGGCATATAACAGCCAAACCATTGGGATTTTCAATCCAACACAAAGACAAACATTGTAGCCAAGACAGTAATTGAAAACTCTCTAATACATCGCAAAAGCATTGGAACGCTCCTTCAGGCAGTTTTGGCCCTAAGAATGTGCAAACTTTTCGGAAAATGTCGATAAATGACATTGTGCTACAAAATTTGACCCGAAAAATATTCAAGTGTTCTGATGCAAAATTATATCGTGTTGGGATCCATGGACAACGAGAATGCCTTTATTTTGTTTGGGTCACTTCGTTTTATTTTTTTATAACGGTAAAAGTAGTGAAAATCTGGGTTTCTTACATTTTCAAATTTAAACGGGCATATCTTATTTTTTCCACAACGGATTTCTTTTGATCCTTCTTCCTTTTAAAGGGGTGAATAATGTCTTTTGAATAAGATATTATTTTTTTAAATCGGTTAACAAATGGCTAAGTTATAGTGGTTTATGTCTGAAAAACCTATAAAGGAATTTCTCATAATTTTCAAAAATATAATGTTTTTTTGTTTTGTTCAATATTTATTTTGAAAATTATGAGAAATTCCTTTATAGGTTTTTGTAGGGTTTTTCAGACATAAACCACTATAACTTAGCCATTTGTTAACCGATTTAAAACAATAATAGCTTATTCAAAAGACATTATTCACCCCTTTAAAAGGAAGAAGGATCAAAAGAAATCCGTTGTGGAAAAAATAGGATATGCCCGTTCAAATTTGGAAATGTAAGAAACCCAGATTTTCACTACTTTTACCGTTATAAAAAAATAAAACGAAGTGACCCAAACGAAATAAAGGCATTGTCATTGTCCATGGATCCCAACACGATATAATTTTGCATCAGAACACTTGAATATTTTTCGGGTCAAATTTTGTAGCACAATGTCATTTATCGACATTTTCCGAAAAGTTTGCACATTCTTAGGGTCAAAACTGCCTGAAGGAGCGTTCTAATGCTTTTGCGATATATTAGAGAGTTTTCAATTACTGTCTTGGCTACAATAAATGTCTTTGTGTTGGATCGAAAATCTCAATGGTTTGGCTGTTATATGCCAAAATATCCAAAAAACGTCAATAAAAAACTTAAAGTCAAAATCGGGAGGCTCGATTTTCATCGTAGACATATGGTCCAGTAGACTTTTTTGCTCAGTTCAACCCCAGGAATCAGAAACGCGAAGGGCCCATTAAGGTTTTCAAATCGCCCCGGCCTAGTAGATAGATAATGGAAAAATTTCAAAAACTCGATCAGAAATGTGAAAATCAACATGTCCAAATATGGTGATAGTCTAATCGGCCAAAATTATCTAGCAAAAAAAAACGGAGCTGGAGTTAGTCATCGCTATTTTTCTTTAGATAAAAGCGCAATTTTTTCTAGTTTTTGGAAAAAGGGTTCGTTTTTAGCGCAAAATGGGAAAAAGTACTAAAGTACCATTTACGATCCAAGGTTCTGGAATATAACTATAATTAGAAGTATACGTTTTGAATATCCACCTATTAGATTTTAATATATTTTATAGTGTTTAGTCCTATATTTGTGGTCAAAAAGTTTCTTTGGAAAAATGCCCTAACTGCAGCTTTAATATTGATGACATGGTTTTAGTTTAATGCACTAAAAATACATAATTTTATATGTATATTGTAAGTATACAACCGCTTAATGCAGAATTGGGAAATGTTCACTCCTCGGCGAAAAGTAATGCATTATTTTTAGATTCACTTTTGCCAGTTTTGTTGAGATGTGTATTTATTATTGTTGTAAAATTGTTGGCGTTTTTTATTGTTGGACTGCAGAATTTTACATATTTGTGTTTATTTCAGCTTTAGTCCATATTTTGTTGTATTCAAGTATTTGAATAACAACAAAATGTTTTACAGTGGATATGAAATTGATTAGTTGCGGGCGGAGGGTAGGAAATACTATAGTTTCAGTTGTCACCAAACAACTTCATCAGTTCCCTTTTCCGCCGACTCTGTATCGATAAACAGGTCAATAAGCCCATCCAGCAAATTAAACAAAATGAGAAATTTGCTATATGGCCCTAAAACTGATTACCCTACAATTTGAGTCGAACTAAAGAATTTTATATCCACCACTGTTTTTATGTCGTCTTTGCTTTGCAAAGAATGCGAACATAGGAGTGTTGCTTCAATAAGCGGGGGTAAAACAACGAGAAAGTTGTTGTTTTTGCATTACGCATTGATCAACAAGGCCGTGCTGATGCCTATTATTGTTGTTGGCGTGTTCTATGTTCGCATTCTTTGCAAAGCAAAGACGACATAAAAACAGTGGTGGATATAAAATTCTTTAGTTCGACTCAAATTGTAGGGTAATCAGTTTTAGGGCCATATAGCAAATTTCTCATTTTGTTTAATTTGCTGGATGGGCTTATTGACCTGTTTATCGATACAGAGTCGGCGGAAAAGGGAACTGATGAAGTTGTTTGGTGACAACTGAAACTATAGTATTTCCTACCCTCCGCCCGCAACTAATCAATGTCATATCCACTGTAAAACATTTTGTTGTTATTCAAATACTTGAATACAACAAAATATGGACTAAAGCTGAAATAAACACAAAGATTGTTGTAAAATAATTTCAGCTTAATCTTGGGTTTTGTTGTTTTCAAATTTTTAAAAACAACAAGTTTTATTTAAGTGGGATGTAGTTAAAATTGATGCGAAGAACACCAAATGATTAGTGCAAAATGACATCACTCAGAAAAACCACACAATAGCGTGGCAGTGGTAAAATAAGTCAAACCCTTGGAATTATCTTTAACATGGCAAAACCACTCACATATTTCTGCTAGAAAAGCATTTGGAATGCTAAAAAATATAGTTTTTTTATTCCTGCTACAGGAAACAATTTTGATAACACAGTCGAAAAGACCGTGTACTCGATAATTTGAACTAATTATTACAAATGTTTCGAATTTGGACAGTTGTTTAATGCAGGAGTTGCTGTAAAAATTGTTTCAGAAACATTTAAAAAAATTATCGAGTACAAGGATATAACACCTTTTATAACACATTAGTCTTGTTGTCTAGGATATAAATAAATAAATATATTAAGAAAAATGTTCGCCGCAATATTGTCATTAAAGTTGCCAAAGGCACTATACACCTAAAAGGCAAAGATTTCAAGGAATCTTAATTTTCAAAAAAAATTAAATTTCACACTTGTCTGTCTTTTGCTTACATCCTGATGTATATTTTAAAAGCGTCATATTTCTAGCTCTATTTTCACAATCTGATTGGCGTTTTCTGTAATTTGGGAAATTGAGTCTTGTTGCATGGTAAATTGGTAAAAAGTAAGGAAAGGAGCATATACAGGCAATGCCAATAAAAATGTCCGGATTGTCGTATAGAAAAATCTCACTATTTTTAACACTTAGAGCACGTAGAGTATTATATAACTGCCACGAGTTATTTAATCATAAAAATAATTTATTTTCTTTACTATTCGTTAATCCGGACAATTTGATAATTCGGACACCGCCAAAACCTGTGGTGTAGGGATTATCGAGATTATACTGTATATATGGGTGCAATATCCAAATCTGAATCGATTCTTACCAAAATAAACAGGGATCGCCCTAGGGGCAAAAAATCTCCAATTTTTATGCGAATTGGTCTATAAATGTGACCTGTACTTTGTTTTCAAAAAGACCTGACCAGATGGATAAGTGCGAATCTATGCAGATCATCAAAAGGACCTGTGGGTCTTTTTCGTTTCCTTTTGCATGTTGCAAACTCATTCACTAAGACAAAATACCCTTAGGGTATTAAAATATAGTTATCAGTGCAATCATGAATAAAAATTCCGTGCATAATTTGTTTCCTTTCCCAAATTTCACAATTTTATTCCATATTTATACCCAAAAAGGGAATATTTTTGTCGATTCGACTAGAATATGCCATCATGAAGCGAATCTAGTAGCTTTCAACTTTTAACAAATATTGATTTTAAAAGAGTTTCACTTTCTAAAATTATTTTCCGTGCGGAAAATTCGGACGGAAATATTCATGATTGCCCTGTATATGTTTTTATATGTTATATGTTTTTAGTAAAATATGAAAGATTTTATGTAATATTCAATATTGTCTTAGTCTTAATTTCTAGCTCATTTGTTATTCTGTCAAACAATTTGGCCGAGCAGAAACTATCAACATATTTGTATACGTTCATTTTGACATTTCTGATTGAGTTTTTGAACAAATTTGTATTAGAAAGCAACTTATGTTGTAATAAGAAGGCTGGGTTATAGGAAATTTTCTAAGTCTTTTAGTCCAGATTTATTGCTGTGGCGGAATAATAATTAATAACATAATAATCTGTTAAGAAATCGACGTTTAACGACAATAAACTTAATTTAGAACACTTTTTGATGACTTTCCAAATTTAATTTGACTATTTTCGTCAAAAAAATTAGTTGCATATTTTGCATATTTTTTGCATATTTTGCATATTTTTTGCATATTTTGTGCATATGCAAAATATGCAAATATGCAAAAAAATAAAAAATATGAGCCTGTCATTGCATTCAGTTTTCTTCAAAACGAATTTTGGTCCAATCAGAATTTTCGTATCTTTATTAATAAAAAATATGCAAATATGCAAAATCCGATGTCTAGTAATGAGCTAATATAACTGTGCAACAAAATGAAGCTGAAAGTCTGGGGCACGGACAATTGGGGAAGAGAGGCCTTGGTGAGTATATTAAGAAACCCGAAGAACAGATCCGCCATGAGTCTAACTTCCGCATTATGGCGTGATTAAGTTTTTGCTAGAGACCCAGTAAGCCATCAAGAATTAGCGTTATATCATTGTTCACTGTTGCTTTAGCTGTCGGATGACAATCAAATCGAATGAGGATTATTTTCGTAGAGCACTTTGACCTTCTAACTCGCTTCCTTCAATGTCATTTTCGTCCGACCAACCAGATAGGGTCGGATCAGCCATAATGTGGGGAGCACAAAAAAAGTCTTGCAGCACTTGGAAGTTATAGATCAATTTCCCTGTTATCGAGCTTTGAGATGTTGTTCGAATATTTCCTGCCGCATCAATCTGATCATCGAGATTGGCATGGGTTTTACGACGAAAAAGGGAAAAAGGTATTTCGCCAAAGCTTTCGATATAGTATCGCTAAATGCCATTTTATATAAAATGCAATCATTTAGTTTCGATCATCACACTTGGCGCATAAATGGTGGCAAGTTGTTGTGACAACTAGTCGGAACAAAGTCTCGTCAAAACAAGTAGTACCTCAATGGTTACGACTGGGACCAGTTCTGTATATCTTGTTTATCAGTGATATGCCAGGTTCGCCTGAATGCTACTTATCTACATACTTAATTAGTTGGCCCATTACAGAACATTTGTTCCATAAGCCGAACTAAGAAAAGATCTCCAACACTCTCTGTTTAGTGTTTCGCTTTCTGGGATACCGCGCCTTGTCATCTCATCCACATTGTTTGCGCCATCTATTCTTTGGTCTGCCAATTCTGCGTACACCGCCATGCGGCCCCAATTTATACGCTTTTTTATCGGGTTCATCATCGCTCATTCTTATGATATGGCCTAGCCAACGCAATCGTTGCATCTCGATACGTTTATCTATACTGATGTAGTTGTATAGCAGATACAGCTCGTGGTTCATACGGCGTCGATATTCACCGTCAACGCAGATTGGTCCATAGATCTTTCGAAGAATTTTCTCTCGAACACACCAAGCACTTGCGCAAGTACCCAGGCTTCTGAACCATACATCAGCACGGGTAGTATCAGTGTTTTGTAAAGCGTTGCTTTTGTTTGACGAGATGTGGCTTTATTCCTAAACTGCTTACTCAGCCCAAAGTAGCATCTGTTGGCCAACACTATTCTTCTTCTTATTTCACAACTGATGTTGTTGGTTGTGTTTACGGCGGTGCCGAGGTAGACAAAGTCCCTTACTACCTCAAAATTATAGGAGTCAACGTCAACAGTTGGCCCGATCGCTATGGACGCATTGCACGACGACACCATTAACTTTGTGTTTTCGCCGTTTACCGCCAGACCCACTTTAGCTGATTCCCTTTCGACTTTTTCAAAGGTACAAAGTTACTTCCTTTACCAATCGACCTATGATATCAATGTCATCGGCATAAGCAAGTAACATATGGCTGTTTGTATATATTGTGCCACTTCTTTTCACCTTCGCATATCGTATAACCTTTTCCAGCAGAATGGTGAAAAGATCACACGAGAGGCTGTCACCTTGTCTGAAACCTCTTTTGGTACCAAACTCTTCAGAGAAGTTCTTTCCTATTTCAACTGACGATCGAGTATCAGTTAATGCCATTCTACAAAGCCGGATGAGCTTTGTAGGGATACCAAATTCAGGCATGGCTTGGAATACCTTTGAACGTAGGGGGCAGTCGAAGGCTGATTTGTAATCAACAAAAAGGTGGTAAGTGTCGATCTGCATCTCTTGGGTCTTCTCCAGGATTTGCCGCAGGGTAAATATCTGGTCAATGGTGGATTTGACAGGTCAAAAGCCGCATTGGTTGGCCCAATTATTTAATTGACCATAGGCTTTAGTCGTTCGCACATTATCCCTTACACTATCTTATAGGCAATAGGGAGAAGTCTTATGCCCCTATAGTTGGAGCATACGGTCTTATCTCCTTTCTTTTGGACGGGACACAGGATGCTCAGGTTCCAATCGTCGGGTACGCGTTCTTCCTGCCAGATGGTGCTAACTAGCTGATGCATACACCTTATCAGCGCTTCGCCTCCGGTTCTAAACAGCTCGGCTGGTAAGCCATCGGCTCCTGCTCCGTTATTATTCTTCAGTCGACTTATTGCTGTCTTTACCTCATCTTGGCTGGGCGGTATACATCTTCGCTACTATTGTATGCCAGCAGATTGGAAAAATGTTCCTTCTGTATCTGTTACCAGATTACCTTGCTGGTCTCTACAGGAGGATGTGCCTGTACCAAAGCCATCTGTTTGACGTTTCACTCTTTGGTAGAATTTTCGGACTTCATTCTGGCTCCTGTACATATCGATTTTTTCACACTCCCGCTTTTCAATTTCTCTCTTTTTCTTGCGGAAAAGACGTTTCTCTTCTCTCCTTTTCTCCCGATATCTCTCTCGTGCGCTACGCGTTGCTAGTGATTGTAAAGTAGCTCTTTATGCCGCATTTTTTTCTTCGGTAGCAGCACGACACTCCTGGTCATACCATGAATTCCTTTGTGGAGGTCCCTGGAATCCAAGTATGGATTTTGCGGCTGTTTGCATGGAGTGGGCAATATTTTGCCATTGTGTTGTTATTTTATCGGGACAAGGAGTGCTCGCGTTAAGCAATTGAGCTAGTTGAGTGGAATATGCTGTGGCTATCTGTTGTGTTTGCAGCCTATCGATGTCCAACTTCCGCGTTGTGTCTGTTCGTGCTTTATTTGCAACGTTTAGACGGGTACGTACCTTTGCTGCAACAAGGTAGTGGTCCGAATCAATGTTTGCGCCTGTTTGTCTTCCATCTATTACAACATGATCAATTTGATTACTTGCTCTTTGATTTGGCGACAGCCAGGGGCCCTTATGAATATCGAGATGCTTAAATCTGGTTCTGCTAACTACCATATTTCTTGCAGCTGTAAAGTCTATCAGCCTCATACTATTGTCAGATGTTTCACTGTGGAGACTGAATTTCCCCACTGTTGGGCCAAAGATATTCTCCTTTCCAATTTTGGCATTAAAAACGCCTAGTATAATTTTAATGTCATGGGCAGGGCAACGGTCATAAGTTTCTTCTAAGCGCTCGTAAAATATATCCTTGGTCTGTTCGTCCTTGTCTTCAGTGGGAACATGAGCGCAAATAAAGCTGATGTTGAAGAATTTTGCTTTTAATCGAATTGCAGCGAGTCTTTCATTCACTGGGGTGAAGCTGGAGAACAGATGTTTTAACCTCCGACCAACTACAAATCCGCAACCAAACTCATGCTTTGTGTCATGGCAGCTATAATACAGTGCGTATTTCCTGTATGGCAGTAATGTCGGTCTTGTACTTTTCAAGTACATCTGCCAATGCATCTGCAACTGCACCTTCTCTATAAAGAGTGCAAACATTCCAGGTGCAGATTCGCAGATCATGGTCCTTACAACGTTTGCGGGGTTCGTCATCTTTAGAGGGGTTGTTTTTCTTTTCTTTCGTTTTTTTTCATAGTAAGCTGCTTTTCTAACCCGACGCCAAAACCCAAGTTTTTAACGTTCTTATGGGTGAACGCGCGGCACATGTTAGCTCACTACCTTCAACGGGTGTTAAAGGCAGCTCCCCAGGGGACACCACAGGAAGGTTAGTGTCCACTTGAGATGAAAGAGGGACCAAGATAAATCCTGGGCTTTGCCATGCTAAAGCCGGTCAGGACCGTTCCTTGGTATCTTCCATCCCCTAAGCTCCCCATGGGTGGGGCGGTTTTGACACTTTTTAGACGTTTTGTAAATACTCAAAAGTTATATTCTAAAAACAAAATTATAAACTTTTATATATCAAAAGCCAACAAAAAAGCCAAGAAAAAATTCAAACGATCAGAGACGAGCTATTAGTCTGCATATTTTGTGTGGGGGAGGAACCCAAAGGACGGGACCAATATAGTCCATATTCCGACATGATGCATGACTAGATGAAATAATACGATGTGCAGATTTGCCATTTCAGTTGGTGCCGCTACGGTTTCTTGGAGCTTTTAGGCCATTATTTCAGAAAGTACCGTCGCACAGTGGTTCAGAATCGATTTTTCCTGGTCAAAATTCTGTAACTTTTGAACGGATAGAGATATATTCATAATTCTTTTTTTGTTAGACAGATAGCACATTCAGCTTTCAGACGAATTATAAGCGGTAAAGTTTGGTCCGGTAGTTGCAGAGAAATTCAAGGTCAAAGTTAAACTTTTGAGTTTTTTAACTATTTTTCATCAAAATATGAGTGTTTTTGGGGTTTTTATATCTTCCTATGTATTAAAGATGGTCAAACACCAACAAATAAACAAAATAATTACCAAAAAAAACTTAAAAAAAAATACGAAAAAAATGTCGAAAAAATTTTTTTTCAAAAATTTTTAAAAAAAAAATTTACAAAAAAAATTTAATTTTTTTCAAAAATTAAAAAAATTATCCTTGGGTTTTAATAAAACTTATATAACTCGTATAAAAACTCATATACTCAAAAAAGTTGTAATTTGTGTCAAAAAACTGTAATTCATATGGAAACAGTATAGAAAAACACACATTTTTACCCATGTAATTTCAATAAATTGAAAAAAGTGTTAAACGGACTGAACGGGACGGGTACAAAAGTATATATGGGCTGGAAGAGGAGACTTTCGTGCATCATTCTGTGAAAACAGAACTTTGTTCCATGTTGTTCCACAAAAGTTCTAGTCCACTAAATTTGGAATTTCATAAAATTTAGTACCCGAGGAAAAATAAAATAGATAATGTTGTGTAAGCGCTACGGTAATTTACTAAAACGATTTTTAAAGGCCACAATCCTACCAACCTTACAAAAAAAAATGAACACAATAACTGTTATAGTTTCAGAGAAATAGCTTCGTATTTCTCCAGAAATTTGCAAAAATTACGTATTTCCCAAAAATGGGGAAAATGCTCGTCTTTAGGGGCACGCCACGCCCACACCTTCCAATATTTGGGCCTAATTTTTTGGTTTCCTTAGTTTCAATATGTTTACTATCGAATCCCATATAGAAATTAAATATCTTTGACAAAACAAAATTTTGATTTTTGGCCAGGAAAATTGATTCCTGAACCATTGTGCGTCGTAAAGGGAGCCGCAATGACATTGGGCCATTATTTCTGAAAGTAATGACTTACTCCGGAAAAAATTATACTGCTGGAAATTAGGCCGCTAGGCCATTCAATTTGTGTGGTAGGTACCCGAAGGAGTTGACCGATATAGTCCATATTCGAACACGATCTATATATCGAAGGAGTAATACGATGTGTAAAGTTTGGACCAAATCGATTGCTCCCTTCGAGAGTTATCGTACACATCATTTTACAGAAAAATTTTTAACTTTTGTGGGGGAGGTGACCGAAGGAGTATGAAAGCGTATATGCCCTCGTCAGCCTAAAGGCTGAGGGTATAATAATTTATCCACGTTTCCGTTAGGGATTTCTGTCATTCCCATACTTTGAGACTAACCTATTTTATTCACATAAAACACGATATGATAATTAAAATATTTTTCTTTTTACTTTTACAGACGGTGATAAAAATACATAAAAGTATTCCTGATTTGCCATAACAGGTGAGTAATTACATATTTGTACACATATGTACATACTTTTTGTTAAAAACAAATTGATATGCAAACTGCATCGAAGAAAATGTGCAACAAATGTTGTAGGAGCGAGCATTTAATTGATGATTTTATTATTATAATTTTACTTGGCAATTAAAACACTTGACTCAATTAAGACAACAATCATGTTTGCAATACCAATTACAATGCAGATCAATTGATGTGGAGACTTTGTACCGTTGAATATGGTTTTAATAACACAAACTTTTCAATAACAACAACAATTGCAAAAGAATTAAATTTTATAAATAACCGACTCCCTAACTAGTTCGCTTTTATGTTGTTCCACTGTAGCCGCATGTAAATGAATTGCAATAATCCTGTTAGAATTTCAAATGCAGTGATTGTAATCTTATCTCTAAATTTAGCATGTATAAATCGAATAGCTTTGGTGAAGTGTATCAAATAAATAAATGTGAAAAAAGTCTCCAAGGCAAAAGTGATCTATCATAGATTCAGGCAGCTGTTAGATATGGGTGATTGTGGTTACCATTAAACAGTCAATTGCATAAATGCAACTTAATCAATTAGCAACAACAGTGAGTGAATAAAACTACACAATATATCGATTAGGTTACAATTTAATAATGTTATTTATACAAATGTCTTAATTTATTACTATATAGGTACATAAATATTACGATAAAGATAACGGAAGTTAATTTGTATACAATGTTTTTTAATGACATTTTTGTCAGAAAATAATGTTAACTTCAGTTTCCATATTTATCGCATTATAAATAAATTTGTGAATGCAATGTAAAGTAGAGATTGTCATATTATATTTATTTGAAAGGAAATTAAATGAAATTTTGATTATAAATATTATATGTATATGCACAATGTGACTAAAAAATCACTAAGATATGTACAGAATTGGACTGCACTCATTGATCACGTTGCCCTTTAATCAAATTTAAATGGAAGGTGCTTACACCTGGGAAGTTTATGCGGATTCTGAAACTACAATGTTCATAGATGAAAAAAATCAAAGAACAAAAAAAATCGCCGGAGCGCTTTTTAAATAAATCGCGATTCAAGTTGGAAACCGCAAGTACTATTAAAATCGGAATAAAGAAAATGTTGTAGCTATCAAAATTCTCTACAAGATTGATCTTAATGATATTTTCGTAGGTTTTACAACTTTTGAGATATAGAAGTTGAAATTGGGACAATTCAAATTCAATTCTGTATCGTCTCCTTATAAAACAATGTCATGACTGCAATTTCACAACTTAAACTTATATATCTAAAAAAATGGCACAACCTAGGAAAAATTACATAAGGCAGTCTTGTAGAGAATTTTCACATCTATAAGATTTTCTCCGGGCCCATGCCGATAAGACTTGCCGTATTCAAACAAAATCGCGAAACCCTATCAAAAAAACCTAAAAATGTAAACTAAGCTTCTTTATCTCAAAAATGGTACAGCCTGAGAACAAATCATAAACGTCAACCCTGTAGAGAATTTTCACAGCTACAACATTTTCTTTAGCTCCATTTCGATTGGACTTACGGTTTCCAAGCAAAATCGTGAAAACATAAAAAACACCTAAAATGTGAATTTTGGCCGCGATTTATTTAAAAATCCATACAGCGATTTTTTCTTATTTTTGGATTTTTCTCATCTATGAATATTGCTGTTTCAGAATTCACAAAAACTTCCCCTGTGTAAGCAGTTTTCATTCAAAGTTAGTTAAGGCGCACCCTTCATGACATTGTTTTATAAGGGGGCGATACAGTCAGTGCATTGTCCCAATTTGAACTTCATTATCTCAAAAATGGTAAAACCTACGAAAATGCCGTAATGGTCAATCTTGTAGAGAATTTTCATAGCTACAACATTTTCTTCAGTCTCATTTTAATATGACTTGCGGTTTCTAAGCAAAATCGTGAAAACCTAAACAACCCCTAAAAATGTCAACTTGAATCGCGATTTAATTAAAAAGCGCTCCGGCGATTTTTTTGATTTTTCTCATCTATGAACATTGTAGTTTCAGAATCCGCAAAAACTTCCCAGGTGTAAGCACTTTCCATTTAAATTTAATTCAAGAGCACCGTGTGATATAAAACTAAATTCCTCACAACTTATTCGAATAGGGTCTATATCGGTCCACTACTTTCGGAAGAGTCCAAGATAATCCGTTAGACATTTTTTTTGTATTCTTCAACATTTAATAAGTAATATACATGTGGAAATGGCCTCAAAATAGACATAAGGCATTAACGAATGATTCGACGCAAATTCTTATTGAATCGTCCAACAATTTTTAAAAAAATCGTTACACATGAACAGAACTATATACGACTGAAACTATAGGCAAAATGGAGTAAAATGGCTTTTAAGACTTTTGACCTTTTAAAGTAAATGAAAATTTCAAAGGACATTTAACAAAAAAATATATTTAAATACATGAAAATTATTATTTAAAGCCAATATTCTCCTCTTTAATATGACACCAATACCAGCATAGTGCGATGAGTACGCTGGTATTGGTGTCATATTAAAGAGGAGAATATTGGCTTTATATAAGATTTTCATTAATTACATTCAAGGATAACAAGGACATCAAAAATGTCCTTGAAAAATTAAATACTAAAAATCCTTTGAAAACATCCTGAAATTTATTTCATACAAATATATGTTAAAATCCTTTATGTAGTGCAACACTTCCCGAAATTTCAATACCCTAGCCTTGTAAGTTATTTCTTAATAAATATTTACATGAAATTCTTCAAAGAAAACACTTTTATTCGATATCACTGTGTGACACGAACAAAATTAAAAAAAATACGAACAAATGATATTCTGACACCGCAGCATGATAGAAGACCAAAAAATAAGAAGACACGTGTCCCGGCGTTATTCACCATAACGTCCACTTTCTTGGTGCTTCGATTTTCTTGCAATTTTTTTGAATTAAACTACGTTCAGTTACAAAAATTTTAAGTCCTATTTGGTAGTGGGATACGAATGATTACTATTTTTTCTGAATTTTTAAAAAGTTTATTGTTCGAAATTTTTAAAAAGTTTATTGTTCGCTGATACAATCCATTTTAAAATTCGAAAAGCTGCGATGTTTTTACTTTGTTTAGAAAATTCCCAAATAAAAATACAAAGCAAATGTTGAAAGATTTAATTTTTTATTTTTTCTTTGGTAAAATGACAAATGTTTCACAATGGTATAGAGGAAAAAATTGTATTGACAAATTTTAAAAAAATAAGAAAAAGTAGTAACCATTCGAATCCCACTACCAAATAGGACTTAAAATTTTTGTAATTGAACGTAGTTTAATACAAAAAAATTACAAGAAAATCGAAGGGGTCAATCATTTTTAAAAATAGATTTTAAATATTAAAACGCGAAAATTGCTTCCAAGCCCACTGTGCAAATATTTTTTCTATTTTTTATTAAATAGCTAATAAAACAACAAAACATACAAAAAAGATTTTTTCAAATTGGTCCAATATTAAAGAAGTTATGAGTATTTCTTTGCATATAGTTTTCACAGAATTCGGCTTTTTAAGTCGCCATATCTCTGGAGCCGTTGGTCAAACACAATCTGAAAATATACTGAAATGCTTCGCTGATGAGTCACAACAGCAAAAAATAAAGGAAATCAAAAACCTCATCTTGAAAAAGTGTCCGATTTCACTCAGAAATCCCCACGAAAAATCTTAAATGAAATTTTACTCCATTTGGCCTAGAGTTTCAGATGTATATAGTCGGGTTCATGTGTAATTTTGGCTGTCGGAGGTGTTATAGGACCTCTATGTGGTCTCTATAAGAAAAAGATAAACCAACAAATTACTGATTCATTGATTTCTTTGGCCGTAAGTTTCCAGGGAGTATTGTACCACCAGATTCCAAAGGAACAGTGCTTTGAGTTTCTGAGCCATCAACACAATCTTTATTTTCCCGATCACCTTGGGCTTAAATGATTTCGTCGCCATAACAATCTGTATATGTGATTGTTCTGATGATATCTTCGAAACCAACTGTATATTTGGTCACAGAACGCCACTAACAGGTTTGGAAGCTCGAACTGGATAAATCCGGAGCTAAGTATTTGACAAGTCCCAGCAAAAATTCGGATTCGTTAGTCCTTACGTAACCCATTACAAAGTAATGTAAACAAGCTTCTTTTCGCATTACAAGTAATCTGAAAAGTAATGGGTTACTTCTTAAAAAATTTACAAGGCAAGCCTACTTACTTACTTTACTCCTCACTAAGTAATGAGGACGGTGGTACAGTGTGTGTGTGTGTGTCCGACTATAAATCCTAGAGTTGTGTGTTCAACGCTCACCGTCGGCACGCAAGTTTTTGTTAATTAAAAAATAACAGTTCGTGGTGCACATGTGCACTGCACATTTAAGTTCTTAAGCAACCCTTAATATTCGTGTGCATGGCACAATGTGTAGTGTCTTTGGCTAGAAATCAGAGGGTTCGTGGGTTCAATTCGGGCAGACAGCGAAATAAAATTAAAGTAAAATAAAAGTAAGAAGTGTGATAAAACTAAAAACAAATTCTCTACACCAACTGTTCTAAAAATAGATTTTCTCACCTTACTTTTCAACTTCTAGTGGCCACAGAATAACTAGTTATTCTAGTGGTCATAAAATAACTAGAAACCGAGTGCGACATGCCCTTGTAAAAATAACGGGGAAGAAAGTGGGTTTGTGAGTAGTTACGGCTGCCAAAAATCCCTTACAAAGCCCATGATTTTGGGAGGACTTTTTTGCTGGGGTGTCTCCAATTTGTCGTTAACCACCAATATTGTACCAGAAGTCTCGAAACTGGCAAGGTGGTGGCGCTACTGAAGCCAGTGAATATTGCCAGCCAACGGAACCGAATCGTAAATGCCTATTTCGCCAGTAGAAAAAGATTCTAGAGGAACTCCCCATGATGAGAATAGGTTTCCCAATTGCTCAACATCATCAGGGATTCCAAAAAATACACAGTACCACAACAGCATTAGATGACATATCGACACATATCAGACGAGGAATTAACCAGAACAAGCCGTGCGTCCGAACTGTCATGCTGGCTCTTGGCCTATAGGAGGCATTCGACTATTTCAACCTTTAACTATATGAGTTATTGTCAGTCATTGGTTTAATTCAGAAATAAGAAGATCCGTAGAGGAAAACACGGAGTTCCTCAAGGCGGGATGATATCTCCGGAACTGTTTAACATCTACCTATGTGAAATTTCTCACCCTCAAGACATCATAGAGATCGTAATATATGCGGATGATTGCACGATATTGTCGTTGAGCCCTACGGACGATTATATGTATATGTGATAGGTTAAATATCTACAAAGTTGGCTTAGTACAGTTCTTCTAACTGAAGAATATCAAAATATGCGCCGTTAAGTCCTCTGGCACCTTTCACCTCATAGACGACTGAAATGAGGCTCCTGCTGCACACTAACTACCCCACGATATTAGGTGTAATGTTCTATAGCATGTTTAAGTGCCCGCGAAAGGTACTGTTAATTCTAAAAGATCAGAAATAAGAACAAGGTCGCCAGCCGGGAGCCCTTTGGGTGCTGACACATAAACTTGTTTATCTCTTACAAAGCAATAGACCAGTCGGTGGTGAGTTATGCGGCGGCAGTATGGTATGCAAATCTTAGCGCTACGCAGTGACTGAATATTCAAACATGTCAGAATGCCACACTGAGGACTGTAACAGGGTGTCAGTGGACCACCTTTAGGAAGAGACGAATATATTACCAGTGCATCAGCGCAACAACATGTTGTCGATGCAGTGCCTGCTTGGGTGTTATCGCCGAAGTTGCTTCATTAGGAAAGTCTGTCCACAAGATTGTGGCAGGGATACAGACACTTAAAGAGATAACTTCAAGATCTAGAAAGAGAGGTCCAGATGGTGTAAAGGGAACCTTCTAGACCAACGAACCTATTAGGCAGGCTTTAATAGCATTCACACTGTTAGAATTCCGCAGGCAGTACAAATAAATAGTGCGAAAGCTGTACTTAAGGGCCATACCATTCCCCCCAGTGGAAGAACGCCAATTGACAAGACAAACAGGAGTGGTTTTTGGCTCAGTTAAGACCCGTGCAGTGCATTGTGGTCTACTGCAGTTTATGACCACTTCTTTGTTTTTATACCATCAGCCTTTAGGCTAACAACGGTATATACAATTTCATACGATCAAAAATGTGCCTCATCGACATAATGTTTTTAGATCCCACACAATATGACATATTATGTTTGCACGAATTCCATTACAGACGAATTCCGAATTCCGTTACAGACAATTTGGAGTGGATTTACGCCTGTTCGTCCGTCGGTCTGTCTAGCTGGCTGGATGGATTGCACAATTTGGCCTATAAGATGGTCCTCGTAATATTTCTTTCACACATAAATCAAGTTTGAATATGGGTCATATCGGTCCACTTCTTCCGGTAAATCCTCCACAAAAACACAAAATTGTGCACAGATGGTCTAAATTTTTTACCTCTTAATATTTCTTAATAGAACAGGTTCAAATATGCAGTATATCGACTAGGGTTATGACTTTTTGACATTTTTCTCAAAAATGTCAAACTTTTGTCTACTAATGCCTAAAATAACATTCATTCAATTTAATTATAAAAAAGGATTCCGCACATACCACTTTGATTTTTTTTTCTTTGTTGAAAAAATGCAGTGAAATGTAAAAAAAAAATTATTTCCTGTTGCACGACTGAATTACCGTTTGCCTTTTAATGACTAAAATAACTTTTATTTCACACAAATATTGCAAGAGGTCCCGCACAAACCACTTTTAATTTTTATGATATATGGAACAACGTTATATGTAATATAAAATGATATATATGTAATAATACGACCATAAAATATTGAGAAACCAACGGTTATGTCATTTCGGTAATGTCATGTGCCCCTATACCTTGTTTTCAGTTAAATATCTGCTTATAAAAATAATAAAAAGTTCTGAAAAATAACAACTTTAAAAGCTTTTTGTGCGGAAGCTTTTTTATAGAATCACTTGATAATAACATTATGTAATCTTATGTAGAAACTCATCACGCTATAATACAGGGATATGATGTTGTAAAAAGTCATAAACCTAATATCGACCCACTTCTTCGGGAACGACCCACATCAATTTTCGCTCAAGTTCACTTAAAGATATGTATCGGATAGTTTGAAATTTTTTGTAGCAGGTTGTTCTCGCGGTCGCTATTACAAATGTACAATCTAGTTTCTGGAGCAAGTCCCATAAGCTTTAAAAAACCTTGCCGGCACAATCTAAAACGATCACGATTACTTACAAATTGAGTATCCGATTTGGCAGAAATTTCAGACGTTGTAAAATTTTTTCCAAATCAAGTTGTAGGAAGATCTATATGGGACAATACCTCCCAAAAATCAATATTTTCGCATATGCGCAGTTTAAGGTCTGTTTGAGCATCGTTTTGAAATTTCTACCATATGTCCTTTTTTGTCCTGTTTACAGCGACATAACACTTTTCGTGGGCAAATAAACGTGTTCAGACACAATAGTCCAAAAGCTTTAAAAATTCCTGGGCAAAATAATCAATAATCACATCGGAATAATCTTTCAAACGTACAATTTCCACGAAAGTCTGTATCAGACAACACATTCACAGAAATTCAAAATGTTTCTTATGTGCTCCTTAACCCACTTAGCGCCGAGAATTTTTTTGGCGAGAAAACTTAAAATTTTTTATGAAAATTATATTTTTGAGATTTTTTAAGCATTTTTTAAAAAATAACTTTTTTCTCTAAAACGTATAGTTTTCCTGCAATCGGGCCTTCTTTTAAAAGTTCCAAAAACTTTGGAGGGTAATATAGGTGTATCCTTACATGCCAATCCCTTGGTTTTTGATTGAGAAAATACTCTTACTATATTCCTAACAAATCCCTGACTTTATTTGATTCTAACATTTTTAATTAAATTTTTATCGCATATTTAAATTTTTCATTAAAAGTCGAAAATTACAAAAAAGTCGATTTTTTTGAATAGCTTGCGTTTTTGGCCAATTGCTTGGAAATGCGTAGATCAAATGAAGCGTTATCAACGTGAAATTACAGATAACAGACAATACTATAACAAAATGCAAAAAACCCCACAAAAATATTTGAAAAAACCAGAGTTTTACGTCAATTTTTTGTGGCGTTTAAACGACCAGTGGCTTTATCTGGGTTAAGGACTGTTAAAAGATTAATCTTTTTTATTTTCATAATTTTATTCTGTGTAGACTGCTTATGTTACCTATCCCTAAAAATTTACACTGAAAATTGGCTAGACTTCCTCGTGCAGAGAATATAGAAAGTTCATTTAATTTCTTCAATCACAGAATAATCAAGAAATGTGTATCCTATCACCTTAGGTATTCGTGCGAAACCCTTTAAATTACTTCCTCTAATTAAACATTTTTTTAATTATTCGCAAAAAAAAAATAATTGAACTTGCAATGGCAGCGTGACACATCAACAATTTTTCACCAACAAAGAAATGACAATTAATGAACCGAACACCAATAGTAACGGTACTCTTTGTTACGATTCCAACAAAATGCTTGTACATCCTTTGACAAAAAATAAAGCAAATAAAGGAGAACAAAATCAAATATGGACAGCACTTGAATTTAAACTGAATATGCAAATTCATGCAATGGCATGGTTGGATGAACATAATGTCCAGAACACATCCATAGTTTGGAGCACTTATCTTAAAACGGTAACTGAAAACGAAGAATTTTGAATCATCGCCATCATCAAAAATATGGAATAAAACAAATCAATTTTGTCATTTGGTCTGGTTGGTCATTTTCTGTGTCTTTCTTTGCACAAATTCCAATGTCTGACAAACTGTTTGACAAAAGTAGTCATGTGAAAAGTAAAAATTATTCGAGCATAACGTAAATTGCATATTAAAATGTAATATCTTCTTTGTCCAACAAACCGCCTGGCGTTGTTGGTCGTCATCCATAGAGCACAGAGATTGAAAGTGATTACAGTGGTCGTCAGCTGGTTTGCTATAACGCTACGGTGTTATTTTTAAGCACAATCAGGAAGTAATTATGACAATATTCCTTTTTTTATGTGGGACAATAAGAGTTGTTTCTAGTTGGATTTTATTTGCAAGAAGTGGATCTAATAATATTTTGTCCAAGCTTAGAATTTATTGAAAATGTTTAAATAATAACTACATATTACTTACTTACTTAGCTGGCCCATTACAGAACATTTGTTCTATAGGCCGAACTAAGAAGAGATCTCCATTCCTCTCTATTTGTTGCTTTGCACTCTGGAATACCGCGCCTTTTCATCTCATCATCCACTTGTTTGCGCCATCTATTCCTTGGCCTGCCAATTCTGCGTGCACTGCCATGTGGCATGTATTCATACGCCTTTTTAGCGGGTTCATCATCGCTCATTATTATGATATGGCCTAGCCAACGCAATCGCTGCATCTCGATACGTTTAACAATATTGATGTCGTTGTATAGCAGATACAGCTCGTGGTTCATGCGACGTCGATATTCACCGTCAACGTAGATTGATCCGTAGATCTTTCGAAGAACTTTTCTCTCAAACACACCAAGCACTGCCATGTCTGCTTGCGCAAGTACCCAGTCTTCGGAACCATACATCAGCACGGGTAGTATCAGTGTTTTGTAGAGCGTTATTTTTGTTTGACGAGATGTGGCTTTGTTTTTAAACTGCTTACTTAAACCAAAGTAGAATCTGTTCCCCAATACAATTCTTCTTTTTATTTCACAACTGATGTCGTTTGTTGTGTTTACGGAGGTGCCGAGGTAGACGAAGTCTTTTATTTTATTTATTTATTATGACATGTTTATAAATGATTTACATATTACAAACTTAGTCTATTTACAAAGTTTCGCCATGTGTTTCTATCGTTCGCTAAATACTGTAATTGATCAAGAGTTTGATTAGTTTCTGACATGATTGTTCTTCTCCATGTAGTTCTTGGTCTGCCTCTATTGCGACGTCCTTGTGGTTTCCATCTAAGTGCCGAGTGGGAAATTTCGTCCTCGCTTTTCCTTAAAGTATGACCAAGCCAACCGTATTTTCTTCTGGTCATATCGGATCCTATTCCATGCTGCCTTGTAACTATCCACAGTCGCTCATTAGATATTGTTTGCGGCCAGCATATTTTCAAAAGTCTACGGAGGCATCTGTTTATGAAAACCTGCAATTTGTTAGTGATGCTGCTGGTGACGAGCCAAGTTTCGGAGCCATATAATAGTGTAGATTTTACACACGCATTGAAAATGTCTATTTTTGTTTTAAGATCTATCGTTTCCGAAGACCAGATATTAGTAAGAGACGCAAAAGTACCTTGCGCTTTTCGTATGCGGCTTTCAACGTCTTCAATTGTTCCTCCCGATATAGATAAAATGCTACCGAGGTATTCGAATCGGTCTACATTTTCAATTTCTTTGTCATAGATTTTAAACGGGGCATTATTGTTTGCGTTGACTCTCATCGTCTTTGTTTTTCCGCAGTTTATCCTAAGCCCGATTTTGAGAGACTCCTCAGATAGTGCATTTAACTTGGTCTGCATATCCGAAAATGTTGTTGTCAGTAATACGGCGTCGTCTGCATATTCCAAATCCCCAAGTTTGTCAAACATTCTCCAATTAATACCAGTTGGGGCGGAATCTAGGTTTTCGAATATTGTGTCAAGAACTGTTATAAAGAGTAAAGGTGATAGTGTACAGCCTTGACGTACTCCACTGGTGGTAACGAAGGCTTCACTCACATTGCCATCGTGTAAGACTCTAGACGTTGTTCCCTCGTAGCTTTTTTCTATGATATTCACAATTTTCTTGGGTATTCCTTTTGATGAAAGTGCTTCCCAGATGTAGCTTCTATTAATGGCATCGAATGCTTTCTCGTAATCGACGAAGGCCAGATACAAACTTGCATTGTATTCAATCGATTGCTCAATTATAATCCTGGTTGTGAATATATGATCTATGCATGAGTTACCAGCTCTGAATCCTGCTTGGTTTTTTCGTAGAATTTTTTCCAAGGGATCTGCTATTCTGTTCAATATTATTTTGTTGAATATCTGTAATATTGATGGTAGCAACGATATGCCTCTCCAGTTACCACATTTAGTCTTAGGACCCTTTTTATGGAGTTTTACTATGATTGACTCTTTCCAGTCCATAGGGATACTTTCTTCCACCCATATTTGTTTGAATAGAGGAAATAATGTATCCGCCATTATTGTGCTGCATGCCTTATAACATTCTGATGGTATACCGTCATTTCCGGGGGCTTTTCCATTTTTTAGGCTATCAATAGCTTCTTTAATTTCATTTCGCGTAGGATTTTCAATATTAATTTGCGGGTTTGATGGATGGGATCTATATATGTGAAATTGTTCCTGATGATGTTGACTAATATTCAAGGTTTTTTCGAAATGCCTTTTCCAAATTTTTATTTGGTCGTCTTTTGCTGTAACAAGACATCCCGTTTCGTCTTCTACCGGAGTACGATTAGTCTGAGAAGTATCTTTTCCACTTAGCTTTCTAATGACATTGTAGAGCTCTTTAGCGTGTCCACTGTTTGCTGCATTTTGGGCCTCACTACCCATTGTATTGTAGTAATGCCGTTTGTCTCGTTTTATCTGTTTCTTTATTTCCTTACTCAATTGTTTATATGTTGCTTTGTATTCTTCTATGCTGGTCTCTTCCTGTTCATTGAGCATTTTAAGCCTTAGGTTCTTCCTTTTGTCGATAAGATCCCAGGAGAGATTGGCCATCCACTCCGCATCTTGTTGCCGTTTCTTGAATCCTAAGACTTCCTTGCATATATCTGTCATCTTGTCTTTAAACCGCTTCCATTTTTCTTCCAGTGTTTCATTGGTATTTATGTTTATTTCTCTTACTTTGTTTGAAAATATACTTTTCGTTTGGCTCATTTTTAGTTTTTCAATATCAAATTTTCTCACCTGAGGTGATTGATTATTATGTTTATAAAATAATTTTAGTTTTATCTCCGCTAAAAGTAGGTAATGGTCGCTACCAATTTCTGCGCTTCTTTTGTTACGAACATCGCATAATATGTTGCACCATCTCTTTGAGATACATATGTGGTCTATTTGATTTTCGTAATTTCCACTAGGTGCTTTCCATGTTGTTTTATGTTTCTGCTTATGGGGGAATAACGAACCACCAATCTTTAGGTCAAAGTTCATACACAACTCTAACAGCAATTCCCCGTTTATGTTGCGATTTCCTAGCGCATGAGCCCCAATTACATGTTCAAAACCATCAATGTTTGAGCCTATTTGGGCGTTAAAATCCCCAAGTAGTAATATTATGTTTTTCTTAGGTATATTTGTCAGTACACTGCTCAACTGACTGTAAAAACACTCTTTCTCAGTGAGATCACTCTCCTCCGTAGGGCCATAGCACTGAATTACTGTTATATTATTGCATTTTGTTCTTAAGGTGGCTGTAATAATTCTTTCGGAGATGCCTTTCCAATTTATAAGTGCCTTGTACGCTGCTTTTTTTAAGAATATGCCTACACCTCTAATATGTGGATCATCCTGGTTCGACATACCAGAATATAACAGTACATCACCTTTATTGTTCCGGACTTCTCCGCTGGAGTTCCATCTTACTTCGCTCAGACCGCAAACACTAATATTTAATCTGTCACATTCTCTTGATAATTCGGCGAATTTTCCAGTTTGATAAAGCGTCCTCACATTCCATTGTGCAAATCGTATCCGTTTAACGTAGCGTTTATTCGTCATCAAATAATTCCGGTCATTTTTTCTCTTTGTAAATACATTTGCTTACAAGTTCTGGCCTCCGAACATGCCATACTTTTGCTGTGGTTCCTAAACATTTCCTCTTAGAAACAGGTGTTATGGTTATACCGCCAATGGTCGGTCGTCAGAGCCTACTCTGCTAAAGACAGGGTCCACCACTAGTCGGCGAGGTCTTTTACTACCTCAATATTATAGGAACCAACATCCACAGTCGGTCCGAGCTCAATGGATGCATTGCGCGTCGACACCATCAACTTGGTCTTCTCACCATTTACCGCCAGACCCACTTTAGCAGATTCTCCTTCGACCTTTATAAAGGTATCAGTTACTTCTTTTACTGATCGGCCCATGATGTCTATATCATCAGCATAAGCAAGTAACATGTGACTATTGGTGTAGATTGTGCCACTTCTTTTGACGTTTACCTCTCGTATAACCTTTTCTAGCAGGATGTTGAAGAGGTCACACGAAAGGCTGTCTCCTTGTCTGAAACTTCTTTTGGTACCAAACTCTTCGGAGAGGTTCTTTCCTATTTTAACTGAGGACCTCGTGTCACTTAAAGTCATTTTACAAAGCCGAATGAGCTTTGCGGAATACCAAATTCAGACATGGCTTGGAATACCTTTGAACGCAGCGGGCTGTCGAAGGCTGCTTTATAATCGACAAAAAGGTGGTAGGTGTCGATCTGCATCTCTTGGGTCTTCTCCAGGATTTGCCGCAGGGTAAATATCTGGTCAATGGTGGACTTGCCAGGTCTGAAGCCGCATTGGTATGGTCCAATTATCTCGTTGACCATAGGCTTTAGTCGTTCGCACAATATCCCTGACACGATCTTGTAGGCAATAGGGAGTAGACTTATGCCCATATAGTTAGAGCATACAGTCTTATCTCCCTTTTTGTGGACGGGGCACAGGATACTCAGGTTCCAATCGTCGGGTACTCGTTCTTCCTGCCAGATGGTGCTAACTAGCTGATGAATACACCTTATCAGCGTGTCGCCTCCGGTTGTGAACAGCTCGGCTGGTAAGCCATCGGCTCCTGCTGCCTTATTATTCTTCAGCCGATTTATTGCTGTCTTTACCTCATCTTGGCTGGGCGGTATACATTCAATACCATCAGTTTGATGCTTGACTCTTTGGTAGAATTTTCGGACTTCATTCTGGCTCCTGTAGTTCTCGATTTTTTCACACTCCCGCTTTTCCATCTCTCTCTCTTTTTCCTGCGGAAAAGACGTTTCTCCTCTCTCCTTTTCTCCCTGTATCTCTCTCGTGCGCTACGCGTTGCTACGGATTGTAAAGTAGCCTTATATGCCGCATTTTTCTCTTCGGTGGCAGCACGACACTCCTCATCACACCATGGATTCCTTGGTGGAGGTCTCTGGTATCCAAGTATGGATTTTGCGGCTGTTTGCATGGAGTGGGCAATGCTTTGCCATTGCGCTGATATGTTATCGGGATGAGGAGTGCTTTGATTAAGCAATTGGGCTAGTTGAGTGGAATATGCTGTGGCTATCTGTTGTGATTGCAGCTTACCGATGTCTAACTTTCGTGTTGTGTCTGTTCGTACATTGTTTGCAACGTTTAAGTGGGTGCGTACCTTTGCTGCAACAAGGTAGTGGTCCGAATCAATGTTTGCGCCTCGGAACGATCGTACATACAACACGCTCGATGAATGTCTTCCATCTATCACAACATGATCAATTTGGTTTCTTGTTTTCTGATCTGGAGACGGCCAGGTGCCCTTATGAGATGATTAAATCTGGTACTGCTAACTACCATGGTTTTTGCAGCTGCAAAGTCTATCAGTCTCATACCATTGTCAGATGTTTCACTGTGGAGACTGAATTTCCCGACTGTTGGGCCAAAGATATTCTCCTTTCCAATTTTGGCATTAAAATCGCCTAGAATGATTTTAATGTAATGGGCAGGGCAACGGTCATATGTTTCTTCTAAGCGCTCGTAAAATATATCTTTAGTCTGTTCGTCCTTTTCTTCAGTGGGAGCATGAGCGCAAATAAAGCTGATGTTGAAGAATTTAGCTTTTATTCATTTATTGTAGCACGTCACTAGAGTGAAGCTGGAGAACATATGTTTTAACCTCCGACAAACTACAAAACCGCAACCAAACTCATGCTTTGTGTCATGACAGCTATAATACACCTTTAGGTGTTGTTGTGACGCCTTTCCCAATCCATCGTATTTCCTGTATGGCAGTAATATCGGTCTTGTACTTTTCAAGTACGTCTGCCAATGCGAAGACTGCACCTTCTCTATAAAGAATGCGAACATTCCAGGTGCAGATTCGCAATCATGGTCCTTAAAACGTTTGCGGGGTTCGTCAACTTTAGAGGGGTTTGTTTTTTTTTTTCTTTCGTTTTTTCATAGTAGGCTGTTTTTTCTAGGGGAGGGTTACTAACCCGACGCCCAAACCCAAGTTTTTAACGTTCTGGGTGAACGCGCGGCACATGTTAGCTCACTACCTTTAACGGGTGTTAAAGGCAGTTCCCCAGGTGACACCACGGGGAGGTCAGTGTCCACTTGGGATGAAAGAGGGACCAAGATAAATCCTGGGCTTTGCCATGTTAAAACCGGTCAGGACCGTTGCTTGGTATCTTCCATCCCCTACGTCACCCAATAACTACATATAGACAGAAAAAAACGTATTAATATGCCAAAATTTTCAAACAAATTAATAATTACCTATTAATACAAATGAATGCTAAAACTTCTTATCAAACCACCTACGCAAAGACTCTTAATTAAATTCTTCACTATAATTTAATATATGTATATAGGCAGCGTAATGTGTCATGTTAGTGCTGCAAGTTGATCCATATCATTCACATGACATTTGGAAGCAATGAAGTCTAGTTTACGAGCAAAATACGCTTCACATTTTCAATTCAAAATAAATTAATATGCATGACAGCTTTGGTGGAGTATTCTGATTAACTTGTTCGCAGGCGGTTTAATTTATGTAAACTATACGTTATAATATTTAATTTCTGTTTTTTGTTTTCTTATTCGGTAACGCATTTAATTGCTCTAATTGAATTTGCGTGGTGTTAATTGCAAACGAATGCAAAAAGAATAATAAATTAATACAAAATTCGCAAAAAAAAAATAAAAAACACATTTTACAAGATATCTCCTTTTGCGATTTACATTCACTGTGCCACTTCACAAAACTTATCTCAATTCCATCTGCAGGAGAAGAAAACAAAAAAAAACTCTACGAGTATTTACCTTAACATTGAAATGTATTCGCAAAGCCATTTCTGTCATCCGGAAGTTTATTTTGTTTTAACAAAGTGATGACAACGTAAACATAAATTGGTAAACACTACTGCTGCTAATCACAAAAGCTTTTATGAAAGGACAATGAACTTTTATTTCAATACAATCTCTTCCCGTCCTCCCACCCCCCTCTTCTTTAACTAAACAAATATTGATTGTTGGATGACGATCTGAAATAAAAAGTTCAAATATTCTTTCAACAAATAACAAGTTGTAATTTACAACTTGTAAATGATACGCAATAAAATTGCGTTCCTTTAAGTGAAGCAAATCTTTACAGAGTTTGCGGTTTGGCGCCAAAGGTGCCATAAAAAATTATCTATGCAAAATATTATTATTCCTAGGGAGTGTAAACCACAATGTGTTACACCCCTTACAAACATTAATGGTCGCACTATTGATACATACATATGTATGTGTGTGTGGTTGTGTAGTTGTTAAATTTTTTCTTGTTGTCCATTCACATGTAAAGATAGCAAAATAAGATAAATACACATACCTACGATGTGTAGTTTGAAAAGTAACTTACATATATAAATCATTTAAGGGTCTTGGAAATATAGATGATGGGGTATATAGAGCATATTATACGATCTCGTACTGTATAATAAATGAAATTGTCATCAATATAACCCAGTAAAAAACAGGTCATAGGAAATTGACCTACTAATCCATTATTTTAACATGGGCATATCACCAGAAATCAGTAGTCATTTTTGCGACTAGAAGTCGACGAATAAGTAGTTAAGTAAGTAGTTACTACTTGTACCAGCCACAGAGTAACGATGTTATTGTCGACTTTAAGTGGCCCAAAAACTACTTATTATGTTAAAATAATGGATTAGTAGGTCGATTTATTTGATGATGGTTTGATGGTTATTTACAACATTTGAAATAGATTGAGGTTATATAAAAGTGTAGGTATTCGTGCGAAACCTTTTAAATTACTTCCTCTTATTAACCTTTTATTTAATTAATTGCAAAAAATAAAAAAAAACTTAATTGAAAATGCAGTGGCAACATTAAAATTAATGCAATAACGCCAATTTCAACGATATTCTTCGGTACGATTCCAACAAAATGCTTTTGCATCTCTTGACAAACAACAACAAAACACAAAGGAAAACAAAATCAAATATGGGTAGCACTTGAATTCAAATAAAAGATGCAAATTCATGCAACGGCATGGTTGGATGAACAAAATGTCCAAAACGTATCCATCGTAGGTGCATTTTAGAGTTAAGACTGTTTTACAACCTCGTATTCCTGTATGATAGTTTGATGAGTTTTTACCTAAGATTGCATAAAATCTTAATTATAAAGTGATTTGATGAAAAAAGCTTCCGCACAAAAAGCTTTTAAAGTTTTCATTTTTCAGAATTTTGACGATTTTTTGAAGTCACTGTAAGTAGATATTTAACAGAAACAAAAAATAAATGGGCACACGACATAACCAAAATGACATAACCGTTGGTTTTTACTAATTTTATCATCGTATTATAACACATATATCAATTTATATTATATATAACTTTATTTCATATATCATAAAAATTAAAAGTGAGATGTGCGGCCCCTTTTTAAAAACTTAAATGGAATAAAAGTTATTTTAGTCATTAATAGGCAAAAGACCATTCTTTCGGCCAACAGGAAATTATATTTTGAAAAAAAATTGTTTTCATTTCATTGGATTTTTTAAAAAAATAATTTTTTTTCATAGTGGTTTATGCGGAACCTTTTTTGTAATAAAATGGAAAGAATGTTATTTTAGGCATTATTAGGCAAAAGTTCATTCATTCTCACTACAGGAAATCATTTTTGAGAAAAAATTTCAAAAAGTCATAACCCTAGTTCATTTATCTTAAAACGGTAAATGAATATTATGACATTTTGAATCATCAGCAACAAATCAATTTTGTCATTTGGTCTGGTTGATCATTATACCCTCAGCCTTTCGGTTTTGTTGATACGACCAAATAAATGGTTTTATACCCTCATAAAAGAAATGGTTTTATACCCAATTACGTTTGGACGAAATCTATTTCAAACAATTTGGAGTCGATTTAGCTATGTCCGTCCGTCTGTCTGGCTGGTTGGTACGCACGATAACTCTCGAAGGGATCAACCAATTTGGTTCAAAATTAGGCTCTCATAATATTTTTTTATTGTCCAAACTTAGATAAAGCATCTGTCCACTCTCTCGAAAAAATTATGCGCAGTTTAAGACCTGCTCTCCAATCGTTTTGATTTTCTTTTTTTGCAACAACAACAAGTATTCTCTGCCCCCATTACAACGTACAAGTTTTTCTGGGACAATTCCATACTTCCTGAGAAAATGGCTCGAAGGCTATAAAATACCTATACGACACCATGTGCAGTGGCTGGAGCGCTGATGACTCTCGAATGGATCAGCCTAGTTTATGTTCGAAGATGGGTCATATCGGTCCACTCCTTCGGGTACCTCCAACACAAATTGCCCAAAAGTGCAGTTTAAGACCTGGGGGTTACTCTTTTATTTCAATTATTTTTTTCCCATTTTCCTTTCTGGCATCAGCGCAATCTGTAATACAAAAGCGTATGTCAAAGTCGTGCGTCAAGGCAAATAGCTTGCGCTAACCAAATATCAAACGCATCACAATACAGAGCAACCCCCTGCTCTCGAATCGTTTTGAAATTTGTTTTAGCTACAACTTATGTTGCCTGCTGCCACCATTACGATGGTACAAGTTTTTTCTGGGGTAAGTCGATACTTCCTCAGAAAATGGCCGTAAAGCTGTAAAAAATCCTACGGCACCATGCACAGTGGTCCCACTTGTATGGGGAGGTGCGACAAAAATATTGCTAAACGTCCAATAAATCTGATTTTTTCAATAAATGCTTAAATTACGTAAAGAGTACTTTAGCCAAAAAATCATCAATATGGGTCCAGTTTTTTCTATAGCCCCCGTATAACAGTACCATCCGAGTTCAGATAGTTTGAAGCTTTTATCTATATTTCCGGCTGAATTGGCTGCAATTTGGTAATTAGGGTTCCCAGTAGTCAGAAACCTTCTGCACCAAAAATAGTGGTCATAGGTCCAGGTTTTGTTATAGCCCCCATATAACGGTACCTCCCGATTTCAGGTATTTTTAAGTTTCTATCTATATTTTCGGCCCGAAGTGGCTGTAATGTGGTATTTAGGGTTCCCGGTAGTCGGAAACCTTTTGCACCAAAAATTGTGGACATAGGTCTAAGTTTTGGTATAGCCCCCATATTACGGTTCTTCGCGATTTCTGGTGTTTTGAAGTGTTTACCTACATTTTCGGCCTGAATTGGCTGCAATTTGGTATTTGAAGTTCTCATTGATCGGGAAACATTTCCACCAAAAAGAGTGGACGTAGGTCCGGGTTTTGGTATAACATGGCAAAGCCCAGGATGTATCTTGGCCCCTCTTTCATCTCAAGTGGACACTGACCTCCCCGTTGTGTCACCTGGGAAGCTGCCCGTCGAAGGTAGTGAGCTAACATGTGCCGCGCGTTCACCCAAAGAACGTTAAAAACTTGGGTTGGGGGTTGGGCTAGTAACTCACCCCGTCAAAACACCGCCTACTATGAAAAAGCTAAGAAGAAGAAGCCCCTCTAAAATTGGACCATGATCTGCGAATCTGCACCTGGAATGTCAAGACTCTCTACAGAACAGGTGCAGTTTGCGAACTGGCGGATGTACTTGGTAAGTACAAAGCTGATATTATCGCCTGGGAGTTCGATGGAACCAGGTAGACGTAAAAATAATAAACGATTACGCACTGTAGCTGCCATGAAACGAAACGTCAGCTAGGTGCTGGATTTATGGTAAATAAGAGGCTTAAGGAGGTCTCCAGCTTCACCCCGGTTGGTGAGAGAATTGCCACAATCCGTATAAAGCAACGTTTTTTTAACATCATTCTCATCTGCGCTCATGCCTCGACCAAAGAGAAAGATGAATACGAGCTCCTAGAGAGAGCATATAACCAGGCATGACATTAAGATTGTTCTAGGAGATCTTTTTGCTAAATTTGGGAGAGAACATATCTTTGATCCCACGATACGAAAGTTCAGCCTTCTTGATGTAACATCCGACAACGGAATAAGGCCGATCGATTTTGCAGTGGCAAAAACATGGCAGTACCAGATTCCAACACCTCAACATACACAACGCCACATGGATATCCCCAGATGGGAAAACAAGAAAACAGATTGATCATGTTGTGATAGACGGAAGACACTCGTCCAGTGTGTTAGATGACAGATCGATTCGAGGAGCGAATATCGATTTGGACCATCTCCTTGTAGCAGCAAAGCTACGCACTCTCCTTAATGTTGCGGCAAAATTGCGATCTAACACATGACGGAAGCTGGATGTCGAGAAGCTGCAAACACAACAGATAGCACAAGCCTATTCCGCTCAACTGACTCACATGCTGGAAGACGGCACTGCTTGTCCCGATAATGTGGATACGCAGTGGCTAAGAATAGCCCACTCACTTTAAACTGCCGCAAAATCTGTGCTTGGGTACCAAAAACCACCACCTAAAAATCTATGGAACGATCAGGAGCGCCGTAAGTCTACTGAAGAAAAGAACGCGGCATACAGAGCAACCCTGCATTCAGTAGTTACACGAAGCGCGAAAGAAAAATATCGGAGAAGAGGAGAGAGGAGAAGCGTATTTTTAGAAGAAAAATGACCAGGAGTCAGAATGAAGTCCGAAAATTTTACCAAAGTATAAAATACCAGACTGAAGGGTATGGTGCAGGCACATTCTCCTGCAAAGATTATGAAGGGAATCTGGTAACTGATACAGATAGCGTACTGAGGATCTGGAAGGAGCATATGAAGCTCTTAATATCGAATATGGGCGGCGATGATGATACACTAGAACCAATCGCAAACGACAATGTTGAATGTCTTCCACCTAGCCAATGCCAGGTCATGACAGCAATTAATCGGCTGAAAATCAATAAAACAGCAGGAGCTGATGGGCTGCCCGCCGAACTGTTCAAGACCAGTGGCGAAATCCTGATAAGGAGTATGCATCAGTTAAATACCGAAATTTGGCAGGAAGAGAACATACCCAAAGATTGGAACCTCAGCCTCCTATACCGCGTACACAAGATAGGAGACAAGACGGTGTGTACAAACTACAGAGGCATAAGTCTGACCCCAATCGCATACAAAGTGCTATCGAGTGTACTGTGTGATCATTGAAAACCCATGGTCAATAACATAATCGGTCATACCAATGCGGTTTTAGACCTAGTAAGTAGTAGTAGTTCCAAGCCAAGCGATAAGACAAAGTTTATGGTATCAACACGCAAGACGTCCAGTAGAGTCGGACCAACTGTTGATGTTCAGAACTACAATTTTGAGGTAGTAAATGACTTTATTTACCTCGGCACCGCCATAAATTAAAGGAACAACATCAGTTTTGAAATCAAAAGAAGAATAATATTGGCCAACAGATGCTACTTTGGTCGAAGTAAACAGTTTAAAACCAAAACCACCTCTCGTCAAACAAAACTTACACTCTACCAGACACTGATACTACCCGTACTTATGTATGGATCTGAAGCATGGTTACTTGCGAAAGCAGATGAGGCAGAACTTGGTGTGTTTGAGAGAAAAATTCGTCGAAGGATTTATGGAGCAATATGCGTTGACGGTGAATACCGACGTCGTATGAACCACGAGTTGTACCAGCCGACTGACATCGATATAGTAAAACGTATCGAACTACAACGATTGCCTTGGCTTATCCATGTCAGCAGGATGGATAAAGATGCCCCCGTCAAAAAGGCATTCGTATACGAGCCACTCGACGGTACACGCCTCAAGGGAAGGCCAAAACTCGGATGGAAGGAACAAGTTGAAGAAGATATCACAAAATATGGCATCCAAAATTGGAGAAGTAAAGCAAAAGATCGGTGCGTTTGGAAATCTATTCTTATAGTACGTTTACATGTAACCGGATTTAACAAACCCACTGGGTTTCAAATGTCAATTCCATTGTTTATATTTCAAATAAATCATCATAAAGAAGGTTAACCCTGCAAAAGGCTAAAATATAAACATGGTCTTAGTTCGTCTTATGGAACAAGACGTTCTGTTTAATATAAAAGCCATTTAAGTTAAGTAAGTAATTAAAATACATTTAGCTAAAACTTCCATTTCCAAAAAATTATTTTATCTTTTAAATTCTTAGTTATTTGCCTTGTAAGAAGTCCCAACCTTATCAACGTTTTGAAAGTCTTAAAGTGATCGTACGTAAATGTCAACTGCTTTCTTAAGTATCGTTATAAATTACAAACATATTGTTGGAATATGAAAATATGATATGTTTAAAGATTTGCTGAATTATCATTGACATTTGTTGATGTCGATTTTTGTCGCAGGTTGGGACCACAGTGCCATGTGTAGTGGCTAGAACGCACAATAACTCTCGAACGGTTCAGTCAATTCGATTCCAAACTTAGTTTAAGTTCGAAAATGGTACATTCGGTCTAAAATCGGGTCGTATCGTTATATAGAAGGTATCCATTTTTTCAAGGTCAAGTTTCTACGAAATTTTAAGCGTGTTTACTTAAGCATGTTTGGTAGGGCAGTTAAAAAATACAACGTATCCTGCGGACATGCTGGGCAGATGTTTAGATGTTTTTTGGCATATACTACTGTATTAGCTTCATATCAAACCAAGGGTTTGATCTAAGGGTTCTCTCTTATATAGATAGATACTGATATACCTGGGTAGTGAAATCATATCCACCATCCTATCTATAATTGATTATCCAAACCTATAATTGATTATCCAAAGTTCTAAACTTGGCCGGAGGGTAGTCTGTTCGATGTCCTCAAACCGCATGGGGTGTTTGGCAGTATGAAAGTCTTGTTCTGATTGAATCCACGACTAATAAGTGTGTTTGCGGAACCCATGTTGATGACCCACTACTGGATAGATAGTTGCGATACTGGGGAGACATAAAACCTCTACTATTTGCTACTGGCAACAAAAGCGATATCTGGCTGTACAATTGTTGTACATCCTTGCCTACTGTCAGTAATGGATCACCCTCAACATTTTCCTGACTTTGGACACGATGTGGGTGGTTAGCGATAGGTTAAAAACTTTCGTACATACAACTGTTCCAGCATTGCCATAAAGACAGCGTCGGGGCCCAACACTTTCAATGATTTGCAGTTCCTGATGACATTTGAAACATCATCCATAGTAAATTCTGGTATTTCCACCTCGACAAGAAGAGATCTAATGCGACACAGTAATCTTCACTTCGCCCTTTCACTCCAGGGGTACTCTACAAAATTGCGATTAAAACAACCTGCGAACCTCTACGGCTCAGTCAGCGTAACGTAGCCAAACATGATTGAGGTCCAATCTTTCTTCTTTCAAAGGTTCACGAGTAACTTAACCGTTGTCTAAAATGGACTAATTTCAGCTCCAATGTTGCAACTGTTCAGGTGATTTAGCCACTTGTGCTCCCCGACCAGCTTATTACCTTCCAGTGTCAAGTTCCTTATTCTGGGAATTTTATGAAACCCCTGTTTTTGGTCGGATTCATGTCAAATTTCGGGACTACGCATATCTTTTGCTTCTGATTAAATTGCAATCAAAACTTTATTTAGGTATAACGTTTTTTTATCCCCAAGGAAGACTTAATAGCAAATTTCAGCAAATTTAATATAAAATTTCAGCCAGTTCAGTGTGATGTTGAAGCCACAATCTTCAAAATACCAGAAATCCGGAGGTACCGTTCTATGAGATCTATATGAAGACGTGGACCTATACCGACAAATTTCAGGTGGAAAGTTTTTTTACCCACAACGAAGACTTAATACAAAATTTCAGCCATTTCAGTGTGATGTTGAGTCCACAATCTTCAAAATACCAGAAGTCCGGAGGTACCAAAGTCCGGAGGGGCTATATGAAGACGAGGACCTATACTGATAAATTTCAGTTTGAAAGTTGTATACCCCCAAAGACGACTTAATGCCAAACTTCAGCCAATTCGGAGGAATATTGAGGCCACAACCTTCGAAATACCAGAAATCCGGAGGTACCGTTCTATCAGGGCTACATGGAGAATTGAACCTATACCGACAAATTTCAGGTGGAAAGTTTTATATCCCCAAGGAAGACATAATACCAAATTTCAGTAATTTCAGAGGAATATTGAGACCACAACCTTCGAAATACCAGAAATCCGGAGGTACCGTTCTATGGGGCCTATATGAAGACGTGGACCTACACCGACAAATTTCAGGTGGACTGTTTTATACCCCCAACGAAGACTTAATACCAAATTTCAGCCATTTTGGTGGGATATTCAGGCCACAAATCCTTACTTATGTTTTTGCATATGCTCATTTTATACAAATATGTCAAAATATGCACGATATGCAAAAATTTCTGGGCCTAATTCATCTTATATTGTGATAAAACGAGTTTATGTCTAATCAGGTTTTCTCTACGACCATCCTTACCATATATGCATTTGCATAGGATACCGCTGTCTAGTCATTACTTAGGACCGAATGTCACAACTCATGATAAGAATTAAACTCCCTAAGACCAGTCGTTAATGATTGACGGGATGTATACGTTAAGCAGCTATACGTCGGCAGTTCCACACCTAACGAAGAGTTACAAATGAAATGTCAATGGCAATTAATGTCATTATTAAAGCTTCCATATGTGGCAGACCTTTGGCAAGAAAATGACACTTTCATTCAGAAATGTTTAAAATTTTTCATAAAGTGCAGTTTAAGGTCTTTTCGAGGATCCTTTGGAATTTTTACGGAAACTTTTTCTTGTTGTCCTTTTTACCTTAAAACTATTCGGTGATTAACTGAAATGACTGGTGGGTGCTTTATCTATCGAAAGAAATGATTCCCTAAATAAAATCCACCTCAAAAATGTACTGTTTTCATTCCATCAGGTACCTCCTCCGTAACACTTTTGAGCATTAATTCCATTCCAATTTTTTGTAGGCAAATTAATACGTTAAAGCCGACTGATAATTTTGTACTTTTTCTCCTTCACTTTGACAACATACCTCATATACGTGCTCATTTCATTTCTCTACTAAAATATTGGCCAACATTGGCAAGTCATCTACGCACAGAGTTATCAAATGGAAAGCTATAAATTCACAGAGTTTATTTAAAGATTGATTTTTTAATCTTACAGATGGATATGTTTAGTAGCTTGGCAGGAACATGTTTGAATTTGACACGATTTATTGACCACATTTGAAGTGTTTGTCCACTGTGAAATGAATCAAAACAAATCAAATCGGATATGTATCGTAGATTGTGATTCAATTCATTCATGGACTCAAATGAATACATTTTTCTTATGTCTCATTTTGAACTTGCAAAGCTCAAAAGGAAAACAAATAAACATAGCGCCATTAAAACAAACAAACATTTATAATGAAATACATATTTATTTTTCATTTTGCATGTTTTGACCATTTGTATGATAGTTGTCAATTTGATTGAGGGCAAGTGTGTCAGTATAAAATAAATTCCTTATGTATTTAAGACAGACAACTTTGTGATCTGTGTGTCATTGTCCGATATTGGCACCCCCCAAAAAGAAGTGGGTTTGGTTCGCCGGTTGGCAGGCACGTCACTTCTTTTTTATTTCCCTTTCTTAAAAAAAGACTTTCAGAATCCATTAAAAAACCTTCAATGAAATGAAAGGCAACCATGTAGTTCTTTCTGGTGAACATATTTCGTTTTGGACAGCCATGAAAAGTGATCAATCAATTTAGGGGGGCACACATGCAAAGAAGACTTATCCATTTTGTTGTTGTCGTCGTACCTTTGTTCTGAATATGTACATACATACATTTATTTGTATGCATCAGTGCATATAATTTGGGTTCGAAATTATAAAGAATTAAAATCATAATACTTTTCCGCATTGAGTGCATCTTTAAAGTATGCGCTTTATCAAGCCTCATATAGAAGTTGGATAATATCCAAACATTAATTCTTTTAAGCCAAAGTGCCATGTTATAATGATCAATTTTAATGGAATTGATTTCCTGTGAAATTCGTAAGTAAACAATGTGCAACACAAAAAAAAAAGATTACAAGAAAAACTAAGCAGATCGGAGTATTTAAGTTTAAGTGTAACCGTATACGATCAAAATACTCTACACAGAGAAAAATGTTAAAAATCAACACCGTTTGATATCAACATGAGCACAGGCGTGGTCTGTTTTTTACCACGGATGTTGTCTTTTTTTTAATCTGACCACTAATGGTGTCAACATGAGCAGAAGCGTGTTTAATTTTTAATATTTCGAACGGAAACATGCTCACATTGAACACGGTACATTGTCAATTCTCGAAACTTCTGTCGATAATGGCCCGAATATTCCATAAAGCCCGACCAAGTGGTAGTATTGCTGTATAAGAAGAATTATTAGTTTTGTGCTGTTGTTTTAGCACCGCATATATGTTCGCTCGTACATACGAGTATATCTTTTCAGTTATCTGGTTCTGGTTCTTCTATGTCCATATTCAAAGATTCTGCACCTTGTACTGAGCGTCCATGAAGCATCAGGAGACAGGTGAGTAGTGGGCAGATAGGTAGGCATTTTTCGCAATTCACCCCTGAAATCGAAAGATATTGAGGCCACAACCTTCAAAATGCCGAAAATCGGAAGGTAACGTTCAATGGGGGCTATATGAAGACGTGGACCTATACTGACAAATTTCAAGTGGAAAGTTTTATATTCCCGACGAAGACTTAATACAAAATATCAGTCATTTCAGTGTGATATTGAGGTACCGTTCTATGAAGACGTGGACCTTTGTGGAAAAAATTTCAGGTGTAAAATTTCATACCCCTAACGAAGACTTAATACCAAATTTCAGCCATTTTAGTGGGATATTTAGACCACAAATCCTTGTATATATTTTTGCATATGGTTTTGGATATGCTCATTTTATGCAAATATGTCAAAATATGCACGATATGCAAAATATGCACACATTTCTAGGCCTAATTCGTTTAATTTTATGATAAAACGAGTTTCTGTCTAATCAGATTTTCTCTATGACCATCCTGCATGCATTTTCATAGGATTCCGATGTCTATTCATGATACAGTCCCTTATGCCAATATCAAGGTTGAATTCCGCAAAATTCCCCGAAGCAGATACTGCACTTATAATTATATAATTTAGGACCACGCCAAAATCGTACGACCATAGCCGTAGACCGCCCACGCATCTTGCATACAATATAAGAAACCCTTGACTTATACTATGTTTACATTTACGAAATCCACTCGATTTCAACTGTCAAATCCATAGGTTAAACGTCAAATGAAATCCAATGGATTTCAGATGAGATTTCATTTGACGTTTGAGCTATGGAATTGACAGTTGAAATCGAGTGGATTTCGTAAATGTAAACATAGCAATACCCTGATTACGTAATTTTACTTTAATACCCTAGACAGACGGCAGCGTTAATTTGCATTAATTTTAGCCTGACAGACGACGTTTACTGCATTTACGAAACAGCTGATTGCTGGTAAACAAAAGTTTTGTTGTTGTTTGCAATACAAATTGTGTCTCAGAGCATGAAAATGCTCTCTCTCCTACATGAATATGGGCTCTCTTTTACAGCATTGCCATATTGAAATACCTAACTTCAGTTTAAATTCCCTTTGATTTTGTGCACTAAGGATGTGGATAATGCACGAATTAATTTGAATTAAGGCAGTTAATGCAAATTAACGCTGCCGTCTGTCTAGGGTATAAAGTCCGATCGGGGTTTTCTGTATTTTTCAAATATATATTCACCATAAATATATAAAAGACTCTTTAAATGGGGCGCACAACATATTGTGGAAGAATTCGTGACGACAAAATACCAATGAAGCATTTTTGGTGTTCAATGATAACGACAATCAGGATAAAAATCGTAAAATATGGGCTTAAGCTATATGGCGAAAACCAAAAATGTTTTACAATCGATGAATCCTAGTTTCACCCATTCAGAATTCGCGAACTGTTAACATATTCTATATAGTATGATATACATTCTTTAAAATGAAGTGTTTTAGGAGGGATCCCATAATGACGACCATTGAAATTAATTTTCGTGGAAGCTGTGTTGGCATGGGTAAAAATGGGTTTAAGCCAACATGTTTTTTATGTACCCTTCCGATTTTTGGCTTAACCTTACACTTTATAGACCTGTGCCTAAAGAAAAAACCACAGAATACTCCATGGGTAACATGATACTTGTGTATCATTTTTCGATATATCCACTGCATCCACCTAAAATTGATGCTGACATTTTGAAGCCGAAATTTCGGGGTTTTTTGAATTTTTTTAATAATTCAGACGCTCAACAAGATAATATTCAAAACTCATACTAGGACTATAGAACTCGTGATTTTACGTCGTTTAATGCATATCTCATGAGTGTGCTCCTTACAGTAATTGGAGTCTAAAGGCCAATATTTTATTCGTGAATTTTTTTATAAAACCTATTTTTTGCGTTTAAAATTTACAAGTGCCATTCAATTTCCTTTGTACCCCGCGTGAATTTAGTTTTTGTTTACGCGACGGATCTAATGAGCCCATCCGCGATCGAATCCATCCACTAAAAACGGGGATATAGATACCCTGAAAATAAGAAAATCAGCAAAAATTTATTTTGACAAAACCGCGTACTAAACCGCGATTTTCTTTAAAAATTTTTACGTAAATGGAATCCTTTATACGCGATTATAATATTGTACGAGTATATAGACGTATTTTTGATGGGTGCTACTGAAACTGGATGCGCATCACAATCGTATGCAAATTGCGCGATTTTTACCCACTTTAAGGTTTTTGCATTATGTGATGCAACTGGCGGCACACTTTGACCGCTGAGTGAAACATCGAAATATGCATATATATTGAAAGAGATTGATTCGCTGTATCGGGTGCGCATCAACTGATTTTAACTAATTCGCGAATAATAGGTTTTTTAATTTCCACATTTTTTGAATGATTGTAATTTCAATATTACTCTTAATTTCCTATCCTTATAAGTTATCACAGTAAGCAGATAAGCATTCACGATGGTAAACCATATTTCTTGATGAAGTTTCAGCAGTACACATTAATTATTGTATGGGATTTTAGCGAAATAGTTGGAGAACTCCCAAATATTTTTTTCTAATTTTTCGAATCAAACCAAAAAATATATTTGTAACAATATTTTCCAACA
The DNA here is from genome assembly GCF_047663935.1 of Musca autumnalis. Taxonomy (NCBI): domain Eukaryota; kingdom Metazoa; phylum Arthropoda; class Insecta; order Diptera; family Muscidae; genus Musca; species Musca autumnalis. The sequence goes on from NW_027411977.1 coordinate 49,093,143, forward strand.
ATAAGTTTTTCTCGTTTGTTGTTGCTATAATATGCAATTTATGTACCCAATCTCTATATATTTGGTATCATATTTTTCTACGCATTGTCTAGATTCCGCATATATTTTTTAATTTATTTTTTGAGGGTTTGTACGGACTCTGGGACAGGATAATTTGGATTTTCTTCAAATTGTTTGTATTATTTGTTGATTTTCCGCGAAAATAATAATAAATTTAATAACTATTTAAACATCTACGAATAGATATGGAATACTGTTAACGATTTATGCATACATTTTCTCATAACAACAAATAAGATATTTTTAAATATATATTTTTTTTCTTTATATGAGATTAAAAACCGCTATAACTTTTGCGGGCATCGTCCAATTTTATGAATGCGAACAGATTTGAAACCAGAATTTTTTCTTAACCTCTATGACAAAAATTGTAGATGTGCTCGCAAAAAAATTTTTAATTTTTTTCAAATGGAATTGCAAAGGATTTTTGTTTTTCGCCATATATTAAAAACAGGGGCTGCTCAAAATGTTCTATGTAAGGGATATATATTTCTTTTGTGCTGAGCTTAATAGTGGAATTTGATTTGGAACATGTTTTCTTGAAATAATATCCCCAAAAAAGTAAAGGATTTTGTTAGATATTGACCCAGTATGGAATAATGTAAAATGAACAGTCCAAAACAAATAATTTCATCCTAAAATATATACATTTGTAATTTAATTTTTATACCCTCAGCATTTATGCTAACGAGGGTATATACACTTTCATACGCGCAAAATGTGCCTAATCGAAATAATGGTTTTAGACCCCAAGTATGTTTGGACCAAATGTGTTTCAGACAATTTGGAGTCGATTGAGCAATGTCCGTCCGTCTGTCTGTCTGTCTGGCGCGCACGTTAACACTCGAACGGATGAACCGATTCGGTTCAAATTTTGGCTTTCGTAATATTTTGTCCAAACTTAGTTTAAGTTCGAAGATGAGCTATATCGGTCTACTCCTTCCGGTACCTCCACCACAAAAGTTCCAAAATATTCGGAAAATTTGTGGGCACGATAACTTTTGAAGGGAGTAACCGATTTGGTCCATACTTTGCACATCGTGAAATTTCTACCAGACTTAGACGAGGTTCCAATATGGACTCAATCGGCCCACTCCTTCGGGTACCTCCCACACAAAATTTCGGATAAGTTCAGTTTAGGACCTGCTCTCGAATCGCTTTGATTTTTGTTGCAACAACGTGTATTCACTTCCCCTCATACGACGGTACAAGTTTCATCAGGGGCAAGGTCATACTTCCTGAGAAAATGACCGGAAGGGTGCAAATAGCCCCTATGACACTTTGTGTAGTGGTTGGAGCGCAAGATAACTCTCGAACGGATCTGTCGATTCGGTCCAAAATTTGGCCTTTGTAATATTTTATCAAAACATAGTTTAAGTTCGAAGATGGGCTATATCGGTCCACTAAATTCCAAATCATATTTTTGTCGGTTCATACGCCCAAAATTTTGAACCACACAACACCTCCCCCCCCCCAAAAAAAATACATATTTTTTTCTTTTTTTTTGAAAAAAAGTATTTCAATCCACACAGGCTGAGGGTATATCTCTGTCTTTTTTACAAAAACAAAAACATTGGATACTTTTTTTGCTCGTTTCTTTTAACAATATCCCCTAAAAGTGAAGTATTTTGTTAGATATTGACTTAGTGTGGAATAATGTAAAATGAACAGTCCAAAATTAAAACAAATAATTTCATCCTAAAATAAGTTAATTTTGTAATTTAATTTACTTAAGAAAATATTATAGCTAGATATATGGTTTATTCCGAAACTCATAGTGAAATATTGTGTAAAATTTTTCTTCTCTTGGCACTTTTCACTTAGAACCAAGTTTCGCATTACTTCCATCTATCAAGTTTGTTGGTTGGTTTGGTAGGGCAGTTGAAAAGGTGCAGTGTGTCGTGCGGGCCTGTGCTGCATGATGTACGCTCCTCAGCTGCTGATGGTGGATGTTCTCCGAGGACCGCATTCACACGATAGTTGTACATGTGAATGCTACTTAAACCTGCTTGAAAGGCTTGTTGATCTAGGTCCATGTGGTGAACAGAGTGGCCACAGATTTATTGGCGGATATTTGTATATTCCTCGCGTGGAAATGTCATCAAACTTGGCCGGAGCGCAGTCTACTCGATGTCCTAATGCCGTTGCCCACAATTCACCAAGAATATTTCCCACATCCTCATTAGTAATGTTGCCAAAGACATTATATTTCTAAAATGCAAAGATTCCAAGAATATTTCGAAGAAAACAACTTGAAATGGGCGGAAGTTGCCCCACCTACTTTGGTTAGTCTCCGATGCAAACTTTAAAAACGCCGATACACGTGTATCACATTTTTACCTCTACTTTCATAATCTGCTAAGTTTTCCTTGTAATTTTTTTGTTGTCATACAGTGTTATTCAACGTTTCAAATACGGCTGGAGGGAAGCCTTCCGTAACAGATTGGCATTGTTGACGATATTGAAGACCCTCGATAGGTCTAGAGCCTCCATTAAGGTTAGGTCGCACTATAAAAAACCACCACCATTAGTTTTCACACAAACTCTACTCACACAACCCTGTAGGAAATGTCATAGTGAATCTGACTGACATTGTCTACAGTACTACTAACTAATTGTAGACAACTCATGTAATTTTCTAAAGGTATTTTGTATGAACGTATCATTGGAAAGCCAGTAGTGACATTGGAACTAGTATGTCGGTAGTTGCCGAGGGACCATGTGTTGACATTGGAGGTACTGAGTCAATAGAGACTTTGGATGTAGTGAGCCAATAGAGACTTTGGAGGTAGTGAGTCAATAGTTCATAAATGGCCACATGGACCCATTGTTACCCGAGTTTCACTACTAGATTTTTTGGTCTACTTGGAACTTTTTGGTAGATGTTAAAGCTACAAATTAATACATTTAGATTAACGATATGTCAAATAAAGTCCACTTGATGTATTATGAGGGTGCGGTCTATTTAAAGTATACATATGTACGTAATAAAATTGAAATTAGAAATTTAGTGGATTTCGTAAACCGATCAAAATAGAAACAAACAACTAACTAGAAAAATGTTCATTAGATCTCAATAATCAAGTTTCTAGAACATACAAACTCTGTAGAAACGGTTCTTAATGGCCAAAGTAGCAAACTGAAATTCCGAGCGGTTTAAAAGATATGTGCCGTACCAAATTATCCCTTTTGACATCAAAGCCTCAGGTCTTTGGGGGAACAAAACCGCGAAAGTTGAATTGATAGAGAAAAACGCCGGGACACGTATCTTCTTATTTTTGGTCTTCTATCACGCTGTGGTGTCAGAATATGGTTAATAATTTTCGTGTCGCACAGCGTATTTTACCACATATCATATGCTACTTCTACTTTAAGCTAAGCCAATAAATATTTTTTCGATTTTCTGAAATGTACAAGCAGGTGTCACCCCTTGAAACCCCTTTTTTCACGAAATGATATTTTAGGTCGGTGCCAACTATAGCTCGGAAACGAATGGAAGCATATATTTTGGTGAGCTTATTAAAAATTTAAAAAATGTCCGAGTTTTGACAAATAAAGGGTAATTTTTTCGTTAAAATCGAAATTTTGAATTCGACAGTTAAAATTTTTTTAAATATTCGCTTATATACAAGATTATTAGGTTCTTAAAACTCCCACAAAAATATACGAAGATTATCCCATTCGTTTTCGAGCTGTCGTTGGCACCGCAAAACGCTTTTTTCGCAAGTAGCCATTTACCACAAACCTATGCAATATTTTTCAACAACAAAAATTCCAAATGTAAGCTCTTTCAAATTAAAAAAAGAACTACTTAAAAATATTGGTACTTTCTTTGAAAACCTTCATGAAAATAGGCAAAGAAATCCTCTCACCTAAATTCTCTCATTGAGTGTGAAATGAGCCAGTTGGCTATGCACTCAATTTTTAAAATAGCAATAACTATAATTTTTAAACTATTTTTTCCGGTAAAAGACAATATGGCTGTAATCTTGGACGCATCTACATACTCAAAAAAAAAAAAAATTCAACAAAATATTGCGATTTATCCCAAAACATTGTGCAATTGAGTGAAAAAGCTGCGCAGTTTCCGTAAAGGCGACACCTACAAAAAACAAGCACATTACAATTTCTCTGTCTAAACATTTATTAGTCTACGGTATAAAACCTTTCTGATATTTAGATTTGTATAGAGTGGGATCCACATCGAAGACAAACTCCTTTTTTGTATCATTTGTTTAATAAATTTATATAAATCTTGAATGAAGAATTCCAATTGCAAATATTTTGAGCAGCACTGTATATGAAATTGTAGTGGGAGAAACCAGTTAAATTTAAATAAGAAATTCAATTTTTAATTACAATAAACAGCTTAATGTCAACAATATTTACATAATAAAACAACAACGAATATACCATTTAAATTGGAACCTAATCTCTACCACAACTATTATAATAGCCACCTTCAATAATAACATACCCGAGAAGAAGGAGTTCCCATTCAGCATGTCGATTTGAGATACAAGAAATAAATACATATTTTGATTTTAAAGCCGTTATAAAGTGGCATAAACGAGTCATTAGCTATCAACTAATTGTTAATTGTGTAAATGAAATCTTATGAAAACAAAATAAAATAACAACAATTTGTAATTATAAGCGTGATAAGCGTAAAAAATGGCTTACACTGACACTAATGAGCCCATATGCAAATGAAAACATTTTTCTTAAATAATTCCAAAGAAAAGCAACTTTAAATGTCATACATTATTAATTTGCTATGGTAGAATTACAGTGAATGACACACTTTTTTTGTTGGGGGAGGGGGGAGACTTTTGATCTTGTAATTTAAGAAAATATTCCAAAACAAAAGAACATATTTGACATATTTGTTTTAAGAATATTTCCTCAATAAATATAAAAAGAGTGGAGTTTAATGGGTTGTGCAGAGTGTAAGAAGACAAATGTCTCGCTCACAAAATTCAAATGCGACAATGCAACATTTTCTGTCAAGGTTAATTTGTTATACAACATGGGATTGAAAAGTTGAAATGTGTAAATGCTATGAAATTTTATGTTTTTAAATAAAATTAATAACTTTGTAATTTCAATTTTATTATTTTTTCAATAATGCCTGATTTATACATAGTTATTTGACCATATATCCACAAAAGCATTTACACACCCCTTTTGTATGTTACTACTATCCTCGTTACTTTGGTGTCATAAATCCCATGCTGTCTTGTTCTCACATATTTTCTCCCTCAGTTTTTTTTTATCGGCAAAGTGTAAATAATATTAAAAACACATGTTTCAATACACTCATTTGTATTTAGTCTATAGTTTGTACATATATGATGTTGTTGTTTTTTGGTAGCCCAAAAGAAAGCATCATTTAGATGAGTAATTGTGTTAAAATTTGTTTGTCACAGTAAAAGGGCGTTCATTGGAAACATCATTAAACAAAACATACATATCGCTGATCACTTACTCAAAGAGTTTCACAACTCAAAAAATTGATTTCACAGAAAGGCATTTAAGGTTGACGTCCTAACATAAAAATATTATTACACACAAATATTAATAATAAACAAACAACTTCTGTCCAGAATTTTATGAAAGTTCAGGACCAATAGACAAAAACCATATTTGGGTTTTGTTTTCTTAGGTCGGGGGTCGGATTTTATGGCCTCATCTAATCATGGTTAAATATCGAATTTTTAAAGCAAATCGGGACTTGATCTCTGAAACCAATACGAATCTTGTTTTGACGTATGCAGCAAACTTATAAATATAAAAGCAAGAAGAAAATATTTGGAGGAATAATGAACTCGAAAAACTGCATCTATTATCTCAAGTTTTACAAAATATCTAAAAATTTCATAATTTGTATATATTTCGCAGCGTATCTCCAAAACTGTAAAATTTTTCTTAAAGTTACCTTTTAGGAAAATATTCGCTGGAATGTAATACAGAACTCTTCAGAACATTATATCGTTGTAAAATGCCTCGTCTTATTTCTAGAAGTTTTTATACCCTCAGCATTTACGCTAACGAGGGTACATGTATACACTTTCATACGGGCAAAATGTGCCTCATCGAAATAATGGTTTTAGACCCCAAGTATGTTTGGGCGAAATGTGTTGCAGACAATTTGGAGTCGATTGAGCAATGTCCGTCCGTCTGGCTGGCTGGAGCGCACGATAACTCTACAACGGATCAATCGATTCGATCCAAAATTTGGCTTTCGTAATATTTTGTCCAAACTTAGTTTAAGTTCGATGATGGGTTATATCGTCCACTCCTTCCGGTACCTCCCCCACAAAAGTTCGAATATGTTCGGAAAATTTGTACGTACTATAACTCTTGAAGGGAGTAAGCGATTTGGTAAATACTGTGAAATTGTGAAATGTCTACCAGACTTAAAAGTGTTTCCAATATGGACTCAATCGGTCCACTCCTTCGGGTACCTCCCACACAAAATTTGGGATAAGTTCAGTTTAGGACCTGCTCTCGAATCGCTTTGATTTTTGTTTTAGCAACTTGTATTAACTGCCCCCCATACGACGGTACAAGTTTCATCAGGGGAAAGTCCATACTTCTTGAGAAAATACCATGAAGGTTGCAAAAAACCCCTATGACACCGTGTGAGGTGGTTGGAGCGCAAGATAACTCTCGAACGGATCTACCGATTCGGTCCAAAATTTGGCCTTAGTAATATTTTGTCCAAACAGAGTTTAAATTCGAAGATAAGCCATATCGGCCCACTCCTTCAGGTACCTCCCCCACAAAAGTTCAAAAATGTTCGGAAAAATTGTTCGTACGGTAACTCTTGAAGGGAGTGGCCGAATTGGTCCATACTTGACACATCCTAATATATCTACCAGATATAGATCAGGTTCAAATATGGACTATATTTGTCCCCTCCATCCGGTACCTCCCACACAAAATTTCGGATAAGTTCACTTTAAGACCTGATATCGAATCACTTTGATTTTTGTTGAAGCAACTTGCATTCGCTGCCTCAATTACGATAATAAAAAAAATTGAAGCATTTGAAATATGGGTCTATCGAAGAATTCTAAAGGTGCCCTATACATCGCACACTTCAAACCAAGAAATTCTAAGACGAATGAATCTCGACAGACAACTCTTGCACACTGCCAAATCAAGAAAAGCCGCATACCTTGGACACTTGATGAGGAACGATAAATACAAGTTTATGCAATGTATTATTAAATGTACCATAGAAGGACAACGACAAGAGGCAGAAGAGAGATATACTGGCTAAGTAACATCCAAGAGTGGACAGGATACAGATGTGAAACAAATCTGCTACATGCTGCTAAAAACCGAGAGCTGTCAATAATTTCATAATATAAAGTATTAAAACATATTCAGATGTAATACTATAACATTGTATGGTCGCTTAATATCCGAAAAACGGATCCGCAAATAAAGAAGAAGAAGAAGTTGGATTTGAAGACACGAACTTCTGCTTTGTAGACAAATACACTACACACTGTGCCACGCGTACGAACATTAAGGGTTGTTCAAACTTTTATACATACATATGTATGTGCTTAGACATGTGCATCACAAAAGAGCGCGGCCGACGGTGAGCGTTGAACATACCGTACTCATAACTTAGTAAGGAATAATATAAGTAGTTATTTTTGTTTACATTACTTTGTAAGCCTTGTACAACTCCTCTACAAGTGGGGTCTTAGACACTCCGCACGCTGGGGCAGGATTGAAAAAACGGGTCTTAATTTCAAAATTGAAACACAAATTTTTTTGATAATCTGTCTTGACAGGGTTAACGAGTACAAAATTGTACCTCACTAGCCAAAATAGCAAAGTTGTATGTTGTTACTTTTCGTGTAGCACAGTGTTAAAGTTTAACATATTTTTAAAATTTAAGAAACAGGTGAAAATTATTAAATTTCGCTGCTTTTAAATCGCCATAACGTAGTTTTTGCTACATAAATTTGGCATTTTCAAAATGGATATTTCAAACAGAGGTAATTCTTAATATTTTAGGAAAAAATTGTACTGAAAAAGTCTTGTAGAAATGTGTTTAGAAAATTCGTCAAAATGTTTCCAGATTTTTCATAATTTTGAAATGTATTGGAGTATAACAAAAAAGAGTGTCGAGAAGGTCGTGAGAATTTTTGTCTTGCTTGCGCATTTTGAGTTATGTTAAAAATGGTGGAAATAGCTGTGGTTGAAATTTTTGCATTTTGGGGTTTTTGTCTTCATTTTCCCTGTTATTGTTGTACAGCAGGTCCACCATTATGTTATAGTTACTATATATAATGATTTATATGAAATGATGGCGATGCACAAGGGGTGAAATCGCAAAAAAATGGAGATTAATTAAAAAAAATTAAATTCGGTTTTTAGTATGACTGTCGTTACATGGTAATATGGTACAAAATTCTAAGTCTTTAACCAAAATGTCAAGATCATATATTGTTTACTTCTACAGTTACACTGTGATAAAGCTAAAGAAACTGTGTTCCGTTATATTGATTGAAGTGTAAGCATTCGAAAAATATTAACATTAGATCACTCAAATGCTTCCCTGAATTAATCTCCATTTTTTTTTAATCTTGCCCCAATGTGCGCCGTTCGGACTCGGCGATAAACAGTAGGTCCCATATCATTGAGCTAATATGAATGGGAGTGCATTGATATGAGAGAAGTCTCCCCTGTCCCGCCTGGGATGTTTGGGGAACTATAATATTATTACTTTGTAATGGGTTACATAATGACTAACGGAGCCGAATTTTTGCTGGGAGGTTTTCTGGGCTGACAGTACAGTTCGTAAAATATCTAGATTATGATAGTTCCTACCATCGGTATTGTTAATGATTTTTACAATATTGCGGAACTTCGAAAGTTGTTTTTGTTTTTTATGTTTGGAGCAAAATATGATATTATTTATTTTTAATATTGTGGCTGTGTAACAGCCAGTCTGGTGTGTGGGAAATTTCAAGAGGTGATAATAGTGTTCGGGTTTTGGGTTCTCCGCTTTTTTCTTACAGCCCCTTATATAACCTTAATCAAAGATGCGCTGTACTTCGTATGATTTAAGATAAAATTTTGAGTCATGTCGGTCCACTTTGTATTGATGCCATGTAAGGATAACCCTAATTTTCAAGTATTTTGTTACTATAACTATGTTCCAACAAATTTCGCCAAATGTTGTAGTATTGAGTTCTTAGTAAGTCAATAAATGTTCATGTTTCGTTGTGGTGCCTATATAAAGGCGCCTCCTCTTTTTATTTATTTCGAGAGTCTTGATAAAATTTACTAACCGATTTATTCATTAATATGTTGTCGATAAAAATAAATTAGAATTTTTTAGCAGCGACCTTTGACCTTTTGTATTAGGTATTTTAAAATGTGATTTGTACCTACATCTTTTAAGAAATATATCTTAGGATAAAAAAGTGAAGTAAATGACGAATTCAACATATTGTTTACTTCTAATACACATGTGGTAGGCATATTATTTGTCGTATAATTAATTATTTGTTTCATTTCATATTTCATTCATAACCGCATATAAAATTCTTCTTTACAATGTCTTCACCCTTTAGAGGTAGTTTACACTATCTATCAATGTCATATGACACGAAATAAAAACATTCCATATTTACCCACGGAGTCAATGTGGAGACGTAGTTTTTTTTACATGTTTGCTGGTGTGGACGCATTCACGGATACGGATTTCATGTCATATGACATTTACATATAGTGTAAACTACCCCTTAGTTTATGTTCCCTTTTATTTAGCTTAGTTTTATCCAAACTAACAAATATCTTTGTCACAAATTTGGGTGTGAGCGGCCATTTAATTGATACATTTCTTGTCAGAATGTGTCATTTAAACGTTTTCACCGATTTTTCTTATTACAGCCTATTTTTGTCATTTCATCGTTTTTTTATTTATTTATGCTGACACTGACAGTGACAATCAGACAGACGCTGGAGCACTGACATTATCCAAATGACAATGACTTGTTTTAATGATTATTGTCGAGCATCGAACAATAGGGGGAAGAGACGTAATTTGGGTGAAAGACTACTACATTCGTATGTATGTATTTTTGACTAAGTATGACATGTGAAAAAACAATTGTATACAAACATACATAAATTCATATGTTTCAATGTTTTGCTGCATGTGCGTATGTGGGACAATTTATATATAAATTTTCTAGTAAACATGCTTAGTGTGTAGTGTTCATTAAAAACTATATTTTAATGTTGAACATTTAGTCATGCAGCAATTATTTCTCATCCACTTGTAATGGTCAATGATCTCTACATACAGATATGTACATGCATATGTTATAGGCACCCAATTGAAAAGAAGGGTCGAATTTTCAAAATTAACATTTAATATACATTTTTGTAATTATAATTTTATGTTAATTAATTTATGAATGTAATTGTTAATAAATTTTATAGTCGAAGTTAATACAAATTTTTGTATGGAAAATAGAACTTCATTTAAGACAAACCGTAAATGAAGTGAATTATACGTATGAAAATATGAAAATATTTACTAATTACCCGAAGATGTCCACATATTTTAACAATTGAAGAGTTCTGCAGAGTAGTTTTTGCTGCATCACAAGGGTGGAAATGGGAATTATTTGTTAATATACAGAAAGAAAGCCAAATACTCGCAGTCTACGGCAGTACAAAAATGCACTAACAGAAGTTGTAGACCTATGTATGTGTACGACGGGCAGATCCCAATTTTAATTATAAGGTGTATCTGTAAAAAAATTAACGCACAAAAAGTTTCCAAACAATAGTATGCTAAGTCGACTTAGCATGTTTTCCAGTTCTTTAAATTTTTATATTTAAAGTCCTTTAGCTTAAAGTGTGTCAAATTTTGGTAATGATCGGACAATCCAAACAGAAGTTATAAACAAATATAATAGCATAGCACTGAAGATCAAAAAAATTTCCAAACTTTTAGAGCTTGTCCTGCAAAACTCGCTTTTCAGAATTAGCAAACTATTATTTGGAGGTGTCGAACGTCCTTTAACTTAAATTCTGTCTAATTTTGGTAATGATCGGTCAATCCGAACAGAAGTTATAAACAAATATTGACTTAGCATAGTAGTGAAGTTCAAAAAAATTTCCAAACTTTGAGGGCTTCTCCTGCAAAACTCACTTTTTAGACTTAGCATACTATTATTTGGAGGTGTCGATATGAGTTTTTTTGAAAAAAATGGAGTCACTTTAAGCAGATATGTAACTCAAAACAAGCTTTAAAGCTACACGACATAACCAATTTATCGTCTTATTATTATAATAATAATTGTTCCACAAACATCCCTGGCAGAACAAGGGAGACTTGTCTCATATCAATGAGCGCACCCCTATTCATATTAGCTCAATGATATGGGACCTACAGTTTATCGCCGAGTCCGAACGGGGTGTCCTAAGACACCACTTGTAGAGAAGTTTTACATGGCTGAAATACTCAGGAAATGTCGCCAACATTACTGAGGGGTATTTTGCCACCGTTGAAATTTTGGATATTGCCTGGCCGGGGAATCGAACCCACGGCCTTTAGTGTGCAAGGCGGGTGTGCATTACAAATATATTATTTAATATCATATATAACTTTATTTCATATATCATATCAATTGAAAGTGGTCTGTGCGCGACCTTTTTTTGGAAAATTTTTTTTTATTTTCATTTAACAGTATTTAAAAAAAAAAAATCAATGTGTTTTGTGCGTGACCTTTTTTAATTATATTAAATGGAATGAGCGTTAGTTTTGGTATCAGTAGGCAAAAGTTCATTCATTCTCTCTACAGGAAATCATTTTTGAGTAAAAAGGTCAAAAAGTCATAACCCTAGTGGACACAGTCACTTCCATTGTCATCTTTCGCGAGGATAAGTGGATGGTATTGACACCAATCAAGGACGTAGTCAGAAATGCATCTCAAGGCCATTTCGACGGGACCCAAGGGACAAAATTTGATGTTTTGTGAGTAAAATATACAAAAATGTTAAAAAATACGGTATCGCGCGGACGGGCCTTACTCCTGGCTACGTCGGTGAGTAAGCAAAGCGGCCTTTGCGCTCTATTTGCAATTTGTAACGGTTCTAATCAGTTTTGCGTGATTAATGAGGTTTTGAAATATTCCAGGGCCCATATTTCGAGAAGTATATTCTTCCCTAAAGAAAAAAGTTATACCGTTGTAATCGGGACCAAACCGATTTCCTGCTTTAAAATCAACACGTTCCGGAAAATGGCGAAAAACTGCAGTTAGGTGAAATTTTTATAACATTATTGAGGAATTACTGACCCTTTTAAACCTATTCAATCTTAATATAAGTTCGGATAAAAGTTTGGGCCGAATCGAGTATTCAATTCGAGAGTTGTCGTGAACAGCAGTCGTTTTATTTGTTGGCCTCAGTGTTTTCTAAAACTTTTTTGTTATCACCTCAGGAAGAAGAGACTTGCACAATAAAACGATTATATCGTTGTAATCAGGTCCACAAAAACTATTTTTATTAAACTGTACTTAAAAGAAAAATGTTGAACTTACAATTTCGAACTTGATCTAAATTTGAAAAATTTTTAGCTTAAATCTGCGAAATACCGTAAATCATGAGATACCGTTATATGGGGGCTATGTCAAAACATGTACTTATGTTGACGATTTTTTGGTGGAGAGCTTTCGTGACCACATAGAATCTCAAATAAAAAATTACTGCTACTTCGGTTAAATATTGCAGCTAAAATCCTCAAAATATCGAAAATCTGGAGGTACCATTATTGGATATAATTTTTTTCGTCACTAGGAACCCTAAATGTCAAATTATAGCTAATTCGGTCCAAAATGTGAGCAAAAACGTCAAAAAACCTGAAATCGGGCGGCACCGTTATATGGGGGCTATTTCAAAACATGACCTCCTCTCCGGTTCATCTCAATAGAACCAACCAATTTTTCTTACAAATACTGTTATATCTAAACGATAGGATAGGAATTGTAAAATTTATTTTTGTGGACATGAAGAGTGTATTGTGGTCAATACTTTCAATATCTAAGATATTTCACATATGGGTTATAACGGTAGTTTTTATTCGATTTATGATGTCATAATATTAGCATGTTTTAATGGTTCACCAGGATAGATACACCCTAAGAATTTACTTAAATCCTTTGTCAAATGTGGTAAACGTTTTCAAACAAGTAAAAAAAGTATCAGTCTTCTTTGCCGATAGAGGTATACCCTCAGCTTATGTGAATTTAAACTTTCATCTACGGACAGATCGAATGTATTTTGGGTCCTTACGGAATTTTGGGCATTTGAGCTTGCCTACAAATATGTGGATTAGGATTACAGTGCAAAAGTGTTGCGAAGGAGGTACTTGAAGGAATGGACCGACTTGGTCCATTATAGAAGTGGATTTTATTTTGGGAGTCATATCTTTTCGATAGATACCAGGACCAGTATGCCAGGAAGCATGGACTTGTCCACGGAAAACATAATACCGCTGTAAGCAGGACAACAACGAACAACATCGGTATACAATCCCCAAGGATCTTCGAACAGCCATTAAACTGCACTCAAACACAAATGTTGAAGTTTGGAGGACCTTCATTTTAGAAGTTAACCTAAATTTGGACAACATATTAGAAGATACCAAGTTTGGACCACATTTGTTCAAGAGATATCGTGCATATCATTTAAGTGAAATTTTTTAAATATTCGGTGGAAGTACCGGAAGTTGTGGACCGTTATTGCTTATCTTCGAACTGAAAGTATGACAAAATATGAGGAAGGCCAAATTTTGGACCAAATCGGTGCTCTCCAGGTACTACATATGGTGCCATAGGGATTTGTTTTTACACCTATCGGGCTGTTTTCTCAAGAAGTATGGACTTGCCCCTGAAAAAACTTTTACCGTCGTAATGGAGGCAGCGAATGCAAGTTGCTTAAAGTAAACGTATCCGTAATTTTGTGTGATAGGTACCCGAACCTGATCTATATATGGTAGATTTATTAGGATATGTAAAGTATGGACCAAATCGGTCACTCCATTCAAGAGTTATCGTGGAACAATTTTTCCGAATATTTTTTAACTTTTGTGGGAGGTACCTAAAGCAAGCATGGTCACATTTGGCACGGCGGTGCCGATGATTTTCGGCAATTTAAATTCAATTTATTTAACTTGTAATTCAAAGCCAACCGGGCCATCACACGCACACGACCCGAATGCGCAGAAAGAGCTTACCAAAGAGAACAAATGTTTTGATTTGTTATTGTTTTATAGCTTGCATGAATACAAACTTACTAACACACTGTTATAAGCTGCCAATATTTTGAATACATTCACATTTTCTCCGGTCTCTTTTTGGTCATGCCTGACCTAAAGGAGTGGATCGATATAGCTTATCTTCGAATTTAAACTAAGTTTGTACAAAATATTGCGAAGGCCAAATTTTTGACCGAATCGGCAGATCCGTTCGAGGGTTATTTAGCGCTCCAACCACTACACACGGTGTCGTTTTTGCAACTTTCAGGCTATTTTCGCAGGAAGTATGGACTTGCCCCTGATAATAATTATACTGTCGTATAGGGGACAGTGAATACAAGTTGTAACAACAAAAATCAAAGCAATTAGAGAGCAGGTCCTAAAATGATTTTTTCCGAAATTTTGTGTGGGAGCTACCCGAAGGAGCGGACCGATTGAGTCCATATTGGAACCTCAGCAAAGTCTTTTGGAAATTTCACGATGTGAAAAGTATGGAACAAATCGGTTATTCTCTTCAAGAGTAGTCGTGCTCACAAATTTTCCGAATATTTTCGAACTTTTGTGGGGAGGACCGATATAACCCATCTTTGAACTTAAACTAAGTTTGAACAAAATATAATGAAAGGCAAATTTTGGACCAAATTGGTTGTTCCGTTCGAGAGTTATCGTGCACTTCATCGAGCCAGGCAGACAGACGGACCTTAATGGACCATGGGTCTAAAACCATTATTTCAATGAGGCACATTTTGCCCGTATGAAAGTGTATATACCCCCGTTATCATACATGCTGATGGTATAAAAATATAAAAACGCCTGCAACATACGAAGCAAGAACAGAACTGCTTGAACTAAATGGAGTGCGGAGGAAACAAATACAGTTGCGATATGTACAGTAGGGTGGGGCGATTTGTGTGGAAGCAAAAAAAACCTTAATGAGCCCTTCGCGTTTCTGATTCCTGGGGTTGAACTGAGCAAAAAAGTCAAAAAGCCTATAAAGGAAATTCTCATAATTTTCAAAAATATAATGTTTTTTTTTTTTTTTTTTTTTTTTTTTTTGTTTTGTTCAATATTTATTTTGAAAATTACATTATTCACCCCTTTAAAAGGAAGAAAGATCAAAAGAAATCCGTTGTGAAAAAAATAAGATATGCCCGTTTAAATTTGAAAATGTAAGAAACCCAGATTTTCACTACTTTTACCGTTATAAAAAAATAACACGAAGTGACCCAAACGAAATAAAGGCATTGTCGTTGTCCATGGATCCCAACACGATATAATTTTGCATCAGAACACTTGAATATTTTTCGGGTCAAATTTTGTAGCACAATGTCATTTATCGACATTTTCCGAAAAGTTTGCACATTCTTAAGGCCAAAACTGCCTGAAGGAGCGTTCCAATGCTTTTGCGATATATTAGAGAGTTTTCAATTACTGTCTTGGCTACAATGTTTGTCTTTGTGTTGAATCGAAAATCTCAATGGTTTGGCTGTTATATGCCAAAATATCCAAAAAACGTCAACAAAAAACTTAAAGTCAAAATCGGGAGGCTCGATTTTCATCGTAGACATATGGTCCAGTAGACTTTTTTGCTCAGTTCAACCTCAGGAATCAGAAACGCGAAGGGCCAATTAAGGTTTTCAAATCGCCCCGGCCTAATGTACAGGCATATATACACTTCCGAATGCCGGCCTGAGAACAGAAACAGGGTACCTCCTCATGACTCCAGTGGATCATCTACATGCGGAAGGAAATATTCTTTCAGTACAGCGACACAATCACATGCTTTCGTTGCAGTACCTGTTCAGGTGTTACCGTGAGTGTCATCCCAATCACTATATGTTGAAAAGGCCCCATCCATTCAGTCAGATCAAGGGTAATCTTCATGATCAAGCAGAAGAGGAAGAAGTATCAAGCGGGTTTGAATAGCATTCATACGACCGCAGATGCCTACTAAACTTACTACGGTGCGCCTTAACTAAATTTAAATGAAAGAAGCTTACACCTGGGAAGTTTTTGCGGATTCTAAAACTACAATGTTCATAGATGAGAAAAATCAAAAAACCAAAAAAAATTTGCCAGAGGGATTTTTAAATAAATCGCGATCAAAGTTCGCATTTTTAGGGTTTTTTCACGCTTGCTTGGAAACCGCTAGTCCCATCGGAATAGGATTAGAGAAAATATTGTAGCTTTGAAAATTCTTCACAAGATTGACGTTTTCGTAAGTTTCACCGTTTTTGAGATATAGAAATTCGAATTGGGGCAATGCACTGAATGTATCGCCTCCTTATAAACAATCTTATGCAGGGTGAACCTTAACTATCTTTTAATGAAAACAGCTTACACCTGGGAAATTGTTGCGGATTCCGAAACATTAAATTTAGTTAAGGCGCGCCGACTTACTCTAGTGGATCTGTGGTTACATCCCATCGAAACAGCCACGTGCTTGGAACTGGAGATTGAACCAGAGCCAGATTAAAACACTGCTACAACAACAACAGTTGCGATTGAATTTAATGAAGACATTTCATTATTTGTGTCAATGTAATAAAACTCGTAATATTTTTCTTTTAAACAAATAATAATTTCTTTTTATTTATTGTGGGATATTTTGCAATGGCTTGCATTTTTATTGCATCTTTTAAGGGGTTATGGCCACTTATTGAGCACGAGAAATAACATTTTTTATAATTTTTTTACAAGAAATCTACCAAGTTTTTTCAGAAGATTTTGTTTTCATCTGATATATCACACCTTGAGCCACTTTCGGATTTTTTTGTTGAAAAATATTGCATATTGTTCCGACAAATGGCTGCCTACGAAACGCAGTTTTTACTAAAGCAGTTTGCGATGTCCACTTTAGCTCGAAAACGAATAAACCGTTCAGCATATGTTTTTGTGGGATCATTAAGAACCTAATAATCTTGTATTTAAGCGAAGCGGAATAAAAATATCAATTTTTAAAAAAATTTTGAACCGTCAAAGTCAACATTTCGATTTTAACTAAAAAAATTGATAGTTTCTCCCCATAAACACGTAATTTTTTTATAAAAGTCTCTGTCTAAAATACAAGATTTTTATATGTATAATAATCCCACAAAACCATATTATGATCGGATCCTCACTTTACGAGCTACAGTGGGCACCGCATTCCAAAATGCCATTTTGAGAAAACCGCGTTTTAAACTTCGATGTTACATACAAATCACAATGAATTTTCTCTTTCCAACGCTCATATCTCAGCTAATTTTTGTTCGATCGACTCGAAATTTTTGCAACATATTCCTTTCTATCTGTACTTTAAAATGAGCCAATAAAAAAATTTTATTTTTTGAAATTTTGCCTGTTAGGGCGAAGATCATTTTTTTTTTTTTTTTTTTTAATTTTTATTAATTTTCTCGTTTAGAGTTAAGCTTAATGATCTGAAATTATTTGCAAGTGAAAAAGGAAAGCCATGGACTCGAACCCACATAGTCACCAAATTACGTTACCTGGTTTCATTGGTGGTAAAGCAAATCTTCGGACGTATCGACTATGTAATGGCTTCTCTGTCCTAGAACTTATCGTTTTTCAAATGCAAATGTGTTTTTATACATTAACGGATATTTGGCCGTTGAAATGTATTTTTTCTTCACGACAACCGCTTTTTGCGATGCCTTTGAAGTTATGAGTTTTGGCTTTGAACGCTAACACGCCGTGACAACATTTTTTTGATATGTTTTCAAGGACGTGGGTTCAAATCCCAGCCGGGCTCAGCCTATTTTTTATTTTTTGAAATTTTGCCTGTTAGGGCGAAGATCATTTTTTTTTTTTTTTTTTAATTTTTAAAAAAAAAAAATGATCTTCGCCCTAACAGGCAAAATTTCAAAAAATAAAAAATAGGCTGAGCCCGGCTGGGATTTGAACCCACGTCCTTGAAAACATATCAAAAAAATGTTGTCACGGCGTGTTAGCGTTCAAAGCCAAAACTCATAACTTCAAAGGCATCGCAAAAAGCGGTTGTCGTGAAGAAAAAATACATTTCAACGGCCAAATATCCGTTAATGTATAAAAACACATTTGCATTTGAAAAACGATAAGTTCTAGGACAGAGAAGCCATTACATAGTCGATACGTCCGAAGATTTGCTTTACCACCAATGAAACCAGGTAACGTAATTTGGTGACTATGTGGGTTCGAGTCCATGGCTTTCCTTTTTCACTTGCAAATAATTTCAGATCATTAAGCTTAACTCTAAACGAGAAAATTAATAAAAATTAAAAAAATTTTCGATTTTGTAAAATTTGTAAATGGCCATAACCCCTTAACTGCATAAAAACATGTTCCGAAGAGTTTACCAAAGCACTGCATCAAAACACGTGCTTTGAATACAAATTGGACTGCATCCCATCCCTAAAGGGTTAGTTAAAGTACGACTCTACAAGGATAGTTAAAATGCAATGCCAAAGGATTGGTTAAAATGCAGTGCTAATGGAGCGCATCTTTCAGTAGTCACGCTCTTGTAAAAATCATAAGTGAAAATGCATAATTGGAAGCACTTCCAAATCACTTGTACATATGATTTAACTGCATCTTTGGAGGCAAAATTTTTGCTGGGTATGTTCCCAAAACATCCCCGAAGGGACAAGAGAGACTTCTCTTATATCAATGAGTCTACGCTGATTTATATTGGCTCGATGATATGGACACCACTAGATAGATTTTACATGCCCAAAATACTAAGGAAATGTAAGCCAACATAACGGTGGGGGGATTTGCCATCGTCGAAAATTTTGATGTTCTGGTCAGGGCAGACTTTCTGCAAAACGGACGTGCTTACAACTGCACCATGTTGGTTCACAAATATATTCAGCAGCTGTATATCACTGTGCGTTGTTCTGTGGGCCATAGGCAATCGTCCCTTTTTCTCAGACTCTCCCACAGATCATTGTCTGTGATTAGGCGGCTCCCAGTATATCTACTATCCATTCGCAACCTGGCATCATTGTCCAAAAAGGTTATGACCTTCTTCGTGCATCAAAATAAGTTACAAAATAATTAGTTCACTACTAACATTTTCTTAACGGCAACAAATGTTATTTCTTATTAAAATTATTTTTCAATTGTCATGTGTTGTTCCTTAAAAGACATGTTTATGAATAAAAAATGATGTAGAAATGAAAACATCAAGTTATCTCCGTTCGTTTAAAGCCAAACCCAACTCAATAAAATGATTTATAAATTTGCATTTCCTTAATATTGATTTATGTTAGTCTGCCCGCTACGGTTTAATTGTCTGAAACTTCTCTCCCTCATGCCCCATTGAGTGCCCACCTATTCGTACACAAACTAACAAAGCGCATGGCTAAGTGAGTATTAGTTTTCCAAACTAATCACAAAGGTTGGGATTATGTGAACGGCGGTGTATGTGGATGACTGTAATGTGGATGTTAAGTAAAGTTCATTGCCAGGCAGATACCGGCAAGATACAGTCTAAACCATGGTTTCAAAGTCATTCAGGCAAAACCGAACGAAAACACAACGAACCACACACGAAGTGACAATTTATCGAAATCCAAAAGGAAAAGATTTATTTTTGAAATCAGAAATTCATAACCCTATTCGAAAAAAAAACTTTATAAAACTTTAATTTGAGTTTGTTATCTTTGATTGCATTTCGTTCTTATTCTGTGAAGAAAAAAATTTTTTTGACTGACGAACAGTGTTGGTGATGATGATTTAATGCTTTTCTAATCAATATTTCTTATGGCTGCTGCTGTTCTTTTTCATAGTGTGCCCCTTGTTCGTTTGTTTCAACTTTGGGTCTTCCTGTGTTGTTTTGTTTTTCGATGTCCATAGTTTTTCTGTTCTTTTTGTTTGCTCCGCTTCCAGGCAAGGTCATTTAGTCAATGGTTTTTATTAATGTTGACATATTTTGAGATGCGCCGTTTTCATATAACCGTAATTCTGCGAATCTATGGGAACTGAATTTGTTGGAAATCTGGCTGAATAATTTATGAGACTTTTATTTTATTGTATCGTGTTTACTCATTCAAGGAAGTGACTAATAAATTTGCAATTCAAAGAAAATAATATCCTGACCTTAGATACAAAATTGTTTATAAAATGAAATTGATGTACATACATACATATTTTTGCTGTTAGTATAATGTTAAGCTCATACGGAAAATGTCCCATAGTTGCCATGAGAAAAGTTTTTCGTTTAGGGATATTCGTCAAAATATGGAAAATAAAATGACAAAGCGGGACCTGAAAAAAAACATCAAGATACATATACAAGAGTCAGAAAGAATTTCGCAAATTCTATCTCCAGTAGAAATAAGCGTCACCTAGTAGCACCATGTGACAAGAGGAACTCACACCCGATGGGTGAATATTAACCATCTTTTATCCGGTTAACATAACAGGAAGATGATGTTGGATGTTACAATTATAGCTTGTTATACCCTCCACAATAATATGGAGGGTAAAATTAAATTTTCCATTCCTTTTGGTACACATCGAAATATTGATGGGAGCCCCTTTAAGTTATAACTATGTCCGTCTGTCCGTCCGTCTGTTGAAATCAAAATACAGATCGCAATTTTTAAGATGGAGCTTTGTAATTTGGTATAGAAGTTTATATTACTCTTAGGATGTTTGATATTGAAAGTGGGCTATATCGGTCCACCTTTTTGATATAGCCCGAATGAAAGGTACCACCCGATTTTCGATATTTTGAAGGTTTTAGTTTCATTATAACACCGAAATGTCTGAAATTTGGTCCATAGACCCCATAGAATGGTACCTCCCGATTTTCGGCATTTCCAAGGTTACGGTCACAACAATCCATTGAAATGGCTGAAATTTGGTATTTAGTCTTCGTTGGGGTATTTAACTTTCCCTTCTAAATATGTCGGTATATTGTCACGCCTTCATATAGCCCCTATAAAAGTGTACCTCCCGATTTTCAGTATTTTGAAGGCTGTGGCTTCAATATTCCACCGAAATGGCTGAAATTTGGTATATAGTTTTCATTTAAGATATTCAACTTTCCCCTCTAAATTTGTTTGAACGGCACATCCCAGTTTTCGGTATTTGAAGGTTGTGGCCTCAATATTCCAATGAAATAACTGAAATTTAGTATTTAGTCTTCATTGGTGGTGCAGGACGTTCCACCTGAAACTTGTAGGTACATTTTTAGTTACTTACTTAGTTGACCCATTACAGAACATTTGTTCCATAGACCGAACTAAGAAAAGATCTCCAATTCTTTATGTTTAGTGCTTCGCTTTTTGGAATACCGCCTTTGTCATCTCTTCATCCACTTGTTTGCGCCATCTATTCTTTGGCCTGGCAGTTCTGTGTGCACGGCTCATATTTATACGCCTTTTTAGCGGGTTCGTCATCGCTCATTCTTATGATATGGCCTAACCAACGCAATCGCTGCATCTCGATACGTTTATCTATACTGATGTCGTTGAATAGCTGATACAGCTCGTGGTTCATACGACGTCGATATTCACCGTCAACGCAGATTGGTCCGTAGATCTTTCGAAGAACACACCAAGCACTGCCATGTCTGCTTGTGCAAGTACCCAGGCTTCGGAGCCATACATCAGCACGGGTAGTATCAGTGTTTTGTAGAGCGTTATTTTTGTTTGACGAGTTGTGGCTTTGTTTTTGAAGTGCTTACCTAAGCCAAAGTAGCATCTGTTGGCCAATACAATTCTTCTTTTTATTTCACAACTGATGTCGTTTGTTGTGTTTACGGCGGTGCCGAGGTATACGAAGTCTTTTACTACCTCAAAATTATAGGAACCAACTTCAACAGTTGGTCCGAGCTCAATGGACGCATTGCGCGTCGACACCATCAACTTGGTCTTCTCATCGTTTACCGCCAGACCCACTTTATCAGATTCTCCTTCGACCTTCATAAAGGTATCAGTTACTTCTTTTACTGATCGGTCCATGATGTCTATATCATCAGCATAAGCAAGTAACATGTGACTTTTGACGTTTGCCTCTCGTATAACCTTTTCCAGCAGGATGTTGAAGAGATCACACGAAAGGCTGTCTCCTTGTCTGAAACCTCTTTTGGCACCAAACTCTTCGGAGAGGTTCTTTCCTATTTTAACTGAGGACCTCGTGTCAGTTAAAGTCATTTTACAAAGTCGGATGAGCTTTGCGGGGATACCAAATTCAGACATAGCTTGAAATACCTTTAAACGCAGCGGGCTGTCGAAGGCTGCTTTATAATTGACAAAAAGGTGGTAGGTGTTGATCTGCATATCTTGGGTCTTCTCCAGGATTTGCCGTCAATGGTGGACTTGCCAGGTCTAAACCCGCATTGGTATGGTCCAATTATCTCGTTGACCATAGGCTTTAGTCGTTCGCACAATATCCCTGACACGATCTTGTAGGCAATAGGGAGTAGACTTATGCCCCTGTAGTTAGACCATACAGTCTTACCTCCCTTCTTGTGGACGGGGCACAGGATACTCAAGTTCCAATCGTCGGATACGCGTTCTTCCTGCCAGATGGAGCTAACTAGCTGATGCATACACCTTATCAGCGTATCGCCTTGGGTTTTAAACAGCTCGGCTGGTAGGCCATCAGCTCCTGCTGTCTTATTATTCTTCAGCCGGTTTATTGCTGTCTTTACCTCATCTTGGCTGGGCGGTATACATTCAATACCATCTTCTGGGATTGGGTCCGTGGTATCTTCGTAGTCTTCGCTGCTATTGGATACCAACAGTTTTGAAAAATGTTCTTTCCATATCCTGAGCACACTATCTGTATCAGTTACCAGATTACCTTGCTGGTCTCTACAGGAGGATGTGCCAGTTCCAAAGCCATCAGTTTGATGTTTCACTCTTTGGTAGAATTTTCGGACTTCATTCTGTCTCCTGTACATCTCGATTTGTTCACACTCCCGCTTTTGCATCTCTCCCTTTTTCCTGCAGAAAAGACTTTTCTCCTTTTCTCCCGATACCTCTCTCGTGCGCTACGCGTTGCTACTGATTGTAAAGTAGCCCTATATGCCGCATTTTTCTCTTTGGTAGCAGCACGACACTCATGGTCATACAATTGCTTCCTTGGTGGAGCTCTCTGTATCCATGGGTATCCAAGTACTGATTTTGCGGCTGTTTGCATGGAGTGGGCAATATTTTGCCATTGTCCTGATATGTTATCGGGACGAGGAGTGCTTTGATTAAGCAGTTGGGCCAGTTGAGTGGAATATGCTGTGGCTATCTGTTGTGATTGCAGCTTACCGATGCCCAACTTCCGTGTTGTGTCTGTTCGCACTTTGTTTGCTACGTTTAATCTGGTACATACCTTTGCTGCAACAAGGCAGTGGTCCGAGTCTATGTTTGCACTTCGGAACGATCGTACATCCAACACCCTTGATGCATGTCTTCCATCTATCATAACGTGATCAATTTGATTTCTTGTTCTTTGATATGGCAACAGCCAGGTGCCCTTATGAATATCGAGATACTTAAATATGGTACTGCTAACTACCATGTTTCTTGCAAATGCAAAGTCTATCAGCCTCATACCATTGTTAGATGTTTCACTGTGAAGACTGAATTTCCCGACTGTTGGGCCAAAGATATTCTCCTTTCCAATTTTGGCATTAAAATCGCCTAGTATAATTTTAATGTCATGGGTAGGGCCACGGTCAAAAATTTCTTCTAAGTGCTCGTAAAATATATCTTTGGTCTGTTCGTCCTTGTCTTCAGTGGGAGCATGAGCGCAAATAAAGCTGATGTTGAAGAATTTTGCTTTTAATCGAATTGCAGCGAGTCTTTCATTCACTGGGGTGAAGCTGGAGACCAGATGTTTTAACCTCCGACTAACTACAAATCCGCAACCAAACTCATGATTTGTGTCATGGCAGCAATAATACAGTGCATCACCTTTAGGTGTTGTTGTGACGCTTCTCCCGTTCCATCGTATTTCCTGTATGGCAGTAATGTCGTCCTTGTACTTTTCAAATACAACTGCCAATGCGTAAACTGCACCTTCTCTATAAAGAGTGCGAACATTCCAGGTGCAGATTCGCAGATCATGGTCCTTAAAACGTTTGCGGAGTTCGTCAACTTTATACGGGTTTGTTTTTCTTTTCTTTCTCTTTTTTATAGTAGGCTGTTTTTTTGGGGAAGGTTTCGAAACCGACGCCCAAACCCAAGTTTTTAACGTTCTTATGGGTGAACGCGCGGCACATGTTAGCTCACTACCTTTAACGGCGTGAACTCCGGTGAACTTTTGTATTGGGAAAGTCATCTCCGGTGAACTTTTGTATTGGGAAAATCATCTCCGGTGAACTTTTGTATTGGGAAAGTCATGCCCGGTGAACTTTTGTTTTGGGAAAGTCATCTCCTGTGAACTTTTGTATTGGGAAAGTCATGCCCGGTGAACTTTTGTATTGGGAAAGTCATCTCCGGTGAACTTTTGTATTGGGAATGTCATGCCCGGTGAACTTTTGTATGGGAAAAGTCATGCCCGGTGAACTTTTGTATTGGGAAAGTCATCTCCGGTGAACTTTTGTATGGGAAAAGTCATGCCCGGTGAACTTTTGTATTGGGAAAGTCATCTCCGGTGAACTTTTGTATTGGGAATTTCATGCCCGGTGAACTTTTGTATTGGGAAAGTCATCTCCGGTGAACTTTTGTATTGAGAAAGTCATGCCCGGTGAACTTTTGTATTGGGAAAGTCATGCCCGGTGAACTTTTGTATTGGGAAAGTCATCTCCGGAGAACTTTTGTATTCGGAAAGTCATCTCCCGTGAACTTTTGTATTGGGAAAGTCATGCCCGGTGAACTTTTGTATTGGGAAAGTCATCTCCGGTGAACTTTTGTATTGGGAAAGTCATGCCCGGTGAACTTTTGTATTGGGAAAGTCATCTCCGGTGAATTTTTGTATTGGGAAAGTCATGCCCGGTGAACTTTTGTATTGGGAAAGTCATGCCCGGTGAACTTTTGTATTGGGAAAGTCATCTCCGGAGAACTTTTGTATTCGGAAAGTCATCTCCCGTGAACTTTTGTATTGGGAAAGTCATGCCCGGTGAATTTTTGTATTGGGAAAGTCATCTCCGGTGAACTTTTGTATTGGGAAAGTCATGCCCGGTGAACTTTTGTATTGGGAAAGTCATCTCCGGTGAACTTTTGTATTCGGAAAGTCATCTCCCGTGAACTTTTGTATTGGGAAAGTCATGCCCGGTAAACTTTTGTATTGGGAAAGTCATCTCCGGTGAACTTTTGTATTGGGAAAGTCATGCCCGGTGAACTTTTTTATTGGGAAAGTCATCTCCGGTGAACTTTTGTATTGGGAAAGTCATACCCGGTGAACTTTTGTATTGGGAAAGTCATCTCCGGTGAACTTTTGTATTGGGAAAGTCATGCCCGCCCATTTACGCCTTTATATTGCCCCCACAGAACGGTACCTCCGGATTTCCGGTATTTTGAAGGTTGTGACCACAATAATCCATCGAAATGGCTGAAATATGGTATTCAGTCATTGTTGTAGGTAAAAGCCTTACTGACTGAAATTCGTCGGTATAGGTCGACGTTTCGATATAGCCACCACAGAACGGTACCTCCCGATTTTCGAAGTTCTTAAGGTTGTGACGTCAATATCCCACCGAAAGGCTGAAATTTGTTATTTAGTCTTCCAAGGGGTTATAAAATATTCAAGCAGAGAATTGTCAGTATTTTGAAAGTTTTAGCCACTTTATCTTACCTAAATATCGGAAAATTGTTATTTAGTCTTTTTGAGTCTAAGTCTAGGTATAGATCGATATTTTGATATAGCTCGCATAGAACTGTATCTCCCAAATTTCGGTATTTTGAAGGTTAGGCAGATTGTTCTACCGAACTTGCTAAATGTTATTTAATCTTCTTCATAAACGAAACGAAACTAATTGTTCCATTTTACTTTAATACAACTCGTGGCGGAGGGTATAACAAGTTCGGCCTGGCCGAACTTAATGCAGTTCTTACTTGGTTTTTTATACATTTGTCAACGTTCAAAATAGTAGATTCTTGCATGTTATGGAACAGAACAATCATTCTAAACATAATACTAAGATCGAACTCAAACCAATACCAATTTGTTATCTACATGTTTGTTTTTCAAATAAAACAAATTCTCACTTACCTTCTGTTTTTTTTTTTTCTTGCAGGATCTATTTCAACAAAGGCTATTAAACCGCAGCTACTACATTCTACAAACAGCTGCTCTGATCTCCATTTCTAACAGTGTCCCAGCCAGACAAAAAAAAAACTAAAAAACCGCAAAATACCTGCCAAAGAGAAACAAAAAAAAAAGAAAATTCAAAATGAAACTATCAACGACTTTTAGCCACATAATATTTGTGGTATTATGTGGCCTTTTAACGGTTTTAGCAGAATCCGTAGACACAAAGACACAACAACAGCAACAAGCGTCAAAAAATTTGCCACAACATACACGTCACAATTCACATCATCATCACCATCAACAGCAGAAACAGCATCACACTAAGCAACACAATCACCATCATCAACATCCACATCTGCATCAAAATTTGAATCAGCAGCAACAACAGCCAACGGCAAGATCACATTCAAGCAAATCTCATCATCAGCAGCAGCACCAGCAACAGCCACAACAACAACAACCTCAAAGGCATCAAATAAAAACATCAGGAATTGCGGTGGCGGCAGCGCCATTGCCAGCATCCTCATCCTCCACCCCAATCACAAATAACCACAGGCAATCAAGGAAATTAGAAACCAAATCTCTAACATCTCAAGTAGAACTAATCGATGCCATGAATATACCAAAGAATTTCAACTCAACAAAATTGAAACGTTTAAATCAAGATGACTTCTATACGCGGGCCGTTCAACGGCGCTTTAATGCCAGACGTAATGCTCGCGATGATTGGGCCTACACCACGTACAATATTCACACAAATACCTATAATTCATTGTTGCCATCGAATCATGCCGCCGGTAAGGGTGATGATAATAGTGATGATGTTGAATTTGTTAGTGCTACTGGTAAGCGTATTATACCAGATTGGTCAAGACGTGGTAGTGGTTATATACCACCTAGGAGACCAACAACAACGACAACCACATTACCACCACCACCTGCTTTGATACCAGCACGGCGTGGTTATGCAACGGGTCCCGTGACAGATGCACCACCAACATCATCGGCCCAGTCGCCAAAGGCCACAACAGAAGATCCCTTCGAAACGAATACAATTAATCGTAATCCACCAATGGATGCCAAAGATATGGAAAAGTGAGTACACGATCAGAAAAATACATTGATATTGGTTATTGTAATTAAAGGGGGAATTTGGAGAGGTGATCTTTTCGATTTTAAAAATTTTTTAAATAGATGTAATACTGAAGAGAGAAGTATCCCTTGTCCCATATGAGATGTTTGTGGAACAATTATAATACCGAAAATTAGTAACCTAATGAATTTGAAAGACCTTAAGCTACTACCAATATGCAGCACACGGATTAATATCTTTATAATCTTGTCCTTTATGGGGTGTTCGTGGGAAAAAAAGTGATGTCGTATTATTATTGTCGTCTTAAGGTTACGGAGTCAAAGAATGGGTTAAATCACGCTAGAAAGTTGTGATGTATCTGACAATAATCAATTCGCAATTCACTCAAAGTCACGTTACAAATTTCCAATAAAAACATTTGCTGATCTTGGAAGTGCAAGCTAAACACGTTTCTTTTAAAAATGTTTCACATTTATCTCACCAAGACATGTCTCTTTGTCAGAGGCAATTAGGAAAAATTACATTCAATATCTATCGCATGCCGGCCATATGGTTTCGATACGAATTTCCAAATGATTTCATAGAATATTAAACAAAAAATAAAATATATAAATATTGTTTGTTGTCACAGTAATATTTATTGTCAGTTTACTATTTAAAGGCAGCTTTTGATTTAAATAAATCGTATTTACTTTTTCATTTCATTTGGTTTTTCTTCCTCAAACATGAAATTGTAATTTTATGACAGATGTAATGGCTGTCATTGGACAAGCAACTGGTTCTGTAGCACCGCAAAAAATTGCATTGACAAAGAACTTGCTTCAATTGCTTAAGATTATTTTTTAATAATTAAATAAACAATAGCTACAACGACAACAAGAGAAATAATGGCGCCAAATGCATTTCAAGACATTTGCATATTTAGTCCTGTTGCAAATATATTTAATTTGAATATATTCATATTTTAAAACTCAAGTGCTTTTTAATTAAGCATTTTTTGCTTTGCTTTTCGATTATCTTATGAATGCTTAATAATTATGTTTACATATTTTACGACATAACCTCTTTGCGAATAATTAACTACGAGTACATTGAGAAATTTTAGTGAAAATATCAGAGCTTGTGTGGTTGACAGTTTGAATATTGTTTCTGCTACTCCTTCGTTTTTATACCCTACACCACACTGTGGTAAACGGTATTACACGTCTTTGTGCATTTGCATATAACATGCAAAAGGAAGCGAGACAGACCAATCGATCCTATCCCGGTATCATATTTTCATGAGTTTTACCTAAGATTACATAAAATCTTAATTATAAGGTAATTCGATAAAAAAGAAGTACACACACAAAATTTTTCTTAGGAGCTTTTTTTACAAACTTTTGAAGTCACTATAAGCAGATGTGGGCAATGACGTAGGACTGTTGACGAGAACTGTTGTTTTTCAACACCAACTTTAGACGCATAAACTGAACTGCTGAGCACGGTTCACCGAGGGCTTTTTTAAGGTTATTATTTGCGCGGAAACTGTGGCTTTTAGCTTAAGAAATAGGGAAACATGTGTTGAAGCCAACATGTTTTTGTTTGCTATAGTCTTCATAGGATAACAACAATCTGCGCTCAAACATTTTTGTGCGTAAATTTTTCTAAAAAACCTGTTCTTTGGATTCAAAATTTACAACTGGTATTCAATTGCCGTGGAAACCCGCTTAAAATTATTTTGTTTTGCGTTCTGAATCTAAATAGCGACGGCACACAGTGGTTCAGAATCGTTTTTCCTCGTCATAGTTCTGTAACTTTTTAAAATTAAAAAAATGATTGTTTCTATAATAACACAACTAATATAAAACAAGTAAAAAAGGATTAAGTTCGGCCGGGCCGAACTTTTCATACCCTCCACCATAAAATATTCTGAACTAAAATGGAATAATTACTTTTCATTCCTGTCCCCAACTTTAAGTGGGTACTTTAAAATGTCAGATAATGTTTATGTACATTTATGCTTCATTCGGGAGGCCCTTTTTATGGTGCCTATATCTAACTATGTATGTTGAAAAATTTTGGTGGGCTAGAAATTGGGAGGTACTGTTATATAGGGGTTATAATAAAACATGGGCCTATGTTGACAGTTTTTGATGGGAGCCTTTAATGTCAAATAACTCCTAATTCGGTTAAAAAATTTAGCTAGAATCTCCAAAATATCGGTACCTAACGTGGGAACTTCAAATGTCATTAACAGCTAGTTCGGAGGTATCTGGGCTATACGAAAATATGAACTTAAATGAACCGTTATATGGGGGCTATACCAAAACGTGGACCTATGTCCACAAGTTTTGTTATATAAGTTTATTGACACTTAAGAACCCTAAGTGTCAAAATATAGCTAAATCGGTCTGAAAATGTAGCTAAAAACGTCAAAATACCGTAAATCGGGGGGCACCGTTATATGGGGGCTATACCGAAACGTGGACCTATGTCCACAACTTTTGTTATATAAGTTTATTGACATTTAAGAACCCTAAATGTCAAATTATAGCTAAATCGGTCTAAAAATGTAGCTACAAACGTCAAAATACCGCAAATCGGGGGGTACCGTTATATGGGGGCTATACCAAACCGTGGACCTACGTCCACAAGTTTTGTTAAATAAGTTTAATGACACTTAAGAACCCTAAATGTCAAAATATAGCTAAGTCGGTCTGAAAATGTAGATAAAACCGTCAAAATACCGTAAATCGGGGGGTACCGTTATATGGGAGCTATACCAAAACGTGGACCTATGTCCACAGCTTTTGTTGTATAAGTTTATTGACATTTAAGAACCCTAAATGTCAAATTATAGCTACATCGGTTTAAAAATGTAGCTAAAAACGTCAAAATACCGCAAATCGGGGGGTACCGTTATATGGGGGCTATACCAAAACGTGGACCTATGTCCACAAGTTTTGTTATTATGTTTATTGACACTTAAGGACCCTAAATGTCAAATTATAGCCAAATCGGTCTGAAAATGTAGCTGAAAACGTCAAAATACCGTAAATCGGGGGTACCGTTATATGGGGGCTATACCAAAACGTAGACCGATATATCCCATCTTCGAA
Organism: Musca autumnalis; assembly: GCF_047663935.1. Taxonomy (NCBI): domain Eukaryota; kingdom Metazoa; phylum Arthropoda; class Insecta; order Diptera; family Muscidae; genus Musca; species Musca autumnalis. Next base: position 49,123,879 of record NW_027411977.1, read on the forward strand.
CTTGATCTTCCGACGGCTAAAAAAATGGTATTCCCCAATTTTCAGCGAAATCGGTCAACAAATGCGACCTGTATCTTGCGAACGGACGGACGGACGGACATGCATAAATCGACTCAGAAAGTGATTCTATGTATATCCCTAGAAGGAACTATGGGTCTATCTCGCTTCCTTTTGTATGTTACATACAAATGCACTAACACATAATACCCCTTACCACATAGTGGTGTAGGGTATAAAAATAGATAACCTTTTTTCGTATCGGAAAAAAATTCAAATATTTTTTTTTAGTAAAAAAAAATTAAAAAAAGTGGGTGGATATATACCCTTAGCCTATGTGAATTAAAACTTTCATCTACGGACATTTTGGACATTTGAACTTGCCGATGAAAATGTGGGTTAGGATTAAAGTTCAAAAGTGTTGCAAAGGAGGTACTTAAAAGAATGTACCGACATATTACATTATAAAGGTGGATATTATGTTGGGAGTTATACCTTTTCGATACAGATCGCGACCACTAGTCATTTCAGTGAGTCATCGTATAACTTTTGGATTAGTGTGCCAGGAAGAATAGAATTGTCCACGGAAAACATAATATCGATGTAAACAGGACCACAACGAACAGCATCTGTAAACATTTCCAAAGGATTTTCGAACAGATCTTAAACTGCACTTAGACACAAATGTTGAACTTTAGTGGTGGAGGTACCCTAAGGTATCTCCATTTTAGAAGTTAAACTAAATTTGGACTAAATAATAGGTGATCCAAAGTCTGGGCCAAATTTTTTCAAGAGATATCGTGCATAGATATCGTCGAAATTTTGGACCTAATCGGTGGGTTTTTTACACCTTTCTTTCTCAAGAAGTATAGACTTTACTCTGAAAAAACTTTAACCCTCGTAATTGAGGCAGCGAATGCAAGTTTGCTTCAACAAAAATCAAAGTGATTCGAAGGCAGGTCTTAAAGTGAATTTTTTTGTCTGATAGGTACTCGAAGGAGTGGACAAAATTGTCCATATTTCAACCTGATCTATTCTGGTAGGTATATTAGGATGTGTAAAGTATGGACCAAATCGGTCACTCCCTTCAAGAGTTACCGTACGAACAATTTTTCCGAACATTTTTTAACTTTTGTAGGGGAGGTACCTGAAGGAGTGGACCGATACTCCCTTCAAGAGTTATCGTGCGCACAAATTTTCCGAACAATTTTGAACTTTTGTGGGGGAGGTACCTGAAAGAGTGGACCGATATTGCTTATCTTCGAACTTAAACTTTGGCCAAAATATTATGAAAGCCAAATTTTGGACCAAATCGGTTCATCCGTTCGAGGGTTATCGTGCGCACCAGCCAGACGGACATTGCTTAATCGACTCCAAATTGTCTGAAACGGATTTCGTCCAAACATACTTGGGGTCTAAAACTATTATTTCGACGAGGCACATTTTGCCCGTATACACTAGCATAAATGCTGAGGGTATAAAAAGTCAAAAATGGCGTATGGAACACTTAAGCATGACACCGACGATATGTGCATTGTAAATTAGGGTTATGACGTTTTGAAATTTGTTCCCAAAAATGATTTCCTGTAGTGAGAATGAATGAACTTTTGCCTACTAATGCCTAATTTCCAATTTCATTCCGTTTTATTATAAAAAGTTTCGCACAAATCACATTGAAAACATTTTTTGAAGCAATACTATGAACAAAAAATTCTCAAAAAATTATTTCCTGTTGCACGAAAGAATGATTATTTAAATATTGAAAAATGACTCGCACAAACCACTTTTAATTTTTATGATATAAGACATAAAGTTATATATAATATAAAGTGATATGTAGGTAATAATACGTGGATAAAATTAGTCTGTGTTTAGACACACAAATTTCTCGGGAAAGTAAATTGAGTTTTTGGGAGAGAGCGGAGAGGAAAGAGCTCCTCAATACTCTTTCCTACCCCCTATTGCCTAAACACTGAATTTACTTTCCCGAGAAATTTCTGTGTCTAAACACGGACTTAGTGATAAACAAATGGTTATGTCAATTAAATATCTGCTTACAGTGACTTCAAATTGTCAAAAGTTCTAAAAAATAAAAACATTAAAAGTTTTTTGTGTGGAATCATTTTTATCGATTCACTTTATATTAAGATTGTATGTAATCATAGGTAAAAACTTATCAAAATATTATACAGGGATATGAGGTTATAAAAAAGTCATAACCCTAATATACATACAATACTAATGAATAAATGAATGATGCCCAATGACTATAAATAGACGATTTATGTTCGATTTGTCGCTGTTGCCGTTCGACCACTGGAATTCTCTTCCAGTTAACTTGTTAATTAATATTTATGATATTGCATCGGAACAAATTAAAATTTCCATACGAACATGGCAGTAAAAAAACATAAGCAATGAAATGTAATAACATGCAGATGGAAACAAAAAAAAAAATGGAATTAAGCCAATTGCAATTTTATTGGAAAATCACAAATGCGATAAAAAAAACTTGTGACAGATTCGAGTGAAAGCATAACGCTTAAGTGAAGAATGTCATCGTCCTAAAAATGTGATGACTGATTTTAGCGTAGGATCTTATGAGGAAATGTTGGGAGTGTATGCAAAAGTTTATGAATTTTTGTGGAAGCCTTTTGTTTAAATTCAGACGATAAGTCCCGATTTGTGTTCAGAATTTTATGATTTTAATACTTGGAATGAACAATTTTGTTAAATGTAATTTTACATTTTCATTGTCAAATTTCCATTTAATATTAGTCCATATTTACATTAGGCAATTGTCGGTTTGATGGAGAGAGAGGTGAGGCATATGGTAACCCTTTGCCTCTCAACACCCTCTCTCACCGACAAACTGACAATTGTCGCAAGAAAAATTGCCTAATGTAAATATGGACTTAAAAACATTTCTCTACCGACAATCCATCTCTGGTTGCGTACAATATGTAGTAAATTTTTATTATATGTATACTGTCGATTTTTATAGCTGAATCAATGCAAGAATTTTGTTTTTTTTTTTAACATAAACTTAACCTCAAAATAATAACCCGAATTAGGTTCTTAAACCTTGCAAACAGAAAACAAAAATCAAAGAATTCATTTGAAAGGAAGTGGGTGTTTATGATCGGTAATTAATATTGAGTTTTTTGTTGTTGTATGTTTTATCGTATGTTCGTTCATCTGTCTTATTGTCTGTCTATGTTTGCCTTGCTTGATTGGGAATTTTGCAATTTTATGCAATGCATGTACCCTATTGGAAGGAGGGACACACCTCTAAAGACAATTTGTAGGCTAGGGAACAAACACAACAGACAAAAATATAGTTAATGAAACAGCTGTTGGAATGACCAATGGTTGTCTAGAATCGAAAAAACTACAGTTATCTAAAAATAAATTAACGCAAAATCCATAACGAATTAAGTTTTCACACCCAATGGAGATAAGGTTATTGAGGGAATTGGTATTACTGTTGGCATTGTAAATGTAATTTTCTTTAAAATGTGTTATCTACAAAGCTTCATAAACTCCAAGCATTTTTATTTTGATCAATAAATAAAAATTTCTTATTTAAATACCCTTAAATTGATATCAAAAGTTGTAAAACTAATACGTATTCTATTACCAAAATTTGTAGAACAAGCCTTTATTTTTATTTAATTGCATCTAAATATTCACTCAATGTTGCAACATCCGCAAATGTTGATTGATTTCGTGACATATGTATGTATGTACGTACGCGTTTCACTTTTGAGTGTATTAAATTTCCCAACACATCATGCTTTGACTTATGCTTGCTCAAAACATCAATCATGGCAAAATGTTGCAGCAACAGTTGAAGCGTTACACCTAAAATGCAACACGTGCAAAATTGCAACAAAACAAATTGAATTTTTCAAATTATTTTTAATTGAAAATAAATGAGAGGAAACGGGCAAAGAAAATTGTGTGGTGGCAAATTGTTTTTAAGTTTTTCTGCTTTTCAATTTTTCCCAACTTATAGTAAATTAATATTGAAACATACTAGCAAAGCAAAGCACGTATCAGGTAGGTAGACAACGTAAATGCAAATATGTGCATACAACATAGTAAGCATAGATAATTTAACGATGGTGTTGAAAATAATTTTCGCAACCCACACTGACGTTTATAGAAAAACCGTGCATATTTTTTCGCATCTTAGCAAAATGGAAATATACGACATACATACATATATACCAGAGAAGTTTCTGGCCTAATAATGCATATTTATCATCAAAAATGGTTTATTGTTTTTCAATGTATTGCGACACCTTCAAAACATGGTTTTTGAGCAGCATCTTCTGGCGATGACGCACAGCGTCACGACAGCGACCAAATTTGGTATAGACCAAGTGTCTCGGAGTACAAATATGTTGATGGAAGAAAACATTCCTATTATAAGGTTTTTGAATTTTAATATTGATAGGTCAAGTAGTTTTGTCTATATGAGGGTTCAAATCCAATAATTGTTGGCAATGTGCATTTTTCTCCATAATTTCCCTAAATTAACAATATTTATTATCTTCAAATATTTGAATATATAAAGTAACGGCCGTTATAAGACTGATTTTTTAAGTTGCTTTGGATGTAATAAACTTTGCTTCACATTTGTTTGAAAGCAAATAGTGATCATATCGCTTATTTAATCAAAGAGTGACATAACTCAGTTTCTGAGTTGGCATTTTCTATTTTTTCTTGTGTCAAATTTTCATGTTCATATTTCTAAACCTCATCGAGTTGCAGCTCAATTACTACAGGTTTGGCATAATTCAACATTTTTTTTTTTTTGGTTTATGAAGCACTAAAACCCTTGAATCATGTTTGATCTTGCACAGAATTTTAGTACTGATATCTGGCTGCAAGAGATGGTCCGAGTAGTTATTTTACTTTTTATGTAATAATCTTTTTATGTTGGGAAGTCAAATTTCAATCTCCAACTTAAAACGCGTTTTTCCCTAATTTTTTTGAGATGTGTCACTTTTTGAGTAAATGAGCGATATGGTGTTCTAATTCATCAATTTTGTGAATGAAAATTTAAAATTAGTGGAGTGGGGAAAAATTTTATAAAAGTGTATATCGATATACTTTGCTGATTGAGTTTTGAACAAGTAAGAACGGCGTTAAATTCGGTCGGGAAGAACTGGTTATACCCTCCACCACGAGTTGTATTGAAGTAAACTGGAACAATTAGTTTAGAAGAAGACATATATCAACTTTCAGCAATTTCAAAATACCGACATTCGGGGGGACGTATCGTTCTATGGGGGCTATATCAAAACATCGATGTATATAAACAAAAAGACTAAATTCCAAATTTCCATATTTCGGTAAAACAAAGTGGTTAAAATCTTCAAAATACCGAACATTAAGAAGTACTCTTCTATGGAGGATATAGGAAGACGTGCACCTATACTGATAATTCTCTTCTGGAATATTCTATAACCCCATGGAAGACAAATAACAAATTTCAGTTATTTCGGTAGGATATTGACGTCACAACCCTCAGAATTAGGAAAATCAGAAGGTACCGTCCTATGGGGGCTATGTTGAAACGTGGACCTATACCTCCAACGTAGACTAAATACCAAATTTCAGCCAATTCGTTGTGTTGTTGTTGCCGCAACATTCAAAATATCGAAAATCGGAAGGTATGGGGCATATATGAAGGTGTGGACCAATACAGACAAAACTCTGCGGGAAAGTTTTATACCTCCAACGAAAACTATGTACCAAATTTCAGCCATGTCGGAGGAATATTGAGACCACAAGCTTAAAAATACCGAAAATCGGGTGGTATTGTTCTGGGGGGTGGGGTGGCTATATGAAGACGGGCACCTATTCCCCAAATGAAGACTAAATACCAAATTTTAGCCTTTTCAGTGGTCACAACCTTCAAAATACCGAAATTCGGGAGGTACCGTTCTATGGGGGCTACCAGAAAAGCGTTACCAGTGGACAAGGTAATATTGTGCAAAACGTTTAAGGTAATCTTGTGCAAACAATTTGAGCTGAGGATTTTTTGAAGGTACAGACCCAAGCGACAAAAACCCTAGTTGGGTGATGTTGTGTCAGATCCAGTTTGGATTTTATGGCCCCATCTAAATATGGCTATATCTCTGAAACCAATGCGTGCCTTCTTCTGATCTCTGAAGCAAATTTGTAGATAAGGACAAGAATAAAATATTGGGAGAAACAGTGAACTCGAAAAACAATATTTATCAGAGTACGTAAAAATACTTTAAATAAAATCTCCAATCGTTTCGTTTCGTATTTCCCATAGGAACAATACAAAACGAAACATAACCCTCGTTGGCCGAGCTCGCTGTTTAGTTTCGTTTTGTTTACATTCGTGAGTACGAACAAAACGAAAAGCGAAAAGTACTCAACTCCACAACAACAGATAGAAAACTAAATAGTACTTAACACATGTGAATAAATCAAAAACGTTTGGTGGTTGATAAAATTCACTGTGGTATGCTGATGCTAACTTATAGGGTTGTTAAGCAATCACATGTGTGTGTGTGTGTCTGAGTGTGTCATTGACCATAACGCACGGCAAACGTTTCCCAAAAATACTTGTCGTTTCGGTGGTGAATGAAACAACTCGGCAAAGCATAGCCGAAGTTACATTTCACCAATCGTACGGTTTCCATCTTTTTACGTTGAAAAGTTTGTGTTTTTGTTTTGTTGTGAGAAGCTGAAAAGTTTGTGGCGTTGTGTGATTGGTACGGGAATCGTTTTGTTTCTTTCCGTTCATTGATATTTATTGCCTCAAATTTTATAAAATATCAAAATTTTCCATAATGTGTATACATTTCGCACCATATCTCCAAAACCGTTAACTTTTTCTTAATGCTTTCTTTCGGAAAAATATTCGCTGGAATGTAATACACAACTATTCAGAACTTGTTATTGTTGTAAAATACCTCTATCATGTTGATTTCAGTACATTTTTCAACGACCATTTATGGAGAAAGTGGCCAAAAATATTTAGGGTGTAAAAATCAAGCCAATGCGCCGGTTACAGATTTGTGCTGCTGCGAGAAGTGTTTTAAGAAACCACGAGCGTAACATTCTCCCTCCTTTCCCCTCTGGAGGGGGTATACGGAAAGAATTGTTTTATGCTGTTAATACAAAATGACATGAACAAAGGTCCCGATTATCTTATGATGCAAAAATAGGCTTGGGGGAACAAAACAATCTCCAAAACAACATAAGATCCAACCAATTTAGCGGATTAAAAAATCTAAATTTTTGTCTCACAATTGGTACAATTTTTAATATAGATTTTATAGCATTCTTCCTGGAAAGCACGTACCGCCAACGTAAGACAAATTTGGAAGAAGATTTCTTCATCTTGCCACTGATGCCAATTATGTTAATGTACGTGGTCAGATAACAGAGTTATACGCAAATATATCCATAGAAACCCTATTCGAGCGCTATTTTTAGTCAGCGGTCCACCGTTTATAGTCTGGCACTTGATAACAGCTGATTTTAATACTGAATAATCTTAAACCCATGACTTACTTTGGAAAATTATTCCCGAGGTGGGCACTGGTGATCGAATTGGCATTACAAAATACACTAAGAAAATATGCAGCTAACTAGAATTCCACAACACGCTAAAACACTATTTTTTAATGAAAATTAAGCTATTACCTCCTCCTTGAAAATTCACTATAATATTTTGCTATACGTATTAGTTTCGCGATATTTTGAATATATTTACTTGCGCATAAAATATAGCTTGTACTCACAACAAAAAATATTAGCCAAATGTTCCGACTTTTGAAGATATTCTTAAGAAGATCGCGTTCGAATGAAAAAAAACTAATATATTTTTAAAAGGGTCCATATCATAGCTGTCAGAATTGCCAGATGTTGTACCAAAATTTTGACATTCATTTTTTTATTTTTGGTCAATGGGTGGATCCACTGTGCCTCTTAGCGAAACAGGCCATTAGATTTTATTTGTTTTCTTCTTCCTTAAAGTGTGACACTACATTATTATTTACTTCTTTCTATAAATTATTCTCATTCGTTTTTCTTTCATTTCAAAATGCGTTTGTTGTTGCTTTTGTGTTTGGTATTTCTATAAAACAAAAAAACATTATTCCACAACATCCCATACGGGTCAAGGGAGACTTCTCTATTTCTATGCATATCAATAAAAGAAACAACCACCACAATTTATAAATGTATGTTTATGTGGCTTTAGGGCAGCGTCGCCCAACAGAATACCATCAAACTGAAGCAAGTGTTTATGTATAGGTGAAAAAACAACCACATGATGTTTATCAGTCGTGTTTTGCACACGTACACTGTGAATGAGGGAGAATGGCAAAAGCAAAACAACTCAGTGGGCGTCCGCAGTATACAGATGGGCGACCCTGCTTTAGGGTTTGTATTAATATTACATCCAGAAAGGTATTTGTTTGCGACCAAACATGTTCTTGTTTGTACCCAAACATATATTTGTGGTAGAGGTACACGGAATAGTTGTCCGAAATGTTACATCTTCGAACTTCATCTAAGTTTGGGCAAAATATGACAAAGGCTAAATTTTAGACCGAGTCGTTTGTTCCGTTCGAGAGTTATCTTGAACCAGACATATAGAAAAACATTCCATTACCAAATAATGTGTTTTTAAAATACACGGAGAAAAAAGGGATCTCTGAGATATATCCCAAACATAACGGGTAATAGGTTATTCGATTCATATGGCTTTCAAGTTTGTTCTGGGATATTTATTGCCGTGTTAAAACTTTATAGAGAAATATTATAAAAGATGCACACCTTCGGAGGCTTTCCCAGCCAGCAATTGGGAGTGAGTGAGTCACTTCCTCTATCAGAAGTTATCGCTTTCTGAACTTCTATTCTAAAAAATAGCGATCCTTTATCATTTTACAATAACAATTGCATTGCTGTCCCTTTTTGAACTTCTTGAATAACTACCTAGTGTCAGAAAAGGAGATCGAAATTCTATTATTGCTTTTTTACACTAACAATGCTACTACTTACGACTATCGCATGGGCAGACACTTTCTCTGGTCAATGCAGACACTTCGATTGTTTACGTTCATTTGAGGCGTGTACAACCTTAAACTAATATAAGACTTTAGTCTATCTGGTGTTTATAAGGTACGGTGGTGCAGTGGTAAACATGTTCGCTTTGCATTCTTAAGGTCGTGGGTTTGATTCCCAGGCCAGGCAACATAACATTTTTAAAAGTACAAAAATTAATGAAGATGACAATTTCATCTAAGGATAGTTCTTTAAAAACGTATGTAATTTGGAACATTAATTAGAATAGTAAAAAAAATAAAAATTAAAAGAATAACAACAGATAAAATGAAAAACGAAAAAAAATTTTTTTTTCGTCACAACCAATTTTATCGCTAAAAGTACTTCTAGGAAGTCTCGAAAGCGGCATTCACAAGTAGTGTCGTGGACGTGGTTCATTTCTTCCCGAACGGTGTGCCTACTTCAATTAGAATGCGAGATCGCGGATGTGTATTTCTATCGCCTGGGAGTGACTACTTCGGGTAATGGGCGATAAAAAATGCTTGCTGGGTTCTTTCCAAAAAGAGAACGGAGAAAATGTGAATGTATTCAAAATATTGACAACTTATAACAGTGTGTTAGTAAGTTTGTATTCACGCAAACCCTGCCAGCAATTGGAAGTGAGTTTTATCTAATTTTATAAATGAGGATCTTTTTGGTGTCTAATTTTCTGTAAAAATGCGACATTTGTCTAATATACAATAACAATTGCATTGTTATCCCATTTGTATCGTATCCAGTCACAATTTAGAAAAGAATACGATAGACAAATAACAACAATAACATATGTATCTAAAAATAAATGTAAGCTATCTCATTTATATCCCAATGAAGGATAGGAATTAGATAGACATATCTATTTTCCATCCTTTATTTGGATACAAATTAGACAGTTTACATTTATTTTTAGAATTGTTGTAAGTTGAACAAATAAGACATTTGTACACAGATGGTTATATACGCAGGTGGTGCAATGGTAAGCATGCTCGCTTTGCAATCAGAATGTCCGGGGTTCGATTACCAGGTCAGGCCAGGCGACATCACATTTTTCAAATGACAAAATTAATATAAGCGACAATTCCTGAACCAATTAAAAAAATATAAATAATGAATTAAATTAAATAATAAAAAACCAAAAAGTCAAAAATAACCCAAACAAAGGATTAACAACAACAACAATAAAACAAAACATGAAATAAAAAGGAATTAAATTAAGTTAAAAAGAAAATCAAAATAATTTTTTTTCTTTTTTATTTATTATTATGTATTTTTATCAAGTTTTTAGCTATATTAATGTTTTATAGTTTAAAAAAAAAAAAGATTTGTCTTTAAAAAAATGTCGACTGGCCTGGGAATCGAACCCGGGCATTCAGATTGCAAAGCGAGCATGCTTACCATTGCTCCACCGATATTATCGTTTTAATAACTTTCTTAAGTGTCCAATTAGACACTCAAAAAAGTATCTAATGAGTGGAACAGTTCTTCCCGAGAGCTTTATCTTTTTGGATAAGAATGCGACTATCGCATTCGTTTGTGCAATCTAATTGAAGTGACTCATTGGACAATAAACAGATAGCAAATGTTGGCAGGGAACTATAAAACAATAACAAATCACAACATTTGTTCTCTTTTGTACGGTCTTTCTGTGCATTCGGGTGTGTGCGTGTAAATTGCCGAAAATCATCGGCACCGCCGCACTGTGGGCGAAATCCAAATCTAGCGGGGAAAATTAATAACTCCTAAACTAATTGAGGTAAGCGGCTATAATTTGGTACAGATGTTACTTATTTGTATAGGTATGATTACACTAAGTATGGCGAATATAGCTCACCGTTAAAGCATATCGTCCTCGTAACGGTACCTCCGCATATAAGGTATTTTGGGTATGTGGACCACATTTCACAGTTAATTTTGCTGTATTTTGGTATTTAGGATCTTCAGGGGGTACATGACATTAGTTCCAATGATGGGGGTCTTAGGTCCACGTTTTGGTCTACCCCCGAGATTTTGGTTATTTTGAATATATTCTTCATATTTCCAATCAAATTGGCTGTACTTTGGTATTTCGGGTTCTAAGTACACACAAAACCTCCGTACCAAAAATGTTCGACCTAGATCAACGTTTTGATATAGTGCCCATATATAGGTATCTCCCGATATCCAGAATTAAGAAGGTTTTAGCAACATTTTCCAACGGAAAACATTATTTACTTAGGTTCACGTTTTGGTATATCCCCCATACAAATGTCCTGCTTTATATTACGTATTTTCATGTAAAAATGGGTTTATAAAATTGTTGATAACATGAAAAAAGGCAAAAAATTTAATATTAAAAAAGTCCTGTAGTGTTTCCGTGTGTTTCCCATAAGTTTCACTTTACTCAAAATACTCTAAGTAGAAAAAATCTCATATAAATGTTTAAAGATTTTTTTCAGAATATTAACAACATCAAATAATGCTACAATTATTTTTTTAATAAAAGCTACTTCCAAACTATCTGAAAAAAATTAAATTACGGTCATATTTCTTTTCATTTGTCCATATTACTTGTCAATATACAAGTCATCAAAAAAAGTCGATTTTATCACTTGCAAAAAACTCCTAGTAAATGTACCGTTATAACGGCCAATAACCATTAAATGCAATACTGATTGTTATTTTTAGGTCTACTAGTATGTTTGGAAAAATACTGCATTAATGATTTTTACTTAGCTCTTGGCCAGTTTTCGGACTTTTTCCCCGCTAGATTTGAATTTCGCCCACTGTGCGCCGTGCCAAATGTGACCACGCTTGCTTTAAAGTCGTCGCATGGATCAATAATCCCTTCTAAGACAATTATTAAATAAGAATCCAAAAAAAATGGAAGTGGTTCAATATGGCATTCGCATGCTGGTTATGTATCGAGGCCTGTTGTCTTGTCCGCTTTGAACATAACACCCACACCGTTTATAATATTAAGGTGTATAAGTAATTTAAAAATAACTTCAGTTTCATATACATTTTTCATTTTAATTGATTTAAAAAGTTGAAGAAAAATAAGTAATATTGGAGTAGTAGGTAGTAAAGAAAAAATTATATTTACATGTCTATATTGGGAAAATGTCTTCGTCGAATACCGTAGCTGGTAAAACTTTTCCGCACTGCTACTGACAAATTCAGACATAATTTCGTTTTAAAACAATATGAAATCAGGAGGGTTGTGCGAATACTTAGGCATTGTTTAGCACTTAAGTCTTCTCAAATGCACAATTCCACTTAAGTTCTAACCCAGCAAAATAAATTGGAAGTAGTGCAATGTAGACTAGTTCTTTCACGGCATGTTTTTATGCAGTTCAAACGGAGTCGTGAAAAAGGCACTCCATTCCTCACATTTTAACCGCATTTGGATGCAATCCAAAGAATCACATCCATTCGTCACATTTTAACAACATCCGGAGGCAGTTCAACGGAGTCGTGAAAAAGGCACTCCAATTCCTCACAATTTAACAGCATCCGGATGCAGTGCAAACGGAATCGTGAAAAAGGCACTCCGTTCACTACATTTTATTAGCAGTTGTTAGAGATCCCTACATGTACATAAATCAGTTTATACATCTCTACAGGCAGCGGAATAAAAGAGATAATCGCGTTAACATTTCCAAACATTTGTTAATACAAACTAAATAATATTTAATTTGTGAACATTTTTCCGGTAACTCACGAGAAGAAAATTTCCCAATGGGGTGCTATTGGAGTACATGTCGAAATCTTAACTGGTGATGGGAAGACAATATCAAACCCATTTAGCAGAAGAAGCAAAAGCACTTAAGCTTGGATTAAATAAAGAGCGAAGGAACACACATGTTTGATATTGAATTCAATAGAGAATTTTCATAATTTGTGTTAATTTAATAAAGTTATTAATATTTTTGTTTTACACAAATAATAAATGCATTTTATTTTGTTATTCAAAACACGTGCTCTGGACTGCCTCCTATTCTACCCCAAAGGGTCAGTTAAAATGCAATGCCAAAGGGTCAGTTAAAATGCAGTGCCAAAGGTTCAGTTAAAATGCAATGCCAAAGGGTCAGTTAAAATGCGGTGCAATGGAGTGCCTCTTTCCGGGGTCACTCCCTTGTAAAAATCATGAGTGAAAATGCATAATTTGATGCACTTCCAAATCACTTGTACATATCATTTAACTGCCTCTTTGGAGGCAAACTTTTCGCTGGGAACTTGTTCTACAAAAGTTTATAACGGTTATTGCCAGATCCATAACAAATATTACAAATTTCAAAATTAAGCAAAAGAAAGTTATTTAGAAGTTAAGAAAAAAAAAACTCGTAATGTCCGCAATTTTTTGGGAGTTATGTCCGCAAAGCAAAGCGGACCTCCTAGAACCAACTAACAATATTACAAATCTATAATTTATATTTTTTTATTATATTGCCCTGTATTTACATTTTTGTGAATTACTGAATCACAACTCTTTCATTCATGAAATACCACACACACACACACTCGAGAAACGCAATTTCATTTACGAACTGTAAATTTCTTCTTCTAACTTTTTCTCCAAAAGTTTATAACGGTTATTGCCAGATCCATAACAAATATTACAAATTTCAAAATTAAGCAAAAGAAAGTAATTTAGAAGTTAAGAAAAAAAAACTCGTAATGTCCGCAATTTTTTGGGAGTTATTTCCGCAAAGCAAAGCGGACCTCCTAGAACCAACTAACAATATTACAAATCTATAATTTATATTTTTTTATTCTATTGCCCTATATTTACATTTTTGTGAATTACTGAATCACAACTCTTTCATTCATGAAATACCACACACACACACACACTCGAGAAACGCAATTTCATTTACGAACTGTAAATTTCTTACATTGTAGCAACGAAACTATTTTGGAAAGCTTTGGGAATTTTTATTCGCACTTTTGTTACTTCAGTGAATTTAAGGTGGGGGGAGGTGTTGTTTACCTGTAAACAACAAACAATTCGACAGGTGAGATATCAATGTCGGTGGCGGCGTATTCCTTTTTCCCCAACTGCAGTGTTAAATTTTACGCCTACTAAACCATAAAAATAAACTATTATTGATTGCATCTAAATGTGTTTATCTTCGATTAGAAGAAGTAAATTCAATTGTGGTACCTGTCTGATACTAAAGGTGTTAGCAGAACATATGGTCCTACAAATTGATTATGTGTGAAGTTCTTTGTCTGTTCGATTGAAAATTTAGACACTTTTTATTTTCTGTGAAGGTGTTTAAAACGAAATTGTTGTGTGATGTTTGCATACAATGTCGATGTTGCCAAGAAGCACTATTCAAAACAAAGAGAAGCCAAAAATTACCGGCGATGGTATCACTGCAACTGATACTGTTTATTTAGCGGTTTTAACATGTGTGTTTTGGCTTCTTTTATCACTCACAGGAACATGCTTGTCTACCACTAGTCCCTCTGACACCTCACGATGCAACACTTAACTGCAACAATCTTGAGTACGCTTTTCATTAACTCTTTAGGTGTTCCGATTCATTCATTTTCAACAAGGTAAGTGTGGAAAGTTGTTAAGAAGACGCGTTTTATTTGTTTGAAAACCGAAATCAACATAGCACCGTGTAGAATACCCCTAGGACTATTTATTTAATTAAGAGTTGCACCATGGTGCAACATATAAATGTGCCAAAATATGCTAACCTAACAACAGGAAGATGTTTTTTAAATAAATACCAACCGATTTGATGATGTTATTCGATTACAAAATAAATACAATTGAAATCATAATAATTCGAATTTATTTACTTTTATTCGATGTATTACAAATAAACAATTGTTGCACTTCATAGCATATTAAAATGAAATATCACGGTGCTCTTGAATCAAATTTAAATGGAAGATGCTTACACCTGGGAAGTTTTTGCGGATTCTGAAACTACAATTCATAGATGAGAAAAATCAAAAAACAAACAAATCGCCGGATCGCTTTTTAAATAAATAGAGATTCAAGTTGACATTTTTAGGGGTTGTTTATGTTTTTGCGGAAACCGCAAGTCTTATCAAAATGGGAATAAAAAAATGTTGTAGCTATCAAAATTGTCTACAAGATTGACCTTAATGATATTTTCGTAGACAACTTTTGAGATATAGAAGTTGAAATTGAAAAATGTCAACTTGAGTCGCGATTTTTTTTTGTTTTTTGATTTTTCTCATCTATGAACATTGTAGTTTCAGAATCCGCAAAAACTTCCCAGGTGTAAGCACCTTCCATTTAAATTTGATTCAAGAGCACCGTGATATATATATGTATGTGTGTATTTCAAAATTCAATCGATTATTTTTGGAGAAGCACTCAAATAATTTAATATTAATTTAGCATATCGTCAACTGAAGAAATGCTTGGTTTTGGGATCCTACATTACGATTACATCTGCATTGTTTCACCTTTACCAAAATGACATTTCTTAAATAGGATCGTTGTTCCTAAACGTAGAAGCTTGAAAATTGTATGTAACAAAATCAGACAAAATACGAAATTTGAAAGACAAAATAAGTATACCCCAACAATATGCCAATATTATTTTCATTACACCCTCAGCATTTATGCTAACGACTTTCATACGGTCAAAATGTGCCTCATGGAAATACTGGTGTTAGACCCCAAGGATGTTTGGGCGAAATCCGTTTCAGACAATTTGGAGTTGATGAAGCCATGTCCGTCCGTCTGTCTGTCTGGCCATAGCGCGCGATAACTCTCGAACGGATCAAAATTTGGTCCAAACTTAGTTCAAGTTCGAAGATGGGTTATGTCGGTCCACTCCTTGCGGTACCTCCCCCACAAAATTCGAAAATGTTCGGAAAATTTGTGTGCGCGATAACTCCTGAAGGGAGTAAACAATTTGGTCCATACTTTGTTCTCCTTCGGGTACCTCCCACACAAAATTTCGGAAGAGTTCAGGGAACAAGTGTCGTTTAGGGGCACCTCTCGGATCAGTCCGAAATTTTGTGTGCGCGATTACTCCTGAAGGGAGTAAACGATTTGGTCCATACTTTGTACTCCATCGGGTACCTCCCACAGAAAATTTCGGAAGAGATCACGGAACAAGTGTGGTTTAGGGGCACCTCTTGGATCGGCTGACATTTTTGACATAGGTAGCCCTTGGGATCCTGAACACAACGATATATAATTTTCCGGGGGGAAGTCCATACATCCTCAGATATGGGTCTTGGCATTTGGGAGATTTCGTACTTATAACACCTTTAGGTTGTTTATGGGCACCTCTCGGATCGGGCTGAAAATTTTACCATAGTTAGCCCTTGGGACGCTGAACACAATGATATATAGTTTCCGGGGGAAGTCCATACTTCCCGAGATATGGGTCTTGACATTTCGGAAATTTCGTACTTGTTACACCTTTATGTTGTTTATGGGCACACCTGGGATCGGGCTGACATTTTTGCATTTTTGAAAATTTTGCCTATTAGGGCGAAGTCATTTTTATACCCTCAGCATTTATGCTAACGAGGGTATATACACTTTCATACGGCAAAATGTGTCTCATCGAAATGATGGTTTTAGACCCCAAGTATGTTTGGACGAAATGTGTTTCCGACAATTTGGAGTCGATTGAGCAATGTCCGTCCGTCTGTCTGTCTGTCTGGCTGGGTGGAGCGCACCATAACTCTCGAAGGGATGAACCGATATTTTTCCTAAACTTAGTTTAAGATCGAAGATGGCCTATATCGGTCCACTCCTTCCTTCTACACAAGAGTTCGAAAATGTTCGGAAAATGAGTTGAAAGGAGTAACCGATTGGGTCCATACTTTGCACATGGTGAAATTTGTACCAGACTTAGATAAGGTTTCAATATGGACTCAATCGGTCCACTCCTTCGGGTACCTCCCACACAAAATTTGGGAAAAGTTCAGTTTAGGGTCATCTCTCGAATCGCTTTGATTTTTGTTTTAGCAATTTGTATTCATTGCCCTCCATACGACGGTAGAAGTCTCATTAGGCGCAAGTCCATACTTCCAGAGAAAATAGCATGAAAGTTGCAAAAAACCCCTATGACACCGTGTGAGGTGGTTGGAGCGCAAGATGACTCGCGAAAGGATTCGCCGATTCGGTCCAAAATTTGGCCTTCGTAATATTTTGTTCAAGCTTAGTTTAAGTTCGAAGATCGGTTAGATCGGTCCTGTCCCTCCGGTACCTCCCCCACAAAAGTTCGAACATTTTCGGAAAACTTGTGTGCACTATAACTCTTGAAGGGAGTGACCGATTTGGTCCATACTTTGCACATCGTGAAATTTCTACCAGACTAAGGTGAGGTTCCAATATGGAATCAATCGGTCCACACCTTCGGGTACCTCCCACACAAAATTTCGGAAGAGTTCAGTTTAGGGCCTGCTCTCGAATCGCTTTGATTTTTGTTGTAACAACTTGTATTAACCGCCCCCATACGAGGTACAAGCTTCATCTGGGGCAAGTCCATACTTCCTAAGAAAATAGTCCGAAAGGTTTAAAATACCCCTATGACACCATTTGTAGTGGCTGGAGTGCATGATAACTCTCGAACGGATCAACCGAATCGGTCCAAAATTTGGACTTCCCTTTGGTTTTTGTTGTAGCAACTTGTATTCGCTTTCCCCATTACGACGGTACATGTTTTTTCAGGGGTAAGTCCTTACTTCTTGAGATAATGACTCCAAAAAAGACTGCCGGCACCAACTAATCTGGGTAGTACTTAAGATAACACTCGAAGGGAGAAACCGATTTGGCCCAAACAGTGTACATCTTATTATATAGACGTCAGAAGTATTGTGTGTTACTTCTTTTCTAGGTCCGAGGTTGAGGATATATCTTTTTCGGCCAAGCCGACTGATACTTCTTTACTTGTTAATATTAATTTTAACTAATTTCTCGTTGAAGTCAAGCTTATGACTGATGATTTTTGCAAGTGAAAAAGGAAAGCCGAAGATTCGAACCCACATAACCACCACTATGTGACACGTTTCGTCTTTGGTAGAGACTCATAAGACATATCGGCTGTGGAGCGGTTTCGCTGTCATCGAACTTTTCCTCTTTATACCCTCAGCCTTTAGGCTATGGAGGGTATATACACTTTGATACGATGAAAATGTGCCTCATCGAAATAATGGTTTTAGACCCCAAGTATGTTTGGACGAAATGTGTTTCAGACAATTTGGAGTCGATCTAGCCATGTCCGTCCGTCTGTCTGTCTGTCTGTCCTGCTGGCTGGAGCGCACGATAACTCTCGAACGGATGAACCGATTCGGTTCAAATTTTGGCTTTCGTAATATTTTGCACAAACTTAGTTTAAGTTCGAAGATGGGCTATATCGGTCCACTCCTTCCGGTACCTCCCCTACAAAAGTTCGAAAATGTTCGGAATGTTTGTGCGCACGATAACTCTTGAAGGGAGTGACCGATTTGGTCCATACTTTGTATAGCGTAAACTTTCTACCAGGGTTATTTGAGGTTCCAATATGGTCTCAATAGGTCCACTCCTTCGTGTACCTCCCACACAAAATTTCGGAAAAGTTCAGTTTAGGGCCATCTCTCGAATCGCTTTGATTTTTGTTTTAGAAACTTGTATTCACTGCCCTTCATAGGACGGTACAAGTACCATCGGGGGCAAGTCCATACTTTCTGAGAAAATAGCATGAAAGTTGCAAAAAACCCCTATGACACCATGTGAGGTGGTTGGAGCTCAAGGTAACTCTCGAACGGATCTGCCGATTCGGTCCAAAATATGGCCTTAGTAATATTTTGTCCAAACATAGTTTAAGTTTGAAGATAAGCCATATCGGTCCACTCCTTCAGGTACCTCCCCCACAAAAGTTCAAAAATGTTCGGAAAAATTGAAGGGAGTGGCCGAATTGGTCTATACTTTACACATCTTAATATATCTACCAGATATAGATCAGGTTCAAATATGGACTATATTTGTCCACTCCATCCGGTACCTCCCACACAAAATTTCGGATAAGTTCACTTTAAGACCTAATATCGAACCACTTTGATTTTTGTTGAAGCAACTTGCATTCGCTGCCTCAATTACGAAGGGGCAAGTCCATACTTCTTGAGCAAACAGCCCGAAGAGTGTAAAAAACCCCTATAGCACCATATGTTGTGGCTGGAGATCCACTTCCATAACGGTCAATGTCGATCCATTCCTTTTAGTATCTCCTCCGCAAAACTTTTGATCTTTAATCCTAATCAACATTTTTGTCGGTTCAAACTCCCAAAATTTTTAAAACACACTAAATACATACGTATTTTGGAAAAAATTGTTTTAATATACACAGGCTGAGGGTATATCTCTGTCGGCAAAGCCGACTGATACTTTTTTACTTGTTTAAATGCAATTTGTTTTTACAAAGATGAATATGTGTCCATTCAGTGTATGGCTTCCATGACAAACGCTTAGCACAGCCTTTGGAAGTTATGAGTTTTGAACGCTTTTCGTTCCAACACTAAGACAAAAATTGTAACCAAGACAAAAATTAAGAACTCTGTAGTACATCGTTAAAGCATTGGAACGTTCTCTCAGACAGTTTTGGCCTTGTGGATAAAAAATTCAAGTCAAAATCGGGAGGCTCGACATATGGTCTGACTTTAAGTTTTTTATCCACGTTTTTTAGACATTTTGGCATATAACAGCCAATATTGTAGCCAAGACAGTAATTAAGAACTCTCTAATACATCGCAAAAGCATTGGAACGCTCCATCAGACGGTTTTGGCCTTGAAAGGTGCAAACTTTTCGAAAAATGTCGATAAATGACACTGTGCTACAAAAGTTGACCAGAAAAATATTCAAGCGTTCTAATGCAAAATTATATCGTGTTGGGATCCATGGACAACGACAATGCCTTTAGTTCGTTTGTGTCACTTCGTTTTATTTTTTTATAACGGTAAAAGTAGTAAAAATCTGGGTTTCTTACATTTTCAAATTTAAAGGGACATATCTTTTTTTTACAACGGATTTCTATTGATCCTTGTAGCACAGTGCCATTTATCGAAATTTTTCGAAAAGTTTGTACCTTCTCAAGGCCAAAACTGCCTGAAGGAGCGTTCTAAAGCTCTTGCGATGTATAACAAAAGTCTTAATTACTGTCTTGGCTACAATTTTTGTCTTTGTGGTCGATCGAAAATCTCAATGGTTTGGCTGTTATATGCCAAAACGTCTAAAAAACGTGGGTAAAAAACTTGAAGTCAAACTCGGGATGCTCGATTTTCACCATAGCCTTATGCTCTAGTGGACTTTTTTACTCAGTTCAATCCCAGGAATCAGAAATGCGAAAGGCCCATTAAGGTTTTTTCCTTCCATACAAATCGCCCCGGCCTAGTCTACATACCTATACATAACCAATGAAGAATATACAATATACATAGTTTAATTCTGAACCAAGTCCGAATAAATGTCAAAAATGACAATGAAAACGGGACAAAATCGATTAGTTGTCAAAGAGAACCGTACCTAAAATCTTCTGAGCAACATTTTTGTAGAATATTTTGATGCTGAAAAATCTCATCTTGTGGTACTTTCACTACGGTTAAATAAATAAAGGACGGAAAGGATATGAAAGGAATTCATTTAGAAGAATAAAATGTTCTACAAAAAGATTCGCCAATCGATTTGATTGGCCTCAAAACGAAGCTACAACAACGCCAAACAGAGATATGGAGCTATTTTCCCAAGTACTATAGGGAAAAAAATCAAAAACTTCATCGCGCAATATCTCAGAAACTTGACCTATGGCGAAAATTTCCTTTTAGCTTCTTTAGAAATTTTCCATCCCCGAAAAATGCTGCTGCACAGTGTAATAAATCGTATAAGCTTTGATTGGTATATTGTATTTCGAATTGAGTAAAAAAATATTTTTTTAATTACATTTTACACATTTTATTTGACACTATCGATTCATAATTAAATACCTGGCGTTTATCTTAACCACAAACGGAATATAAATCAAAATACTCCACAATTTAATAACAAATAAATGCCACTTAAATTAACACTTCACGACACTTATCAAATAATGGAAAAACTTGTTTAAAGTTGCACCAGCAATAGGTCCCCTCATTCATTTATAAGATAGCAGTTAACATCAATTGAGGCAGCGCGCAAATGCTACTCCTTGTGATGCATAATGAAGTAGGCAGTTTGGTATGGATGGCATGGGGATTGTTGCATATTAAACATAAACAAATTGTGTTCAAACATGCATGAGTAAAATATCAAAAATTAACACGATTCCACGATAAACATAGCAAGCAACATGAAAGAGAGAGGGAGGAGAAAACACATTGCCACATCCATCACCAAGTCTTCAGTATTTTACATTGCATTGCAGTCAAACGCTGTCACTCAGTCAGTCATCAATATGCAAATCAATAACTTGCAAATACTGTCAAACAATCTGTCATCTACATTCATATACAAATTAAAACTAAACCCAACCAAACAACCTGGCATCTTCCAGCAAGTTGTAATCTTCAATTGACGACTAATAACGCAGATGTGAGCAGATATTTAACAACAACAGCAACATTGTAATCATGTAAAATGTGCCACCAATTGTAACATTCTTTTTCAGACTTGGAAATTTGTTGTGTTTATATTGCATGATTGAAACTGTTTTTGCAGTTATTTGGGGCGGATATAACAAAAGTGGGCACCATTATGACCCAAACAAACATCTCAGGTTGTATGCAAACGTTTTAATTTATTGAAATTACTTAATTTTATTTTCAAATAGTCACATTTATGACAAGGTCATTTACATAAATTATTGTCAAACTTCAACTTAATTTGCAATTAATTACAATAAGACAAACCCCCACTCGCACACACACCCACAAACATTTAATTTAAATAAATTAAACAAAAGCCAACTTCATTACCATGGCTTGAACTTCAACTCCAATGATTACAACAACCTCTGTTGTCGATGTTTACAGAAAATTACAATCTTAAAAAAAAGAAAACAAAGAAACAAACTGCTGAAACAGCTGCATCAACACCAAAACCAACCCAAGAAAATCACCAACAATGAACATGACCATTTTTGCATTTAAGCAAATGTAATGCCACAAAAACCATTGTCATCTCATAGGTAGAACAGCTAAACGATTAAATGTCAGTTGCAAATGACTTGTCACAAATTCAAAAAAAAAAAAAAAAAAATAAATTAAATTCTAGGTTAAAACATAAAATAAAAAAAAAACTTCAAAACAATTAAAGAACTCCGGAGTTTTAATTCATTAGGCAAAACAGATAAATTTGCATTACAAGAAAAACAATATTCTGGTAAAACTTCACGACTTTTATACATAACTACGTTTCTTATACATACACAAGTATGTATGTAAATACAGTATGCAAAGTTCTTATTCGTACACCCCTCAAAAAATGAATAAAATCGTTATTAATTCTATATTTTGTATGAAAATATTAAACTATTGATGGGAATTACTATAAAGAAGAAAGACTTCAAAATAACATAATACATTTTTAATTTATTTCGTAATTTAGGAATAGATACCCAGCAAAATGTTCGATGCCAAAGATATCATTCAATCATGGGTGCAAGTGAGCTGGCATGTCATCATTTTAGCATCTTCATCGATGAATTTTATATGAGCGTGAACCCCAAAATATGCTATTCATTTCTGGATCCAAAGCATGTCATTTACACCAATGCTTTGACATGTCATTTACACCAATGCTTTGGCATGTCATTTTCACCAATGCTTTGGCATGTCATTTTCACCAACCCTTTCCAATGACATTATCATTGCGAAGAGAGTTTTAACAACGTTGGTAGTGATTTCGAGTGTCCGATAACATTAAGCTTATTGTAAATACTTAATCTTATATATTTAGAAACAAGTAAAAAAGTATCAGTCGGCTTTGCCGACAGAGATATACCCTCAGCCTGTGTATATTGAAACAATTTTTTACCAAAATACGTATGTATTTAGGGGGTTGATTAGGATTAAAGATTAGGAGGAGATACTAAAAGGAATGGATCGACATTGACCGTTATGGAAGTGGATCTCCAGCCACAACATATGGTGCCATAGAAGGTTTTTGCACTATACGGGCTGTTTGCTCATGAAGTATGGACTTGCCCCTAAAAAACTTTTACCATCGTAATAGAGGCAGCGAATGCAAGTTGCTTCAATAAAAATCAAAGTGATCCGATATTAGGTCATAAAGTGAACCGAAAATTTGTGTGGGAGATACCGGATGGAGTGGACAAATATAGTCCATATTTGAACCTGATCTATATCTGGTAGATATATTAGGATGTGTAAAGTATAGACCAATTCGGCCACTCCCTTCAAGAGTTACCGTACGAACAATTTTCCCGAACATTTTTGAACTTTTGTGGGGGAGGAACCTGAAGGAGTGGACCAATATGGCTTATCTTCAAACTTAAACTATGTTTGGACAAAATATTACTAAGGCCATATTGTGGACCGAATCGGCAGATCCATTCGAGAGTTAGCTTGGGCTCCAACCACCTCACG
The DNA here is from genome assembly GCF_047663935.1 of Musca autumnalis. NCBI lineage: Eukaryota > Metazoa > Arthropoda > Insecta > Diptera > Muscidae > Musca > Musca autumnalis. Next base: position 49,147,529 of record NW_027411977.1, read on the forward strand.
CGGTGTCATTGTGGTTTTTTTGCAACTTTCAGGCTATTTTCTCAGGAAGTGTGGACTTGCCCCTGATGAAACTTGTACCGTCGTATGGAGGGCAGTGAATACAAGTTGCTAAATTAAAAATCAAAGCAATTCGGGAGATGGCCCTAAACTGAACTTTTCCGAAATTTTGTGTGGGAGGTACCCGAAGGAGTGGACCTATTGAGACCATATTGGAACCTCATATTACTCTGGTAGAAAGTTTACGCTATACCAAGTATGGACCAAATCGGTCACTCCCTTCAAGAGTTATCGTGCGCACAAGCTTTCCGAACATTTTCGAACTTTTGTGGGGGAGGTACCGGAAGGAGTGGACCGATGTAGGTCATCTTCGAACTTAAACTAAGTTTGGGCAAAATATTACGAAAGCCAAAATTTGAACCGAATCGGTTCATCCGTTCGAGAGTTATCGTGCGCTCCAGCCAGCAGGACAGACAGACAGACAGACGGACGGACATGGCTAGATCGACTCAAAATTGTCTGAAACACAGTTTGTCCAAACATACTTGGGGTCTAAAACCATTATTTCGATGAGGCACATTTTCATCGTATCAAAGTGTATATACCCTCCTTAGCCTAAAGGCTGAGGGTATAAACAAATGTATAAATAAAAAACACAAAATTCATTTCTATTGGATCGATGGAATGGGTTCAAATACTGATAAAAGATCGGACCTTTCACGACTTCCTTTGCATGGGTTCAAACGCTGATGAAAAGATCGGATCTTTCACGACTTCCTTTGCATTGGTTCAAAGGCTAATGAAAATATCGGATCTTTCACGACATCGTTTGACCCAATGCAAAAGATGCCATGAAATCACGTCATCGCATTAAACCCCTTCCTTCAAATTTTGCTGGGTAGCGCCTGTGTGAGTGGCAAAGTTAGTATTCGTATACCTAGAAGCACTATATTTTTCCATTATTTATTCCACTTGGGAACATAGGGTATCTTCAAGTCCATTCCAGTTTTATTTTGTCGTGACAAATATTTCTAATTTCATTTTTAGCGTTCTTCGTCATGTGTTCTTGAGACGTCCACGTCTTATGTTACCTTGTGGATTCCATTCCAGAGCATACCTTGCAATGCTGTCGGGGGTTTTACGGAGACTGTGTTCCACCCAGCTCCACTTTCTTTTCATTAATTGTTTACCAATGGATAGTTCATTTGACTTCCTTCAGAGTTTGATATAGGATATTGTTTTAGGCCAGAAAATCCGCCAAATTATCCGTAGGAATTTGTGTTTGCAGTTTTCGAATTATTGAGTTTGAGGTCAACCCTGTTTCGCTGCTATACAATAATGTTGTTTTGACACAGGCATTGAATATACATAGCTTGGTTTGGATTTATATTTGTGGAGATCTACATATCTACAAAGGCCGTTCTTGCTTTGCCCAGTTTTAAATTCACATCGTCCTCAACTCCTCCTTGGCCTAACATAATACATCCTAGATAACAGAATTGTTCAACGAAATCAACCCCTACATTATCTATGTACGTTGAAGCTTCGTTCCAGAACTAAAAAGTTTTTACACATTTAACACATTTTGCACATTTTTACCCGAGATGCGTTCCCGTACACCAAAAAAGTTGCATAATGTTCCCTTCTCTTTGAACAAAAATGGCGCCGAATAGCTTTCTCTTTAGAAACTTTTTACACGACAAATTTGAGCGAGCAAAAATGTGCAACATGTTTGCCGGCTTCTGATTGGCTGACATGCCGACTTTGACATTTGTTCCAGATTTTTTTGACGTTTCTGCAATTTTTCCGTTCCCGTACATTTTGGAAAAATGTGTGAGTTGAACTCATTTTTGATAGTTCTCTCCTTTGCACATTTTACCTTAAAAAAAGTACTGGAACGGAGCTTGAATTTTCGGGGGATGTTGCTGTTTTTTTGCATGGCTTACCAGATCGAAGGCTTTCGTGAATTCAATGAACACTAGGTATAAGGGCGAATGCCATTCGATGGATTGCACGATAAGTATTCGGAGAGTATTCGATTGGCAATACAATTACGATAGGCCGTCGCGTAATAAGCACTCTATCACCTGTAGCATATTGTTCATGATTATTCCTAATACTTTGTAAATCGTGTTAAGAAGGGGAATAACCCTTCTTCCAATTGTTGCAGTCTGATAAGTCGCCTTTTTTGGGGAGTTTTATGATAGTTCCGCGCGTCCAACTATTTGGTAGTTTTTCTAGCTGCCAGACTTCCGTCAAATATGGATGTAAGATTGCTGCTGATGTCCTCGGTTCAATCTGTAGCATTTCGGCTGGTATGCTGTCTTCTCCTGGATATTTGTTTCTTTTAAATGCCATAATCGCCTTTGAAATGTCATATATTGATGGGGGCTCTCGTCTATTTCCTCGTTATCAGGCATGTTGTTGTTGACGCTCTCGCTTTCGTCGTTTTCATAACTATTGCTAATACTTGCAAAATGTTGCTTCCACCTTTCAGGTTGCAATTCAACAATAGTAATTATATCGCCGTTTGTATCCCAGATATTTGGTCATTTATTTGGTACAATTTGCGCATGTTATGCACTCCTGCTGCATGTTTTGCTATTTCTTCTAGGTATTTCCTCTTATCGGTGTGTGTTGGCCGTTTCACTTGTTTTGCAACGTTTTGTAGTATATTAGGGTTATTAAGTGATTGCATTTTAGGGGATTTCTTTCATGGACCAAATTCCAGGTATTGTCAGATATCCAGGCTTTTCTTTCTCGGTTGCTGACGTATCCAATTTTATCCTCTGTTATGTTCTTTAGCATATTACAACTAGTTTCCAATGAGTAGTTGTTGTTTGGCAAAAGTGTATCATTTATTTGTTGTCTCAGCTCTTTTCTTTTACTGGCGTTTGTTAATTTTTGGAGTTCAAAAAGTTTCCGTACTCCCTGAGTATTGTTTCATCTATGGAGTCTCTTCAACTTAAGTCGGATGTGGGCAATGACCAGTTCATGGTAGCTGTATATATCTGCACTTCGTTTTGTTCGAATTTTCGTTAAGGAACTTCTCCATTTGGTTTTTGTGTTTCCATCGGGCGATGTCCAAGTATATGTATGTAGTTTCTTGTGTGGGAATATCGAGCCACCAATGATGAGACTGAATGCTTGACACATTGCGATAAAACGTTCTCCGTTATCATTTCTTATTCCCATCCCGTGTTTGCCCATTATGTGTGTTATTCCTGTGTTTCGTAATCATTTTTTGCATTGAAGTCGCCAATGACTAGTAGAATGTCCCGACAATGGACCTTTGCTATAGTAGCGGTCAGTTGCTCGTTTTTATTTATACTCTCAGCGTCTTCTGTTGAGGCATAACATGGAACAATAGCAACACATTTCCTCACTGCAGTGTTGAGGCGTGCCGTCATGATCCGATCGCTGATCGCTTCCCATGACCTTAGTGTAGGGACGCGTTTCTTTGCCTAGACAGTATAGTGAGGGCGCCCACTGAGTTGTTTTTGCATTTGCTTCTCTCTGTCACGTACAGTGTACGTGTACATAAACAAACGATGAACATCGTGTGGTTATTGTTTTTTCGATCCGATTTCGCTCCGAAATTATGTCAACCACTTCATAAAACTTGCGTTAAGATATCGTTACGCTTTCGGATCAGAAATCGGACGTATCGTCCGAATTTTGTTCCGATTTCGGTACGATTGGTTTGCTGGGTATTGTGGGCAACACTGTTTTAGTGTCTGTTTAGTTTCCTTTGAGAGTATAATGCCGACTCGATTTTCTCTTCTTTACTCTTTGCCACTGAACAAAACTAGGCTTCCGTTTGATGTTGTAAACTCCCCATTTTTGATCCACCGCATCTCGCTTATCCCTAGGATTCCGATGTCAAAGATTTCCATTTGGGAAACACCTGCACAAGCCATGTAGAATCGCTTAGTGTTCTACCGTTCCAGGTTGCTATTCGTATCCTTTTTCCTGTGCCAAAGTTCGTCAACGTTACGGGTTTTGTTATTTCATTTCCTGTAGACATTTCGAAAATCGATTGAGCTTCAGGTGAGGGGATGACTGGTCCATTGTATCCTAGAATGGAAGTGGTGCTGCCACCTTTACGCCACCATTCTGGCTTTATTTGTTTTTTTATTGGGTTTACACTACGGCGCCAATTACTCGCCGTGTTACTACAGGGATCTCTGGCCAACTCGGGAATTTGTAGCCGAGACTCTGTCCGCGACTGCTTATTTAATCCGAAGCTACCCAATATATATTCTGGGCTTCCCACTATTCGCAACCCGTAGACGCGTCCATTAGCATTCAGCTATGCTTCCCAACAGGAGAAGCACTATATATTTGGGGTAATTAAGGATTTTATAAAGCAAAATACCATTAAATTTGTTGTTTTCTTTTGGAATGTCTGTGCTGCAGAAAAGTGTAAAAATAACGATAATTTTATTAAAAAGTTGACATGAATAAAAAGTAGAACCAACATTTAATAAAAATGGGATAGATATTATTTACTATGGCAATTTAATCTCGAATTTTGGGCGAAAATAACTAATAGCAGTGCTTCTGCAACATTATTCAAGGTCTATAAGAGGCAGAGCGTTTCAAATCCAATGAAATGTAAACCGAGCTAAGGTAACGTAAGGACATTTTGGGGGGTGTACGCATATGAAGTTTGCATACTGTATATTTCCCTACCCTGCAGCAATGCAGGGTGGTGCTTGACCAATGATGACTGATATGACTTTTTACTACTCAGGACTTGCTATGCATATTTCTGTGTCACATTGTTTACTCGGTTAGAAGGATTTTATGGGATCTGGTAACCTCAAATCGCAAATTTCAGTAAATCAAAATTCCTTTATTTATGACCTTCTTTTCTGGTTAAATCGAAATTGTGACTTGGGCTATACACTGTTAAGTAACATTCTTATTTCTTCAATGAAGGAAAAAAATCCCAAAATCTCACAATAAATTCCAAACTATACTTATATTCACAAACCTCATTTTATATTAACTTTTTATTAAATTTCTCCCAATATATACATATTTTAACCAAAAACTAAACAGATTTAACCACCATTCCCTCTACTAATTATGTTGCTGGTCAATAATAGGTCTGTACCAAAAACTTGTACAAATTTTTACTGAATGCTGTTTGATAACAAAATTTACAGAAATTGACAGTTCTGTGAATGAGAACTTGCACATTTTTGCTGGGATAATTTGTCCCGTAAAAATTTGTAAATTTGGCCAGCTGACTTTTAATCAGCTGTTCAATGCAAACAAATTGAAATGTTAACATTTTTGACCAATAAAAATTCACAATTTCTCATTCTTTTAGATTCTAAAGCGTTGTGGATAGTTTTATTGATTTAACTAAGTAAAATGCAATACTAAAATTTATGTTTTTGTTCCATTTGGTTTAAAATATCAAAAGAAACCAAAACAATTTTCATACATTTGCGGAAAAAGCTGACTTTCTTGCAAGTTCTTACAAAATGTTGTTCGATAACTTTCTGCAATTTTTCTTGCTTGAGAGAGTCAAATTCATTGAGAGAAGTTGTTGGAACTTGCTGAGTAATTATTGCTGTGACAATTATCGTACAGACCTAATAATTGCGATTTCCTTCCACCGACACATAACTGTTAAAAAACTAAATGGGCATTGTGAAACTATTATGCTTTAGCTGCACCTTATGAACGCCGCCTACACATGTACATTTTAGGCCACTTCTTTAATACATTGTATTCGCATATTCACATCAATTGTGCAAAAACAAAATTCATTTCTTTTTCGTCTTTTTATAGTTTTATGTGGTAAATTATTGAAAATACTTTACAAATCACTTGACATCATTGTCTGACGCTAATTACTCTTAGCGTAAAAAATGAATGTATGACAGAGTGTAGGAAAAATTATTTCCTCAATGCATTCGTTTGGCGATGTTGAATGTTTTATACCAGAGATGAATAAGATTCAACATATGTGCTATGTGCTGGATGGATGGCATTAAACATTCTCTTTCAATTTTTTGTTGAAACTCAAATAAGTGAATATTTATTGATTTTTTCTAATTGTTTAAATAGTTGTTTTGAGGGCAATAAAGTTTAAACATATATTAAATGTCGAAAGAAACTTCCAAACATCGTTTTTTTCTTAATTTCTATTAAATGGTATATTGTTCTCTGTGAGCAGCCCTGGTATAAATCCAATAATACGCGCAGAGAAAAAATATTTCTCTCTTATAGGAGGGTTGGCGTTTTTTTTTTTTTTTTTTTGGATGACGACTTCTATTTTGCTTTTCAGAATAGCCAGGCTTAATCCCATAGTCGTTTTTTCAATATTTTATTAAAAAACTGAAGGGGTAAGACAGGGAAGACTATAGTTTCGGATCTCGCCACAGATCCTCATCAGTCCCCTAGTTTCTTGTTTTTCAAGAAACTTTTTATACCCAAGTGTCAATTGCTCGCTAAACTCGAGCAACTTCACTGCGTTCATTGAGTCTCAACGAATTGTTGGTATTGCATATTACAGCAATAAATCACACTTTCGACGGTGCCCGGTCTCACAATTACGGCTTAAACCCATAGTTGTTTCAAAAATATGTATAAATTTTGGAAGCTTTGCTGTAAATGAAGGAACAAGTCTCGTTTAGTGCCACCTCTTCGATCGGGCTGAAATTTTTACCATAGGTAGTCCTTGGGACCTTGATCACGACTATATATATATCTTTCCCGGGGGAAGTCCATACTTCCCGAGATATGGGTCTTGACATTTCGGGAAAGTCCTACTTTAACACCATTACTTTATTTATGGGTACCTCTCGGATCGGGCTGAAATTTTCACCATAGGTAGTCCTTGGGACCCTGATCACAACTATATATATATCTTTCCAGGGGGAAGTCCATACTTCCCGAGATATGGGTCTTGACATTTCGGGAAAGTCCTACTTTAACACCATTACTTTATTTATGGGTACCTCTCGGATCGGGTCTTGACATTTCGGGAAAGTCCTACTTTAACACCATTACTTTATTTATGGGCACCTCTCGGATCGGGCTGAAATTGTCACCGTAGGTAGTCCTTGGGACCCTCATCACGACTATTTATATCTTTCCCGGGGGAAGTGCATACTTCCCGAGATATGGGTCTTGACATTTCGGGAAAGTCCAACTTTAACACCCTTACTTTATTTATGGGTACCTCTCGGATCGGGTCTTGACATTTCGGGAAAGTCCTACTTTAACACCATTACTTTATTTATGGGCACCTCTCGGATCGGGCTGAAATTGTCACCGTAGGTAGTCCTTGGGACCCTGATCACAACTATATATATATCTTTCCAGGGGGAAGTCCATACTTCCCGAGATATGGGTCTTGACATTTCGGGAAAGTCCTACTTTAACACCATTACTTTATTTATGGGTACCTCTCGGATCGTGCTGAAATTTTCACCATAGGTAGTCCTTGGGACTCTGATCACAACTATATATATCTTTCCAGGGGGAAGTCCATACTTCCCGAGATATGGGTCTTGACATTTCGGGAGAGTCCTACTTTAACATCATTACTTTATTTATGGGTACCTCTCGGATCGGGCTGAAATTTTCACCATAGGTAGTCCTTGGGACCCTGATCACAACGATATATAACTTTTCCGGGGGAAGTACATATGTACTTCCCCAGATATGGGTTCTGACATTTTACTATTTTTACTTGGCCAATATGGGTATCATTTTAAAGCTCGTGGTGAGTACTTTTCTTTGCTATTACGACTTTTGCTTCAGATTACAACAATATATAGCTTTTTCGGGAGGAGTCCATACTTCCAGAGATATGGGTCTTGACTTTCGACGATTTCAGACTTTCTCCTATGGACAGGAGCAAAAGTGGGCTACGCGAACAAAAGTTTTTCCAAAATTATAAGTTTTCTTTAAGTAGCCGGCCTTCGTCCGGGATTTAAGACTTTCTCCTATGGACAGGTTCTTCATTGACGGCCCTGAAATAGATATAATCGGATGCGGAAAAAAGTATACATATGCACTCAGCGCAAATTAATGACGTTCTATAGCTTTTTGGGTACCAAGATGCAGTCGATGCTACATCTTAGCCTCCAAATGAAATTTTGAGAAATATATACAAATTTAAGGTTACGAAAATCGCAAGCGGACAAAGTGATTTTGATAATTACGAGATTTACAAATATTTTAAAAATTCACATAAGTTAAAACGGTTTATTCGAACTCTATTTCCGTTTAATAAGCCTAATGATTTATCACAACAACCCGGCAATTTTAAATTTTAAAGCAAAATCCGTAATTTGAACATTTTGCCTATTAGGGCGAAGATCATTTTTATACCCTCCACCATAATATGGAGAGTATAATTAAATTTATCATTCCGTTGGTAACACATCAAAATATTCATCGGAGACCCTATAATAATTGTTCCACAAACATCCCATAAGGGAGAAGGGAGACTTCTCTCATATCAATGAGTGCACCCCGATTCATATTACCTCAATGATATGGGACCTACAGTTTATCGCCGAGTCCGAACGGCGTGTCTAAGACACCACTTTTGTAGAGAAGTTTTACATGGCTGAAATACTCAGGAAATGTCGCCAACATTACTGAGGGGTATTTTGCCACCGTGAAAAAATGTTTTGATGTTGCCTGGCCGGGGAATCAAACCCACGACCTTATGTGTGCAAGGCGGGTGTGCATACCACTGCACAACGCTGGCACCCAGAGAGACCCTATAAAGTATATATATTCTTGATCAGGGTAAAATTCTAAGTCGATATAATCATGTCCGTCTATTGAAATCAAGATACAGCCTGCTATTTTTAAGATAGAGCTTTGTAATTTGGTACAGAAGTTTCTATTGCTCCTACGATGTTTGGTATTGCAAATGGGATATATCGGTCCACGTTTTGATATAGCCCCCATAGAACGGTACCACCCGATTTTCGGTATTTTGAATATTTTTGATAAATTATCACACCGAAATGGCTGAAATTTGGTACTTAGTCTTCATTGGGAGTATAAAACTTTCCCTCAGAATTTTGTTGGGATGGATCCACGCCTTCATATATCCCCCATAGAGCGGTACCTCCCGTTTTTCGGTATTTTGAAGGTTGTGGCATCAATATTCCTCCGAAAAGGCTGAAATTTAGTATTTAGTCTTCGTTGAGGGTTCGAAACTTTTCCACAGAAATTTGTCGGTACAGGTCCACACCTTCGTATAGCCCCCATAGAAAGGTATCTCCCGATTTTCGGTATTTTGAAAGTTATGGCCACAATAATCCATTGAAAGGGATAAAATTTGGTATTTAGTCTTCGTTAGGGGTACTCAACTTTCTCCTCTAAATTTGTCGGTATAGGTCCACGCCTTCATATAGCCCCATTAGAACGGTACCTCCCGACTTTCGGTATTTTGAAGGTTGCGGCCTCAATATTCATCCAAAGTGGCTGACATTTGGTATTTTGTCTTCGTTGGGGTAATACAACTTTTCCACAGAAATTTGTTGGTACAGGTCCACACCTTAATACAGCCCCCCTAATAAGTATCATCATGGATTCGTGTTCTATGAAAATGTGAAATGAAAAATATTTCTTTTATACTTTTTTTATTTGACAGTTGTTTTCTTAATAAAATTTTTCATTTCACATTTTCATAGAAAATTAATTGGGCCCCAGTATACAAAAAATTAGTGTTCACCATTTCCATTTTAAATACTGTTTATTTGTATTTATCTTCTTTCTGCATACGAAGTTTTGGACATTTTGATAGTATTTTTGTGTTTCCTTCTTTTTTTTTTGGTCTGTAGGCTGAGGGTATATCTCCGTCAGCACAGCCGACTGACACATTCTTACTTGTTAAGGGGTGAGTACATAAGCTGCCTTGCCTGCTTACCTTGCTTGCTTCTGATAAAAGAATAAAAAAGAAAAGGGCAACCCAGTTCGAAATTTGCTCGGCCTTCTTTATTCTTTTATTTTTATTATGTCAAAAATGAAGCAGGAAAGCAAGGCAATCAGGCGGAGCAGCTTATGTACGCAGGCCTTTACTTGTTATCATTGGCTGATTTGTGGTCAATGACATTTATTTAAAAATTTTTAATATATACATACATAAGCCTACCAAAACTTCAAATCAATTTAGCATATATGTATGTGTTAAGAGATAATTTCTTTCTTGAAGAACTCTTCTAAAGGGTTTTATATTTCAAATCTACAATCTAACCATTAGTAGACCGTCGAAGACAGCTATACACGAATTGTTATAACATACATACCCAAGTACATGCAGTCAGATTTAGCTTGCCACCAATTTAAAGCCAAATGTGCTGATGCCTCTTACAAAACCCTTTTTTCTAATGCCTCCTTCCGCTAAAACAGACTAGCATGACTGACTTCATGCTGGCGCAATTCACCCACATTTGGCTTGTATGTGGCCCCTACATTGTTCGTTTGTTATTGTTGCGGGTTTTCGAGGAGCTTTGGAGGTTAGCCAAGTGATCGCGTCTAAGTTTATCAACGTCATGCAATCACTCACAGAACCTTTGCTTCACATTGCATTTCAACGTCAGCTTCTTCTAATTCTTTGTTTGATTTTTTCTTGAAACCAATGGCAGACATTGTTTGGGTCTAAAAATGAACCTCCTAAAAGCTTTTCTTGGTTAGCAATTCTTCTTTTGTTTCAATATTTTAAGTTTTTTTTTTTGTTTCTTTCTTTTTGGCTAACAGTTTTGTTGCAATAAATTGGCTTTTGTTGCAAATGCGTTAGTTGTGTTCGCTCTCAAATGGTTTAGGTCGATAGTTTAGCTGAAGTGCTTGGCATTCGATGCAATTATTAATGATGTATCTCTATCGCTCAAAGGTTGTCTTTAGCGAGTGTCAAGCGACAAAGAGGAAAAAAATATTGGCTTGTAGGCGTTACTGAATGACAAGATGCCTTGGGAAAATTCCTTAGGAAAAACGAATTGCTCTAAGATTTTTCAAGCGATACGTTGTTAGTTAATTTTTGTGTGGGTAAAATTTAAACAAAGAATCGGAGGATCATGAAATGCAGCGTTTTTAAAAAGCTCTGTCAAAATTAACAAGTTCGTAACCGGAAAATAGATTAATATACACATACGAGTATGTACATATTTCATATTTGTTAACGAAAGTTTAGGTCAGGTAGATTTACTTAAGCATCATATCATAACATCACGTTACTGTAATTAGGTTAAGACACGATCTGTTAACTAAATATGTACTGGCTAAGCAGTAGCGTCACAAATGAGAGACTGTAATAATTCCAAGTACCTTCACATGGTATTGGATTATTTAGAGTAAGGTAAACAACATATCGTACATTTGCAGGTAACTCTAAATACCTTTCATTCAAGTCACTCCCCAGTCAAAGACAAAAGAAAGAAGAAGTATGGCACCACGTACGTCATATATTATGTTAATGGCAAGTTGCATTGTTGTCGGAACAAGAAGAAAAAAACGTGTAACCAAAATGAGAGCTAAACGCATTTACCGCACACACTGTCCTCTGTAGTGTGGTTAGTGGTTGCTGCTCTTCACGATGATGATGATAACGAAGTTGTGCTGATGATAATTATGAAGATGATGTTGGTGGTCATATCAATAATCAGCTTATGCTGCTGTACTCAAGTGGGTCGCTCGGTTGCGCTTGGTAATCTTAAACATTAACTGGAACATAAATATACAAATAATAAAATTAAGATAACCGAGCCTATTTGAAAATAAAAAAAAACCATGGTAACAGCAGCAGCAAAAACTGTTGTGGCATCACCATTATTATTTTTATCATTGTCATCATTGTCATTGGAATCAGCAACGGCAGCAACCTGAAAAATATCTATAGTTATAAAATGTATGTTTGTATACATTTTATGTACATATGTATGTATGCCACATCTTAAACCATAACAATTATGCTCTGTAATGTGATATCTTTTCATGTTGAATTAGCTTTTGTTTTGTGTGATGTACGCTTTGAAAGTGGATCACCTCCTGGGCGATATTGTGCAGCAGAGATAAATGAAGATGATGGCGTCGATGATGATGACGGTGACGATGTCATGGCTTACCATAAGGCCAACAAAAAAAAACAGAACAACATAAATGCTGTAACTTTTACCCGTTTTGCATGTAGCCAAACAGTACTACATTTAAATTTGTGTTTTCTTTTCGTTTGCACCCTGCACTATGCAGATGTCGCGACTTATCTTGTCATAAAGTTTAAATAAATAGGGAAACTACAAATATTACTTTTGGTGGCCCTACACATCTGTTATGTCTGATGAACTGATTATTCACACGTTGCGCAGTGGCTCCAGCCAATAGACGCAACCGCGAGCTCACAATCTTCCCAAATACTGCCCAGGTTATTTACTGTGCTGACAAGAAACTTGATTGATTCTATGTTTTCACAGGAAATCACCTTTACCTGTGTGATGTTGCTATCCCTTTCTCCCGAGAAAACAATCTCTCTCAGTCGTTCTTCAAGCGCCCGCCATCAACTTCCGCGATTTACTCTGTGAATGACTGCTACACGAAGACTGTCTGGTGCCATTGTTTGGGTTGAGATCGTTTTAACGTCTTTCCTACTGGATTTTAATCTTTGGAGGCCATCTTATGGGTAGGAACAGCTTTTTCGGCTGTCTTGGCGGTGGTGTTTCTCTTCAATTCCGATTTTAAGAAGCAGACAGACACTGTTTTTCAGGAATCGATTTTCCTGGCCAAAACCTCAGTTTTGATGTTGTTGTTGTAACATTGTTTATCATTATGTTTGTATGTTCGTTCTTCTGTTCAATCTTGCTCTGGGTCTATCTCCAGTTCCAGGAAAGTGGCTGCTTCGATGGGATGTAACCACAGATCCACTGGAGTTAGATGAGTAGGTTTGGCTGGGCCGTTGAAAAGGTGTTTTGTGTCGTGCGGGCCCATGCCACATACTGGGCAGATATCTTGCACGGAACGGTCGATTTCCGCCCAACAAGAATTTAGGCGACTGCAATATCCCGATCGTACTTGAGCCAAAACTACTCTAGTTTGTCGTGGCAGCTGACGCTCCTCAGCTGCAATAGATGGGGGATATATTTCGAGGACTTTATTCACACTATATTTGCTTATGGCCTTAGCAACTGCTACTATTTAAACCTGCTTGATATGCCTGTTGATCTAGGGGTTCTCTCCTATATTATTGGACCTCTCCCTTTAGAGCATGTATATCCTTCCTGATATGCCTAAATGTGTCGGGCCTAGCCAGCAGATGGTGATTGGGATGGCTCTCCCGGTAACACCCAAGCAAGCACTGCAACGAAAGCATCTCATTGTGTTGCTTTACTGGAAGAATTGTTGCCTCCTCATGTAGATGGCCTACTGAAGACTTGAGTATGTATGCACCCTGTTGCTGTTCTCAGGGCGCCATTCTGGCAGGTTTGAATCTTTTTCCAATTCGTATCACATAATCCCGGGGACCAAACTGGCGCCGCATAGCTTACCACAGATCGACCTATCGCGTTAAATGTGGTCAACAAGGTTTCTTTATCTGCACCCCAAGTGCTGCCGGCTAGGGACTTGAGGACCTTGTTCCTACTTTTCAGTTTGTCGCAGATAGCAGCGGCGTGCGCGCTATACTTGAAAGTAGTGTCGAACGTGACCCCTAAAATTTTGGGCAGTTTGTGGTCGGACTTCCGCTAACGTCGACCACGACATTCAATTTTCTTCCAAACTGCGCTGTCCATGTGGCGAACAGAGTGGCTGTTGATTTTGTGGCGGAAATCTGCATATTCCTCAAGTGGAAAAGGGTGGTAAGATCGGTTAAATATGAGTTCAGTCTCTCACAGATGTCATCAGGGAAGGTACCTGACGCCAGGATAGTGCAATCACAGCTTTTTAACGTCACCGATTGTTAATTTCTATATGGGGACATATGGAAACTAGGGGAACCAAAAAATTAGGTCAAAATAATGGATGATGTTTGCGTTGCGTGTTCCTAAAGACGTCCATTTTTCGCTAATGCCACGGCAGCGGGTTCTTTCGTACCAGATTGACCCGGAACCACAAAACATCAGCGTTCCGGCCAGCGGCTGCCACCTCAATGTAAATATGTTCGTACTTGTTTCGTTTTTCTGTGTTGGGAGCAGCATATCTCGGAATGCCTGCTCCGAGTACTTTTGTTCCCTGCCGGGACGGAAGAAAACCCAGGACCAATATATTTGTGTTTGTCACATCCGCATCTTCACCCTAAATTCTTATTGGGCGGAAATCGACCGCGCGGTGCAAGACATCAGTATGTGGCATGAGCCCGCACGACACAAAACACCTTTTCAACTGCCCAGCCAAACCTACTCATCTAACTCCAGTGGATCTGTGGTTGTGGTTCTAGAAAGTTCTTTACTGAGATCTAAGGTACATTTTTCTAGTTGGTTGTTTGCTTCAATTTTGATCGGTTTGATATCTGTAGACTAAAATCCGAGAAAAAAATAAAAGGGACATTTGACCTTGACGATTTTGACCTTGAAGGTGAGGTTAAATGGATTTTATGCGTTCACAATTATTATTCTTTAAGAGGAGAGCTACAACTTTTCTTCTACGAGTAAACCCAAATTCGTAGCGGTTTAGAAGATACATATGTGCCGGACAAAATGATCCCTTCTGACAGCAAGGCCTCAGGTCTTTGGGGGCCCATAACCGCGAAAGTTGAAGTGATAGGGAAAAATGCCGGGACACGTGACTTCTTATTTTTGGTCTTCCATCCCGCTGTGGTGTCAGAATGTGGTTAATAATTTTCGTGTCGCTCAGTGCTATCCGACCTTTTCCTTTCGATGATGTTTGTACTAACTATAATTTTTCCCCTAGAAAAATTAGATCGCTTATTAGGGCATATAATATTCCACGAGACCTACATCAACCTCTATTACACATTTATTTTAGTTTTTCTTTTTTCCATTCAAGATTACATTTAACCTAAATGCATCCATGTTACAGCACGTAATCTCATCCAAGATATTTGTCTTCTTTCTAGTTGGACAAAACAAAAGTAAACAAAAAACCTCAAGACAAGACACAGACGAAATACCTCTTGAAATAAATATTTCATTTCATTTGTCTCTCATCTTTACATGATGCGTGACTTTTATGTCAATTTGAAATGTTTATAAATGGTCACGATGTTGGTGACAATCACCGTTCCCAGAGAGATAACTCTTTTCTTTGGTAACTTTGCTTTGCTAACAAAACTGTTTTTCCAATGTTTGTCTAAATGTTCGACTCGAAAATGTATAACAACGACAGGTGTCAAATACAAAAACTCACACACACACAAATTACAAGCTTTGTCACCATAAAATAGTGGTCCAAACATTTTTGTTTATGGTTTCGTTTTAATTTTTTCCACTTTTACACCATTAAAAATTATTCTTTTTAAGATCTTCTGTAAAAGAAGCAAATTAATGTGCCATAACAGCGGTGTTTTTATTAAATGAAAAACGATTTGAATCCAATTATGACCCATTAAATAAAGCAACAAAGCATTTAATTTATTGAAAGAAAGTAGGAAATACCAATAAAAGAGGTGAGATTTTATTAGTTTCCTATATCTGAATGGAAATATTTGATATTTTATTGGACTAATACGATTGTAATGAATAGAATGAATGTAGCTATTGGAAACACACCCGCCACACCTTAGTAATATACATATAATGCAAATTAAAAATATTTATGTGATGTCAATATTTCGGACTCAAACACCAGCAAAGTATGTTATAAGTGAATAAATTATTAAATATCACCGTGCAACAATATAAATTGTTTTGCAAAGTTACAAAAAATTACACATATCTTGAAAGGGTGGCGAGAAATCGAGACACGTGTAACTGCATTGTGAGTGCTTACAAGCAACAATATTTTTTAGTTTGTTTTTTAAATATTCAAAGTAAGATTCCGTGTATTTCGTAAATTTTTAAACAACATGAATACTTAAACAACTAATTTATTAGTGGAGAAGGCAGGGAAGACTAGTTTCGATTCTTGCCACAGGATCTCACCAGTTCCCTTGTTTTTTGTTTGTGGATATTCTCCACCGAAGATATTATTCAATAACTTCTTCAACAAAAAACTTTTTACACCCAATCATCAATCGTCAGCTCGAAGTATAAAGGTGAACCAAGAAAAGTCTTCAATGAGAAGTTTTTCTTTGGCAACCGCACACAACCCTGACGAAAGTGTTTGCAAAACAAAGCAAACCTTATTTCTCTGTTGTGCGTCGTTGATTACACTGTGCAACAAAATGGAGCTTAAAGTCTGGGGGGTGGAAAGTTCCTTTTGGGGATGAAAGCTCTTGGTGAGTATATACAGAACCCAGAAGGACAGATCCGCCGTGAGTCGAACTTTTGCGATATGGCGTGATGAATATTTTGCTGGAGACCCTATAAGACCTCATATATTAGCGTTATATCTTTGTCCGCTGTTGTTTTAGCTTATTTTTGAGATCACACTTCTTCAGCCAAATCAAATGAGGATTATTTTCGTAGAGCATTTTGACCTTCTATCTCGCTTCCTTCAATGTCCTTTTCGTCCTTTATTTTAAGAGCCGCTATAAAAGTACCACAAGATGACGTTTTTCAGCTTCGAAATGTTCTGCAAAAATGTCGCTCAGAAAATTTTAGGTACGGCTCTCATTGACAACTAATCGATTTTGTCGCGTTTTCATAGTAATTTTTTACATTTACCCCTGTTTGCTCAGAAAAAACTGTGTTTTGTGTTTTTGTATGTTCTGTAACGAATATACAAAAAACAAAATATAGTCTTTTTCTGAACAAAAACAGGGTAAATGCACAAAACGACCACGAAAACGCGACAAAATCGATTTGTTGTCAATGAGAGCCGTACCTAAAATTTTCTGAGCGACATTTTTGCAGAACATTTCGAAGCTGAAAAACGTCATCTTGTGGTACTTTTATAGCGGCTCTTAAAATAAAGGACGAAAAGGACATTGAAGGAAGCGAGATATAAGGTCAAAATGCTCTACGAAAATAATCCTCATTTGATTTGGCTGAAGAAGTGTGATCCCAAAAATAAGCTAAAACTACAGCGCACAAAGATATAACGCTAATATATGAGGTCTTATAGGGTCTCCAGCAAAAAATTCATCACGCCATATCTCAAAAGTTCGACTCACATCGGATCTGTCCTTCTGGGTTCTGTATATACTCACCAAGAGCTTTCATCCCCAAAAGGAATTTTCCACCCCCCAAAATTTCGGTTCACAGTGTTATCAACGAAAACAATACAACAAAATGTTGTTAGTAGCTTTTTCTAGCCATAACCAACCATACATAAACCGTGCCAGTGTTTCTCAAATAGAACATTGGTGGCGTTTTTAATTGCGATAGCTGTTACAAGTTTGATTTTCAAAATAGTCTGGCTTAATCCCATTGTTGTTGTTTTAATATTTAAAACAACTAATTTAGAGATATTGGATGTGCCGGGAGCAAGCACATTTACTTAATCACAATTTGTCTTCTTCTCACACTGACATTTTTGCAATTTGTTAACATACGCACATTATGGAAATTAAAATAATACCTTATAGTTTTAAGTTTCTTTATTCATGTATATCTTTCTCAATACACTTGTTCTTGTTTTTGTATGAGTCTCAATAAAATTAAACTTTAACTTTAACTTTAACAACTACTTTATTAGTGGATAAGGTTTGGCATTGTTCGCCAAGAAGGTTTGCTTTGTTTTGCAAACACTTTCGTCAGGGTTGTGTGAGGTTGCCAAAGAAAAACTTCTCATTGAAGATTTTCCTTGGTTCACCTTTATACTTCGAGCTGACGATTGATGTTTGGGTATAAAAAGTTTATTGTTGAAGAAGTTATTGAATTATAACTTCGGTGGTGAATATCCACAAACAAAAAACAAGGGAACTGATGAGATCCTGTGGCGAGGATCGAAACTAGTAGTTCTGCCTTACCCCTTGGCGAACAATGCTAAACCTTCTCCACTAATAAATTAGTTGTTTTAAATATTAAAACAACAACAATGGGACTAAGCCAGACTACTTTGAAAAATCAAAATTGTAACAGCTATCCCAAATAAAAACGCCACCAATGTTCAACATGAATACATTTAAGAAAAATCAGTGAAAATCCTATTAAGCTTTCAATGTGTTTGTTGTTTAAAAATATGGTGATTCGTTGTATATAAATTTTCGCAATTTCTTCAATCTATATGAAACATATTCTCACCTGTTCTACAAAAGGGTAGTAAGTCAAAATTTTGAAAATGTTATTTTTATACCCTCAGCCTTTAGGCTAAAGAGGGTATTTACACTTTGATACGACCAAAAACGTGTCTCATCGAAATAGTGGTTTTAGACCCCAAGTATGTTTGTACGATATCCGTTTCAGACAATTTTGAGTAGATCTAGCAATGTCCGTCCGTCTGTCTGTCTGGCTGGCTGGTGCGCACGATAACTCTCGAACGGATCAATCTATTCGGTTCAAAATTTGGGTATCGAAATATTTTGTCCAGATTTGATTTAAGTTCGAAGATGGGCCATATAGGTCCACTCCTTCAGGTACCTCCCCCACAAATGTTTAAAAATTGTCGCAAAACTTGTGCGCACGATAACTCTTGAAGGGATTAACCGATTTGATCCATACTTTGCACATCGTGTACTTTCTACCAAACTTAGATGAAGTTCCAATATGGACTCAATCGGTCCACTCCCTCGGGTACATCCCACCCTAAATTTCGGAAAAATACAGTTTAGGACCTGGTCTCGAATCGCTTTGATTTTTGTTTACGCAAGTTATATTCGCTGTCCGCTATACGACGCTGTAAGTTTAATTAGGGGCAAGTCCATACTTCCTGAGAAAATAGCCTGAAAGTTACAAAAAACCCCTATGACACCGTGTGTAGTGGTTGGAGCGCAAGATAACTCTCGAACGGATCTGCCGATTCGGTCCAAAATTTGGCTTTCGTAATATTTTGTGCAAACTTAGTTTAAGTTCGAAGATAAGCCATATCGGTCTACTGCTTCAGGTACCTCTCCCAAAAAAGTTCAACAATTTTCGGAAAAATTGTGCACAAGAAAACTCTTGATGGGAGTGACCGATTTGGTCCATAGGGTTCCATCAGATTCGAATATGGACTATATTTGTCCACTCCTTCGGGTACCTCCCACATAAAACTTTGGATAAATTCACTTTAAGACCTGCTCTCGGATCACTTTGATTTTTGTTGAAGCAACTTGCATTCGCTGCCTCAATTACGGCAGTAAAAGTTTTTTCTGGGGTAAGTCCATACTTCTTGAAAAACCAGCCTGAAAGTTGTAAAAAACCCCTATGGCACCATATGTAGTGGCTGGAGGGCTTGAACCGAATATGTTTTTCTTAGTGTGATAAAAAAGCCCTATTTATCGATATACCCGCAAATTTTTGAGCTTTAATCCTCTGCATACTTTTGTCGGTGCATAGGGCCGACATACGTTTTTTTTTGGGGAAAAAAAACTATTTCCATCCACACAGACTGAGGGTATATCTCTGTGGACAAAGCCGACTGATCTTTTTTGCTTGTTTTAACTATCTTTTATTTCAAGTTTTTAGTAAATAGAATTTTTTTGACCACTGAGAACCCCATAACCAAAATAGCGCCAATGTTGGCTGACAATTTTGAAAAAATCTTTAAAATGCCTGAAATCGGGTGGTACTGTGGGGGCTTTCCAAAACTTGGACCTATGTCCACAATTTTTACGGTGGAGTGTATGTATCATGTGAACTGCCAATGCTAAGTTACAGCCACTTCGGGCTAAGATTGAAGATAAAATCCTCAAAATACCTGAAATGGGGCGGTA
This sequence comes from Musca autumnalis, assembly GCF_047663935.1. NCBI lineage: Eukaryota > Metazoa > Arthropoda > Insecta > Diptera > Muscidae > Musca > Musca autumnalis. The sequence continues at coordinate 49,167,414 of NW_027411977.1, forward strand.
CCGTTCTCTTTGTTATAAAACAGCATTCCACATCCGCGAGAGCCCTGTTGTTACTCTCTTTGACGAAAATTCTCTCTCCACCCACAAAAATTTGTTCTAACATAAAAAATATGTTGGTACCCAAACAAATAAAATTGAGATATGTTAAAAAATTTTGCAAATATATATTTGTTTGGACACAAACAAATTATGTTTGGATCCAAACAGATATTTGTTTGCAACCAGTCCCAAACAAATATTTGTTTGGACCCAAACATATTTCTAACATATATTTTTCTGTGTGTAAGTATTATAGCCTTGAAAAACTTCTCTACAAGTGGTGTCTTTTTAAGTGTTCGGAATCGGCAATAAAAAATAGGTTCCATGTCATTGAGCTAATAGGAATCGGGGTGATATAAGATAAGTCTCCATTTTCCCTTCTGAAATGTCTTTGGAAGTCATAAGTTTAGCTTTGAACGCTAACACGTCGTGAAAAATCTTTTCATATGTTTTCGAGGACGTGAATTTAATTCCCAGCGAATCAGCTGCTTTTTTTAAATATTGTCTCTTAAGGCGAATATCATTCTTTATTCATTTTCTCGTTAGAGTTGAGCTTAATGATCGACGATTTTTTTGCAAGTGAAAAAGGAAAGTCGAAAATTCGAACCCAAATAATTAAATAAATTACATGCGGTGTACTTTTAATATTCGCATAAATTGCAAACGTTAACTTCAATGTGCATAAAACATTGTTAATTAACAGATAACTAGTTGTATGCACAAATTAAGTGCCAAGAATAAGTAATTTCGTTTGAAATGTTCAATAATATATATATTTGTGGTAAGGCAACATAAAATCATTAGTTGCTGTCATATTTAATTCAACTTCATAAATATCCACTAATGCACTATTCAACAGAAGTTTATTGTAATTTAAATTGTAACAAAATATAAAATACATTACATTGTGTTACCATGTGTGGAAATCCCATACAAATATTTCTTTGTCCAACATACAGTTGTTACATACTAATTTAAATATTAATTATTTTTTTTATTTGAAACAAAATGTCATTTCACATTAAAACGTAAAGAAACCAGGCTCATTCATGTATGCGAGCGTTCAATATAAAGAAAGAAATTTAAATGTGATCGTTTACGTTCCCGATCATTAATATGAAATGAAATCATTGGAAATTATTTACATCACAATTTATGTATTTCATGGTTCCCCTGTTTTATGGCAACATTTGCATTCGTTTGTAATTAAATGGAAGAAAGAAGTCATTAAAAAAATATGGATTAAAATTCATGGACTTTATGGACATAGCCTAGGAGAACGGCATTGTGGATTTCCAATTGATTAACAACTAAATATTGGTCATAAACTGAGAGGGTTATGACACATTCATAACATTTCCGAAGTTTAATTAAAGTACATAAAGATTCACAAAAAGTTCAGTGCGGAAACTATCGAAAAGAAAAACAGATTATCTCCCTCATATGCTCTCATCATTATTCTTATTCTTATGACATGGCCTAGCCAACGCAAACGTTGTATCTCGATTCGTTCAACTATACTGATGTCGTTGTATAGTTGATGCAGCACGTTATTCATACGACGTCGATATTCGCCGTTAACGCATATTGGCCCGTAGAGTTTTAGAAGAATTTTTCTCTCGAACACACCAAGCACAGCCTTATCTGTCTGCGCAAGTACCCATGCTTCGGAACCATACATTAGCACGGGCAATATTATGTTTTGTAAAGAGTTACTTTTGATTGACGAGATGTGGCTTTATTCCTAAACTGCTTACTCAGCCCAAAGTAGCATCTGTTGGCCAACACTATTCTTCTCCGTTTACTGCCAGACCGACTTTCGCAGATTCCCTCTCGACTTTTGCAAAGGTATCAGTTACTTCCTTTACCAATCGACCCCATGATGGCAATGTCGTCGGCATAAGCAAGTAACATATGGCTGTTTGTATATATTGTTCCACTTCTTTCGACAGGGAACAGGCGATAGGAAACAGACTTATGACCCTTTAATTCGAGCACACAGTCTTATCTCGCTTCTTGTGGACTGGACATAGGATGCTCACTTCCAATCGTCGGGTACGCGTTCTTCCTGCCAGATGGTGTTAACTACCAGATGCATACACCTTATTAGCGAATCGGCTCCAGTTTTGAACAGCTCGGTTGGTAGGCCATCGGCTCCCGCTGCCATATTATTCTTCAGCCGAGCGATATATACATTCAATACCATCGTCTGAGATTGGAACTGTGGTATCTTCGTCGTCTTTGCCAGTATTGGATACCAACAGTTTGAAAAAATGTTCTTTCGATATCCCGAGCACACTATCTGTATCAGGAGGATGTACCTGTAGCAAAACCATCACTTCCTGGCAGAATTTTCGGACTTCATTCCGGCTCCTGTACATATAAATTTTTTCACACTCACGCTTTTCCATTTCTAGAGTAGCCCTATATGCCGCATATATCTCTTCGGTCGCAGCACGAGAATCCTTTTCATACCTTGGTGGAGGTCTCTGATATCCAAGTATGGATTTTGCGGCTGTTTGCATGAAGTTGACAGTATTTTGCTATTGTGCTGATATGTTATCGGGACGAGGAGTGGTCCCAATTTACATTAGGCAATTTTACTTGCGGCAAGTCCCTGTTTGTAGGAAAGACACGTAAGGGGAATGGAAATGGGGAAAAATTTCTCGTACCGGCAATTTTCAGGCAATTCCTTTTAAATTTTTCGTATTTGACATTATTTTCATTGTTTTGAAAACAAAACTTAAGCAATTGGGCTAGTTGAGTGGAATATTCGGTAGCTATCTGTTGTGTTTGCAGCCTACCGATGTCCAACTTCCACGTCGTATCGGTTCGTCCTTTATTTGCAACTTTTAAACGGGTACGTACTTTTGCTGCAACGTACATCCAACACACACGATGAATGTCTGTCACAACGTGATCAATTTGATTTTTTTGTTTTCTGGTCTGGAGACAGCCAGGTACCCTTATGAGTATCGAAACCTGGTAAAACTGCTAACCTGGTACTGCTAACTACCATATTTTTTGCCGCTGCGAAGTCATCGGCCTCATTCCATTGTCAGATGTTTCACTGTGAAGACTAAATTTCCCGACTGTTGGACCAATTTTGGCATTCAAATTGCCTAGAATAATATTAATATCATGGGCAGGACAACGCAGTCATATGTTTCTTCTAATCTCTCGTAAAATAAATCTTTGGCCTGTTCGTCCTTTTCTTTGGTTAGGGCATGAACCCAAATAAAGCTAATGTTGAAGAATTTTGATTTTATCCGTATTGTAGCAAGACTCTCATTCACTGGGTGAAGCTGGTTTTAAACTCTGACCAAACAAATCTTTAACCAAATCCATGCTTTGTGTCAAGACAAATATAATAAAGTGCGTCAGTTTTATGCCCGTAATTTCTAGCCCTAGGTAACCGGTTGGGTAGCTACCTATTAGTTATCTTTACCTACGCGTTTGGTAATTTCTACGTGCCATTTACCGAGGCGTGTAAATTTTGAAAGCATGTGGTAACATTGGTGATTTTCATTCATGATTTCGTAAAAACATTGCCACATATAAGTGTTTTACAATTTTTAACACATTGGCAACGATCAACCAGGCAAAATCCTTGGTGTAAGTAACACGGCCGTTTTCGACCCGGTAACGTTACCTATGGATTGAAATTATGAAATTTTGCTTACACGGGGATATCTATGAACTCATAGATAACTACGCGTAGAAATTACGGGCATTAGGTGTTGAAGTGACGCTTTTCCCAATTCATCGTATTTCCTGTTTGACAGTTATATAGGCCTTGTACTTTTCAAGTACATCTGCCAGTGCGTAAACTGCACCTTCTCTATAAAGAGTGCGGACATTCCAGGTGCAGGTTCGTCAACTTTAGAGTGATTTGTTTTTCTTTTCTTTCGTTTTTCATAGTAGGCGCCCAAACCCAAGTTTTTAATGTTCTTATGGGTGAACGCTCGGCACATTTTTGCTCACTACCTTTAACGGGTGTTAAAGGCAGCTCCCCAGGTGACATCACACATGAGGTGAGAGAGGGACCAAGATAAATCATTGCCATCATTATTCCCCATATAATCAAAAACATGTTGTTTGAAATTTCAAGTTTTCCTCATAGTAAGGGTATCAGTAGTGGAATTCTTTGGAATTTTTTGAGTTACCGAAAATCGGTAAAATTAAAACGCAAAATTATGAAAGTTCAAGTAAAAGTTGACAACACTGTTGTTATCGGTAGAACTTTACGGCTACTTTTTATTTGTCGCTAACTTACCGAAAAACATCGGTAATTACCGAAATTATAAGCATTTTAATTTTACCGACAATTGTCGTTAACTCAAAAAATGAGTTAGAGAATCGCACTGCAGATCTATAAATAAAATAATACAACTCCTTTCCACTATTATCGCATAACTAATGCCAAGTAACTTAATATTTTTTTTTTTTTTGCACATTTAACTAACTGTAATGACATAATAGCCGAAAATACATTAAAACAGTTAACAACGAAACCAAATAACAAGACGAACGACCATTTAACAAACAAGGAGGCCTACTAAACATGGTCAATAACAACAATAGAAAAAACTTCGAATGCGGATATTTATCTTCGAACCAAAAACGGAGATCAACATTAGAATTTTACAAGTTTTCTACTGTTGAAAATAATACAACGGGATAATGTGATTGTTAAGGCAATGACTAACCAAGAGAAACAAACCTCTCCAAAAGGAAGTTAACAGAAGCAAACAATGAAAAGCTGAGGCTTTGTTTTTGGTGGAAGATTTCAGGAATATGGAGAGAAAAAAAACCCAACTGAACTCAAACAACAATAGCTTTATATGGATGTTACCCGTTGCTGGGACTAACTAGACTGGTCATTGCCAAAAAAGATACAGCAATACATTTTGCAAAGCCACAACCACAGTTAGAAATGTTCTTTAAGAGAAGAAGAATTTTTTGTTAAGTAACATTATACTTAGCAGCAAAACAAAAAGGAAGAAAAAAACAGAAATGTTACGGTTCCAAAAAATGTTCACAACAATAAATACAGATAAAACTATTGCCTGCCAATGTGTTAGCAACAGCAACAACAACACTTAGAATGCTGCAACTGAATATTGATTGCAATAGTTTATTGGCCTTGATGAGGAATGTTTGTGTTCACGTTTCGAATTGTTTATATGGATATTTGAATGTGTAGTGAATTTAGGAATTCGTTTTTCGATTGGAATTTTTAAAAGCCAATTTTGTTTTTGTTTTTATTTTGCCATTGTATTGTGTTATATCTTATTTATATTATCTTTTATTTGAATAGGCAATGTATCAAATCTTCTTATTCTTCTTCTTCAAGGCCAATAACTACAAAAACCACCCATTGTGAAGTATCAACATCCACTTAACGAGACGGCTAAATTAAAGAACATTAATCTAATACGACAGCCAAAAATTTAATTTGTTTGTAATCTTGCACCATTACAGTTCAATATCCACAATAATATCTTATACTCGTAACTTATACAATGCAGAAAAATAATTCTTGAAATTATTGATTTAAAGTTTATTACAGTTTAATTTAGAGAGAGACATTACCGGGACAAATCACAGCAGCAGCCCTTCGCTACATACCTTATGGTCGAATACCCGAAATCAGATCAAATTTACCAGGATTTGTGACAGGACTAGCAACTACCCGAAATCAGATCAAATTTACCAGGATTTGTGACAGGACTAGCAAATGAACGTGATGACCTTCGTCGTACCACCCCTGAAGTCAGGCGAACATAAGAAAAAACTGACTAGACCACCTAAAGCATTGCAACATTAGCACAGGATTAAGTAAATTGTGGGCAACGGTTAAATCACTCTCAAACATGGGAAAGAAGAGTGATAGAGCGGCTGTTACTTTCAACGGCGTAACAGTCACTGACCCAAAGAGGTGCGCGTTAGCCACCCATAATGTAGGCTAAAATATTGGCAGGGTAGTGCCGCTACTGAAGCCACGCAAGGAAGCAAGCAGAGGTGGTGAATCGTACTGCCCGATTTCCCTCCTGTCGCCAGTAGCAAAGATTCTAGAGGCACTACTCCTGCCCACGTTGAGAAACTGTTTTCCAGTTGCCCAACAACAACATGGATTGCGGAAAATACATAATACTGCAACAGTATTACACGTCATATCCACAAATATCAGTAGAAGTCTGAACCGGAACAGGCCGTTCGACCGAACAGTCATGGTGGCTCTTGAGCTATCGACGGCCTTCGAAGCCATCAACCATGCCAAGCTGATCCAGAATATAAAGAAGACTACCCTCCAGCCGTGTTTTAAACGTTGGATAATCATCTATATGTATGGATGCCAGTCGGTTCTGGAATTTAGAAACAAGAAGTCCAAAACCCATGGAGTAAAACAGGGAGTTCCCCAAGTCGGGGTGATAGTTCAAGAATTGTTTATCCTATACCTTACTGAAACTGCACACCCTCCAGACGGCATTGAGATCGTAATGTATGCCGGTTTTTTGTACGATCTTGGCGTCGGGTCCTATCGTCGATGACGGTTAAATACCTACATAGCTGATTAATGCAGTTCTTCCATCTGAGGAATATGAAAATATACGCCGCAAAATCCACTACTACACTGTTCACCTCTTGGGAGGTTGAAATGAGGCTCCCACTGAACATATTGGTCGATGGTGTCCTGATTCCTACAACAAACTATCCCAAAATATTGGATGTAACGTTCGATAGCATGTTTAAGTCGTCCCCGCAAATCACAGCTATTTGCGATAAGATCAGAAGTAGGAACAAGGTCCTCAAGTCGCTGCAGGCAGTTTTTGGGGTGCTGTCAAAGAAACCTTGTTGACCTAAGCTATGCGGCGCCAGCGTGGTAATGAAATACCAGCGTTACGCAGTGGAAATATATTCAAACCTGCCAGAATGTATTCCTGAGAACTGCAACAGGGTGCCTCCTCGTGACACAAGTGGATTTCATGAGTAGGCGAAATTTTTACCGGTGTACCAGAACAACAGGATGTTGTCGATGCAGTACATACTTGGGTGTTATCCAGATAAGTTGCGATCGGCTACCTGTGGTGATGTCCCGGAAAGTCCTCTCAACTAGCAGAGGATCTTAGGGATTTTGCAGCTCTTTGAACTCTTGCCAATCGGCTTTGCCATGGTTCCGAAAATTTAAAGGTTATGAAGTCGTATGGTTTGTAAATTGAGAAGATGAAAGGAAGATGGTTTGAGCCAAGAGTAATGACGGCTTGCCATTACCGGTCATTTATAAAACCGGGTTCTACCACGGTGATGTCTGGCGAATTATGGCAATCATTTCTTATCATCGTGGAGCTTATTCGTTCATCGTGCAAAATGTGGAGCTATCAATATGTTCGGCCAGGTTAGTACCCTTCTGGTCATTGCCTAGAACGAAACTCCAAAGTTCATGGTGAGCATTGAAGCTGCAATTGAATTGCAGGAACGATGCATTCTCGAGGCGCTGAACAACAACATGTCGTATACGATGCTGAACGGCTAAGGTCAGAGTACATCCTTTACAACTGACAAATGTTGTCATGTGGTGGATGCGTATCTGGTAAATGGATTAGACTCATGGCCCTGAGTTCTTCATTATCATGCATTCTGCCGCTCCTATGGTGAACAATACACGAACACAAAAACATAATTGTTGAGGTGCCGGCACCTGGTCAAAGATTCCTCCGTATCTGTCAGTTGCACATAATGGGCCGCCGCACAGTGGTTCAAGAATCGATTTTCCTGGCCAAAACCCCAATTTTTTGTCGTTACCGATTGTTAATTTCTATATGGGATTCAATAGTAAACATATTGAAACTAAGGAAACCAGCAAGTTAGGTCAAAATATTTGAAGTTGTGGGCGTGGCGTGCTTCTAAACACGACAATTTTTTTCGGAAAATATATTTTAGTGCAAATTTCTGGAGAAAGAAATAGTTATTTCTCGGAAACTATAAGTAGATAGGATTATTGTCTTTAAGAACCATTTCAATAAATTACCGCAGCGTTTACATGAAGTCAGATATTTTATTTTTCTTCAGGTACTAAATTTTAGTGAAATTTCAAATTTAGTTGACTAGAACGCTTTAAGGGAACAGTTTAGAACAGGGTTTAAAAAGCTGCTAAAATATCTTCGAAATATGTTTAGCAACAATGAACAACGGTAAAATGTAGCAGCAAATTTCACAAAAATATTGTAGAGATGCTGATGCTATTTGATATTGCCGCTATAATAAAATAGCAACGGACATACTCATATTTTGCAGCACCCATGATCAACACATATCAGAAAAGAGAATAAGCAACAAAGTTTTAACGGCTTAGCCAGGTTTTCAGCAAACAATTGTTTTTCAGATCAGGGTTACCAGTGTAATGCATTAAAAATCACGATATAATTAATTCCTCTTTTTCGTTCAAAGGACATTTTTGGTGAAGCCGTTCAAAATATATTTTTTTTATTTTTAAACAATAATAATTAGTATTCTTTAGGTTCTACCATATGATGGGATCATTTTGACATTAAATGACATCTTTTTTATTACCGCGTTGGCAACTCTAATCACAAAAAACAACCTCTGTGGCTAATTCGCAGCGACAAATGGTCAGCTGATGGCTAAATATGTAGCGTGGTTGTCGAAAAATAAATATGCGTTCGTTTGCTTATTTAGCCGTGTGTGTGAATATTGTGTAGCAGTTGAAGTGTACAGCTAACGCTAATGTTTTTAGTTGCTGTCTTTAAGCCCTGGTTTGGAATAAAGTTCCGTTTTCACAGAACGATGAAAGAGAGTGTCCTCTTTCAGACCATATATACTTTTGTACCCGACCCCTTCTTTGCGCTTAACAATTTTTTACATTTTTAAAATTACGTGGGAAAAATGTGTGTTTTTTCCATACCGTTTCCCTATAATTCACAGTTTTTTCTTACACAACAGAACATTTTTTTATATATGAGTTTTTATAAAAGTTATATGAAAACCCAAGCAGTATTTTTTTTTTAATTTGTTGTTTTTTTATGGTTTGTTTATTGGTTACGGTGCGCCTAAACCAACTTTAAATGGAAGGTGTTTACATCTGGGAAGTTTTTGCATATTCTGAAACTACAATGTTTCTCATCTATGAAAAATAAAAAAACCAAAAAAATCGCCGGAGCGCTTTTGAAGTAAATCGCGATCAATGTTCACATTTTTAGGGTTTTTTTAGGTTTTCACGATTTTGCTGGGAAATCCCATGTCCTATCAAAATGGGATTAGAGAAAATGTTGTAACAGTGAAAATTCTCTACAAGATTGACCTTTATGATACTTTCGTATGTTTTACCGGTTTTGAGATATAAAAGTTTACATTGGGACAATGAACTGACTATATGTCATGACTGTAATTTCCCAACTTAAACTTATGTGTCCGTTTCGATAAGACTTGCCGTTTTAAGCGAAATCGCGAAAAGCTAACAAAAAACATAAAAATGTGACCTGAACTTCTATATTTCAAAAATGGTAAAACCTAGTAACAAACAAGTGAGCAAAGGCTATAGTCGGGACTGGGCCGACCATGTGATACCCTACACCACTACCCCTGTGCATAAGCTTCTCACTGGTAAACATTTACTTTAGGGAACACAATCCGACTACCACCAAACATATTTTGGGTTTTAATCAAAAACATATGCCTCTTTCTCTCTGGGACCCCCATAAGCAACCAAAATTTTGTGACCATCCGATCAAATATTAGACCTGTAGAATGGAAGAATTGGATGCATTACCGACTATTATGGTATATCCCTTTTTTGACCACCTTCGCCAACCTACTTTACACCAATGTACAGGTAATATTTTCTTCTTCCATTGACAGGCTTCAGGGTTGAAATAACCCTACTAGAAATCGATATATTCACAAAGAATAAAATTTTGAATTTGTCTCCACATGAGTTTTTCCCCATTCAGATCCCTAAATACTATCAGACTATCACCAAAATCAATAGGCATCTTCCTCTGTGCGGCCTTCATCAACCCCCAAAAATACGTGACTATCCGATCAAAATTCCAACCTGTAGCGTGATTACAAAAAATGGAAAAATTGGATATATTATATTTTATAATATATTTTGCGATATCTCGGTTGTTTGCCCACTTACGCCAACATACTTTTCGTCAATATAAAGGACATCTTTTCTTCTTCCATTGGCAGGCTTTCCTTTTGGAATACTCCTACTAGAAGCGGAAATATTCGCATAAGAAAAAAAACTTTGACTTTTCTCCACATACGCTTTTCGCTTATTCCGACTCCTGAATATTATCCGACCATCACCAAAATAAATAGGCTTCTTCCTCTGTGGGACCCGCATACAATTCCAAAAACTTCGTGACGATCCGATCAAAATTGCGACCTGTAGCGTGATTACCAAAAAAAAATGGATAATAGGATGCATTACCGACTATTGCGATATCTCTGCTGTTTGAGCAGCTACGACAACCTGCTTTACATCATTGTAAAGGTAATATTATCTACTTTCCTTGCCAGGTTTTGCTTTTGATACACCTCTTAAAGAAACAGACATATTGGCTTTGAGATAAAACGTTGACCATTCTCCAAATAAGTTTTGCCCATTCCGACCCCTTAATATTATCCGACCATCATTAAAATCAGTAGGCTTCTTCCTCTGTGGGACCCACCAAAATTTCGTGACGATCCGATCAAAATTGCGACCTGTAGCGTGATTACAAAAAAATCGGAAAATGGGATGCATTATCGACTATTGCCATATCTCTGCTATTTAACCACCTACGACAACCTGCTTTACATGGTTGTAAAGGTGATATTTTCTGCTTTCCTTGCCAGGATTTGCTTTTGATATACCTCTTAAAGAAAAAGAGATATTGGCTTTGAAATAAAATGTTGACTTTTCTCCAAAAAACTTTTTTGCCCATTCCTACCCCTAAATATTATCCGACCATCACCAAAATCAATAGGCTTCTTCCTCTGTGAGACCCCCATTAACCCTCAAAATTTCGTGACGATTCGATCAAAATTGAGACCTGTAGCGTGATTTCCAAAAAAATGGATAAATGGGATGTATTGCCGACTATTGCGATATCTCCGTTATTTGGTTACCTACGCCGACCTAGTTTACATCATTGTAAAGACGGGATCTTCTACTTTCATAGTCAGGCTTTGCTTTTGGAAAGTTTCTAACCAAAGCTGTAATATTCGTCAATATAATTAAAATCGCAAAAATGAAAATTGGGGTTTTATTTGCTAGTATTGTGATATCTTTGTTGTTTGATCACCTACGAGCACCAACTTTACATCATTAGAAAGGTTATATTTTCTACTTTCATTGTCAGGTTTTGCTTTTCGTATACCCCATATAGAAGCTGAAATATTCGCTTTGGAAAAAAACGTTGTCTTTTTATCCACCTAAGTTTTTTGCCCTTTCCGACCCCTAAATATTATCCGACCATCACCAAAATCAATAGGCTTCTTCCCCTCCGGGACCCCCATCAATATCCAAAATTTCGTGACGATCCGATCAAAACTGCGACCTGTAGCGTGATTACAAGGTTTAGATGGACAGACGGACAGACGGACAGACGGACGGACGGACGGACTGACGGACGGACAAACATAGCCAGATCGACTCAGCTCGTCGAGACATTCATTTTGGTATATATAAGTATGGGTCTACGACCATTATTTCGATGCGTTACAAACTTTTTGGCCAAAACCAACTTATAATACCCTCCCCACATAGTGGTGTAGGGTATAATCATAAAGGTCAATCCTGTAGAGAATTTTCACTACTACAACATTTTCTCTAATCCCATTTTGATGGGACTTGCGGTTTCCAAGCAAAATCGTGAAAACCTGAAAAAAACCCTAAAAGGGTGATTTTTCTCATCAATGAACATTGAAGTTTCAGAATCCCCAAAAACATCCCAGGTGTAAGCAACTTCCATTTAAAGTTGAATCAACACACCAAGCACTGACTTATCTGCTTGCGCAAGTGCCCAGGCTTCGGAACCATACATCAGCACGGGTAGTATCAGTGTTTTGTAAAGCGTTATTTTTGTTTGACGAGATGTGGCTTTGTTTTTAAACTGCTTACTTAAGCCAAAGTAGCATCTGTTGGCAATACAATTCTTCTTTTTATTTCACAACTGATGTCGTTAGCTGTGTTTACTGCGGTGCCGAGGTAGACGAAGTCTTTTACATACATACATATGTTCCCATAACATCCCTGAAGGGACAAGGGGGAGACTTCTCTCATATCAACGAGTGCACGCCGATTCATATTGGCTCAATGATATGGGACCTACAGTTTATCGCCGAGTCCGAACGGCGTGTCTTACGACACCACTTGTAGAGAAGTTTTTCATAGCTGAAATACTCAGGAAATGTCGCCAGCATTACTGAGGGGGAATTTTGCCACCGTTGTAAATTTGATGTTGCTTGGCCTGGGATTCGAACCGCAGACCTTATGAGTGCAAGGCGGACGTGCTAACCATTGCACCACGGTGGCCCCCGTCTTTTACTACCTCAAAATTATAGGAACCAACGTCAAAAGTTGGCCCGATCTCTATGGACGCATTGCGCGTCGACACCATCAACTTAGTCTTCCCGCCGTTTAACGCCAGACCCACTTTAGCAGATTCTCCTTCGATCTTCATAAAGGTATCTGTTACTTCTTTTACTGATCGTCCCATGATGTATATATCATCAGCATAAGCAAGTAACATGTGGCCACTTCTTTTGACGTTTGCTTCTCGAATAACCTTTTCCAGCAGGATGTTGATGAGAGGCTGTCTCCTTGCCTGAAACCTCTTTTGGTACAAAATTCTTTGGAGAGGTTCTTTCCTATTTTGACTGAGGACCGAGTATCAGTTAATGTCATTCTGCAAAGCCGAATTAGCTTTGCAGGGATACCAAATTCAGACATTGCTTGGAATACCTTTCAACGTAGCGGGTTGTCCAAGACTGCTTTATAATGGACAAAAAGGTGGTAGGTGTTGATCTGCATCTCTTGGGTCTTCTCCAGGATTTGCCGCAGGTAAATATATATAAAGCCGTATTGGTATGGCCCAATTATTTCGTTGAACATAGGCTTTATTCGTTCTTACAATATCCCTGACACTATCTTGTAAGCAATAGGGAGAATACTTATGGTCTCTTATATCCTTTCTTGTGGACAGTGCACAGGATGCTCAGGTTTCAATCGTCGGGTACTCGTTCTTCCTGCCAGATGGTGCTAACTAGCTGATGCATACACCTTATCAGCGTGTCGCCTCCGGTTTTAAACAGCTTGGCTGATAGGCCATCAGCTCCTGCTGCCTTATTATTCTTCAGCCCGTTTATTGCTGTCTTTAACTCATCTTGGCCGGGTGGTGTACATTCAATACCATCTTCTGGGATTGGATCTGTGGTATCTTCCTGTTTTCTGATCTGGAGACAGCCAGGTGCCCTTATGGATGTCGAGATGCTTAAATCTGGTACTGCCAACTACCATGTTTTTTGCAGCTGCAAAGTCTATTAGCCTCATACCATTGTCAGATGTTTCACTGTGGAGACTGAATTTCCCGACTGTTGGGCCAAAGATATTCTCCTTTCCAATGTTGGCATTAAAATCGCCTAGAATGATTTTAATGTCATGGACAGGGCAACGGTCATAAGTTTCATCTAAGCGCTCGTAAAATATATCATTGTTCTCTTCGTACTTGTCTTCAGTGGGAGCATGAGCGCAAATAAAGCTGATGTTGAAGAATTTTGCTTTTAATCGAATTGCAGCGAGTCTTTCATTCACTGGGGTGAACCTGGAAACCAGGTGCTTTAACCTCCGACCAACTACAAAACCGCAACCAAACTCATGCCTTGTGTCATGGCAGCTATAATACAGTGCGTTGCCTTTAGGTGTTGCTGTGGCGCCTTTCCCGTTCCATTGTATTTCCTGTATGGCAGTACTGTCGGCCTTGTACTTTTCAAGTACATCTGCCAGTGCGTAAACTGCACCTTCTCTATAAAGTGTGCGAACATTCCAGGTGCAGATTCGCAGATCATGGAGTGGTTTGTTTTTCTTTTCTTTCGTTTTTTCATAGTAGGCTGTTTTTTACTAGGGGAGGGTTACTCACCCGACGCTCAAACCCAAGTTTTTAACGTTCTTATGGGTGAATGCGCGGCATATGTTAGCTCACTACCTTTAACGGGTGTTAAAGGCAGTTCCCCAGGTGACACCACGGGGAAGTCAGTGTCCACTTGAGATGAAAGAGGGACCAAGATAAATCCTGGGATTTGCCCTGTTAAAGCCGGTCAGGACCGTTCTTGGTATCTTCCATCCCCTACTTCACCCTTCCGGTACCTCCCACACTAAAAATCAAAAATATTCCCTAAAATTTGGTCCAAACTATGGATTTGGTAATATTTTGTCCAAACTTAGTAACAGTTCGAAAATGGGCCCTAACAAAAATTCAACATTTTTGTTTGAGTGTAGTCTTTCGAGGATTATTTGGAAATTTTTTTGTCTGGGCAAGCCAATGCATCCTGATATAATTGTCCAAGAGCGGTGACCAACTGAAATGGAAATTACTCCTAAAATAACACCCACTCTGAAATGGACTATGTTGGTCCATTTCTTAAGGTACCTTCTCTGCAACACTGCATATTTTTGTCGGCAAGGTTATACGTCAAAAATTCTGGAACCCCCCTAAATACATAATTTTTTAGGGAAAACGAGTTTCAATTCATAGCATAGCCGACTGATACTTTTTTCTTGTTTCATTGGATTTCATCAAATAAGCAGCATCCTATTATTTTATAATTACTCATAAATAGGCATGATCAAATATTTAATGAGTGTTATTTTTTCTTCTCTTTTTAGGTAAGTGTAAAACCGCGTTAAAAATATTGTATGTAAGTACGAGTATAGTATGACACTTCATTTCGGAATTTGTCGTTTTCGAATTTTAAACTATTTTATGAGTCCTCATTTCAAAGTATTTCAACTCTTCATCACAATTATGTGTAACATTTTCCGCAAACGCATAAAGGCAAACAAACAAATTTGCACCATGAAAACTTCAACGAATGATAAATTTCAAATAATTCACAAAACCGCAAGCAAGAATTATTTATAGTTTGCAACACGACCAGCAGAAAAGTATTAAAGACATATTATTATGCAATAAATAAGGATTTCCACTTCAACACTAAACGGGGCCAAACATCCAAACAGGCTATCAACCCAACAACCAACCAGCAACCAACAATGCATGGCTTGACTTTTAGAATTAAGACAACACATGTTGCAGCAAATGTTGCCTGTTCGCTCTGCTCCATAGTTGTACGCCAACAACAGCAGCAACCAACAAAGCAAATGAAAACAAATTCTAAAAATAATATACAAATCCCAATTGAACTGATCTGTAAGTTGAGAAAAAAACGACACAAAATACTTTTTTGGGGGAACAGTGGCCCAAGCTATTAGCAATGACTGGCTGCTGTTATAAGTTGCAAGAAGCATGGGCTGTGGCAAAAACTGCTACGTACGAAACTATCAGCCAATATAACGAAATACAAAAAAATATGTAAATATTTACAATACCATTGCGAAGTGTGTTTGCAAAACAAAATAACAAAAAAAAAAGTGAATAAGAAGAATGAACTCTTGGCAATTTGTAAATAAACTAAAATGAAAATGTGAATATTCAAAGATGCGAAACAAATTGGGGGAGAACCATGCATGATGTTGCAGAATATTATTTTCCGACTATTTTTCAAATTATTAAGATTGAATTCTTCATTATGGTGTAGTGGTGATAGAGTGTTATTGAAAATTCTCAAGTGGTTGGGAAGGGAATAGTTGAAGCAACTTTAAAATAATTGTTCCAATCAATTGAAAATGTCTTAAATAAAATAACAAATATCCATTACAAACACTTCTACTTCGTGGCACCAACCCATTCACCATCATTAAACAATAATTTTTTTTGAACGATTTAGCCGTAATTTTAAAAAATCTCTTAAATCAAGTCAACTGACCAGGTTTAGTTATTTGAGTTAAAGATTCATTGATATTAATACCTGCTGTCGGATTAGTAAATATTTCAAAATTATAAAAATTTTGTAAATTTGGGCGGAATAACAAATTAATGTCACAAACAAGTAAGAACGGCGTTAAGTTCGGCCCGGCCGAACTTTTTATATCCTCCACCACGACTTGTATTGAAGTAAAACTGAAGAATTAGTTTCCTTTGGTTTATGAAGAAATAAAATACCAAATTCAAGCAATTTCGGTAAAACAATGTGGCTAACTTTCAAAATACCGAAATTCGGGAAGCACCGTTCCATGGGGTCTATATCAAACCGCCGATATATACGTAAAAATTTCTGGCGGAATGTATTTAGACTCAAAGACTACATTCCAAATTTCCGATATTTCGGTAAAACCTTCAAAATACCGAAAATCAAGAGGTACGCTTCTATGGGGGATATAGGAACCCGCGGATCTATACTGATAATTCTTTTCTGGAATATTTTATAACCACATGGAAGACTAAATAACAAATTTTAGTCTTTCGGTGGGATAATGACGTCACGACCTTCAAAAATACGAATATCGGAAGGTTCTGTTGTAAGGGTATTATATCGAAATGTGGACCTTCACCGACGAATTTCAGTCGGAAACGCATATACCTACAGCAAAGACTAAATACCAAATGTCAGCCATTTTGGTGGGTTGCTGTGGCCACAACCTACAAAATACCGAAAATCGGGAGGTACCGTTCTATGGGGGCAATATGAAGGCATGGACCTATACCGACAAATTTCATATGGAACGTTTAGTACCCCAAATAAAGACCAAATACCATATTTCAACCTTTTCGGTGGATTATTGTGGCCACAACCTTCAAAATACCGAAAATCGGGGGGTACCGTTCTATGGGGGCTATATTAAGGAGTGGACCCGTACCGAAACATTTTTGGGGGAAAATTTCATACCAACAACGAAGACTACATACCAAATTTCAGCCATTTCGGAGGAATATTGAGGCCACAACCTTCAAAATACCGAAAATCGGAAGGTACCGTTATATGGGGACTATATCAATACATGGGCCGATTTGCGATACCATCCTAGGAGTAATAAACTTCTACACAAAATTACAAAGCCTTATCTTAAAAATTGCGACCTGTATCTTGATGTCAACAGACGGACATGGTTATATCGACTTATAATTTCACCCCGATCAAAAATATATTTACTTTATAGGGTCTCCGATGAATATTTCGATGTGTTAAAAACGGAACGACAAATTTAATTATAATAATTGTTCCACAAACATCCCATATGGGACAAGGGAGACTTCACTCAGATCAATGAGTGCACCCCGATTCATATTAGCTCAACGATATGGGACCTACAATTTATCGCCGAGTCCGAACGACGTGCCTTAAGATACCACTTGTAGAGAAGTTTTACATGGCTGAAATACTCAGGAAATGTCGCCAACATTACTGAGGGGTATTTTGCCACCGTTGAAAATAGTTTGATGTTGCTTTGCCGACCTTCAGCGAGGAGAGAGCAACGGTAAATGAGCGCACACGGGCGCCTAATCGCCTGACGTTGGTCCAGTGACTAAAATTTTTTGCAAGCAATTCTTTAATGTCGCGAAAAAGTCCAATACCACTGCGACCGGTTCACTTCACCGGTTTGACTCGGAGGAATCTTCGACTAGAGGCAGTCACTTCAACAATTATGTGTTTGTGTACGTGTATTTTTTCACCTTGGGAGCGACAATTTATCCCGGAATGCCTGCTCCGAGTTCTAATGGACCATGCCGAAATAGAGATAAACACCGGACCAGTATGGATCTTTTCCGTTTGCCAGATTCGCATCCACCACATGTCAAAAATGGTGATATGTAGTGGATGTATGGAATGGGTGCACTGCCGAGTGTGCCCTGGCCTGAGTCGCACCCAGGATTACTGCCATAGGTATGTTGCTGCACCAGAACATATCGCAGTATGTCGCCAATTTCGTTGTCGTCGAAATGCGAGACGCCAACGCAGACCGCTAACAACAAACACAGCATCTAACACCACAAATTGTTATTCAGCGGCGCGGAAATGCATCATTCCTGCAATTCTGTTACAACGGTCTGCGCAATAAGGTCAACGAAATTGTGGACTTTATGAGTTAGAAAAACGTCATGGTCTCCGCGATCCAGGAAACAAAGTTCACCGCCACCTGTGGTTTGCAACGTTGCGATGGTTACAACGTTTTGCGGAAGGACAGCGCAAGAAGCGGAGGAGGAGGACTTGCCTTGCTAATACAACAGTCTGTCCACTACAGACCTATCTCGCTTGAGTTTGACTATAGTGACCCATACCTGGAATGTACGGGGGTAGCAGTAAAGTGTGATACTGCCGAGGTAGGGCTGTTTAAAGTGCACATACCGCCGATGAATAGCTGTACCCACGTTATAGACCCGATATTAGTTAGCTTTTATAGGACAATAACCACCTGGTACTAGGGGACTTGAATGCTCATCATGAGGTTTGACATTCCGACCTAGATAATGGCCAGAGGGGTATAGCGCTAGCCGAGCATATTGATAGCTCCACATTTTGTACGGAGAACGAAGACGCTCCTACGAGGATGAGAGGATATTGCCACATCTCGCCACATATCACCATTGTGGCATCAGGTGTGATGAATGACGTATCCTGACAACCTGTCATTTCCCTTGGCTCAGACCACTTTCCTATCATCGTCTCCGTCAATAGACCATGAACCATGGGGAAACTGATTGACAATGGTTCAGAGAATTTGCCAGTCACTGCTTTAGAGCACTGCCCAGTACCTCGGGAAGCAATGCAACATTGATTCATTATTAAGTCAATTGAAGGCAACGGTTAAATCACCGTCGAATCCGGTAAAGAAGGAATGACTGTTATTTCCAAAGGCGGGACAGTAACTGACACAAAGGCGTGAGCGCGTTATTTTAACCGGTCAGTTTAAAGAGCACCCCGAGAGTGACAGGGATAAGAGGAGTATGCTACGTCGTATGAGAAGAGCCCTCCCAGCCGAGGTGGAACAACCACAATTTACGATGGCCGATGTTGCAGACGCCGTCCGAAACACGAAATCAACCAAAGTGTTGGACCCACACGGAATATCAGTGATAATGCTTAAGCAGCTGGATGAACCAGGAGATAAGTATTTAATCTATCGATAGCCATATTGTGCCAGAGGCCTGGAAAGTTGACCAGGCAAGGACGCCAGCAGAAGGGAATCGTAAAGGTCAATTTTCCTCCAGTCGCCAGCAGCAAAGATTCTAGAGGCACTACTCCTCCCCATGATGAGAAGCTGTTTTCCAGTTGCCCAACATCAATATGGTATCAGAAAAATGTTTAGCACTACAACGGCATTGCAAGCCATATCCACACAAGAGAAACTGGGAGTTACCCGAGTTGATATCTTCGGAACTGTTTAACCTCTACCTTTCTTAAATTCAAAAACATTCAGACGGCGAAGAGATCGAAATGTATGCGGACGATTGTACGATCTAGGCGTCGAGTCCTATCGTCGGATCTAGGCGTAGAGTCTTATCGTCGGTGACATATGTGTCTACATAGTGCAGTTTTTCCATCTGATGAATATGAAAATATCCGCCGATAAATCCAATGCTACCCTGTTGACCACCTGGACGGCTTAAATATGGCTCACCTGAACATATTGGTCGATGGTGTACTGATCCCGTCCACTAACTACACTAAAATATTGGGTGTAACGTTCGATAGCATGTTTAAGCCGTCCGCGCAAGCCACAGCTATTTGCTACAGCACTTGTGGTGCTGAAAATCGGTGAAATCGAGCCTTCCAAGTTTGACTTGAAGTTTTTTATCCACAAGGCCAAAACTGCCCGAAGTAGCGTTCCAATGCTTTTGCGATGTACTAGAGAGTTCTTAATTATTGTCTTGGCTACAATTGTTGTCGTATTTATTCAAAAAACGTGGATGAAAAACTACAAAATCGGGAGACTCGATTTTCACCGTAGCCATATAGTCTAGTGGATTTTTTTGCTCAGTACAATCCCAGGAATCATAAGCGCGAATATCCCAATAAGGTGTTTAAATCGTCCCACCCTAGTCTGGATATAGAGGAACCAGAACCAAATAAATAAAAAATACACAAACGAACAGCTGCCGGAAAATATCTGACGTTGATTATTGAATATTTGAAAAATATTCAAATGTAGACCTGTGGCAACAATATTTTTGCAAGCAAGTCTTTTATACCACCAAAAAGTCAATCCTATCGTATTTTAATCTTTGGTCTCCTACAAATTTTGGGCATCCGATATTATCGGGGTTATAAACCGCATAATGTATTTTTTGCTTCCTAAATGTCTTTCTTCTGCCTTTAAAATTATTCAAATAAATCCTAAAAAATATTATGACAACATTAACAGTAAAATATTAACTTTCCCATGTGAATAATCTTCGTAATAATTTACACACATCAACAGCAAGGACGACGTCAAGCCAAGGGAGACAGGTGTAAAAACTACGAGCATTACTTTAATTAATTATGTAAATTGAGTTTATTCTTTTGCTAAGTATATTCATTAACCTCATATGATGATTGTCTAGTTTGTTTTTTCTTCTTCTTCTTCTTTTTATATAAGACCAATTAAAATGTTAACTACAAGTTAAAGAACCAGTTCCTGCTGTTTTTGTTGTCGTTTGCATGTCACATCTCTATAAAAAGAATCTATGCCATCCATGCACGAAGTCATGGTACTCGTACTTCTCCTCTGTCGGGAAATGTGTAACGTGGAGAGTATGAAATAAGAGTACAGAAGGACACGGTAGAAAGATAGATATACACTACCGATTACTTGTATAACGCCGACCGAAACTATAATTTGTAAAAATGATGAAGGTGTGAAGTTTTTTATTTTATCAATCCAGCAAATATCTAAAAAATAGATTTATAAAAAAGTATAAAAGGAACCATATGTAAGATCTACAATTAAAGCTAAATATTTGGCTCAACTAAACAGGCTGGTGGACACGATATGTGACTATCGGCAGGAGTGCAGCCACTGGTCACTTTTGCACATCTTAATATTATACCTTTTCCACAAAACTTTAACATTATCGTGCTTAAATCCAGTTTAAGGACACTTTACTTATCGTATTGAAATTTTAATCCAATACTTCCCGGGATATGAGCCCCAAAATATCCCAATATTTGGAATCACTTCTTCATAAACCTCCACTTAAAATTGCATTTCAGATAGGTAGTTCTGTGTTGAACAACGTCCATGTTATTGTCAATTAAGTTAAAGCAAAAGTGGGTTTTTTTCATGTGAACAGCACTGTACGTTTGACAACGTAAACTTGGAGGATTGACATTATTTATAATCTAAGGTAAACAAGGAGAAAGATTTAAATAGTAAAATGCTTAAAATACAGTCACACATTAAAGTTTAATTACTTTAATGGAAAGAACCAAATGAAAACAACGAAATGACTTTCCTTAAATTAAAGAGTGTATCCTGAATCCTACATACATATGTTGCCATAACGTCCCCGAAGGGATAAGGGACACGGTGATCTTGAACCAACTTTAAATGAAAGAAGCTTACTCTTGAAAAGTTTTTGCGCATTCTGAAACTTCAATGTTCATAGATAAGAAAAAACAAAAAATCCCCTGAGCGCTTTTTAAACAAATCGCGGTCAAAGTTCACATTTTTATGGTGTTTTAGGTTTTCACGATTTTGCTGGGAAACCGCAAGCCCTATCACAATGGATCTAAGGAAAATGTTGTAGCAGTGACAATTCTCTACAAGATATTTTCGTAGGTTTTACCATTTTTGAGATATAGAAGTTCAATTGGGACACTGCACTGACTGTATCGCCTCCTTATAAAACAATGTCATGCACGGTGCGCCTTAACTAACTTTAAATAAAAACCGCTTACACCTGGGAAGTTTTTGCGGATTTTGATACAGCAATGTTCATAGACGAGAAAAATCCAAAAACAAGAAAAAATCGCTGGAGGAATTTTTAAATAAATGGCGGTCAAAGTTCACATTTTTAGGTTTTCGCGATTTTACTTGGAAACCGCAAATCCTATTGAAGAGGGGCTAAAGAAAATGTTGTAGCTGTGAAAATTCTCTAGAGGATTGACCGTTATGATTTGTTCCTAGGTTTTACAATTTTTGAGATATAGAAGTTCAGGTCACATTTTTAGATTTTTTCTTATGTTTTCACGATTTGCTCTGGGAATAGAGAAAATCTTATTAGCTGGCCCATTACAGAACATTTGTTCTATAGGCCAAACTAAGAAAATATCTCCATTTTTCTTTGTCTATTACTTCTCTTTATGGAATACCGCGCCTTGTCATCTCTTCATCCACTTGTTTGCGCCATCTATTCTTTGGCCTGCCAATTCTGCGTGCACCGCCAAGCGTCTCATATTTATACGCCTTTTTAGCGGGTTCATCATCGCTCATTCTTATGATATGGCCTACGTTTAACTATATTGATGTCGTTGTATAGCAGATACAGCTTGTGATTCATGCGACGTCGGTATTCACCGTCAACGCAGGTTGGTCCGTATATCTTTCGAAGAATTTTTCTCTCAAACACACCAAGCACCGCCTTATCTGCTTGCGCAAGTACCCAGGCTTCGGAACCATACATCAGCACGGGTAGTATCAGTGTTTTGTAAAGCGTTATTTTTGTTTGACGAGTTGTGGCTTTTTTCTTCTTTTTATTTCACAACTGATGTCGTTTGTTGTGTTACGGAGGTGCCGAGGTAGACGAAGTCTGTAACTACCTCAATATTATAGGAACCAACTTCCACGGTCGGTCCGAGCTCAATGGACGCATTGCGCGTCGACACCATCAACTTGGTCTTCTCACCGTTTACCGCCAGACCCACTTTAGCAGATTCTCCTTCGACCTTCATAAAGGTATCAGTTACTTCTTTTACTGATCGGCCCATGATGTCTATATCATCAGCATAAGCAAGTAACATGTGGCTATTGGTGTAGATTGTGCCACTTCTTTTGACGTTTGCCTCTTGTATAACCTTTTCCAGCAGGATGTTGAAGAGATCACACGAAAGGCTGTCTCCTTGTCTGAAACCTCAGGGCAAATATCTGGTCAATGGTGGACTTGCCAGGTCTAAAGTCACATTGGTATGGTCCAATTATTTCGTTGACCATCGTTCGCACAATAACCCTGACACTATCTTATAGGTAATAGGGAGAAGACTAATGCCTCTATAGTTGGAGCATACAGTATTATCTCATTTCTTGTGGACAGGACACAGGATGCTCAGGTTACAATCGTCGGGTACTCGTTCTTCCTGCCAGATGGTGCTAACTAGCTGATGCATACACCTTATCAGCGCGTCGCCTCCGGTTTTAAAAAGCTCGGCTGGTAAGCCATCGGCTCCTGCTCCTCATCTTGGCCGGGCGGTATACATTCTATACCATCTTCTGGGATTGGATCTGTGGTATCATCGTCTTCGCTACTATTGGATACCAGCAGATTAAAGAAATCTGTTACCAGAATACCTTGCTGGTCTCTACAGGAGGATGTGCCTGTACCAAAGCCATCTGTTTGATGTTTCACTCTTTGGTAGCATTTTCGGACTTCATTATGGCTCCCGTACATCTCGATTTTTTCACACTCCCGCTTTTCCTCTCTTTCTCTCTTTTTCTTGCGGAAAAGACGTTTCTCTTCTCTCCTTTTTTCCCGATATCTCTCTCGTGCGCTCACGTTGCTACTGATTGTAAAGTAGCTCTATATGCCGCATTTTTCTCTTTGGTAGCAGCACGACACTCCTGGTCATACCATGAATTCCTTTGTGGAGATCTCTGGTATCCAAGTATGGATTTTGCGGCTGTTTGCATGGAGTGGGCAATATTTTGCCATTGTGTTGTTATGTTATCGGGACAAGGAGTGCTCTCATTAAGCAATTGGGCTAGTTGAGTGGAATATGCTGTGGCTATCTGTTGTGTTTGCAGCCTATCGATGTCCAACTTCCGCGTTGTGTCTGTTCGTGCTTTATTTGCAACGTTTATACGGGTACGTACCTTTGCTGCAACAGGATAGTGATCCGAATCAATGTTTGCGCCTCGGAACGATCGTCCATCCAACACGTTCAATGAATGTCTTCCATCTATCACAACATGATCAATTTGATTACTTGTTCTTTGATCTGGAGACAGCCAGGTGCCCTTATGAATATCGAGATGATTAAATCTGGTGCTGCTAACTACCATGTTTTTGTGCAGCTGCAAAGTCTATCAGCCTCATACCATTGTCAGATGTTTCACTGTGCAGACTGAAATTCCCGACTTTTGGGCCAAAGATATTCTCCTTTCCAATTTTGGCATTAAAATCGCCTACAATAATTTTAATGTCTTGGGCAGGGTCATATGTTTCTTCTAAGTGCTCATAAAATATATCTTTGGTCTGTTCGTCCTTTTCTTCAGTGGGAGCATAAACGCAAATAAAGCTGATGTTGAAGAATTTAGCTTTTATACGAATTGCAGCAATTCTTTCATTCACTGGGGTGAAGCTGAATACCAGATGTTTTAGTCTCCGACTAACTACAAATCCGCAACCAAACTCATGCTTTACGTCATGACAGCTATAATACAGTGCGTCACCTTTGGGTGTTGTTGTGACGCCTTTCCCAATCCATCTTATTTCCTGTATGGCAGTAATATCGGCCTTGTACTTTTCAAGTACGTCTGCCAATGCAAAGACTGCACCTTCTCTATAAAGAGTGCGAACATTCCAGGTGCAGATTCACAGATCATGGTCCTTAAAACGTTTGCGGTGTTCGTCAACTTTAGAGGGGTTTGTTTTTCTTTTCTTTCGTTTTTCCATAGTAGGCTGTTTTTTTTTCTAGGGGAGGGTTACTAACCCGACGCCCAAACCCAAGTTTTTAACGTTCTTATGGGTTAACGCGCGGCACATTTTAGCTCACTACCTTTAACGGGTATTAAAGACAGCTACCCCAGGTGACACCACGGGGAGGTCAGTGTCCACTTGAGATGAAAGAGGGACCACGATAAATCCTGGACTTTGCCATGTTAAAGCCGGTCAGGACCGTTCCTTGGTATCTTTCATCCCCTACGTCACCTAATCTTAAGCCTACTGATAACTAAAATAACGTTTATTTCATTCAAATATTGAGAAAGGTCATGCACAAACCACTTTAAAAAAATTTTGAATTTTTTCCCTTTTGTTAAAAAATTATATCTTTGAAAAATGCGTTTATGACATTTTTATGATTCTCAGAATTAAAGAAAATTAGTGAGAAACAAATGTTATGTCAGTTTGGTGACCTCATGTGACTCTAAAGTTTATTTTGAATTATATATCTGCTTACATGACTTCAAAGAAATTTTCCACCATTCTGATAAATTCAAATTTTAAAATCATTTTTTACCGAATCACCTTATAATTAAGATTTTATGTGGTCTTATGTCGAAACTCATCATGCTACGATACATGGATATGAGGTTGTAAAATAGTCATAACCCTAATGTACACATCAAGCATCTCTATCTCGGCCGTCCGACAATTTATTGTTACCCTCATACATTGCATGTATGGGTCAGTAGAGTCAAGCGAGGTAGTTCTATACGGGTCAGACTGGTGTATAAACAAGGCAAGATCTCCTCCTCCGCTACTATCCTTTCGCAAAACGTTGTTGTAATCGCAGCTTTGTTTCCTGTACCGCGGTTACCTCCGATTCAAAATATCTACAATTTCGTTGATTTTGTTGTGGAGACCGTTGCAATTGAATTTCAGGAACGATTTTCGGGCGCTGGGTAACATCGTGTGGCGTTTGTTGTTATTGAGAGACTGCAGGGGCATCACGTATTCCAAAGAGGTCGATTAACCCGACGACGAAGTTGGAGACACGCTGGAAGATGATCTGACGTAGCAAGCAGCAGCATAACTCCTATCACAGTAGTCCTAAAGCTGCTAAGACCAGAGCAACCAGCCTCAAAACTGCACCCATTATCTACATCAATTACATTTCACCGATGTTGACATGTGGTGGCAAAAAGAACAGATCCATGGTCCTGGATTCTTCTCTATCCCGGCAGTGACCAAAAGTGCTCGGAGCTCTCTTCGAGAGTTATAGTGAGCACCATTTTATAGAAAATGTTTTATATTTTTGTTGGGGAGGTACCTGACTTTGTAGACCGGTATGATCCATATTTGGACTTGATCAAAGTTTGGATAAAATATTATGAGTGGCAAAGTTTGGACCACAGTTGATCCGTTCGATAGTTGTCGTGCACACTAGCCAGCCAAACACACGGGCGAACGAAGAGGGCTAAATCGACTCCAAAATGTCTGAAATGTCCAAACATTTACATTTAAAATAAAGAGTCTATAAAACTTCGCAAAGTGGCTCAGGAATCGATTTTCGTGACCAAACCCTCAATTTGTTGTCGTGACCGATTGTTAATTTATATATGAGATTCGATAGTAAACATATTGAAAGTAAGGAAAACAAAAATTAGGTCAAAATATTCGAAGGTGTGGGGGTAGCGTGCTCCTGAAGACGACCATCTTTCGCAACTTTGGAAAATACGCTATTACGCCATTTCTCGGAAACTATAAAAGATATTTTGTTCGCTGTTTTTATACCCTACACCACTATGTGGGGAGGGTTTTATAAGTTGGTTTTGGCCAAAAAGTTTGTAACGCACCGAAATAATGGTCGTAGACCCATACTTATATATACCAAAATGAATGCCTCGACGAGCTGAGTCGATCTGGCTATGTGCGTCCGCCCGTCTGTCCATCTAAACCTTGTAATCACGCCACAGGTCGCAATTTTGATCGGATCGTCACGAAATTTTGGATGTTGATGGGGGTCCCGGAGGGGAAGAAGCCTATTGATTTTGGTGATGGTCGGATAATATTTAGGGGTCGGAATGGGCAAAAAACTTATGTGGATAAAAAGACAACGTTTTTTCCAAAGCGAATATCTCAGCTTCTATATGGGGTATACCAAAAGCAAAACCTGGCAATAAAAGTAGAAAATATCGCCTTTCTAATGATGTAAAGTAGGTTCTCATAGGTGATCAAACAACGCAGATGTCACAATAGTCGCAAATAAAACCCAAATTTTCATTTTTGCAATTTTAATTATAATGACGAATATCACAGCTTTGGTTGGGGACTTTCCAAAAGCAAAGCCTGGCTGTGAAAGTAGAAGATCCCGTCTTTACAATGATGTAAACTAGCTGGGCGTAGGTGACCAAATAACGGAGATATCGCAATAGTGGGTAATGCATCCCATTTTTCCACTTTTTGGAAATCACGTTACAGGTCTCAATTTTGGTCGGATCGTCACGAAATTTTGAGGGTTAATGGGGGTCACACAGATGAAGAGGCCTATTGATTTTGGTGATGGTCGGATAATATTTAGGGGTCGTAATGGGCAAAAATCTTATTTGAAAAAAAGACAACGTTTGTTTTCCAAAGCGAATATATCAGCTTCAATATGGGGTATACCAAAAGCAGAACCTGGTCATGAAAGTAGAAAATATCGCCTTTCTAATGATGTTAATTTATGATTTTAATAATAATGACGAATATCACAGCTTTGGTTGCGGATCTTCCAAAAGCAAAGTCTGGCTAGAAAATCCCATCTTTACAGTGATGCAAAGTAGGTTGGCGTAGGTGGCCACATAACGGAGATATCCCAATAGTCGGCAATACATCCCATTTTTTCTTTTTTTTTGTAATCACGTTACAGGTCGCAATTTTAATCGGATCGTCACGAAATTGGGGATCCTACAGAGAAAGAAGCCTATTGATTTTGGTGATGGTCGGATAATATTTAGGGGTCGGAATGGGCAAAAAACTTATTTGGAGAAAAAGACATCGTTTTTTCCAAAGCAAATATCTCAGCTTCTATACGGGGTATACCAAAAGCAAAACCTCACAATAAAAGTAGAAAATATCGCCTTTGCAACGATGTTACGTAGGTGGTCAAACAACGAAGTTATCGCAAAAGCCGCTAATAGAACACAACTTTTCATTTTTGCGATTTTAATAATAATGACGAATATCACAGCTTTGGTTCCGGACCTTCTAAAAGCAAAGTCTGACAATGAAAGTAAAAAATCCCATCATTACAATGATGTAAAGCAGGTTGGCGTAGGTATCCAAATAACGGAGATATAGCAATAGTCGGTAATACATCCCATTTTTCCACTTTTTTGGAAATCACGCTACAGGTCGCAATTTTAATTGGATCGTCACGAAATTTTGGGTGTTATTGGGGGTCCCACAGAGGAAAAAACCTTTTGATTTTTGATAGTGGTCGGATATTATTCAAGGGTCGGAATGTGACAAACAAACAAGATGGTTAGATTGATGGTTGGCATACATCCAACTTTTTTCATTTTTTATTTGGGTTGTACTGTCGATGCACTTAAATGCGTTTCAAAAAAATTGACCTGTGTTAATGTAGACATTCAGAGCAAAGGCGCTAAGCTATCCCAATTTTAATATTTTGAATTTTATTAGTCAAAAGCTTATGAACAGGGGTAGTGGTGTAGGGTATCACATAGTCGGCCCCGACCCGACTATAGCCTTGGCTCACTTGTTTAATATATGAGTTTTTATAAGAGTTGTACGAGTATTATGAAAGCCCAAAGTGCATTTTTTTAGTTTTGGAAAAATATTAAATTTGGGGTTCTCTAACTAATAAGAACCCATATGTGAATCTCAAATCGATTCGTTGGGGCAAACAATATGTTTCAAATTGATTTCAGCACACAGACGGCCAAGGCAAAACCGATACAGAAATTAATATATTCTCCTTGTTATAATACATAATACCCTTTACCACTGTGTCGTGTAGGGCATAAAAAGTGATAAATTAAATAGCAGTTAAGTTTGCCTTAAGTATGACCCTCGTGGGAATTTTTAGTCACACGCACATTAAATTAAATGAAGGTATTTTAAAAATATACTAAAAAATATTTTTATTTGATTGATTTCAAAATGGGAAGTCTCTCTTTTGAATACTAACGACGAGATTAACACATAATTACGGACGGGTTTTGATATAATTTCGGGTTTTTGCTTTGTTGTGATTTAAAACGCCATAGCATTTTGTAAATAGCTCTGTATTTAGTCTGCCTACCTTGGATATGAATAATGGCTAAATCAATATCTTGGGAACTACTATTTATGATGCATATTGATACCAAATTTGAGGTTAGTTTCTCCAAAAGAAGATAACATTTTGTTTTAATCAAATAATTATGGATTTTTTTAATTTATTTATTATATCTTGGTTAGGGCATGAATGTATAAAATTGGAATTGATTTGGAAATTTGTGTTGAATCATTTTTTTGTCTTTGATGTATTTATTAGATGATTTTTCTAGTTTGGCATTATCTTGATTTTTTTTGTTTTCATAAATTACTACTGACCAGAATCAAAGATGATGACCTAAAAACACCTCTTGTTAATGATGGCCAGAGGGGGCGGAGAAGATCATAATTATAGCGTTAATAATGATGTTTACGGTTAAGGTGTTGGCTGTGAAGTTTTGGTTGGTTTCGTTTTTTTGTTTCTTTTTTTCAAAAATGAAGTTCAACGGAATCGATTTGTAGCCATTGTTGATATAGCAAAAGATCACGTTTTACATAATTAATGACGGTCAGTTTGATTTTTGTTGATAAGTCTGAAGCCTCAATTTGTTTTAGTTTCTTGTTTTGGGATGCTGTTTGTTTTATGTGCGTGTATTATTGTTGTTGTTCAATATTAATGAAAACTTTTTGTATTTATAATTTGTTTATATCAAAGTGTTGTGGGAAATTAGTGTTTAAAAATAAATACCAATGTAAATTGTTACAAAGTGAACTATCCAATACACTGAGAGAAATGTTTAGACCTTAGAGTTTTCAGTTTAGCATTCTAGAGGAGTAAAATATATATAATTTAGTACGATTGGTGCAACGACTTTTCACAAATTTGTTTTTCAAACACTCCTAGTCAATAGCCGCTGAAAGCACACATTCTTAGGGTCTAAACATAAGCGTGGTAGTCTTCACTCTAAATTTTTTGTTGAAAATTGTAATGAAAATCACTGTGATTTTTTGTTGATTTTTTAGGAGGTGCGTAATAATTAACAAATTATAGAGCAATTTATGGAAATGAGTAATTTCAAACACATATTATTGCAAAAACAGTAGTTTCAGCAGAATATGCTTGAAATTAAAGACAAACAGTAGCAAATTCATTTTCACACAACAAAAATGTGCATTCTTCAAGCAGAAGAACAACAAAACTCAAAAAACACGTGTTGCTGCTCGAGGTTGTTTGTTCGAAGCGGACGAAAGGTTGTGTGATATTTTTCTTTAATAAGTCACAATTAAAATAAGAAGCAAATATAAAAATCAATAAAAAACTAAGTGCTTAAAATCCGAAAAAGTTATGCATTAAACTGTAAAAGATTTTTTAGTGTCATAAATAATTTTAATTAAAGTTTAGAAGTCCGAAATCAAATGTTATGAACATATAATTAAATAAACTGTATTTATTTATATATATTTATTTTTTATTAGTATTTTAATTACATAAATTAAATAAGTTCTGTTTTTATACAAATAAAACCATTTGTTCTCAGCATTCAACATTTAGTTTTTGACATGCAGAAATTATTTGGGTACTTTTGCATACATTTACATAAAAAAGTGCGTAAAATTACAATAAATTGTGTCTGCAATCGCAACTCAAAATGTGTAAATTTTAAACACATTTTGCGTAAAGTCATACAACAACAAAGATGTTGAAAATTTCTCATTTTTGCGTCTCATCTTGTTGCCTATAATTATCATTGTAAAATTCAACAGAAAAAGTTTAGAGTGTTGTAGAGTGTGATTTTTGTTTAAAAAGAGTTGGGTTTGTTTTAAAATTGTTTACCTAGTCCAAATTAGAATCTGTAGGGGATGAAAGATATTAAGGAACGGTCCTCACTGGCTTTAACATGGCAAAGCCCAGGATTTATCTTGGTCCCTCTCTCATCTCATCAATAACTTCGTTTGGTTGCCGCCGTACTGTTTATTTTACGACAGCAACCAAAACGATAGTCGTACTATGGTTAGTTTGTCAACTCTATTGGTAACCCACTTTATTAGTAACGACGAAAACCAAAAACAAACCCCTCTAAAGTTGTCGACCCCCACAAACTTTGTAAAGACCATGATCTGCGAATCTGCACCTGGAATGTCCGGACTCATTATAGAGAAGATGCAGTTTACGCATTGGCAGATGTACTTGAAAAGTACAAAGCCGACATTACTGCCATACAGGAAATACGATAGATTGGAAAAAGTGTCACAACAACCCTAAAGGTGGCGGATTTATAGTTGGTCGGTGGTTAGAACATCTTGTCTCCAGCTTCACCACAGTGAATGAAAGGCTTGCTACAATATGGATAAAAGCAAAATTCTTCAAAAATCATTAGTGTTATTTGTTCATGCTCCAACCGAAGACAAGGACGAACAGAACATAGCTACATTCTACGAGCGCCTAGGAAAACCGTATGACCGTTGTCCTGCCCATGACATTAATATTATTCTAGAAGCTTTTAAGCCGAAATATATTTTAGATTGAAATGAGAAAAACGAATTCGTTCCAGAAATACACGTTAGTCAGATGGCTTGCGTTTTTATACCCTCCACCACATTATGGAGGGTATAATTAAATTTCTCTTTCCGTTTGCAACACATCAAAATTTTCATCGAAGACCCTACAAAGTATATAGGGAAACTAATTTAAAGAAAAGCGAAGGGGTCGAACATCTTTAAAAATTGATTTTAAATATTAAATCGCGAAAATAGCATCCAAGCCCACTGTGCAATTTTTTGCTATTCTTTCTTTAATAGCTGATAAAACAACAAAACTTTGCATGAGAAATTTTTTTTTTCAAATTGGACAAATATTAAAGAAGTTAAGTATTTCTTTGCATGTAGTTTTAACAGAATTTGACTGCGATATCTCTGGAACCGTTAGTCAAAAAAATCTGAAAATATACTAAAATGTTTTGCTAGTGAGCAGCATCACTACAGCAAAAAATAAAGGAAATCAAAAACAACATCCTGAAAAAGTGTCTGATTTCACTAAGAAATCCCCATATATATTCTTGATCAGGATAAAATTCTAAGTCGATATAATCATGTCCGTCTGTATGTTGAAATCAAGATACAGTTCGCAATTTTGAAGATAGACCCCACGTTTTGATATAGTCCTCATAGAACGGTACCTTTCGATTTGCGGTATTTTGAAGATTTTGCCCTCAATATTCCACCGAAATTTGATATTTAATCTTCGTTGAGGGTATAAAACTTTCTCCCAGAAGTTTGTCCGTACAAGTCCACGCCTCACTATGTCGCGAGTTCATATTAACTGTGGCCAAAAATAGAAGGAGTTATCGTAGATGAATCAATTTTGGTACACGTACCTATTAATGACTTACAATATCCAGGACAAAAAAACTGGGATGACCGACCATCCCGCTTTGATATAGCCCCCATAGAAGCGTACCTCCCGATTTTCAGTATTTTGAAAGTTTTAGTCACAATGACCAACCGCAATTGCTGAAATTTGGTGGTTAGTCTTCGGCAGAGGTATAAAACATTCCAACAGAAAATTGTGGGTATAGGTCCACGTTTTGATATAGCCTCCATAGATGGTACCTCCCGATTATCGGTATTTTGAAGCATTTAGCCTCATTATTAAACCGAAATGGCTGCAAATTGGTATTAAATCTTCTTTGGGGGCTTATAACTTTCCACCAAAAATCTTTCGGTATAGGTCCTCTTCTTCATATAGCCCTCATAGAACCGTACATCCCTATTTTCGGTATTTTGAATGTTGTGGCCTCAATATCCACCCGAAATTAGTGAAATTTGGTGTTCAATCTTTTTTGTGAGTTTATTGAATACATCAAACTCTTGTCTTTATATACGAGAATATTCCTTTAAAAACGTTTTATAACCGATTAATGGTCAAAAACGGCCAATTTTTTAAAAAATCGAATTTCGAATTTCGTTTTCACCATTTTTTAAAAAAATTTATATTTTTAAAATCTCTCTCTTAACAGCAAGATTATTACGTACTTATTAAGCCCACAAAAATATATGATGATCGTTTCATTCGTTTTCGCACTATAGCCAACACCGCAAAACGCTTTGTTACAAAAGTGGGTAACCCCTGAGTAAGGTCGTCACTGAAAAAGATAAATAACATGTTCGTCTGCAAACCTCTGCATCTGGAACATTTAAACGTTTGAAGCACTCACTTTTCGCAACTCAAACAGCAAATAATATCTATATACACATGTATACATTTTTTTCCCCCAAACCATTAATTTTAAAATTTGGTTCACATAATTTATTTATGTATAATTTTTGCTAATACAATTGTTATATACACAAACAAAACGTTCACGAAGAACATAGGGCATTAACAAAATCTCCCCATCTCTCTCTATCTCTTGCTAGCATCTTGACTCGGTTCCATGAAAGTTGAGCTGCTTCATATTCTTGTTTCACACATCGTATCCATGTATTACGTGGGCGCCCTTGGCTGCGGTGCCCTTGAGGATTCCATTCAAATGATGATCTTGATATTTCTGATGGTGGTCGTCTAAGCGTGTGACCAATCCATGTCCACTTTCTCTTCCTTATTTCAACGGGTAATGGACTGCAGTTTGCCATTTGCCATAAAGCTTCGTTTGAGATCCAGTTGGGCCAATAAATGCGTAATATTTGCCTCAGACAGCGGTTCACAAATGATTGTAATTTCTGTTGCGTTGCTTTTGTAAAGCTCCATGTTGTACATCCATATAGCAAAACAGACTTGACGCTGCTGTTGAATATTTTAAGTTTAGTTTTCTTGGATATGGTGTTGGATCTCCATATTTTATATAATTTCATAAATGCAGATCGCGCTTTATTGATACGATCATTTATGTCTTTCGCTGAACCGCCATCTCTATATCTTCATATATATCTTCCATCTTCAATAGTTGTACCATTGATTGTCATTGGGGTTGAGTTTTCGGAACATATACGCATTAGTTTGGTTTTGGTGAAGTTTATTCGTAATCCGACCTTATTCGCGTTTTCGGATAATTTCTTAAGTTTTGCTTCCATAACCGAGTGTTTATGAGTCATCAGACAGATGTCGTCTGCGTAGTCAATATCTTATACCCTCAGGAACTTGTGAATTTGTTTCCTCCATTACCCAGTCCAAAAGTATGAGGAATAATGTGGGGGATAGTACACATCCTTGCCTCACTCCAGCTGAGGTACTAAAAGGGTTGCTCTCCTTACCATTAAAACGTACTTTATATTCTGCTCCGTTGTATAGTTCTTGTATTAGAGCAACTATTTTTTTTTGGTATACCCTTATTTAACAGTGTTAACCAGATAGCATCACGGGAAACGGTGTCGAATGCACGTTCAAAATCAATAAAAAGCAGGTAAAGGGGGGAGTTGTACTCTATCGATTGTTCGATTATAATACGCAAGGTGTTAACATGATCTACACATGATCGCCCCGGCCTAAACCCTGCTTGCTCTTTACGCAACGTCTCATCAATTACAGGTTGAATTCTTTGTAGAATTAGTGTAGCTATAATTTTGCCGATCGAGTTCAGCAATGTTATACCTCTCCAGTTTTTGCAGAGAGTTAACCACCTTTTTTGGGAATAGTAATAACAGTACCCTCTTTCCAGTCATTTGGAATGTTGTTGTTGATCCAAGCATTTTGAATAAGAGGAGTTAAGTATTCCGCTATCGTATTGGACCCATACTTCAAAAGCTCTGCCGCAATGTTATCTGGGCCTGCCGACTTACAATTTTTCATATTGTCCAATATAGCTATAATTTCCGTTGTTGTTGGGGGATCCGTTGAAATAGCTCTTCTCGGGTTGCGTCTGGTAATTAGTATATCAGTTTCAGATACGATCCTGTTAGTTGTCTGTGATGTGAAATAATCACACCACCGGACTAATTGTTCTTCGGTGGTCGTTAGGTCTGAACCATCATTAGCCTTCAAGATTGCCGTGCCTCTGATATTATTACCGCACAGCTATTTAATGGCAGTGTACACCCCCCTTAGGTTGCCGGTGTTCGAAGCTTGTTCAGCTTCGTTTGCTATTTCGTTTAAATATCTCTCACGGTCAATACGGATCATATACGTTACTTTGCGTGCTGATTCACGGTATGCAATTCGCGCTTGAGTTTTGGTGGCTGGACATTTAGAACGAAAAATAGCGTTGTGGAGCTTTTTGCGGTTTTGTATTTCATTCCACGTTTCTGGCGCAATCCAAGGTTTTATATTTTTGGGCTTAGTACCGAGAACCGTTTTCGCTGATGTTTTACATGCTTGCTTGATGTGTTGCCAACTGTCCACAGACTTAGGTAGCTGTAAACACCATATGATCACTATTTAATTCCAAACAAAATTAAATCCATGTTTATTACAACCAAAGCAACTGTAAAAATTTATTTTAGAACGATAAATTACTTTAAATATTAAGTTATTAATTTTAGTAAAATAAGGACAAAAATGCATAACAACTTGACAAATCAATACCATAATTCAAATTCCTTCAAATTGAAATGTTTACTATCAATTCTCATCAATAAATTTGTATTCCGAAGTACTTGATTTTGGCCATGGTCGTAACACTGTGCGCCTTAATATAGCCCGCATATAGCGGTACCTCCCGATTTTTTGTTTTTTCAAGGTTGTGGCCACAATAACTCATCGAAATGGTTGAAATTTGGTACTTAGTGTTTGTTGGGGGTATACAACTTTCCCCCAGAAATTTGTCGGTACAGGTCCACGCCTGAATGTAGCCCCAATAGAACAGTACCTCCCGATTTTCGGTATTTTGAAGGTTGTGGCCACAATAACCCACCGAAATGGCCGAAATTGGGGGTAATCAACTTCCCCTCCTAAATTTGTTGGTATAGGTCCACGCCCTCATATAGCTCCTATAGAACGGTACCTCCTAATCTTCCGTATTTTCAATATTCCACACAAATAGCTGAAATTTGGTATTTAGTGTTTGTTGAGGTATACAACTTTCGCCCAGAAATTTGTCGCCCTCATGTAGCCCCCATAGAACGATACCTCACGATTTTCGGTATTTTGAAGTTTGTTGGTATTTAGTCTACGTTGGAGGTAAAAACCTTTCCAATTAAAATTCGGCGGTATAAGTACTAGGGTTATGACTCTTTTACAACCTCATATTCCTGTATCATATTTGGATGAGCTTTTACCTAAGATTAGATAAAATCTTAATTATAAGGTGGTTCGATAAAAAAAAGCTCAAAGTCATATTAAAATTTATATGATTTTTATATGAAAAAAATAAAAATGGTTTTTGCGTGACTTTTTCAATATTTTAATGGAATAAAAGTTATTTTAGTCAATAATAGGCAAAATATCATTCATTTGTAAAACAGGAAATAATTTTTTCAAAAAAACATTTTTTTTTTTCATTTCATACAATTTTTCAAATAAAATATTTTTTACAGTGTTTTATTTAACTTGCCTTGGTGTGTGTTTAGTTCAAATCTGGTAACTCATTTTTAACACGGTTGCAGTTGACCAATCGAACTAAAACTTTGCACACTTCTCAGATTTGGATGACAATACACGAATATGAAATCAAAACCAATATTGGTCCATTTTTACACTGTTTTACAGTGTTTTATCTAATTTGCTTTTCAAATCTGGTAACTCATTTTTCACACAGTTGCAGTTTACCAATCGAACTTAAAATTTGCACACTTTTTAGATTTGGATGACAATACATGAATATGAAATCAAAACTAATATTGGTCCATTCTTATAGTGTTTTTACGGTGTCTAACTTGACCCCCTTTTCAAATCTGGTAACTGATTTTTAACACGGTTGCAGTTGACCAATCGAACTAAAACTTTGCACACTTTTCAGATTTAGATGACAATACATGAATATGAAACCAAAACAAATATGGGTCCATTGTTTCCTATAGCCCCCATATAACGATACCACCCGATTTCCGGTATTTTGCTTTTCAAATCTGGTAACTCGTTTTTCACACAGTTGCAGGTGACCAATCGTACTTAAACTTTGCATACTTTTCAGATTTGGATGACAATACATGAATATGAAATCAAAACTAATATTGGTCCATTCTTACAGTGTTTTTACAGTGTCTAACTTGACCCCCTTTTAAAATCTGGTAACTGATTTTTAGCACGGTTGCAGTTGACCAATCGAACTAACACTTTGCACATTTTTCAGATTTAGATGACAATACATGAATATGAAACCAAAACCAATATAGGTCCATTTTTTCCTATAGCCTCCATATAACGGTACCACCCGACTTCTGGTATTTTGAGGATTTTGTCTTCATTTTTAGCCCGAATTTGCTGTAACTTGGCATTTGGAGTTCTCAATAGTCCAGGAACTTCCCCACTAAAAATAGTGGACGTAGGTCAAGGTTTAATATAGCATCCATATAACTGTACCACCCAATTTCAAGCATTTTAATCTACATTTTCTGCTCAAATGGACTGTAATTCGGCATTTGTGGATCTCAGTGGTCAAAAAATGTATTTACTAAAAAGTTAAAAATAAAAAATAATTTAAAAAAATTAAGTTTCAGTGTTTTATTTAGAAATGCACTTAAAACTTAAAAAATAATTTGTCGCTTAGCCTCAATAAATATGTTGTTTCTCATGATGGAATCTCTCAAATAAAACGCTTGCCGTTTAATTTTGCCACCATTTATAATTTAAATGCAAGCGTTTTATTTGAGAGATTCCATCATGAGAAACAACATATTTATTGAGGCTAAGCGACAAATTATTTTTTAAGTTTTAAGTGCATTTCTAAATAAAACACTGAAACTTAATTTTTTTAAATTATTTTTTTCAAAGTGGTTTGTGCGTGACCTTTTTTAATATTTGACAAAGACAAAGAACATAAAGACTAGAAAAGATGCATAATGCAAAAATGTTTATGAAACAATGTATAAAAACATTTTATCAACGACAGGGTATGTTAATGTTAAACATCCCATTTAAACGCGATTTGGTTTATACAAATTGTAGGAAAGCAAAGATTTGGACTCAGTATTTGGACTTGCATAGCGGTTTTGAGTTCACTGAGTATGAATTTAGCGGTTAAAATCGCCTGAAATGGTTAACTACTTAACAGAATGTTGTAATGATATCGTAACAACAGAGCTTAACTCCATCTATTGACAAATGTTAACAACTGAGTTTTCCAATCTTAATGAATTTACATCTTTGTATTTGAATGAAATAAACGTTATTATAGAGATTAATAGGCAAAAGTTCATTCATTCCCGCTACACGAAATCATTTTTTGAGAAAAAAAAGTCATAACCCTAATAAGTACACGTTTCGATATA
The DNA here is from genome assembly GCF_047663935.1 of Musca autumnalis. Classification (NCBI taxonomy): domain Eukaryota; kingdom Metazoa; phylum Arthropoda; class Insecta; order Diptera; family Muscidae; genus Musca; species Musca autumnalis. Next base: position 49,206,002 of record NW_027411977.1, read on the forward strand.
ACTGCCATGGAACGGTGCCTCCCGATTATCATATTTCTGAAGGTTGTGATGTCAATATCCCACCGAAATGACTCAAACTTTTTATTTATTCTTCTATGGTGTTATAAAATATTCCAGAAGAGAATTATAAGTATAGGCCACGTCTTTCTATATCCCCCTATAAAAGCGTACCTGTTGATTTTCGGTATTTTGAAAGTTTTATGCACATTATCTTACCGAAATATCGGAAATTGGGTTTTAGTCTTCTTTCCACCAGAAATTTTTCGGTATATATCGACATTGTGAATAGCCCCCATATAACGGTACCTCCCGAATTTCGACATTTTGAAGATTAGCCACATTGTTTTTACAGACATTTATGAAACTTGGTATTTAGTCTTCTTCATATACGAAAAGTAACTAATTGTTCCATTTTACTGCAATACAACTCGTTCTTACTTGTTATGGTATTATAAAATTTAACGGTGACGTCATTAACTTTTATCTAGATTTCTATTTTATTTTTTTTTTTTTAAATTATCGCGAGTCTACTGAACAATAAAAAGTAGATACCTATAACCGAGTCACTATTTGTTAAAAAGTTGAACCCATATTTCTACTTAAAACCCCGAATTGAGGCCAAAATACATTGTTATAGCTGTGCCATGTATTAAAATTATTTCCAAAACTTCGATTTTAAAATTATACACTAGTGGTCATAACTCCCATAAAAGTGCTGACGCTGATAAACGAGGAATATGTTAATTGTAAGGATCCACTTTAACATTATTTTCTTCTCCTGATTTGTGATCCATAATGACATGCTTGCAGTTATCATCATGGCCTCAAGTGTTCCATGCACGTTCACTTGAGTTTAAAAAACTTCCGTATTTCTTTTGTTCTTTCGTCCATTTTGGTGTGCTGCCAGCCTGCCTGTCTGCTTGTTTTGCTTGATTATTTATTTTTTAAACACTTAAGTTAAGGATGATTTATGGCTGGTCAATGAATTCTTCTTCCTCCTGCAACTCTCAAAATTTGAGACAATTTAAGGTGGAGTTAGCACACAACAAGAATCGTTATGACTGGGACATGGGAATAAATTGAAAGTGCTGGATACTGTGTATGAAACACCAAACTTCATCAATTACGGCAGCAGCATGATCACCACCACAACCACCACCTCATCCATAACTATAAAAAAAATTGTTGTTCTCGATATTCAAGTATGTTTATTCTTTTTGAAAGCACGACCAATGATGATGATGATGATGACTATGGCTAATTTAGACAAATTGATGAGGCGAAACGTCAGGGCGGAATGGAATGGATGGGAAATGAAGTTGGTGGGGAAAAATAAAGGACAATGATAAATTCAAGGAATGAGAGGTCCTAAGAAAAATAAACTATAAGGAATGAATATTTTATTAAAATTACTTTAATTTATTAGTGGGAAAAATTAGGGATGTTTACCAAGGGGTAAGGCAGGGAAGACTATAGTTTCGGAGCTCGCCACTGATCCTCAACAGTTCCCTTGCATCTTGTTTTACAACAAGAAACTTGATTACTCGCCCTTCTTTTCAACGTAACCTAACCTAACATTATGAACGACTTGGATTTGATTTGAATGCTACGTCTATTGTATTATTTCTTTTCATACTAATCCCCTTTTAAAGCTCACCACAAAACAACGGTAATTTGTGCAGGAGTAGAGTAAATGTTACGCGCACGCATTCAAAACAATTTCAAATTGAACGTGAGAAGAACGTTTTCTGTTGCATTTACAACAAAATGTGATCTGTCGGTGGATAGATCGATCGGTCACAAAAGGGAAAAGTGTTTGTTGCTCTTCTGACCATTAGTATGAATGTTGATGACGATGATGCAGAGGAGGCAACTGATGATGGTGCTGATGCTGGTAGTGAGAACATGGATGGTTGTTGCCACTTAATGTGTTCCTTGGACCACTGATTCGGTAGTTTGTTGTTAAGCGCACCTTCATACCACACTTTAACCACAAACTGCAGCCAACCGGTTTCAATTATAACTGTACATAAATATTTAAAGCGGTTCGGTTTTTCTAAAATGATTTTTAAAAATGTGGTGATGATGTTGCCTCTATTGTTGCGTTGTGGTGGAAGGAAGGAGAGCCATGTTAGAAGAACGTTGTGTATTATGGGGGCAGCACATTTTATATGTTACCTAATCTTTGTGTGTTTTCGAGTTCGTTTTGTTGTGGTTTCTTTCAAGTCAATCAGCTGGTAGTAAAGAAAACAACAACAACAAAATAAAGATGAAATTTATTATGGAACATAAAATGAAATTATGGCAACATAAATATCATCACCACAAACATTTTGGTTGTGTTCTCATTTATGACCGGTTATCGTTTGTTTGCTGTGGGTAAATCACAACAATAAAGTGGAGAGCCATGATTCAATTAGAAAAACAAATATTTGTGGTAAAACGTTTATATTCATGTTGTGGCAAGTTGTTAATGCAAGAGGAAACGGTTGCTTCTACACTAAAATATTCCGCAAGGAAATTAAGCTGAAAAACTTCGCGCAGGTAAAAACAAGGCATTTAGCTGAACCTTTGCACTTCAATTGCACTTAAATTGTGTGTGTGAGAAATTTTTACACACACAATTACAAATGGGAGCCCCATTGCCTACCATTGCCTTAGAGTACCCAAAATGTCAATTTGATTCAGTTGGAAACATAGACACAAAATATAAATCAAAATAGGTGTGTGAAATAGGCAGGTTAGGGTGGGATTTGAACACCTTATTGGGCCGTTCTTATTCCTGGGATTGTACTGAGCAAAAAATGTCCACTAGAACATATGTATATCTACGGTGAAAATCGAACTTCCTGATTTTGAGGCTTTTTATCCACTTTTTTTTTGATATTTTTGGCATATAACAGACAAACCATTGAGATTTTGGATCCAACACTAAAACAGAAATTGTAACTAAGATAATTAAGAACTGTCTAGTATATCGCAAAATCATTGGAACGCTCCTTCTGGCAGTTTTGGCCTTGTGGGTGGATAAAAAAACTTCAAGTCAAAATCGGGAGGTTAGATTTTTACCGTAGACATATGTATGGTCTAGTGGGCCCAATAAAGTGTTTTCCCTTCCATACAAATCGCCCCGGCCTAAGGCAGGTACAATTATATGCAGGGCTTTATCATAACATTGACCTGTGTCAAAATTTATCCACGAAAATGTTAGAACTTTTGTGAGGGGAAATACCTGAAGTAGTGGGCAAAAATATTGAATCTTCGAATTTGATGTACATAAGTTTTAGAGTTGGGCAATTGAACGACCTAGTTCACTGTCCTAGTTCAAAAACGTATGAGTAACATCACACAAACTAACGTGAAATAATAAGTATACGCATTTTGTTCAAAGAAACGACCGGTGTCCATTGAACTAGATAGTGAACTAGGTAGTTCAATTTGCACAACTCTAATAAGTTTGGATGAACAATTACGATGTGCAGAGTTTGGACTAATCCGTGTTGTCCCTTCAATAGTTATCATGCGCAATATTGTTGTTGTAGCAGCATATAATAAGATTGTATGTGTAACGTGACGTTATCACGTACATATGTATATAACACAACAACACAATACTGTCTACCACTAAATACTCTGCATATAGCACAACAACACAATACCAGCTACCACCCAATACACTGCAGACATACTGCACAGCCATTCAATACGCAGCAGTCACTACATTACATCTGTTTACATGTTCTGTTTAACGTGCAACCCAACGGAGAATTCAATTCGAGGGTAATCTCGCACTTACAATTTTAACGCACCCTGCGAATAATTCTCATTCACTCTGTACTCCAGGCCACTAAAGTATTTCAGATTTACTTGAGAAGGGTGAGCTTACTACTGCAGGGAGTTTGCCACACGGGCTGGAACAAAAGGTTGCTCTAAGTCCGCCAACCTACACCTGGTGTAACAGTGTTGGAAATTACTTTTGGAAGCTACCACATTAAGTTGTGGTGGTTGATACATTCGCAGGTCCTTCGGGTCATCTGTTCCACAGGGCATTCGTGCCAGCTGTTCCACAGGACATTCGTGCCAGCTCTTCCACAGGGCCTTCCGGTCATCTGTTCCACAGGGCATTCGTGCCAGCTGTTCCACAGGTCCTTCGGGTCAGCTGTTCCACAGGGCCTTCGGGTCATCTGTTCCACAGGGCAATCGTGCCAGCTGTTCCACAGGGCCTTCGGGTCATCTGTTCCACAGGGCATTCGTACCAGCTGTTCCACAGGTTCTTCGGGTCATCTGTTCCACAGGGCCTTCGGGTCATCTGTTCCACAGGGCATTCGTGCCAGCTGTTCCACAGGGCATTCGTGCCGGCTGTTCCACAGGGCCTTCGGGTCAGCTGTTTCGTACTTAGCACACAGTAGCGTACCGTAGACACTAGATCGTTGCCTAGACTAACACCCGAACATCGACAGCCGAACACCTCGTGGTCCCGAACATTTGCAGCCGAACCCTGAATACATCATGGGCCCGAACATCGACAGCCGAATACCTCGTGGTCCCGAACATCTGCAGCCGAACTCCGAATACATCGTGGTCCCGAACATCTGCAGCCGAACCCCGAATACATCGTGGTCCCGAACATCTGCTGCCGAACCCTGAATACATCGGGGTCCCGAACATATACAAACAGTCATTCCGATTAACTACGAGCCTTTTCAACTGATTCCCGATCATATACGAACCGACAGTTTCCCGATTAATAACCAGCGAACCATAGCGTCTAGCAGAGGGCACGCCACGAAGTCCGCAACCGCCAAAACTTCCGCAGTAACGCCGAAGCGGCCATAATCAACCCCAACGAAACCAATCCATATACCTTAAATATACTTATCGCATTTATTCACGAGTAGATTGTAAACTAGTTTTAATCAATAAAAATCTGAATTAAACCCCCAGGAAAGGGGGGTTTAGGAGGTCCTTATGGAGAACCTGGGCGCGACTGAGCTTACCCCAGCCGACGACAAAACCTCGTTACATATGTGCGTTTTCCTGCTTAATCCGATTCTATCTCTACAACTTCGATTGACTATCTCAACAAAGCTACTGGAGTTAGTTGAGTAGATTTTTGCAGGGCAGTTAAGTAGGTGTAGTGTGTTGTACGTTTTCCCGCTTAATCCGGTCCTGACTGGCAGATGCGTTGCACGGTGTCATCATTCCTTGCCCTATAAGAATTTAGATATCTGCTCCATACTTGAGACATAACTAATCTGGTCTGTCTTTGCAGCTGACGCTGCTTAGCTTCGATAGATGGGGGGATGTACTCCGAGGACCGCATTCACACAATAGCGTTATAAGGCGTGTTGATGTAGGGGTTCTCTCTTTTCCCCCATCATGCGATGATTGGGATAACTAACATCCGGGCAAGTACTGCAACGAGAGCATGCCATTGTGGCTCCGTCCTAGAAGAATCTTCGTCTCCTCATGCAGATGATCCACTGATGACATAGGTACGCACTCTGTTGAATGTCTTAGGGCGACGTTCTGACAGGTTTGAATATAGTTCCATAACGTTGCACTCATGTTCGCGGACCACAGTGGCGCCACACACCTTTCTCAGACCGACCTATCGCATTTCTTTGTACTGCACCCCAAGTACTGATGGCTAGGGACTTAAGGACCTTATTACTACATTTCAGACTGTCGTAGATAGCTGTGGCATGCGCCGACGACGTGAACATGCTGTCGAATGTGACCTCTAAAATCTTAAGGTAGTTAGTGGTCGGAATTCTGTTGCCATCGACTAGGACCTTCAGCTTAGTGTTCATCTCCGCAGTCCATGTGGTGATCATAGAGGCGACAGATTTAGAGATATTTTCATATTCCTCGCGCGGAAAGGCATGCTAAAATCGAGCAAAAAGGAGTTCAGGCTTTTAAAAGTGACATCATGGAAGATACCTGACGCCAAGATCATACAATCAGCCGCATACGTAACGATCTCAAAGATGTCTGTAGGGGGTGGAATACGGGAAATATAGAGGTAAAGATATTAACCTACCTTCGGGAACTCCCAGTTTCACTGTATAGGGTGTCGACTTTTTGTTCCTGAATTCCAGATACGACTGGCGTCCACACATATAATTAATTATCTAACGGTTCAAACTTGGTTGGAGAGTAGTCTGCTCGATGTCCTCAAATAGCGTGTATCAATGGCTTTTCATAAGTCGAGTGCCACCAACACTGTCCTGCACAGCTTCTGGTTGAGTCCTGGACTACTACTTCTAGCGGTGAGGAGGAGTAAAGCCTCACGAGTCTTTGCTACGAGCAACAAGGCGAAATGGTTTTGTAAGATTAACATTTGCTTTCATCCTTCCCTAGCTTCAGTAGCGGGTCCATCTTGCCCATATTCCAAACTTCTCGCACTATATGATTGGCTAGCAGGAAGTAAGATATCCAAATCCCAGCTCATCCAGTTGTTTTTATACCCTCAGCATTTATGCGAACGAGGGTATATACATTTTCATCCGGGCAAAATGTGCCTCACCGAAATAATGGTTTTAGACCCCAAGTATGTTTGGACGAAATCCGCTTCAGACAATTTGGAGTTCATTGAGCTATGTCCTGTCTGTCTGTCTGGAGCGCACGATAACTCTCTAACGGATCAACCGATTCGGTCCAAAATTTGGCCTTCGTAATATCTTGTGCAAACTTAGTTTAAGTTCGAAGATAGGTTATAGGTCCACTCCTTCCGGCACCTTCCCCACAAAAGTACAAAAATGTTAGGAAAAATTGTGCGCACGATAACTCTTGATGTGAGTGACCGATTTGGTCCACACTTTACCCATCCTAATATATCTACCAGATATATATCAGGTTCGAATATTTACTAAATTTGTCCACTCTTTCGGGTACCTTCCACACAAAACTTTGGTTAAATTCACTTTAAGACCTGCTCTCGAATCACTTTAGTTTTTGTTGGAGCAACTTGCGTTCGATGCCTCAATTACGACATTAAAAGTTTTTTCAGGGGTAAGTCCATACTTCTTAAGAAAACAGCCCGAATGGTGTAAAAACCCCCTATGGCACCATACGTAGTGGCTGGAGAGCACGATAACTCTCGAACTGATCAACCGATGTGGTCCAAAATTTGGCCATCGTCATATTTTGTACAAACTTAGTTTCAGTTTGAAGATGGGTAATACCAGTCCACAACTTCCGGTACATCCCCCAATATTTAAAGAATGTCGCTAAAATGGTATGAACGGAGTAACCGAATTGGATATCCTAATATTTTGTCGAATTTTTTTTCCGTGGACAAGTCCATGATTCCTGGAATATTGGTGCAAAAGTCATACGATGACCAACTGAAATGACTAGTGGGCGCGATATCTATCGAAAATACATGACTCCCAAAAAATCCACTTCCATAAGGGACAATGTAGGTTCATTCCTTTAAGTACCTCCTCCGCAATCCTTTTGAACTTTAATCCTAATCCACATATTTTTGCGTATGAAGTATTTTTTGGATTAAACTGGCTAAGGGTATATCTATGTCGGCTAAGCCGACTGATACTTTTTTACTTGTTGCATTTGCAAAATTATCCATTATAAATTGTGGTGGTTCCTCCTCTGCAAGAATATATCTAATGCGACGCAGTACTCTTCTATTCGCCCTGTTATTCCTGGGTGCAATTTGTCGATTAAAAAAAATTGCGCACTTCGTCGGACAAGTCAGCGTAGCATTACCAAACGTGACTATGGTCATATCTCCCTTCTTCCCAGCATTCGAAAGTGACCTAACCGTTGCCCTCAATTCACGTATCCCCGTTCCAATATTGCAACTCTTCAAATGATCTAGTACATTGTTTCGCTTGTGCTCCCCGACAAACTCCCTAAATTTGGGGGCACTAGGGTTGACTCGTCGAAGCTCATTATAATTTGCTAGTCCTGCCACTTCTACTTCGGGTATTCGACCAGTAAGTAATTAGCGAGCGGCTGCAGCTGTGACGCGTTCCCGAAACATCCTTTCTGCTATCCGAACATCAGAAGGGGTGCATAGTTCTCCGAAGCGGTGGTTGCTGAACTATCTGAGCCAATAATCTTTCCTATGATTGATGAAAATGTGGCGTTCAGAGGAGATAAAGTGGGGAGGTCTGGTGATGGAGACGATTATAGGGAAATGGTCTGACCCATGAAAAACGACGGGTTGCAAGGTGACACCAACTATGGTACTCTCCGCTAATTCTGGTAGGGGCGTCCTTATTTGCCGTGCACAACATAGAGCTATCAATCTGCTCAGCTTACCCATCAGCCATGCCATACCCCTCTAGGCACTACCTAGGACCGAACGCCACAACTCGTGATGCGAGTTAAATAAAGTAAACTTAGGACCTTCCAAGAGCGGACTAATGTTGGTCCTATAATCTGGAGTACAGCAATTTGTCGCGGGATATATGCGTAAAGAACTCTACCTCGGAAGTTTCACACCTGACTGCTGAACCCATACATTCCATTAGAGTCAGGATCAAGCGAAATGGCTCTGTATTAAATAGACTAGAGCAACAGAAAAGCTAGTCGCCAACCTCCACTTCTAGAGCGAGGCGTTATTAGCTTGATTTCCTACACCGCCGCGACCATGGTATTCTTTCGACTGATAAAGTCCACTATTTCTACGATTTTACGTCGGAGTCCATTGCAATTAAATTTCAAAAAGTATGCTTTTCCAGGGATTGGATCAGCAATGACTGGTGGTAAGTGCCACGTGTGGTGTTGCCGTTGGGGGAACTGCGCTGGAGTCTCGTATTCGGATGATTCACTGGGGATTGTGTTCTCACAGCATGCAGCATGTGGGCAAGTCCACAACAACCCTCAGATACACATACTCCCAACATCTATGGCATCTCACCGAAATTTGAGTATGCTGGATGCGATGCGACAAACCGAGCACATCAAAATTGATCCTGGGGTATCCTACGCCGCGCCACGCACCGAAAGAATCCTGAGCTGGCATTCCGGGATATGCTACTCCCAACTCCAAAAAAACTATACAAATACAAACATATGTATACTGCTGTGACAGCCGTTGGAGGATGATGTTTCGTGGTTCCGCGTCAATTCGGTTGTAGTTTGAAGGGAGTCTCATATTCTGATGACGACGATGACGCACTGGGGGCTGTGTTCTCGCAGCATGTAGCAACATAGTCCCTGTCGTAATCTCTCACATGGCCAAGTCCAGAGTAACTCCTGAGATACACCCACTCCCGACATTTAATGCATCTCACCGAAGTTTGTGTAGTGGATGTGGATTTGACAAACCAAACGAATTGGTCTTGTGTTTACCTCTGCCACGGAATAAAAGAATCCTGAACAGGCATTCTGGGATATGCTGCTCCCAACACAAATAATATACAAATACAAACAAGTGTGTACGGAGGTGGCAGCCGCTAGACGGAACGCTGATATGGTGTGGTTTGCGGGTCAATCCAGTGTAGAAGAATCCGAGGCCGTGGGACTGATGTTGCGCAATAATCACTTTTGTTGGTGGTTGTAGTTTATGTATAGACTTAACATTATTTCTAATTTAAATATACATATGTTCATTATTGCTATGTTTATTATAACCCTACTTTTCCTCTGATTTCTTATTTCTAATCATAAATAATATTTTTTCGTTCATATGTTGACGACAAAAAACAAAGTTGCACTTTCCCAACACCACATATGAGTGGGATGTAACCACTTAAAGTTGAAGAAAAAAAACCTTTTAATAACTCCTAGAGTCTACTTCAACATATTTATCTTGCGAACAAAAAGAGAAGTGGGAAAATTATCAACATTTAACGAAGTTGGCAAAATTTATTCGGCATTACAAACAAAACATAAATAACAAAAAGCCAAGACAAACCAAACCTACGAAATTGCAAGTAAGAGGACTACAGACACACCTTCGAAAATCATCAACTATCTCTCTGCGCCACATAGAAAATTCCCCATTAGGTTGGATGGCAAATTTCTGCTGCTGCTCCACTAAAGAGCACAAAACACTTCAACTCAGACAGTATGACGACGACTGTGACAGTGTGAATGACGACAACAAGAGCAAGAGTTGTTGGCATTTGGCGTGGTTGTATCAACAGCAACAACATCGAGATCATCTAGCGGAGAATGTAATACACGGCGGCTGTTGCCGCCAATGCATCTCATCCATCCATGATGAGGTTGTTTGGGACGTTGTGGGATTATCATTTCGCGCTTTAACATCAACTCGAACGAAGAGAATTTTGTTAGTGAGTTTTAGTTTTAATGATTTGTTTCTTTTTTTGTTAATCAAGTAATGACTTTGACAGCAAAACATAACACATTAAAGAAGATGAAGGAGTACTACAACTTTTGAGGACTATTAAAAATAGCACTGATTATGTTGTTGTACATACTTACAACAGCTTGGTAAAGGTTGACGACGGCAACAACCAACCAGCCAAACAACCCAATTGTCAACAATGACGACTGCAGTATTTTCGTTCAATTTGGAAAGTGTTGCAACATCTTGCACTAAGCTGAAATACAGTGTCTTAAGGTATTGAATGAAATCACTAAAATCTATCGAATTAGGACAATATGGATTAATTTGAAATCTCATCCCATGCGATCATTGTGCTGGATCAAAAATTTTAAAAGATTCTTATTCTGGTGGTGTTTACCTAGCAACGGTATTAATTGTCTTTTACATTGTGATGCCATGGTTTCACTTTGAAGCTGGGGTATGCCGACAGGACTGCGGCTTTGACACAGCACGAGGGTACGACTTCTAATCCCCTCGACTCACAAAACAAACGCAACCCACTACCACAGCGGCCTGATGTACTCACTTGACTCAGAATAAAACACAACCAGCTACGGTAGTGGATGTCCAATTACGCTAATGCCTTATCTTAAAGCCAAGGACACGTTTCACAACCCCACTTGACTCAGACAGCAACACAACACAGACCGAACTAAGAAAAGATCTCCAATTCTCTCTGTTTAGTGCTTCGCTTTTTGGAATACCGCGTCTTGTCATCCCTTCATCCACTTGTTTGCGCCATCTATTCTTTGGCCTGCCAATTCTGCGTGCACCGCCATGTGGCTCGAATTTATACACCTTTTTAGCGGGTTAATCATCGCTCATTCTTATTATATGGCCTAGCCATATAATCTCAATATGTACGTTTAACTCGTGGTTCATACGACGTCGATATTCGCCGTCAACGCAGATCGGTCCGTAGATATTTCGAAGAATTTTTCTCTCAAACATGCCAAGCACTGCCTTATCTGCTTGCGCAAGTACCCAGGCTTCGAAACCATACATCAGCACGGGTAGTATCAGTGTTTTGTAAAGCGTTATTTTTGTTTGACGAGTTTGTGGCTTTGTTTTTGAAGTGCTTACTTAAGCCAAAGTAGCATCTATTGGCCAATACAATTCTTCTTTTTATTTCACAACTGATGTCGTTTGTTGTGTTTACGGCGGTGCCGAGGTATACGAAGTCTTGTACTACCTCAAAATTATAGGAACCAACTTCCACAGTTGGTCCGAGCTCAATGGACGCGTCAACACCATTAACTTGGTCTTCTCGCCGTTTACCGCCAGACCCACTTTAGCAGGTTCTCTTTCGACCTTTATAAAGGTATCGGTTACTTCTTTTACTGATCGTCCTATGATGTCAATATCATCAGCATTTGCCGCAGGGTAAATATCTGGTCAATGGTGGACTTGCCAGGTCTAAAGCCGCATTGGTATGGTCCAATTATTTCGTTGACCATGGGCTTTAGTCGTTCGCACAATATCCCTGACACTATCTTGTAGGCGATAGGAAGAAGACTTTTGCCCCTTTAGTTGGAGCATAAAGTCTTATCTCCTTTCTTATGGACGGGACTCAGGATGTTCAGGTTCCAATCGTCGGGTACGCGTTCTTCCTGCCAGATGGAGCTAACTAGCTGATGCATACACCTTATCAGCGTGTCGCCTCCGGTTTTAAACAGCTCGGCTGGTAGGCCATCAGCTCCTGCTGCCTTATTATTCTTCAGCCGGTTTATTGCTGTCTTTACCTCATTTTGACCGGGTGGTATATGTACATTCAATACCATCTTTTGGGATTGGATCTGTGGTATCTTCGTCGACTTCGGTACTATTGGATACCAACAGTTTAGAAAAATGCTCTTTCCATATTCTTAGCACACTATCTGTATCAGTTACCAGATTAACTTGCTGGTCTCTACAGAGGATGTGCCAGTTCCTGTACATCTCTATTTGTTCACTCTCCCGCTTTTCCATCGCTCTCTTTTTTCTGCGGAAAAGACGTTTCTCCTCTCTCTATTTCTCCCGATACCTCTCTCGTGCGCTATGCGTTGCAACTGATTGTAAAGTAGCCCTATATGCCGCATTTTTCTCTTGGGTAGCAGCACGACACTCCTGGTCATACCATGCATTCCTTGGTGGAGGTCTCTGGTATCCAAGTACTGATTTTTCGGCTGTTTGCATGGAGTGGGCAATGTTTTGCCATTGTCCTGATATGTTATCGGGACGAGGAGTGCTTTGATTAAACAGTTGGGCCAGTTGAGTGGAATATGCTGTGGCTATCTGTTGTGATTGCAGCTTACAGATGTCCAACTTCCGTGTTGTGTATGTTCGCACTTTGTTTGCTACGTTTAATCTGGTACATACCTTTGTTACAACAAGATAGTGGTCCAAGTGTGTTTGCACCTCGGAACGATCGTACTTCCAACACGCTTGATGCATGTCTTCCATCTATCACAACGTGATCAAGTTGATTTCTTGTTCTTTGATCTGGCGACAGCCAGGTGCCCTTATGAATATCGAGATGCTTAAATCTGGTACTGCTAACTACCATGTTTCTTGCAGCTGCAAAGTCTATCAGCCTCATACCATTGTCAGATGTTTCACTGTGGAGACTAAATTCCCGACTGTTGCGCAAAAGATATTCTCCTTTCCAATTTGGTGCAGATTCGCAGATCATGGTCCTTTAAACGTTTGCGGGGTTCGTCAACTTTAGAGGGGTTTGTTTTTCTTTTCTTTCGTTTTTTCATAGTAGGCGGTTTTTTCTAGGGGAGGGTTGCTAACCCGACGCCCAAACCCAAGTTTTTAACGTTCTTATGGGTGAACGCGCGGCACATGTTAGCTCACTACCTTTAACGGGTGTTAAAGGCAGTTCCCCAGGTGACACCACGGGAGGTCAGTGTCAACTTGAGATGAAAGAGGGACCAAGATAAATCCTGGGCTTTGCCATGTTAAAGCAGGTCAGGACCGTTCCTTGGTATTTTCCATCCCCTACGTCACCCACCGAGGTAGAGCTGCTTAACGTATATGTATATCCCGACGATAAATAGCTGTACTCCAGGTTATAGACCCAACATTAGCCCACTTTTGGAAATGACGTCATCTGACAATCCGTCGTTTATTTTGGGTCAGACCATCTCCCCATAAGTGTCTTCATCAGCAGACCGTCCGATAATAAGTCTAATTTCAGAGAGCTCATTAATCGCCGCTTCAGAGATCTGTCCAACCCTTCTCATTTTCGGCTAGCGGAAAGGACGTTCCGAGACAACATCACTGTTGCATCCGTGTCATATACCTGGTGGTTGAATACCCGAATTGATGCCAAATATCCCAGCAGAAGCGACAGGATTAGGAATTGAGTGTGATGAGCTTCGTCGTACCGGCCCCAGTAACCCCAGAGTCAGAGAGCTGTCATTGGAGGTTAACAGATGGATCGGTGATCATTAACGGAACAAGTGGTTAAATCATCTGCGAAGTTGCAACATTGGAGCCTCGAGCCCTGGAAAAAAGGACGATAGAACCTTAATCATGCTTGGCAACGGCTTGATCGGTGAGCCAAAGCGCAACAAGTGGCTAAATCACTATTGGAGTCGGAATTAGTGAATTGTGGGCAACGTTTAACAGGGCTATGAGAAGAGTACTACATCACATTAGGAGAAATCACCACAATATACAATGGATGATGGCTTCAGGATCAAAAAGCCTATAAAGCAGGTTTAAATAGCATTCACACAGATGCAGTCGCTGATACCATAAACAACTATCGCGTGAATGTGGTCCTCCGAGAGCATCCCGCATCTATCGCAGACGAGGAGCGTCAGTTGCCATGACAAATCAGAATAGTTTTGGCTCAACTACGCTCGGATGGTGCAGCCGTACACGCAAAAAAAAATCGGCCTCTCTAACATATGTCCCAAACATATTTTGCAGCAAACATATATATGTTTGCAACAGTCCCAAACAAATTATATGTTTGGGTCTGCAAACAAATATATGTTTGGGTGGAAACGAATATATGTTTGGGTGCAAACACATATATGTTTGGGCGCATATATATGTTTGGGTGCAAAGATATTTATGTTTGGGTGCAAACAATTTTATGTTTGGGTGGAAACAATTTTATGTTTGGGTGCAAACATTTTATATGTTTGGGTGCAAAAGAATACAAACCCAAAAGGCACAAAAAAAAAACAAACACATGCACCAGTGAGCGCTTACTAAGAGCAAGGGAGCGTAAAATTCAATGTAAAACACTTTAAAATGTGTGCTCACTTGCTCTCAGTAAGAACTCACTGGCTATCTCCATAGTATACACACAAATGTTGAGGTTGTTTATTGGAAGGCAAAAGAACAATAAACACATAGGTACATACAAAATTCCAAAGAAATACATAACACAATTTAATAAAAGAAAAACTGATTGAAATAATTTGTAAATAGTCACACTTTTAAAAAGAAAAAATATATAGAAATGTAGTTGAACGCTTCTCATTTGTTGTGAAATAAAACAAATTGTCCTCATAATTGAAATCATCAGCGGGGAATCGGCATCTAGAATCAAATGATTATGTAATGTAATAAATAAATATGGATATGCCATATTTCAAATATACATAAGTATGTATGTAATTACCAATATTAAATGCGATTTCTTCCTTGTCCAATAAAATAATTCCATTCAACTTTCCGATTCAATTATAAAATGTATTGGGCATTTAATTTACTAAAAAGCACAATTTCTTTAAGAAAACACAAAACACTGATTTATTCACTCACTTTACCGTCTTGACTCTACAAAGGCTAGATGCCTGAAGAAAGAAATAAAATATAATTCATATCATTTCTTCTTTTCTTCTTCTCCTCCTAAGTAGGGATAGGTAAGTCGACTTTCGGTTAATCGATTAATCGACTGTTGTCTGGAGGGAAAATCGCATAATCGATTATCTTGTGATCGATTTTCGAGTTTGCCCATAGATTGTGGACTTGGCGGTTTTACACTTTTGGCGGTTTTACAGTTTCAAAAGAGAACTCGAAAATCGACGAATAGTCGATTATAATCGATTTTCTGCGGTCATGAAAAAGTCGAAAATCGAGTTTTAAGACAACTGAAATAATCGCAAGACCGAAAAGTCGCATTTTTAGTTTTAGACCAAAATCGAAAAGTCGAAAATCGATTATTGCGCTCCATAACCTATCCCTACTCCTAAGTTGGTTAACAACAACAAAACAAGAAACACACGAGTTTGTCGCATACACGCCACCAAAGCCCCCTTCTTCGCTTCAACGTCTTCTATTATACAATACACACAACTCTTCATTATAAAACAGCAATCCACAGCCGCGAGAGCACTGTTATTACTCTCGTTGACAAACATCCTCTCTCCACCCATGAAAAAAATGTTCTAACATAAAAAATATGTTGGTACCCAATCATATCAAATTGAGATATGTTACAAAATGTTGCAAACATATATTTGTTTGGACCCAAACATATTATGTTTGGATCCAAACATTAATTTGTTTGCAACCGGTCCCAAACATATATTTGTTTGGATCCAAACATATTTCTAACATAAATTTTTCTGCGTGTATAAATTCCAATAGGCCAAGGATCGATGGATGACAGCCTGCAAACATGTGCCCAGTAGTGGTGGCAAACTATCGATAGTCCGACAATCGTTTTGGTTGCCGATGAAAGCTTTGTTTTGCGAGAGCAATCAACACATTAAACAAACTTATAAACCTACCATATGTTGATTCAACAGAGGCGGACCAATATACGCTTATTTATTGTCTTAAAACCATGGCCACGTTCCAAAAAACTCATTTGACTCCGACATAACCACATCTAGAATGCCTCTACGAAGTGCGAACCTACTTTCTGTTCAAGGCGAGATGGTTTTGAAGGTTTTAGCTTCTGTATCCCACCAAAATGGTCGAAATTTGGCAATTCGTCTTCATTGAGGATATAAAAAATCATTCCACATGAAATTTGTTGGTATAGGTCCACGCCTTCATATAGCCCACATAGAACGGTACCTTCCGATATTCGGTATTTTGAAGGTTTTAGCTTCATTATCCCACCAAAATGGTTGAAATTTGGTAATTAGGCGGAGCTAAGTACTTTCGTAGATGAATGGAAACTAATTATTCCATTCTCTTTCAATTTAATTTTGGTGGAGGGTCCGGCCAAACTTAACGTTTTCTTACTTGTTTTTGTTTACATTACTTTGTAATGGGTTACATAATGACTAACGGATCCGAATTTTTGCTGGGTATAATTATCCCTGTCTTATCTCTAGAGGGCATCTCGGCCGTTAAATTTAAGTGTGATATAATTGAAATGAATACATATCTATAAATTGATGTAAAATTTACAAAAACCTATTACTTTTGAGCGTTACAACGTGACAAATCCAAAAACAGACAGATTTGTCGGGTTAAGGTGGAATTAGACGTGACATAGCCATAACGTCATAACCATAGAAAAACAATACCCAATTGTTTTCTTATGGTTATGACTATTGCATTATGTTATGTTACTACTAATCGAATACACTGATTTCCATAGGTTTGGTTCAATCAGCTGATTGATATGTCCTTATGGCGTTATGGTTATGTCACGTCTAATACTACCTTTAGAAAACTACTCAGTAAAATCCTATTTTTCTCCTACACTTCTAGTTAAGTAAATAATTTTTGCAATATCAAACCCCTTGAGATAATTAATTTAGCAAAATAACACAATTTATACAAAGATATACACATGTATTTAACACACTATACAAATAACCACATACCACACACATCATTAACAAAATTATATACTTTCTTTCTTTTTTTTTCTTTCTTTCATGTTCGTCCACCCATCCATCCAGACGTCACATTTGCGTGCAGCAACGTACCATAACAAGGCCCGTTAAGACAACCGAAGTCTATAGCCGACCAATTTGGAAACATGTCAGTACACCATGTCAACCGCAAACGCATGCAAATCAAATGTGCACACGCGTCCAGTTGGTGCACGAACAGGCCTATCGCGATGTCATACGTCACAAATCAGCGCAACAGGTCATATACGATTGTTGTACGGGTTGGATGCGTGAATCACCGCATGCGGATGGCTGTATGAAACGTAAGTAAAAACAAAGGCAACAAAAGAACAGCAAAGACTCTCTTTCATAGACGAGCGACTGACTGACTCTGGACGAATGACTAACAGAGTGTGGTGTAGTTAAAGTGCTCAGACAAAACGCGACAAGACAAGACTCAACATAACTTGACATTCATGTCTACTACGTCTAGGATATTGCAAATTTAACATATTGTAATGAATTTAATTCAATCACATTTGCATAACTGCAACAACAACTACACCACCAACCATCAGTATGTTAATCATGTATTGAGAAGGAAATTGTTTTAACTCACTTGTGGGCCGTCGTCCCACTTGGTGAAAAGTGAAAGGAGCTGAGATTATGTCATAAAGAAGAATTAATTTAAGTGGATTTTATAAAACCATTTAGTTATGGGTAATGAGAAAATCTCAAGATGGTAATAAATACATTGTCATGAGTAAAAATAGTACACAATTTTTTTAAAAATAAAAACACTCCAGACTTATATACAATCAAATAAAAATTAAATTAAAAATTTAAATAATATACATATAATAAAAAATATAAATGCTATTTTTAGGTATTTAGTGGTGAATTAAAATCCAGGAAATATTAGGACTTCGAAAGCTTCATTAGAGAAATAATGAGGATTTAACAAGTAAAAAATATCAGTGGACTTTCCCGACAGAGATATACTCTCAGTCTATATGAATTGAAACTTTCATCTACGGACAGATCGAATGTATTAAGGGTATTTTCAGAATTTTGTAACCCTTTTTACACATTTTAACTTGCTGACAAAAATGTGGATTAGGATTAAAATTCAAAAGTGTTGCGGAGGAGGTACTTAAAGGAATGTACCGATATGTCCATTATGGAAGTGGATCTTATTTTGGGAGTCATATCTTTTAGCTACATATCGCGCCCACTAGTCATTTCAGTGAGGCACCGTATAACATTTGGACCAGTATGCCAGGAAGCATGGACTTGTCCACGGAAAATATAATATCGCTGTAAACAGGGCCACAACGAACAGCATTTCCAAAGGATCTTCGAACAGATCCTAAACTGCACTTTGTCACAAATGTTGAAATTTTGTGGGGGAGGTTCCCTAAAGATATGGAAAAATTTAAGCTAAATTTGGACAAAATATTAGGAAATACAAATTGGTTGCCCCGTTCAGGAGATATCTGGCATACCATTTTAGAGTAATTTTTAAATGTTGGGGGAAGTATCGGAATTTGTGGACCGTGTGGTGCCATAGGGGTTTTTTACATCTTTCGGGCTGTTTTCTCAAGAAGTATGGACTTGCCCCTGAACAAATTTTTACCGTCGTAATTGAGGCAGTGAATGCAAGTTGCTTCAACAAAAATCAAAGTGATTCGAGGGCAGGTCTTAAAGTGAACTTAGCCGACATTTTGTGTGGGAGATACCCGAAGGAGTGGACAAATATAGTCCATATTCGAACGTGATCTATATCTGGTAGATATATTAGTATGTGTAAAGTATGGACCAAATAGGTCACACGCTTTAAGAGTTATCGTGCGCACAATTTTTCCGAAACATTTTGTAGGGCCGATATGTTTTATCTTCGAACTTAAACTAAGTTTTGACAAGATACTACGATGGCCAAACTATGGACCGAATCGGCAGATCCGTTCGAGGGCTATCTTGCGCTCTAATCACTGCACACGGTGTCATAGGGGTTTTTTGCATCTTTCAGGCTATTTCATGAAGTATGGACTTGCCCCTGATGAAACTTGTACCTTCGTATGGGGGCAGTGAATACAAGTTGCTACAACAAAAATCAAAGCGATCCGAGAGCAGGTCCTAAACTGAACTTTTCCAAAATTTTGTGTGGGAGGTACCCGAATGAACGGGCCGATTGAGTCCATATTGGAGCCTCATCTAAGTCTGGTAGAAGTTTCACGATGTGCTCTCTGTAATAGAGAGTAATGATGAAGTTAAGGCAATGGGGTAATACTCCAGACTTAAAACAATGAAATGATTAAAATCTCAAAACAAAATATTTCGAAGACGGATTCTACTAGTCCATTTATTCGGATACCTCGTTCACAAAAGTTAACAAAATTACTGATTAAAAGTAGTTTCAGCAGAGCTCCGAAATACTCTCTCGAATTCTACTCGCGAGCTCCGAAATATTCCCTCGAATTCTACTTGCGAGCGGGAGAACTCACCCGATTGGAAAAATAAATCGAGTATACTCTATTTTTACTCGTCACTCGCGAAGCATATTGCTCGTTTTTACTCGCGAGTGAAAAGCGTTTGCGAGTACGAGTATCTGAAGAGTACGAGTTATGCAAGAAAAAACGAGAGGGAGTGAAAATGCTCGAAATAGAGTACGAGTTTACTCGAACAGTAAAATCGAGTAAAAAAAGAATTGATATATTTTTGAAAAATATTTTTGTGTAGTGTTGGGGGGAAGTTGAGGGGTCATGTTGGGTGGTGGGTCAACTTGCCTACACTCTCAACTTGACCCACCTCCAGCTTCTCTCCAAAACTACACAAACAAATTTTTATAAAATATATCAATTCTTTTTCACTCAATTTTGCTCTTCGAGTAAACTCTTACTCTATTTCGAGCATTTTCACTCCCTCTCGTGTTTTTCTTGCATAACTCGTACTCTTCAGGTACTCGTACTAGCAAACGAGCAAGTCTGAAATATGCTTCGCGAGTGACGAGTAAAAATAGAGTATACTCGATTTATTTTTCCAATCGGGCGAGTTCCCCCGCTCGCAAGTAGAATTCGAGGGAATATTTCGGAGCTCGCGAGTAGAATTCGAGGGAGTATTTCGGAGCTCGCGAGTAGAATTCGGAGCTCTGCTGAAACTCCTTTCAATCCGCAAGTGCTCCCAAATAAAACTGAAGAGTGGAGAGTAAACTTCTTTTAAAACTCGTACTCTTCGAGTGCTTCCCTCGCATGTACTTTTCACTCGCGAGTAAAAACGAGCAAATCGGATTTTTTGCTCGCACTCTTCGAGTACTCCCACTCGCGAGTAAAAACGAGCAAATCGAAGTTCTGAGCTTAACAAATGTACTGGAAGGATCTTCGTTTCCTCATGCAACCTATTGCAATTGTCAGTTCGGCGTTTTGACAGGTTTGAATATTTTGCCATCGCATTGCACTCATACTCGGAAAAACGGTGGCGCCGCATAGCTTATCACAGACCGACCTATCCCGTTATATGTGGTCAACAAGGTTTCTTTGTCTGCAACCCAAGACCTAGCTGCTAGCTATAGACTTTGTTCCTACATCTAAGCTTATCGCAGAAAGCTTTGGCATGCCATCGAATGTGCCTTGTGGAAAATTTTGAATACTACTCGCTGTAAGATCCACATATGAGTACAACGTTTCATAAATGACATCAGGGGAGGTACCGGACACCCAGATCATACAATCATCAGCATCTAAATGCTGCTTAGAGGGGGTGAAATACGTGAATAGACGGTTCCGGAAATATCACCCCACTTTGGAGAACTCCTTTTTGCACTCTATGGGGCTTGGACTTCTTGTTCCAGAATTCTGGTCAGCATCAAAGGCTTTTGATAAGTCGAGCGCCACCAACACTTACCTACCGCACGGCTTGATGTTCGGCAACTGGATAGCGCTATTTCCGACGCTGGGAAGGAATAAAGCCTTAAGAGTCTTTGCTACTGGTGACAAAAGCGAAATCGGCCCTGCCCACTTTCCAGACTTCGGACACGTTGAGAACTTTGGTGAGATACTCAACATCCGGTTCGTCCAGTTGTTTCAGCATTACTATGTAGATTCCGTCAGAGCCCAACGCTTTGGATTATTGAGCGTTCCTAATGGCATCTGCAACGTCATCCATTGTAAATTGTGCTGGTTCCTCCTTGGCATGAAGGAATATAATGAGATGTAGTACAATTCTATTCGCCCTGTACCTCCTGGGATGCTCGATAAACTGTCGATTAAAACAACTTGGGCACCCTTTTTCTATCAGTCAGCGTAACAACGCCAAACGTGACTGGGGTCCTTTTTTCCAGATTTCGAGAGTGAATAACCGTTGCCACATGACATTTGCCGCCCTGAGAACAGCAACAGGGTACCTCCTCAAATCTACAGTGGACCATCTACATGAGGAGGCAAAGATTCTTCCAGTACGACAACATAATGAGATGCTATCGTTGCAGTACCTGCTCGGGTGTTACCGTGAGAACCATCCCAATCACCATCTGCTGGCCACCGATACACCCAGGCATATCAAGAAGGGTATTCATGCTCTAGAGAGAACAATATAGGAGAGAACCTCTAGATCAACAGGCATATCAGGCAGGTTTGAACAGCATTCACACGGACACAGTTGCTAAGGCCATAAGCAATTATTGTGTGAATGCAGTCATCGGAGTACATCCCCCATCTATCGCAGCTGAAGAGCGTCAACTGCCACGACAAACAGGAGTAGTTCTGGCTCAATTACGCTCGGGATATTGCAGTCGCCTAAATTCCTATTGGGCGGGAATCGATCGCACCGTGCACCAGTATACGGCATGGGCCCGCACGATACTAAGCGACTATTCAAATGCCCCGCCAAACCTACTCATCTAACTGCAGTGGATCTGTGGTTACATCCCATCGAAGTAGCCACTTTCCTGGAACTGGAGATAGACTCAGAGCCAGATTGAACGGGAGAACGAACATACAAACATAACAATAAAACACTGTTACAACAACAACAAGACATTTGTTTCAGCTCTAATGTTGCAACTTATTGCCTACAAGACATTTATTCCAGCTCTAATGTTTCAACTCTTCAGATGATCTAGACCCTAGTTCTGCGTATGCTCCCCTAACAACCTGTTGACTTCCAGTATCAGCTCCCCTACTTTGCGGTCACTGGGGAAATTTTGTCTCACATTGCGAGAGGCTGCAGTTGTTATGATGGCCCGAAGGTTGAACGTTAATTAGTGAACTCTCTGAAACTATGACAATTATCTTTCCCATGATTGATGAATGTGAGGCGTCCAAATGTGTTGAAATCGGGCGTCCGCCGATGGAAAAAATGTTGGGGATATGGTCTGGCCAAGAGAAAAAAACGCATTGAAAAGTGCCGTAATTTGTCAGATCAAGTAACACGATCTGGCGAAGGGTGATACTCTCCGCTAATTCTGTTAGGGGCTTTCTCATTGACCGTACAAAACGTAAAACTGTCAATCTACTCAGCCAGCACTATACCCCTCTGGTCAGTACCGGCGGTTACTGAATGCCATAACTCATGATGAGCACAAGGACGAGGCCTGAGCAAACCCTAAGTTAATGATGCGACAAACCGAGCACATCCATATTGGTCCTGTGTTTTCCTCTGTTCCGTTATGGAACAAACGAATCGGGAGTTGGCATTCCGGGATATGTTTCTCCCAAAACATAAAAACTAAACAAATACAAACATCTGTCGGAACACGATTGTTGTGTGGCTCTGGTCAATCCGATGTCGAAGAACCCGCCGCCGTGGATTAGGCAGTACCCTCTTGGGTGTTTTGGCCGTGATCATCCCTGTCAAATTTTGTGGACAGGCTTCCCCCATCCAGACACTCCAGGAGAAATCTTTATGATCTAGAGATCCAAACGGATCGGGAACGGGAACATTTAGATCGGGCATGCTTGGATAGCATTCACACTGGGATTGGGAAAATGATACATCGCAGCAAAATAACGTCAGCTGCCAAGGAAAACACCAGTCCTTTTAGACCAATTAAGATCCGGATGATGCAACCGCCTCAATTGCGCCCGAAATGATAGCACTATACCCATCACATGCCTGCACGTGGATTAAGATCGCACGATACGCTGCATTTGTTAAACTACCAAGCTAAACCCACTCAGCTGTCTCCTAATTCTTTATGGACTCAGACAGTCCTGATGAAGAATTTTTGAATGGGGATACAAAGGAACTAGAACCACATGGTGGTGCTACAACAACATTAGTACCCAATGGCAGAAATCTAAGCACTCTATATCTCGCCCATAAAAGGTGACCGGACAGTGTTCCCTTCCCTTCCAGAAATAGATTAAAAGTAGAGTTAGATTTCCAATTTCTTAAGGCACTCGTAAGTTCAATATTTGTACATCGACCAGCTTTTCGACTGTGTCAAATCCAGAGGCCCAAAATAATAAATAGCAATTTGAGCTACCCATTAAGAGAAGTCTCATCGGACCAGTGGAAATGTTGTTAAAACATTTAGAATACTACAAATCCCGCGTTATTGTTATATACTGGGATAAACCAAAATGTCTACCAATACTGAAGTGATTCTGCAGGAATGTTTTCTAGCCAACTATGAACCCTAAATCCCTAATTATCATTAAACGGCGTTTGCACTAGAGCTTTTTACTGAGTTAACCTTCATTATGAGCATTTATATGACGTTTACGCTATGGAATTGACAGCCAGTTAAACTATGTGGAAAGAAAATGAAAGCGAAAGAAAAACACCTAAACTTTGCTTGTCATGGTAATATTGACTTTGTTTTTGCTTCGAAACAACTACAAAATTTGAAAAACATACATGAGTTAAGTAGTTTTTCTTTCGTTTTCATTTTCGTTCGACATAGTGAAACAGGCTGTGAGATTTGAAACCCAAACCCACTAGGTTAATACGGTTAAGCGCAAACGAGGTATTATGAAAGTTAAATTTACATTAACAACACAATTCACAATAACAGAGCATTTAATATAACGACTCATCCTAAAAGTATGCTCTAAATTTCTAAACAAGGTTGACAAATAAGATGTTCACACTAGCCCATTGGCAGTACTTTTTAAAACGTTCACAGAAGCGAATGCTAAACATGCTAATGCAAAATGGCTTGAATTCTATAGCATGCAAATTTCAAAGCCTATGTTTACATTTACGAAGTCCACTCGATTTCAACTGTCAATTCCATTGCTCAAACGTCAAATGAAGTCCAATCGAATTCAGATGAGTTTTCATTTGACATATTCACAAAGGAATTGACAAATGATATCGAGTGGATTTCGTAAATGTAAACATAGTATTACTCATTTAATTTTACACAATCATAAACGTTTTTATACTATACACTCATACGATGACTAAAAGCATTATCTAGATTTATTTGACTTTATTGTTGTTTTTTCGACCTTTTTTGTTCACCAATTGAAATAAGTATTTTTCTTCAAGCTCGAGGTCAATATATCAATTATCTTTTATTGTTCGATATTTCGCAATTCTTTGAATTGCATCTTCAGGAAGATCTACAATAAATATACCATAAATTACACTGTTTAATATCACATTAGTTATTTTTAAATAAGCAAAAATAAAAAACTTACAAAATCGCAAAAAACACGTCAAGAAATAGTCTTAAAATATTTACTTAAAACTAAGGTAGCATCACTACCATCGTCAGCTGTTGTAAATATTGCACTGCTTTCCTTTTTTGTATTGCGTTTTGTTTATTTTCGTGGTTTTGCTTATTAGGCCTCTATAACTGAGAGCGCTGTTGTCAATATCTGTTTTAAAATTCATACGATGTGTTGTTGGTACATTGAGAATGCAAAGCATCTCCATCGTATACCGTTTGTTGTTGTGTGTTTCGTTCTCTAATATTCTTACATTGTCAAAGTTTGGGTAGTGAGATGTGCTAGCACAGTGGCTCACAAGTGCAGTTTTAGATTTTTCGTTTTGTTGTCTTAGTTTTAAATCTGACTTGTGAGCAGATAGTCGCGTTTTTAATTTATTTTTGGTTGTTCCAACGTAAAGTTTTTGACATTTTTCTTTTTCATTTCCTGCACAAGGTATCTGGTATACAACATTGTTTCTGTCCATTTTGTCGATTTTGGTTTTGGTATTAGTGAAGAGTTTGTTTAAGGTATTATTACATTTGTGAGCTATAACATATTTCTCTCTATCAAATATATTCGAATTTTCCACTCTCTCCGAAAAATTGGGAACATAAATCATTGACTTGTATATCCTATCTGTTTTGTTTTGGGGCTCTTTACCATTATTTCTTTCTTTTTTATGATCCCTGATGAGCGTATTGATAATATTTTGCGGAAAGTTGTTGTTACGTAAAATATTTCTTATTTTTCTTTCGTTTTGGTGATGGAACTCGTCATCACTTATTGTCATCACTCTGCGTATTAGATTTTTCGCTGTGTTGATTATTATTCTTTTTGGGTGTTTTGAGTAGAAATTTATTATTCTACCTGAAGCTGAGGGTTTTTGATACCAGTCCACTTTGATATTTCCATCTCGACTTATGACTAATGTATCAAGGTATGGTAGCTTGTTATCTTTTTCTTCCTCGAGTGTAAATTGGATATCCTTATTATAACTATTGAGAACCTTCAATGTTTCTTGTATTGCACCTTTATTTATCACAGCAAACAGATCATCTACATACTTAGTCAAGAAAGCCGGTTTTGTTGTCAAGTTATTTATGGTGGTATCGAGCAGTTTCTCCATAACAATGTCAGCTACGATCGGAGAAGCTGGTGATCCCATGGGTAGGCCACGTTTTTGCTTATAAATTTTGTCCTCAAACTTGAAAAATCTGTTATCTTTGATACAGAAGCTTAGAATTCGCAAAAATAAGCTTTTAGTTATACTAGTGAATTCTTTCAGCTCTTCCCATCTGCTTTCTATTATTTTGAGTGCTAGGTCTACCGGGATGCTTGGAAACAGCGAAACAACGTCAAATGACACCAGTTTTTCATCCTTCTTTATTGTCAAGTTCCTAAGCTTATCCCTAAATTGCACTGAGTCCTTAATATTATAATTTGAATCTTTTGTTAGTTTATTCAGTATGTTGACGATATATCTGCTCATTTTGCTAGATGGCGAGTTTATGCAGGAGCAAATTGGTCTTAAAGGATATCCGTCTTTATGGATTTTGGGTAATCCATATATTCTCGGAGCGCATGCTATGTCCATTTTTAATTTCTTCTTTTCCTCTGCTGTGATGTTTCCATTCTTAAATAGTTCATCTACCAACTCATTATTTTTCTTTTGTAGTGATGTTGTAGGATCTTTGTTAATGCGTTGGTATGTCATCATATCACTAACTATATTTAACATTCTTTCTCTGTATTCCGTTTTGTCCATCGCAACTGTAGCGTTTCCCTTATCAGCACTTAGAATTATTATATCGCTATTGTTTTTCATGAATTTTTCGGTTTGATCCACTTATTTAAAAATGACTAATGTGATATTAAACAGTGTAATTTATGGTATATTTATTGTAGATCTTCCTGAAGATGCAATTCAAAGAATTGCGAAATATCGAACAATAAAAGATAATTGATATATTGACCTCGAGCTTGAAGAAAAATACTTATTTCAATAGATTTATTTGACATATCTTTTAATGAAAATGACAACTTAAACCGACTGGATTTGCCAAATCCAGCATAGTATAAATGTAGAGTTAAGTTTTTGCGATTACAAGTTAAAAAATACTTAATAGATGTAATACACGAATAATAATTAATAAATAAATACAATAAGACTTATTCCAAAAATAATTGGATGTCATTTTTTGCACCTCTCTAGTGCGATAAACTCTAGGTCCCATATCATTGAGCTAATATCAGTCGAGGTAGACTCATTGATATGAGAGGAGTGTCTCTAGTTAAATTTAAGGAGCAATCAAAGTCCTAGTATTCGTGTTTTTAAAAGTTTTAATAGCAACCAAAGACTACAGACTATTATTGGATTACTCGAATTTGTTATTTCAATTAACTTTGACATGATAAGTTTTTCTTGGTGATATATTAATCCCTTTCGTTCCCTCTTTGCAGCTGTATGTACATCACGTTGTCAAAATGGTGGCACCTGCAGCGGTCATGATTCCTGCAGTTGTCCGGCTGGTTTTACGGGACGTTATTGTGAAATAGATATTGATGAATGTAAAGAGGAGAAACCCTGCGATCAGACGTGTATCAATACAGTGGGCTCATATTATTGCAAATGTCGCGATGGCTTCACATTGCAAGCCGATCAGCAGAGTTGTAAGAAACCCGGTGAGGAGTTTTAGCAATAAAAATGAAATGTATATTTATACTTTATTAAAATATTTTTCCTTTCTTCAGATTTACACAAGGATGATGCATTTGAAGCCAGAGACTTGGAGAATGAAATTGAGCCACAGGAAGATATCACAGCAAGATTGCAGAAAATCGAAAAACAACTAGCCAATGAAAAAGTGCAAGCGAATGAATTGCAAAAAACGTTACAGTCCACATATTCAATGGTCGATTCATTAAAGAATCGTTTAATCAATTTGGTAAGTCGTCGGAAAGTAATGAACATTTAAACGATTTTATTAATTTATTCTTTACAGGAAAAACAACAAATGGACTTTCATCGTTTACAAACGAATCTCTACAACACCGAATCACGCACACTGAAATTGGAAGGAATGGTTAATCTCTTAATGAAATGTCGAAATAATGTTGGACCCAATGCCCATTGTCCCTAAGCTAGTGGTTAACGCCATAACCAAGAACAACAATTGGAAATCTTAGTTTTTATTTACACAAATTTTCCACACAAAACAGAACTGCATTTTATTTATTAAGGATTTTTTGTTTAAGCGTAATTCTAGTTTTACCCCCCACACCACCTACCTATGTACATCTTCTTTTGAAGTAATCTCAGCATCCATTAATATAATTTCTTTACAGTAGTATTGCTGTTGTTGTATTTTTTTTTCTTTTTATTTAATTTTAGCTTTCATAAATTGTCAATTTTCGTGTGTATTTTACTTTTTACATTGCCTTGGTGGGTCAAATTTATTCATTTTTTCATAAAGTGGCATTCCCTTTTATCTCTAACCTAGAAAAAAAAACAAATGCATGAAATGTAACCAACAAGTCTAAATACATGTGTATGTGTAGATACTTTGTATTTCTTTCAAAGTGAATTTTTGCGTTTTTTGTATGCATGCTGTTAGAATTTAAGAAAGAGAGTTAGGAAACTAATATCGAATTTCAATTGTAAAAAATGTTGTCTTTTTTGTAATTCCAAATTCGAAGAAGAAAAGCTTTTATATGCCTAATTTTTAAGGACATAATGTATTTTTAACGTATTTAAATGTAAATATTTAAATAAAGTTAATTTTAATTGTTTAGAATAAAATTATGTGTTTCTTTAAAATATGAATGGCAAGTGAGTAGCTGAATTCAAATTGTGAAATGATCTTCTAACTAACACAAGTACTCCGTCTCGGTTTCAAACCTAATTTCACTTCCTCAGTATCAAATCACCGACCGCTACTTACTTAGGCGGCCATCAGACCATCTGCTTTCTCACATGTATGTTGTCACTTTGGGTATACTAATATACAGAACAGCTGATGTCATACATGTGAAAAAGCAGATGGTCTGATGGCGGCCTTACCCTCAGTCTACGACTGTACAAAAAAACCACACAAATGGTGGACCTAAACCTTCTATGAACAGTTTCCTAATTTTAAAAACAAATACTATTTTCATAGGTGGCAATTTTTCAAGTTTATATAAACTTTTATTGGCTTAATTATTCCTCTAACAAAGCCAATGCACACCAAAACAAAAACATAATTCTCCTTATATTGCAAGAATACCTTTTGGACGGTGTTTTTGGAATACAAGGGCACTATCGAGAGAAATATGGAGAGAAAAAGCCTCCCATAGCAGAAACGAAACATACATATGTACATTTTTGTAGTCATGATCATAATGAATACCTGCTATACAAATTTCAACACGATCCGAAAAGTGGCCTTAAACTGATTTGAAGCGCTAAGTGTTGAACTTTTGCGAAGAAGGTACATGAAGAAATTGCCGGCACAGTACATCTTGGCACTGGATTTAATTTTTGGGAGTAGTTGTTGTGTCTCTTCAGTTATCCAGTTCCTCTGTGTCCAGATTCAAACATTATGCAACCTGGACTGGCTGCTTCCATAAAGGACCGAGAGGCAGGTGTGTGGGTTTAGCGGGGCAGTTAACCAAATGCTGCGTGTTGTGCGCCCCAAACTTAGACTGCCAGATAGGCTCGTTGATCTGGAGGTTCCCGTTTGGACGTCTCAATCTATATCAAGAAGATCTCTCCCGACGTACCGCGGTGGCGAAAGCCTGACCACAAGATTGTGACTGGTATGTTGACGCCCATAACACCCAAACTAGTTCTGCATAGACAACATCTTGTGGAGGTCCACTGGTGTCATGAAAAAGTACCCTGTTGGAGTCCTCAAAGCGGAATTCTAGCAGTTTTACATATTCTTTCACTGGGTAGCTCTAAAATACCACACCGGTGCCGCAAAGTCTATTGCCGGCCAACCACTTGAAGACCTTATTCCTAGTTTTCATCTTGTCGCAAATAGCTGTGCCTTACGCGGACGACTTGAACATGCTGTCGAACGTTACACCAAATATCTTGGAATAGTTAGGGATCGGAATCAGGACACCAGCGACCAATATACAATAAGGAGCCTTTCGGGGGTCCAGATAGTGAACAGTGTGGCAATGGATTTAGCTGCGGATATTTTCATATTCCTCAGATGGAAGAACTGCACTAAGTCAGCTACATATCTAGATATTTATCCTACCACATATATCATCAAACATAGGACCCGAAGCAATGGGTGTGAAATTTCAAAAAGGTACATATATCGTCTGCTCCGTCGGAAAATGTCGTAAGTCCCTCTCAATAAATTTTTCAGGAGAAAGAAAAAACATTCCAGCGCTTTCTGTATTAAAGATTTTATTATGGTGGTAAAGGCAATATTTTTCGTTTATTTATTCCGCTTCAAAACCTGTACTTTGTTTGATAAAATTACATCGCGTTTGGGAGATAATTGGATGTCTTTGGACTTACGACCTTTTCCTTGTACAGTTTTGTATTTTTGTAGGGACTTACGACCTTTTCCTACAATTTACGGACGTTTTTAAAATAAAATATTTATACTTTACAAAACAATGTGCAAAGGGTATTATAAGTTTGTTTTGTCCAATATTCGTGTAACATCGCGAAGTATTCGTCGTAGACCCCCTCTCCTTGCCATATTTTCATATCTTGACTAGATAAAGCGATCTAGCTATGTGTGTCCGTCCATCCATTAACAATTGTAATAAAACTCCAGGCCTCAAATTTGGAACGATCGTCACGAAATTTTTGTGGAGAGGTCGGGTTCCGACCAGAAGTGACCCCATTAGATGTTAGTTATGATCAAAAGGTGTGAAATGGACCAAACCCACAATTTTTACCCGACTTTGTAGCTGTCCTGTAGATCGCAGTAATATTCCGATCGGCGCGAAATTTTAAGAATGAATTGAGTTTAAGACAAAGAATAAGCTTGCAATTTAACATGGTGATGAGGTAATTATTAGCGGGTTTAAAGGACCAAAACTTTTGTGTGAAATCTTATATATAAAAGACAATGTGTGTATGTTCCGCATTGACACAAAAACGGCTGAACCGATTTTTTGAAAATTTCAGAGAATATACAAGGAACAACCGAGGTAAAAATAGGCTTTATATTTTTTGAATTTCGGAGGGGGCGGGGGTGGGCCCTATTTTTTAAAAAACGCTTTTTTTGCAAAAGTTATGAAAGTATCGGTCAGAAAATTAATTTGCGAGGCAACGGTTGTTGAATCTCCGACCCTAAGTACTAATTCCATGTAGTTGTCAGATTATGCACAGGGATGTCCCTTGGTGGAAGTAGGCTATATATTTTGTTGAATTTCGGAGGACGGGTTACAACTCAGCCCTATTTTTGTAAATGCGTTATATATAAAACTTACGAACGATTCCGTTTCCCCAATCCTGGGTACATATTTAGCAGTAAGACCCGACCAGAGTAAAATTCTTAGTCGGTATAACCATGACCGTCTTCCGTCTTTTGAAATTAAGATACAGCTCGCAATGTTTAGGATAGATCTTCGTGATTTGGTATAGAAGTTTCTATTACTTCTAGGATGTTTGGTATTGACGCCTTCATATAGCCCCCATAGAACGGTACCTCCCGATTTCCGGTATTTTGAAGATGTGGACTCAATATTCCTCCAAACTGGCTGAAATTTGGTATTTATTCTTCGTTTCGGGTATAAAACTTTCTCCCATAAATTTGTCTATATAGGTCCACGCCTTCATATAGCCCCATTTAACAAGTTCGGCTTGGCCGAACTTAACACCGTTCTTACTTGTTATTGATATTCACTTGCATATCCCAACTAATTTGCGATGCAAAAAAATTAATTGACATAAGAAAAGGTAACATAAACTGTTTCAAGGGCCAGCAACGTGGACCGGTTCGGCTAATATTTAATAGAAAACATGACACGTTGTACTTATGACCTTGTATTTCTGCCTTACGACCTTTTCCTTCAATTAAATTTCATGATTAATTCCGTTTATGTACGTGGTTTCTTAGCTACATTGTAATCCCAAATAGTGTCCTTTTTTGTCTTCCCAAGTATTTCTGCACCAACTTACTGCATCTTTTGTTTTTGTCTGCAAACCATGTAGAATCTTCAGCATGTAATGTCTTCCTGCGTTTAGGAAGTTTAGCATCAGAGCTTTCAGAATCACCTTGAAAACCATAGATAACTAGACCCATGACATAATCGTCTAATTCCATTCCAAATTCATACTGCTCTTTGTTAGCAAAAACCATGATGTCTTCTTAGTTTAATAACATTTTAATCAATTATTGTTTTAGAATCATTTACCCGTCCCCTAGAAGCTATTACTTTATTGAATTCAGAATACAAACTAATCTCTTTATGTGAATAAATGTCCCTAGAGAAACCACAAATTACCAGTTGATAAAGTTAGGTAAGATATATGACAATTAAAACAGCAAAAATTTTGATTTTTTTAAATTTTTCAATATATGAGGTATTTGAACACATACAACATCCCAATTTGTATCAATGAAAACGCCAGTCCATCTTTCATAATCACTTCGCTTATAGGGGAAAATAGATTTCAAATGTAAATTTTCGTTGCAATATAGAAATTATCACATTTTTGTTCAAAAGTTTGGTCCACAGGCTCCGCCAAATTTCATCCGATTATCATCCAAAGGTGTAGGCTAGTTCTTTACATTGTACCCCAACCATGGATGACGTTAAACATTATATCTGAACTACATTAGCTGTAGTATTCTTTTAAAGTATACATTTTCCTGTGGACTTACGTCCTTTTCGTACTCAAATTTGTACGTTTTGTGGACTTACGACCTTTTCCGACAAGGGCAAAACATATAGAAAAACGCGACATACTACCATTTTCTTTGTATCAAACGACGTGTTTTGACTGGTACTATCATCCTGTAACAAAAACGCGATTTCCAAAAAAAGTGGACTTACGACCTTTTCCGACGGAGCAGACGATATGTTAAACAGTTCATGAGATATCCCTAATTGGGGAATTGCCTATATCATCCTACGGGTTTTGTACTTTCACAAACGACTTGCGTCCACACGTGTAGTAGATTTTCTAACGTTTCAACACAGTCCTCGACTGATATGTGTGGAGATGACGTGTAGTGCTGTTGTGATACTGTGCATTTTTCGGAATCCATGCTGTTGTACAGAGAAACTGCTTCTCATCATGCGTCAAACACTCCTCTTCGCCCTATTACTCTGGAGGTGTTCTATAAATTGCCGGTAAAAAAACACGCACATCATTTGGGATCTGTCTAAGTTACGCCACTGACTGTAACAGCCGTCCTTTCATCTTTCTTCCCATGATTCGAGAGTGAGTTGCCCACAATTTACTTGATCATGTATCATTGTTTCGCTGCTTCATGTGGTTTAACCAGTTCATCCGCTCGCTTCAATCTGTAGTGGGATTCTGTAATTCATTTTTGCTGTTATCGATAATTGTCGGTAAAATTAAAATGCTTATAATTTCGATAACTAACGAAATTTTTCGGTAAGTTAACGACGAATAAAAAGTAGTCGCTAGCCTCTACGACACAAACAGTGATGCCAACTTTTCTTTTTGTTTTTAGTCATAATTTTGCGATTTAATTTTACCGATTTTTGTCGGTAACAGCAAAAATGAGTTACAGAAACCCACTACTGGTTGGCTTCAAGAGCAATTTCCCCAAGTCTTGGGTCTTAAGGGTTCGTACAACGAAGCTCATTATGCTATTTTGCTGTCGCCTCTGCTGGGAAATTTGCAAATTTATGTAACTGGCGGCTGTAGATTTGATAATATCAGTTGCCCGGGGACCTAAGCGAGTGAACATCTCTTTGAAGCGGTGATTGGTAAATTCTCTAAACACTATGCAGTCAGATCCTTTTTTTAAGGAGAATGACGGGTTGCCAGGCCATGTCATTTATTAGATACTCGTAGGGTGCAACAATGGTCAGTGTGGGATCACCGTGCAAAATGTGCAGACATAAATTTCCTCCGCCCGCGCCGCACCCTTCTTGCCATTACCTAAAACAGAATGCTAAAGCTCATGACTAATATCACCTATAAATCGCAGACATAGCTATTCATCGACGGTATGTACACATTAAGCAATTCTTCTTCGACAGTCCCTAGAGTCATGCTCAAGCGTGATAGGTTTGTACAGAACAGATTGGCGTATAAAGCGTTCATCAGTTTTATGTACGATCCTTCCACAGAACGTTGTAATCATCATTGCAAGCTACAGGTAAGTTTATCAAATTCTTTCAGTATTTGGTTTATCACCAAAAGTCACACTGGACTTCAAAACTCGTGTATGTTGTGCGCTACTTGTCCTGCTTTACTTAATTTTTCTATCGAAGTTCGAATTCGGAGCTTATAAAGCCTTTGGAAAAGAAAGTGCTCAAAAGCCTACGACAGACGGTTATACTTGCCGAAACATAAAACTAAAGCTGTCGGCTAGATTTTTGCTGGTCAAATAGCCGGAATTAGACCTACATATCTTCTGAAAAGAGCGTTTAGTGCACCGGCGTAGCCACCGACAAGATTTTAAAGTGTTTATACCGACGTAGTTTAAAACGTTAAGTACAATAAGACCAAGATGTCCAAGCCCAAGAGGTTTGCGGAATTGTATAAAATGAAATTGGGTTAATTCTGTACGCGGATTATTGTCCGCCTATGTCATCAATTCACACCGTTGATAAATCCAGTCGATTTAAGTTATCAGTTATGGCCTGTTTGCACTTAACCGCATTCAATAAACCCATTGGGTTTCAAATGTCAATTCCATAGCGCAAACGTCAAATAAATGCTCATAAAGTAGGTTAATATGACAAAAATCTCTAATGCAAAGCCGTTTTACGACAAATAAATCCTCATAACAGATATTGGCTGACTTCCGTATCGTCAGATTCTTTGTAGTTTTTGAACTTCGTCAAAATATTTCAGTTGCACACTCATGCATTCTTCCTCGAAAATTAAAGAAAATGCATCAAAAATAAAAATGATATTCATACAGGAATATTCACAGCAGAACCATGTGCTGTTATAGTCCGGTCAAAATAGACATTGAAATAGCAAAAATTCCCACAGAGCTGAATTTTGGTGGAGAGCTAG
Source organism: Musca autumnalis (assembly GCF_047663935.1). Lineage (NCBI taxonomy): Eukaryota > Metazoa > Arthropoda > Insecta > Diptera > Muscidae > Musca > Musca autumnalis. The sequence continues at coordinate 49,240,970 of NW_027411977.1, forward strand.
GGTTTGCCATTAGAAGCAACGTCCTAAAAGTCCCCATCGATCCCATGTGTGCAAAAAAAATTATTCGGGGTCAAAGGTCAAATTTTAAGGGTTTTTAGGTTTCGGATTAATTTTTTGAAAACGGTTGATCTAATCAAAAAGTGACTAAAGTAAATATTGTAGACAGGAAAATTATCTACAACTTTGATAATAATTGTTCCACTAACACTAACATCCCATACGGGACAAGGGAGACTTCTCTCATATCAATGAGTGCACGCCGATTCATATTGGCTCAATGATATGGGACCTACTTTTTATTGCCGAGTCCGAACGGCGTGTTTTACGACACCACTTGTAGAGAAGTTTTTCAAGGCTTAAATACTCAGGAAATGTCGCCAGCATTACTGAGGGGGAATTTTGCCACCGTTGAAAATTTTGATGTTGCTTGGCCTGGGATTCGAACCGCAGACCTTCTGAGTGCAAGGCGGACGTGCTAACCATTGCACCACGGTGGCGTGTTTAGTAGAGTTATTCAATGTTAGAGTCATTTTATGCAAAAATAGCCTATTTAGCCCACATGTATAATCGAGAGCCCAACGGGAACGACCCCAACGAAAACTCTTCGATTTTTTTCAAGTTTTGTCCGAAGGTAGGGTTTGTTGCGCTGATTACAGAAATGTATAATTTTCAACGGATGCGGATCCGGTTCGCCGGTTATTCGACCAGAAAGGCCAAATTTAAAAAGCGGGTTAGACCCGGTTCTACTGAACCGATTACTGCAAAGTGGATATCGTTTGAAAGCTTACGGAAGTATCTAAGACATAGTGTCGTTACTTTAACCGGTTCCCCTCACAATGTACTTACGCGGCTAATTTTTTATTTGACCTTTAGATCGCGATATCTCGAAAATTGTAAGTCTTTTTTAAGAATCATGAAGACCACACTTGTAGACAATTATTGAATCTAAAACTTTTACTTTAGCCGGCTTTTAATAAATAAATAAATAAATAAAAATGATACATTTTTTTTTTTTTTTGTTTTTGCCTTATTAAGGCGAAGGTCATTTTTAGAGTGATATTTGAATTAATTCTCTTTCGAGTTGAGCTATTTAGACCTAATAGGTACATTGAAAAATTAGGAATCCACCGAAGTCCCACACATTCAACCACTATGCTACGTTTCACGGGTGGTTAGACCGATCATCAGGCATATTGAATGGTGTTTTTTAGTGGGTGGACGAAGGCTAAACTTGGAGACTAGCATTTATATCACAAATCATTCGAAATTTGTATATTCGAATTATTTATTTATTTTAATGTTAGTCATTTAATTCCAAACCTTTCCTATAGTCCGACTTGGCTGGTAACCCTATTTTTCAATGCTTTATTACAAATACTAAGGCAGCTTTTTTCCACATTTATTTTATTTGTTCTTCTATATCAGAAGATTTTGATCATCAATATTTGTCATCGGAATCTTTGACAAGTTGATGGTGGCTTAGAACGCTAAGACGCCTGCAACCGTGTCACTTGGTTGTTGGGATTCCTGGATTCCTAATTTTTCAATGTACCTATTAGGTCTAAATAGCTCAACTCGAAAGAGAATTAATTCAAATATCACTCTAAAAATGACCTTCGCCTTAATAAGGCAAAAACAAAAAAATGATTTCAGCATGAGCCAGGCTGGGATTCGAGCCTGGGACCCCAACAACCAAGTGACACGGTTGCAGGCGTCTTAGCGTTCTAAGCCACCATCAACTTGTCAAAGATTCCGATGACAAATATTGATGATCAAAATCTTCTGATACAGAAGAACAAATAAAATAAAGGTGGAAAAAAGCTGCCTTAGTATTTGTAATAAAGCATTGAAAAATAGGGTTACCAGCCAAGTCGGACTATAGGAAAGGTTTGGAATTAAATGACTAACATTAAAATAAATAAATAATTCGAATATACAAATTTCGAATGATTTGTGATATAAATGCTAGTCTCCAAGTTTAGCCTTCGTCCACCCACTAAAAAACACCATTCAATAAGCCTGATGATCGGTCTAACCACCCGTGAAACGTAGCATAGTGGTTGAATGTGTGGGACTTCGGTGGATTCCTAATTTTTCAATGTACCTATTAGGTCTAAATAGCTCAACTCGAAAGAGAATTAATTCAAAAATGATACATGTTTGCATTTTACCTATGTACGTTAAAACTGCACGATTGTGACGTTTTGAAATTCATAGTTTCGCATTTGTTAAGTATTTCGGCGTTATGAAACACAATACTTCAGACATTTATGCTAGGTTTACATTTACGAAATCCACTCGATTTCAACTGTCAATTCCATAGCTCAAACGTCAAATGAAATCACATCTGAAATCCATTGGATTTCATTTGACGTTTAACCAATGGAATTGACAGTTGAAATCGAATGGATTTCGTAAATGTAAACCAACTCTTAGACCATGTTTATATCACGGCCTTTTGCAGGGTTAACCTTGTTTATGAGGATTTATTTGAAATATAAGCAATGGAATTGACATTTGAAACCCTGTGGGTTTGTTAAATCCGTTTATATATAAACGTACTATTATGCCAAGTTTACACTTGCGCTCCAAAATCCACTGGATTTCACGAAATCCTGAAATACACCCCGGTGTTTACGCTTATTTTTTGTTGATTTCAAACATATCACAATGATCAAGGTAGACGCATATGCGCAGCTGATCGAACATGAATTTTGAAATCAAGTTTTTGCAAATTGAATTAATCATCAAAAATATACGACAATAAAAAAATTAAAAAATTATTAAAATTATCTATATATCGTATTATTTGTGTATAGTACTAACAAATGAAAAAATAAAAAAATGATTTTATCGTTGAGACATCGTTATAATAAATTTTGATAGATAAAAGTTGTGCTCAGATCCTCCACAATATTAGCACTTGCAGTAGTTTTCTCGTTTAGTGCTAAAAATGCGTTCCCGTAATCCGAAATCTAGTAATACTTGCACTTCTCTTCAAACAAAAATCGCGCCGAATAACACCCTCTTCTCCTGTTTTCTGCCATACACTTTTGACCCAGTAGAAACTAGCAGCAAGCATGTTCATTGGTATCTAATATGATAGCTGATACGTTGATTTTGACATTTATGCTGGAGTTTTTGCAATTTCCGTCATTTTTCCGTTTCCGTATTTTTTAAGAAATTTGTATGGGGAAGCTATTTTTGACAATTCGCTCTTTTTTCTAAAATTACCATTAAAAAAGTACGGGAGCACAATGAAAAATAGTATTGTAACAAAATAATTTAATAATTTTTCACATTGTTTACAAATTTTGATACTAAAATTTTTTGTTGCAGCAATTGACCATCTACCTTATTTATTGTGATACGTGAAAAGTGTTTCAACTTTTGGTACTTTTTTATGCAAATACAGGGTTGTATATCATGTCTACTGTGATTTCGATGTTGATTTCGCTGAAATCACGAAATAAGATGATTTCATTTTTTTATGCGAAATCATGATAAATTTTGTTTGATTCCGCGCGAAATCACGAAACGACGCCAAATGTAAACTAAGCATTACACTCATTTGCCAAGCATCTGATGATGCGGAAGTCACCCATTATACCGGCCAAAGGCTCTAATGTAAACGTACTATTATACCTTATTTTATTTACATTACTTCACGATACGTGATTCAGTAATTACAACTAAAATAGAACAGCTGATTTCATTCATGCCACCCAGACCCAGATGATGACGAAACAACCAATCACAGGCAAATTTTATGATATGAAAGGAGAAAAACGAGAAAAAAGAATACAAAGTTAAATAAAAACAAATACCACCTATATACAAAGACAATGAAAAACAACACGAAAATATTCGATAAGAATTAATTGCAAAATATAAGAAAAAACAAACAAAACGAGAAAAACAAAAACCAGATCAAAACAAGAATTTAACAAAACAAAAACAATTGGAAAATATTTAAAGAGAAATCGATCATTTGTATTATTATTGTGTTGTCGTAGTTCGTCGTAGTGTCGTATTTAATGTGAACGGAGTCAGTGGGGGCGATACAAAGGTTCTTACGGAAATTCAAAATTAATAAAAAATATTATTGTTGTTCCTAAAACGTGAAAAAAGCATCTGAGAAACCGTTGTGACCATGACACCAGCCATCGATAAAATTCCTCTGAAACAGGCAGAAATTGCCGTAAGACGTTTCAATGACATGGCCATTCCACATCATTTGGGCTTACTGAAAAATCATCATAGCAACATTGAGAAAAGTCTAGCTTTGGGCGATTGGAATAAAATAAAAAAAGAAGAAATCAATGCCATGCGGGTAATAAAACAAATTAAAAATCTTCTACTTGAAATGGATGCGTTGCGGGAAAAGGTGCGGGAAGAAGATTTGGTACGATTCGATGCCATGATGGAGGAGGGCAAACAGAAGGCATTCGATGGAATGAAAGAATATTTGGGTAAGAAGAGACAAGATGCGATTAAATATGAATATTACACCATATTTAAAAAAGAATTTTATTTTTTGATAATTAGTAATGAAACATGTTGATAAGGAAGGACAAGTTAGTTAATGCCATTATCATCCCATGTGCAAAAGTCTGAAATAATAAAGATGACAATATAATTTTTAACTAGTGTTAAAAACATTACTGCGAAATCATAGGACATAAATGTAACACTTCTCTACAAGTGGTGTCGTTGGACACACCGTTCGGACTCCCATATCACTAAGCTAATATGAATAGGGATGTACTCATTGATATGAGAGAAGTCTCCCTTGTCCCATATGGGATGTTTGTGGAACAATTATATACCTATATGGGGATTTCTGAGTGAAATAGGACAATTTTTCAAGATGAGGTTTTTGATTTCCCTTATTTTTTGCAGTGGTGATACTGTTCATCAACAAAACATTTTAGTATATTTTCAGAATTTTTTGACTAACTGTCTCTTCTGGGATGTTTGTGGAACATTTATTATTGTATTGTATTTCGTGTTCTAGAAGTGAGGATAATTTAAGGTTGCGCTCGCTGTTGTGATGACGATTAGCATACAAATACTATTCACTTTGTCGTCGATTGTCTTGGACGCTGACTGGGGTTGCTCTACAGTAAATCCAATTGGTACTTCGATCTTGCGGCTCACATTTCATCTTTTGAAAATCCCTTCCTCTATATTATATATCATTCAGATTCTTCCACAATAATGCGACAGGAATGCGTATCGCGAGCATCTTGTTGTGCTGATCAACCGGTAAACCTTCGTGTCCTCTTGACGAGGGTGTCATAAGGAAGCACGTGTTACAAATGGATTTCACTCTGGCCATGCATAGCTGACCTAGGTGAGGTCAACAAGATTTATGTGCTAGCACTTATTACCTTATTCTTTACTCTGATCTTATCGCAAGTAGCACACGAACGCGGACGACATAAATCAGTTGAGGAACCTGACACAAAAAATCTAGGGGTAGTTGGTGATCGGCATCGGGGAGCTTCATTTCAGCAGTAAGAAAAATTGTGAACAGTGTGGCAGGAGATCTAGGGTGGCATTGGAACCATTTCGGCTTCAAACACATCTGGAAGAAGTCTTTCTCAGTTCTCGAAAAGCTTGGCATTTTTGACGGCATCGATAGCCTGCGATAGGTCAATAGTCACCACGACTGTTTAATCACGAAGTGATCACACCGCCATTTCTCTTCTTTTGTCTGTAGCAAAATTTTTAGTCATTGTTGATCCTATCCCTGAAAGAGAGTTTTTGCATGGTTTCAATGAAGTTTATAGCATAACAACAAAAGCTTAGCAGGAGATTACAACTAATGTTACGGTCAAGTCATCAGTCCAAGTCAGCGGCGCCTGCTAACCTGTAACCAAATATCGTTAGATCCTCGACGGTGTTGTACGCTGTTCCATCGGTAGTTCTTATCCACTACACAAAAGCTATGATTTTCTTCTACCAAGTCGCCATCAACAATTTATTCCGGTATCGAAAGGTAGACCTAGATCTTGAAATATTATCCGTAGACTCATTACTAGCCATCGAAAACAAATTCGAGAGTGATTTAACGATTGTGCTCAGAGCTCCGAATACTCGCGAGTGAAACTCTTCTCGAATTCTAGCAAGTTGAGGAGTAATTTGCCCCAAAAAACGTACCACCTCCCGCATTTTTCACTCCCGAGTAAATTGGAGCTCTGATTGTGCTAGCTGGTTGACTGGTTGAAAAATATGTTCGTTAACCCTCAGTTCTCGGGTTTAGTACAACAAAATTCATCATGCTTCTTTGCTAGTGGGAAATTTGCTTTTAGTTCGGGTAATAGATGAGCTGGTTTATTGGTGTACGGTTTCTTTGTTACGATGTCCCGGAAAGTTATTTGATCTCTACTATCTGCGTGACTGGACAGGTCTCTTAAACTGCGACTGGAAGATTTTTCTGCAGCGTTGTCAAACAGCTTTCAGAAATGTATGGTCATGTTAAGAAGTTGAGTGGTCTGAGCCAAGAGAAACGACGGTTTTCCTTTACCCAGGGCGTCACAATGGTGACCTGATTAATCGCTTCTAAGCTTCTCAAAAGAAGAATTTTGATTTATGGGTTTTTTATACCCTCAGCCTTTAGGCTAAGGAGGGTATATACACTTTGAAAATGCGCCTCATCGAAATAATGGTTTTAGACCCCAAGTATGTTTGGACGAAATGTGTTTCAGACAATTTTGAGTCGATCTAGCCATGTCCGTCCGTCTGTCTGTCCTGCTGGCTGGAGCGCACGATAACTCTCGAACGAATGAACCGATTCGGTTCAAATTTTGGCTTTCGTAATATTTTGCCCAAACTTAGTTTAGGTTCATAGATGAGCTACATCGGTACACTCCTTCCGGTACCTCCCCCACAAAAGTTCGAAAATGTTCGGAAAGTTTGTGCGCACGATAACTCTTGAAGGGAGTGACCGATTTGGTCCATACTTTGTATAGCGTAAACTTTCTACCAGAGTAATATGAGGTTCCAATATGGTCTCAATAGGGTACCTTCCACACAAAATTTCGGAAAAGTTCAGTTTAGGGCCATCTCCCGAATCACTTTGATTTTTGTTTTAGCAACTTGTATTCACTGCCCCCCATACGACGGTACAAGTTTCATTAGGGGTGTTGGAATCTGTCCTTAGATTCCCAATGGATGCCTGTGGAAATTGTCTTTAATAGTTTGTCTAACCCTTTCGCAAAAGAAACACGACACACGATGTTCTTACAATGACGGTTTATTAAAGACTAATATAAATGTAAAACATAGTTTGCAGGAATTCATTGTGTATGTGTTAGTGTGCGAATACAAAACAGTGTTGTATTTCAACGAATAAATAATTACATTGCCATATTATTTCATATTTATCAACACTCTTCCTCAATGAAATTATTTATTCCAAAAATCAATCTTTTAGTCCTAGCATATCGACAAAATTCATATGTTTAACTCTAGGCAAATTCTTTGTAAGTATATCAGCTATCATTGTGTTAGTAGGTTCATACATTAATTCAATTTCTTTATTATCTAACTTCTCTCTAATAAAATGATACCTTATGTCGATATGTTTACTTCTAGCTCTATATACTGGGTTCTTCACCAATTGTTGTGCACTCAGGTTATCTCCAAATATTGTCACTGGATCTTTTGATTCTTGAACACCTAGCTCTGACAATAAACCTTTGAGATAAACTGCTTCCTTCGTTGCATCAGTCAATGCAATGTACTCCGCTTCGGTACTACTCAGGGCCACACACTTTTGCCTCTGAGAACTCCATGAGAAAACTCCTCCACCAAGTAAGAACGCGTATCCTGAATACGATTTACGATTTGATGGGTCACTACCCCAGTCAGCATCTGCATACCCCTTAAGACTTTCTCCTGTTTGTTGATAGACTAACTTGAAATCAACTGTCTTCTTCAGATATCGTAAGACATGTTTGATTGCTGTTTCATGTTCTTTATGTGGATCATTATTTCGTTGCGCTAGCTTTACGACAGAATGCATAATGTCTGGTCTGGTACAAATAGCAATATGCATTAAACTTCCAATCGACGACTGATACTTTGTAGCATCCACAGCTTCACATTCCTTATTGTTACACGTCGTATTGAAACTCACATCCAGCGGAGTTGAAGCTGGTTTACAATCTTCCATCTTGTGGCTTCTTAATAGCTCATTAATTAACTGGGACTGGTCTATAGCTATTGCTCCAAGATCACCTTCTCGCTCTATGCGAATACCCAAGAAATGTTCTAGAGGGCCCTTATCAACACATTCGAAATTGTCACAAATATATTCTTTTATCTCGTACATGGTCTTCTTATCTTGACTACCAATGATAAGGTCGTCTACATAGACTGCTATCAAGCTCAATTTACCTCTGATGACTTTCTTGTATAAACACGGATCATTCACACATGGAGTAAACCCGGCCTTCTTTAATACCTCATCCAGCTTCGAATTCCAAGCACGTCCCGACTGCTTTAATCCATAAATTGCCTTATGCAATTTCAACACTCGATCTGGATACTGTTTACTTACAAACATTTCGGGCTGCTTCATATAAACCTCCTCAGTCAACTCGCTATTTAGATACGCGGTACACACATCCATCTGGTGTAGATACATTTTCTTTTCTACAGCCAATGCCAGCACCATCCTTATTGTCTCGTATCTTATTACCGGAGAAAAAGTTTCGGTATAATCTAAACCGTACTTCTGGCTACATCCCTTAGCCACCAATCGGGACTTGAACTTTTCAATTTCTCCGCTCTTATTTTTCTTCACGGTAAATACCCACTTGCACCCTATTGGGTTCTTACCAGCTGGCTTTTCCACTAAGGACCACGTCCTATTATTTAAAAGTGCGTCATACTCACTTCTCATAGACTGCATCCATTCCTTGGAGTGCTCACCACTTAACGCCTCCCTCACGGATTGTGGAATGGTAATATCATTCTTTGCCACTTTATCTCGCAGAAGTCTACGTCTCTCTTTTATCATAGCATGATGAAGCTCTTCCCCTTCTTCGGCTTCGCACTCTTCGAATCCCCCTTCTTCGGAATCGCTCTCTTCGAATCCCACGAACTCTTCCTGGATGGCCATACTGTCATCCATTACTAGGCTCTCTTCTTGTGGACACACCAACAAGTCTACATTATCGACTATACGTTTTATCTCGTTATCTTGGGAATTCTTTTTCGGCATCTGTTTGTCGATAAACATAACATCACGTTTTTCCACAACAGCACGCTTATCTTGATCGTAAATTCTGTATGCCTTTGCAGTAAGCGAGTAGCCAACCATTATATACATTTTTCCTTTAGCGGCGAACTTCTTATGACTTGTCTTATCCAAACCCACGACTGCCTCACCAAAAACTCGAAGATGTTTGACGTTAGGCTTCTTACCAGTAAATGCTTCATATGGTGTCACTTTCTCAAGCGCCTTGGTTGGACATCTGTTCCTAATATATACCGCCGTAGCTACTGCTTCCGCCCACAAAGCATTTTCCAATCCGGACTGCAACAACATTGCTCTTGACATCTCCACGATTGTCCTATTGGCTCTCTCGGCCACTCCATTCTGCTGCGGCGTGTATGGCACCGTCAACTCACGCACGATACCATTCTTTTCCAAAAACGCATTAAATTCTTTGTTTACAAATTCGCGCCCGTTATCGCTTCTTAAGATTTTTATTCTTTTTCCCGTTTGACATTCAGCCATTTCTTTAAATATTTTAAATTTACTGAGAGCTTCGTCTTTACTCTTTAAAAAATACACAAAGATTCTTCTCGATTTATCGTCAATAAATGTTATAAAATATCTTGAACCTCCCAATGAGTCCGTATCGAATGGGCCACATACGTCTGTATGTATTCTTTCAAGTATATTTTTCGCGCGCGTTTCACTGCTCTCAAATGGCTTTACACATATTTTGGCTTTCATACATATTTCACACGGAATATCGTTAACGTCTTTTAATTCATTCATACCGATCACCATTTTATTTTTTGCCAACTGTTGCAAGTTCTGAAAGTTTAAATGACCTAATCTCTCATGCCACATTACCGCGTTTTCACTGTTTACCCGAACAAAACATTTCTCTTTTTCACATTTTATAATATACAGGTTCTGTTCTTTCTTTGCTTTAAACATTTCCGTACCGTTTTTGTCCTTTATTTTGGCTCCCGAATTATCAAACACTACGTTATAACCATGTTCGCATAATTTGTTTACAGACACAAAATTCGCGTTCATCGACGGCACGTACAACACATTGTCTAATATCAGCGTACAATTGTCAATTCTCAGCTTTACTCTGCCTTTACCCGCTGTTGTCAAATGCTGCTCTCCTGCCAAGTACACATTCTCTTTATGTTCTCGCAAATTCACAAAAAAACTTTTCTCGCAACACATATGTGATGTCGCGCCACTGTCCAAACACCAATCCACTTTCCTGAGAACGTTGATGTCTGCTGCCGCCAAAACTGTATGATTAACCTCTGCTTTGTTATTGTTCTCTTTCTTGCTGTTACAGTTTGCAGCGTAGTGTCCGCGACGTCCACAACTAAAACATTTGAAGTTTTTTGCTTTTGATGTTCTGCTCGATCTTGCACCGTTATTCGTAGAATTGAATTTTCTCGATTTCACCATGTATGCTTGTGCGTCACTGCTGTTTTCTGTTGTACTATTCTGGACTTTTCTTTCCCCTTCCTCTAACAGCTTTACCTTTAAAATATCAAATGATGGCAGGGAATCTCGGGTTTCCATGGCCACGACAAATTGCTCGTACGACTTGGGTAAACACGATAATAAAATAATTACCACCAGCTCACTCTGGATTGTGATTCCTACTTCGGACAGTTTGTCCACACAGTTGGAAAACTCGTTCAAAAACTGTTGCATATTTTCACCATCAGCCATTCTCAAGTTTAATAACTTCTTATACAATGAGACTTTTCTGACAGGTCCACTTGGACGATGGACTTCTTCCAAACGCTTCCAAGCTTCTGCTGATGTCTTGCACGACTTGATGTGGTTTAGTTGTGAAGCCTTCACACAGAGAATAAGCGTAGCCAATGCCTTCTCGTCTTGCACTTGAAATTCCTCGGCTTTCACATCTTTGGTACTCACCACCTTCCACAGGCCACTGTGTATCAGAACACTCTTCATCTGGATACACCACGCATCATAATTTTGTTCATCCAACTTTTCTATTGAGTACAGCGAATTCATCTTGTTGAGCGAACCTTTTTTCACTTCTTGATGATCGACACAAATCTGTACACCACAATTTTCCTTTTTCAATTAACTCTAGAAAAACTCTCGATATGGACTGGCACTGGGCCCATAACCTGTTGGAATCTGTCCTTAGATTCCCAATGGATGCCTGTGGAAATTGTCTTTAATAGTTTGTCTAACCCTTTCGCAAAAGAAACACGACACACGATGTTCTTACAATGACGGTTTATTAAAGACTAATATAAATGTAAAACATAGTTTGCAGGAATTCATTGTGTATGTGTTAGTGTGCGAATACAAAACAGTGTTGTATTTCAACGAATAAATAATTACATTGCCATATTATTTCATATTTATCAACAAGGGGCAAGTCCATACTTCCTGAGAAAATAGCATGAAAATTGCAAAAAAAAAAAAACCCTACGACACCGTGTGAGGTGGTTGGAGCGCAAGATAACTCTCGAACGGATGAGCTGTTTCGGTCCAAAATGTGGCCTTAGTAATATTTTGTGCAAACTTAGTTTAAGTTCGAAGATAAGCCATATCGTTCCACTCCTTCAGGCACCTCCCCCACAAAAGTTCAAAAATGTTCGGAAAAGTTGTGCGCACGATAACTCTTGATGGGAGTTACCGATTTGGTCCATACTTTACACATCCTAATATATCTACCAGATATAGATCAGGCTCGAATATGGACTATATTTGTCAACTCCTTCGGGTACCTCCCACACAAAATTTTTGATAAATTCACTTTAAGACCTGCTCTCGAATCACTTTGATTTTTGTTGATGCAACTTGCATTCGCTGCCTCAATTACGACAGTAAACGTTTTTTCAGGGGCAAGTCCATACTTCTTGAGAAACTGCCCGAAAGTCGTAAAAAAACCCTATGTCACCATATGTAGTGGGTGGAGAGCTCGAACCAAATACTGCGTTCGTCCACAGTTTGGATATTGTAATATTTCTTCGAATATAAGATGAATTTCGAAGGTGGTGCTTATAGGTCCACTCCTTCCGGTACCTCCCCCACAAATGTTCGAAAATATTCGCTAAAATGGTACGCGCGATTTCTCATAGACGTAGCAACCGGTTTGGTCCAAACTTTGGATCTTTAAATATTGTCGAAACTTAGTTTATGTTCAAATTTGGGGCCTATCTGTCCAATCTTTGTTGTGCCACCCACACAAATGTTCAACATCTTTGTGTGGTTAAGGGTCTGTTCGAGGATCCTTTGGACATTTTTAACGAAGGTTTTCCTAGCGGCCCTGTTTACAGCGATATTGTGCTTTTCGTAGGCTAGTGTGATAAAAAAGCTCTATCTATCGATATCCCCGCAATTTTTGGAGCTTTAATCCTACCATACTTTGGTCGGTTCATACGCCCAAAATTTTTAAAACCCATCTAAATCCATAAGTTTTTTTTGGGAAAAAAGTATTTCAATCCACACAGGCTAAGGGTATATCTCTGTCGGCAAAGCCGACTGATACTTTTTTACTTGTTAATTATTATTTCGAAAAACAAGTTTAAAAAGTCAACCAAATCATTCATGCCCATGTTTTCTTTGCCTTCCAGAATTACAATTAAAATCACCCACAAATACCCTACGGTCTCAGGGTCCCTATGAGGAGGATGAAGTTGAACAGCATTTAAACGACACCGTTGAAATAGGACAAACACAAGCACATCAACAAACACTTCCAGAAATTCGCACTAATTTTTCACCCGAAGAACATCTACTGGCACAACGACAATCCTGTTTCGAAGAATTACAAAATTTACAAGAAGAAATACGAGATTTGAATGGTATGTTCCATAATATGGGTGAACTGGTGCATCAACAGGCCGAGAGTGTTCAAGCAATAGCCGACAATGCCGAAGAAGCTTTAGAAAATGTCCAAGCAGGAGAGAGTGCTTTACGCAAAGCATTATCGTACAAAAAAGCAATGTATCCAGTAATGGGAGCCCTATTGGGCACCTGTGTCGGTGGACCCATTGGCTTGGTAGCTGGTCTTAAAGCTGGAGGTTTAGCCGCCGTGGGTTGTGGTATTTTAGGCTTCACCGGTGGTAGTGTTTTAAAAAGTAATCCCGCCGTATTACAGGGTAACATTGAGGAGCAACATGAAGCATCTGAAAATTGCGAACAAACACAAGAAGAAATCGAAATGACCAAAAAAGATGAATGACAAATGGAAAATTACAACAATCAACCATTGACAGTGTGGTCGGCAGCAACGCGTCAGCTAATGAATTTTCAGGGAACCGCTGCAAATCGTTTGGATCCAGTGGCCCAAGCCACCACCGGTGTATTAAGCAGTGTTAAATCGTATTGTAGCCTACAATAGATCAGCATAAACCAATCAATATGAGGCGGATTTTTCAAAAATCTACTCGAATTTTACTGATTAGTTATAAATTATTTTATTACAGATATTAGAAATTAAAAATATGATATTACAAGTTAAAAAAAAAGTGTTGAAAGAAAAATCTAACGTATACAATTATACCAGATGTTAAAATATTTGATGAGAAATTCTCAAAAAAAACTCAAAACCTTCTTATGAAATATTTTAGCATCTGTCATAAGCCATACGTATTGCAAAGTTCGCTTATTTTTAAGTCTACAAAGGTAGGAGAACTGAAACGAAATATTTATTTCTAATAGAGTAGATCAACCATGTAGACATTTGTTGTTATTGAATTCAATAAGTAGAAATTAATAATACATTACATACATATATATGCATACACAAAGTAGACAAAGACACCTTTGTTTTTACAACGTTACCTAGCTTAGCCGTTATTGAACGTTTTCATTTTATTCGACCTATTTATTGTAAGAAAGAAGTTCGCAAACCAAGCTTTAATAAACAAGTTTTTTAAGTCAACCTTTTTTAAGTTTTATAAATTTAGTAAAAACAAAACAAAGTTTATCCTACTACCCCTTTTGTATATTGTCCATCAATTAGAACATGTAAATTATTATCAATAAATATGTGTGAGTGTTTGTGTCCATAATTTAGTTCTCCCTTTTATTTGCAGTCAACAATAAATGCAGTTTGTTTTCTAATGAAGAAACAATAGTTATTTTTCTTTGTTGTTCTTCTTCTCATTTTTCTTGTGTTGGTATTATAAAACAAAGAAGTCAGTAGAATTGTGGGTCAGCAGTACAAATGAGTGATATAATTAAATTAGGAATTTTAATATTAACTTACCCTCATTTTCTAGTTCTTTGTGATTATTGTAAATATGCTATATGATGATGATGATGATCAGATGAGCTTTGATGGTTGTTATTTATATTCAATGAAAAATCTGAAATGATAATTAAGCCACAATGATATGAAAACGGAAACCATTAAAGCAATTCGTCTTTTAAAGAAATTCCCAACATATTAAAAGAGCTTAGTGATGAGTAAGTAAGTGACAGACATATCATCGCCCAGACAAAAACGCTGAAGCTAGAAAGTTGATATGTTCACTGCGGGTTGTTGTTGGTGTTTTGTAGTGAGATAAGGCTGGTTTTTTTTGGAAATTCGTCCTAGAAGGGTACGAAAAGTACTAAAAGGTAGTAAATGTGGTATCCATTGTATTTGGCAAACGGGAAGAGCTAGAATTCTGAAGTTTGGAACGAGGGTCATAGAGATAGAAGGATGTACCAAATTCGAACAATAAGTGTACGGAAATTACTAAAAGTTACAAAATTTGATACCAATTGCATATTTTTAACGGATATAGCTGGAATCTTCAAATTTGGTATGGGAATCAAGGTTGGAAATTGATGTTGATATAAGGATATGGTTTTTGAAATTCGTACTTCTATGAAAGAAAAGTACTAAATGGTAATAAATTTAGTACAAATTGGATTTGGTTGATCAGATGGAGCATTAATCCTGAGATATGGAATTAAGATTACTGTTTGTGTGTAGGATTGAGGACAATTTGGATTTGGGTGAACGGATAGAGCTGGAACCCTGAAATTTGGAATTAAGATTACCGTTGGAGTGTAGGATTGAGTTGGTTTTGGAAATTCATAATTGGGTGCGGAAAGTACTAAATTTGGTACATATTTTATTAGAGCGAACGGGTAGAGCTGGAATCCTGAAATTTAGAATTATGATTACTGTTGGACTGTATGATTGAGATAGTTTTGAAAATTCGTGCTACGTGTTCGAAAAGTACCATATTTTACTAAATTTTGTTAAATTTGGATTTCGGTGAATGGATAGCGCTGGAATCCTGAAATATTGAATTAAGATTACGCTTGGAGGATTGATGAAGTTTTGGAAATTCATACTTATGGGTACGAAACGTACTAAATGATACAAAGTTTGGCACAATTTGGTATTAGACGAACGGATATACAGGAATCCTGAGATTGGGAATTAAGATAACTGTTATAATTTGGCATTAATGTCAGTGTAAGGGTGAGATACATATGTGGTTTTTGAAATAAGTACCATAAATATATGAAAATAAATAAATGGTACTCGAATTGTTATTGGGTGGAGGGACAAAGTAAAATGTTCGTACCATAAATTTACGAAAAGTACTAAATCGGGCTAAATTTCGTATCGAGTGTAAGAACAGAGCTGGAATTCTAAAATTTGTTCTTAGAGTCTTTGTTGGTATGTGGGATTAATATATGGAGATGGCTTAGGAAATGCTGCTATGAGAAGTACTAAAGGGGTAGCAGGAATTTTGATATATTGGGAGGAAGTTTCAGAAAATCGTACTTATGTATTTATATGTAAAGTGTTATAATTAGTTTTGGGGGCACTGATAGATTTGGAAGTGAGATTCGCGGTTTGTATTGCCTGAACGATAATATAAGGAGATTTTCATTTTTGATATGAGTACAAATTCTGAAATTTGGCATGAAGGTCACTGAGGGCTGAAACCTTATTATACCCTCAGCCTTTAGACTAAAGAGGGTATATACACTTTGATACGACCAAAAATGTACCTCATCGAAATAATGGTTTTAGACCCCAAGTATGTTTGTACGATATCCGTTTCAGACAATTTTGAGTAGATCTAGCAATGTCCGTCCGTCTGTCTGGCTGGCTGGTGCGCACGATAACTCTCGAACGGGTCTATCGATTCGGTTAAAATTTTGGGTATCAAAATATTTTGATTTAAGTTCGAAGATGGGCCATATAGGTCCATCCTTCAGGTACCTCCCCCACAAATGTTCAAAAATTGTCGCAAAACTTGTGCGCACGATAACTCTCGAAGGGAGTAACCGAATTGAACCAAACTTTACATATGGTAATACTGGTAATACTACCTCTAGGCATACATCAGGTTCGAATATGGATTATATCGATCCACTTCTTCAGGTACCTCCCACACAAAATTTGAAATGTGGAGTTTAGTGACATTTCATGAATCGTTCAGCCCAATCATGAATATACTTGCGGAATGCAGTTCTCGCGGAATAGTTTTTTCTCGAGAGAACCTTCCTCCTATCATGAATAGCTGGGGAAAAATAATCATTGAATTTGGCAGCACTGAAGGGTCGTTTTCATACCTTGTGTGCCCTAATTGTTGTGAAAACAAAGAGAAAATGTCAAGTGTTTGTGTTTTTAGACAAAATAAACAAATTAAATCAAATAAATTACGCTTTTACACATCAAAGAAATTCAGAAGATGTTACTTGTTATGAAAATCATCAAATAAGATTGTAAAATTCCAAGGAAACAGTTGCATTGTGCTATCGAACTGCAACTATCATGAATGTATAAAAAACGAGTGTTTTTAATAAAAAGATGGCAAAAATTTAAAAATATGAATTTTGAAGTAAAAATAATTGCAAATATGCATTTATCCAGTGTTTTTCAACAATATCGAAGCGGTGTTTTGTATGTGCAAAATTCTACCATCCTTCGTTGATAAAGTTGAGAGTGACCGAGTTTGCAAACTAATGTTATTTTGTGAAATATGTTAATTTTTTAATAAATTTCCATCGCGAATTGAAGATTTTAGTATATAAACCCAACAAAAGTGTTTATTTTGCATGTTTTGTACAAAGTTTGTGGGAAATACTACGATTTTTTGTAAACTCCCTTCAGTTTTGCAAGGGAGATTTTTTTGGAGGAAAACACATGTTTGAGAGCGTTCATGATACCTACTTTTTCTCCATCGGAATTTTTTTCCGTGCGGATTTTTTGTTTGTGATAGCAAAGAAGGGAAAAGAGAGAAATTCCGCACGGAATTTTCATTCATGATTGGGCTGGTTATGAAATTTTTTGTAACAGGATGTTCGTGCGACCCCCGTTGCGTCATTGCAATTTTTTTCGATGGGAAGTCCATAGATCCTGAGATAATGGCGCATAACGCGAGTTCAAATAAACGGTGGCCAAATATAAAAGGAGTTGGCGTTGTCAGATGAATTTTGGTATAAATACTTATGTCAATGACAATGTCGAGAGCAAACAATTGGGAAGGTCGGGCCACGTTTTCGGATAGTCCCCATGCAACGGTACTTCTTAATGTTTCTGTATTTTGAATATTTTATCAACCAAATTGGTTGAATTTTGAGATGTTTTCACTTTACAAAAAACTTTTCCGATAAAAATTATATACAGTTGCGAAAACAATAATAGCACCACCGTGAACAATTTGTTTGCCACTACAAAAACAATCAAGATTGTTGTTGTTTCCACTAATGTTGTTGTTAGATGCATATCCTAAGGTGTCCCCTTTTATAAAAAAGTAAAGTTTATATTCACATTATTATAAATATTTGTTTTTGGCAGCTTTAATCTTTTTTGTTTTGTTCCCATTGTAACCAAACGTGTATCTTCTAGTTTAGAGCCGTGGTTAAAAAGTAGAGCAATAATATTGTCCAAGTCTCTTCGTGATATGGCGTACAAACATTATATGCGTTACCCCACTCAAGTGAATTGGTCAACATATTGCGGTCTTAGAAACAGAGCTAAATCTGTTATGAGAAGTGAGCGTAGTAAATACTACAAAACATTTTTTGGTAGACTTGGCCCGACACAGGTGTGGAGGCATCTCCGGAATAATGGTATCATTGGTAACGATGATAGTCATTGTGATAATATTGATGCTAATGCATTGAATGATTTTTTTACAGAGGGTAATGGGGTTTGTAATAATGGATCTTCAAACTTTCACGACGTCGAAGGTAATAACTTTTCATTTAGCTGTGTTTTTGAGATGGACGTTTTCGAGGCTTTGCGGCGTATTAAATCGCAAGCTATGGGCGTAGATGGTATACCCGTCAAGTTTTTAAAACTCATCTTTCCCTATATCTCAAGGTATTTGACTTATTTTTTCAATGTTATTTTCACCACTTCAGTCTTTCCACAAGCTTGGAAAGTAGCTAGGGTCGTTCCCATTCCCAAGGTAAAAGAAGTTCATACAATCGATAACATGAGACCAATAAGCATTTTGCCAGCGCTATCAAAAGTTGCTGAGCACCTTATTTTGAATCAAATTCAAGCATTTGTTGATGACAGAAAATGTATCCACAACTATCAATATGGCTTCAGACGTGGACTTAGCACTACTTCACTTTTAGTAGATCTTACCGACTCGATAAGGGAGACGGTTGATAGAGGTGACAGTGGTGTCTTAATTGCCCTAGATCTATCTAAAGCTTTTGAGCGAGTAGATTACACAATACTACTTGATAAACTCAAATCTAGGTTTTTGTTTGATTCGACATCGTGTAAGTTAATCAACTCATTCTTGTCAGGGCGTTCCCAGTATGTTACATACAATGGAAGTATTTCCAACAGGCGTAATATTTACAGTGGTGTGCCCCAAGGGTCCATTTTGGGACCCCTTCTTTTTATTTTATATATTAATGACATTGGTAGTTGTGTTCTGGGCAATGCCTGTCGTCCTTTTTTGTATGCAGATGACATACATTTATTTTTTAATGGGAAATCTGTTGCTCAATTGGAAGATAACGTCAATATTAACTTATGCGCCATTTCAAATTGGCTGCGAAACAACAAATTGATTGTAAATGCTTCTAAGACTAAAGCCATGCTATTCGGTCCAATATGGCGTATGGATGGTAGTATGAATATACAGATTGATGGCTCAACGATTGGTTTTGTTGACAGATTAAAATGTTTAGGAGTTGTTATAGACTCAAAGCTGGATTTTTCTGCCCATATTGATGGCTTATTCCCTAGGGTAATAAGTATACTTCGAAGGTTGTATTCTACCGAACTGTTTTTGCCATTTAGTATTAAGAGAAACTTAGCTTATTCCATGTTAATGTCTATTATATCTTATGGCATAGAAGTCATTTCTGGTACAACGGAGGAGAACATTGATAAACTAGAAAGACTTTTCAATATGATAATTAGATTTGTCTACAATTTGCGTAGATCTCAACATGTTTCTGCTCATGCCTGTAACTTTCTTGGAGTTCCCTTTAAAATATATGTTAAAGAACGTGTTATATCATTTCTTTACAAATCTGTGCTTTTGGACCTACCTACTGTTCTACGAGAAAGACTGTGTTTTTTCAGATCTACTAGGAATACACAATTACGTTATCCACGATTTTATTCATCCGTTTACGAAAGATCATTTATTGTTCGCTCTGCGCATTTGTGGAACGGACTTCCCAATGAGCTACGTCAATTTTCTTTTTCCCGAAGAGTATTTCGTAACAAGTTTGAAAGCTTTGCTCTCAGACCAGCTGCACCATAGTAGGTTCGACATGACACATACATATATGTATGTTAATGATTTTTTATAGCAGCGTCGGCTGATGTTGCTGAGTAGATTCTGCTTTCTCTGGCATTGATTTGATTTGATTTTGAACCATCAGCAATAGATGTAATTTTTATACTTATTTATTTATTTATGGCTGGGGAGCCTATACTATATTTTGTTTTTGCTTAAAAATTGTTAATAACTTAATTTTTTAATTACTTAATAATAGTTTTAAGATTTTTTTGTTATGCAGAATATGATTTTGTAGTAGTTTTGCGCATTGCGATGTTTATTGGCTTAAAAGCTTTAATCGCAATAAATGAATAAATAAATAAATAAATAAATAAACTATCAAAAAAGAGGCGAAAAAAATAATAGCACCACTTACATTTTCTATAGGAAATATTTTACTTTTGGGACATCTTCTAGCATTTAAACACTTATTTGACTTATTGAACATTAATTTCCATTTTTTGACATTCAACCTTTAAGAAAAATACGATGTTTTAAATTAAAATAGGTCCTAAAATGGCCTACAGTGCAGAGCAGTCCAAAATAATGAACAAGACCTCTGTTGATAGCAAAGTTTTGCAGATAAGTTGGCAGATTTGTTTGAAAATCCAAGAAAATGATTCATCACGCTATTAACTGTAAAGAAAATGCGTAAAGTAGTGGAATTAATTGATACCTGACGCAACATCAGGTCAACATTTCTATCAGAAATGTAAAAAGGTACTATTTCAAATGTTTTAGTAGGCTATAAAAGGACCATATAGTATCGGACACAGTACAAAAAGTTCGCAAATATCTCAGAGAACATGATTTAAAAGCACACAGTTCCTGGAAACGCCATAGTTTTAACGGGTTACACGATACAGAGCCGAATAATAGTCACAATAAAATTTTACATTTGCAAGACCAACTGTGGGGGCAATATTTTATGTAGTTGTGGTTCTAAATATTTATGTTTGGTGGAAAATAAATTAATTTCTCAGTTACATGTTCTCAAAAAACTCTGAATAGAACCAAGAATATATATCAAAAAATATTATGAAAGGATTGTTTAACCGTAATAGTAAAGAGCTGATTTTGTCGTTAGAGACTAAGCCCTATACATGGCAAGAAAACTGTAAAGAATTAACTTAATATCGTTGAAATCCTAGAAAATATGACTTTATTTGATTTAGAAAATAAGGTGGCACTAGTTTTGTCCTTCCAAAAGGATATGAACAATAATAAACTGGGTTATAACCTGGAAGAAAGTCAAAGAAATTGTCTTTTAGAAGTTCTTTGGCCATTCTCTAGGGTTGTGCGTTGTCCCTATACTGTGACTAATCAACAAAGTGTTAGCTAAGGTCAATAAGGCAACTACAGCATCAAAACCAAAGATCAGAAAATCATTTTGGATAGTTATTTAGAGGTCCTTTGAGAATAATCCTGAGAACAATACCAGAATCCGCTTGTTCGATACCAAGCCTATCCCGAGGCGTTACTATCGATTTTCAACTGAACAATAAATCAGTAGGCACTTGTTTCTCTTGATGTACTACTATTCTTGAGCAATAAAGTAAAAGCATTTGTCCAATTTCTATCATTTTAAACAAATTTTCAATGGTGGTGCTATTATTTTTTTCGCCTACTTTTTGGAGTTTATGTTAAATTTGGTTTATTTTTTAAAAAAGTGTTGACAATAATTGCGATTGTTGTTACTTTTATATTCATTAGAGTCGTTTTGTTCTAAAATCGCATGAAACGGTCAGCAAAATTTGCACATGAAAATAAAAATGCCTCAAAACTATTTTGTTACGAGGTGGTGCTATTATTTTTTTCGCAGCTGTACATAGGTCAACGTTTTGATATAGCTCCAATAAAACGGTATCGCCCGATTTTCGGTATTTTCAAGATTTTAGCCACATTAAACAACCAATGTAGCTGATATTAGGTATTTAGTCTTCGCCAGGTCTTGCGAAGTATTTTTACAGAGAATTGTTGGTTCACGTTTTGATATAACCCCGTGGGACGGTACCGCCCAATTTTCGGGTTTTTAAGGTTTTAGCCACATTATACACCCAAAATTACAGAAATTTGGTGTTCAGTCTTCATACATATATTTTTGTGAGTTATTGAATACATCAAAATGTTGTCTTCAAATAAGAGAATTTTCCTTAAAATTTTGTTGACCGATTAATGGTCAATAAACGGCACATTTTTTGTTAAAAATCGACATTTCGACTTTGTATTCTTTTCCTTGACGGTGTATTCTTTTTCGGGGACAAATCCATACTTTTTGAGATAATGGCCCTGGAGCTCCAAAAAATCTGCCGGCTCTAACTAAACTTGGTTGTGCCTAACACAACACTCGCGTACATACTTGTATTACGTCCAAATATGGAACGTACATCGTACCACTCCTAAGGGTATCTCCCACACAAAATTTGGAACATGTAAAGTTTAAGGTTTTTTTTGTACCCTCAGCATATATGCTGCTTACGGGCAAAATGTGCCTCATCGAAATAATGGTTTTAGACCCCAAGTATGTTTAGACGAAATGTGTTTCAGACAATTTGAAGTCGATTTAGCAATGTCCGTCCGTCCGTCTGTCTGGCTGGCTGGAGCGCACGATAACTCTCTAACGGATTAACCGCTTCGGTCTAAAATGTGGCTTTCGTAATATTTTGTCCAAATGTAGTTTAAGTTTGAAGAATGGTTATATCGGTCCACTCCTTCCGGTACCTCCCCCACAAAAAATCTAAAATGTTCGGAAAAATTGTGCTCACGATAACTCTTGAAGCGAATAACCGAATACTGCATCCACTATGTTTTTCTTAGGCAAGTATAGTACAAAAGCCCTATCTATAGATACCACCGCAATTTTTTGAGCTTTAATCCAATCCAAATTTTTGTCGGTTCATACGCCAAAACTTT
This sequence comes from Musca autumnalis, assembly GCF_047663935.1. Lineage (NCBI taxonomy): Eukaryota > Metazoa > Arthropoda > Insecta > Diptera > Muscidae > Musca > Musca autumnalis. Next base: position 49,263,872 of record NW_027411977.1, read on the forward strand.
TGAAAACCCACCCACACAGGTATATCTATGTCGGCAAAGCCGACTGATGCCTTTTTATTTGTTTGAAATAGCTGCTATACGGGGTCTTGGATTTATTTCGTACAAGAAAGTAAGTTATTAATGTAATTAAAATACCTCAATAAATGTGGCTCGCTGATTTTTTTTAATCGAACTAGATTGGTACGAACAGTACTTAAATAAAAGTAAATATAATTTAAAATTGGTATTAGTACAATAACATTTTCAGTGTTCACCACTTCAATATTAAATATTGTTTATTTGTTTTTTTATATCCTTTCCGCATACGTAGTAGCGGACACTTTGCTAGTAAAGCTATAAATTCTTTAAAACGTGTATTAAAATGATTTTTTTAGTTTTAAAAAAATGCTCTCACTTCCATTGGGGAAGAAGAAATATCTATAAAGGTGGACCAATATTTATTATACATAATATAATAATTTTTCCACAAACATCCCCAAATGGGACAAGGGGCGCTTCTCTCATATCAATGATTCATATTAGTTCAATGATATGGGACCTACTGTTTATTGCCGAGACCGAACGGCGCACATAGCAGAAATGTATGTTAAAAGTTGATTGAAACTCCTAAAACCCTCGTTTATAATCCGATTGTTATAATATTTTGCACGAATCATATCTACGGTCCAAAGAATATTTCTGTAGAAAATTATGAAAATCGGTCCAGATTGAGAAATAGCTCCCATATATATTAGAATCTGATATGAGGTAAATAATGCACCAAAAGCTGCAAATTGATACATGCATTCAAAACTAGCCTAGAATACAGTGTTCCAATTTTGGTTCAAATCGGTTCAGATTTATATAGTTCTATATATATATCCATTCGATTTTGTTTTCTACTTAAATTATTCCAATTTTATATGAGGAAAAAACCGTGATTTTTCGGAATGGCGCAAACATATATCAATAATTTTGATTTAGTCTGGTATATTAGAGTTCAGGTTGTAACGCAGAACAAAATGTAGTGTTGGCAAACGTTGCCAAAATATCATTTTAATTATTTTACATAATTTATTCTACTTTTTACTTGAGAAAGAACCGTGATTTTACGAAATGACACAAACATTTATCAAAAGTTTTGATTTGGTCTGATAAATAAGAGTCCGGCCTAAAAGAAAGATCAAAAATGAGAGTTGGTGCAATCTTTTTCAAATGTTGTGATTTGGTCTGATAAGTAAGAGTCCCGGCTATAGGAAAGATCAAAAATTAGCGCTGGCAAAAGTTGCCAAAATATTTTTTTTTAATTTTTTAAAATTGCTTTACATAACATATTTCTGGGTCGTTGCCAGTTGCAATTTTTCCATTGCGTATGGCAAAGTCGCCCGACGAAGTCAAATTCTGTCGCCATAAAGTTCATTTTCCGGCGACAACAAATTAGCTGTCGCCGTAAATTTTTACAAACCAATAAAAACGAAAAATTGAAACGTAAGTAACATTTTCATTTATATTAAGTGAATTTATTTAATATTATATACGTTTTTGGTGTTTCAGAAATTATGTTGGTAAAAATTACTACAAAACAGCAATTTGAAATGCGCTTGAAAAAATGAAAGCCCACCCAAACGTAGTTCGTGGGGTCAGACTTTTTGGCGAAACTAAAGCCACTTTTGATGAGGTGTGGAAGGATATTGCGGAGCAATTAAATAGTTGTGTACGTACACCAGATGAATGGCACAGAGTATGGACTCATTTTAAATCCAAACTAAAGAAAAAAATGTCTCAAAATAAGAATATTACAGGCTGAAATAGTCCCAATTTACATTAGGCGAGTTTACTTGCGGCAATTGTGAGTTTGATGGAGAGAAAGGTGAGGTATATGGTAACCCTTTGCCTCTCAACACCCTCTCTCACCCACAAACTGACAATTGCCGCAAGAAAACTCGCCTAATGTAAATTGGGACATACTCAGGAAATGTCGACATCAGTGACCGTTGAAAATTTGATGTTGCCTGCGTACTCCATAAAACGAAGACTTCGATATTATGAAGTTTTTGGTTATATTTTCAACAGATTTCCGTAATTTGCCAATAAGATTTGATTTTGAACAGCATGATTAAGTATGTTAGGTATTGGAGATACCTAGATGTCATTATCGCAGATTGTATATAACATATCAAATTTGTTAAGAATTTATTCTAAATAGATATTTATTTAATTAATTTTTTAGATTTCCTTATGTTTAGTATTTTTTGAAATACAAAAATATTTTTGTAGTATTTTGTTTAAATTATCTTTTACTTAGCCTAACACGAAGATATTTTTTCAATATCTTTTCAAAATCACTTCAAATCTCTATGAACTTTCCATGTAAAAAGGTTCATATGAATAGCAGAGTAGTGTTGGTGTTCAAATAAAAAAGGAAACTTACAATCTAAATTCATTATTCACAGCTTAATTGTAAAACGATGAACGAAGGAAGGCCATGAAATGCCCAGTAAGTTTAGAGAGGAACATTTGTAACTGTCCACGTTTGTTTGAATCTCTTCATACGTGAATGATTGATCTTGCGTATACGTTTTGCTGTTTTCTTGGGTTTATACCATGGTGGATAGGAGCCGTGTTGATCTTTAAGGGTCTTTGAATTGTATACATGGACCTTGCCAGTTTTCTCATTGACAACAGTGATGTTTTCACCTTTTTCACGTTGCTCCTTCATTTCATTTTCCAATTCTTCCTCTTCTTTTGATTTCTTTTCCTGCAAGTGATATAAAATGGAATTAATAACAATGTTTTTGGATTACCTTTCCTCAGGTTTTAACTTACATGCTTCAATTCTTTGGCAGTTTTGATGGTGGCAACTTCTGAGAGTTCTTTCATATCTTCATCTGTGTCCATAATGCCAAGAGTTTTTTTCAAACGTGCCAATTCTTTTGCGTCATATCGTGCTTTTTTGGCTTTGCTGTTCTCCTCGCGACGTTTGCGCGACTTATTTGTACGACCCATGTTGAATTTTTTACCAAATTCCCAATTTAAATGAAAATTTCTTGATTTTTGTTACAAATATTCACGGTTTTTATTCTCAAAACACGTGTATTGTTTGCCGTTCGAAAGAAAAACAACAGATGACGTTTGACAGTTAGTACAGAGATGCCACAAGACAAAAAAATTGAATATCAAAATTAAATTGCCAGACTAATAGAAATACACTTAAAAAAATTACGTAGTTGGACTTTTATGGTGAGGTACACAAAAGTCATAAAATGCTGAAAAGCAGGTTTACCACTTTTCCAGACTATGGAATTATACTATGATTTAAACTGTCAATCCCATACAATATACGTCAAATAAAATCCATTGGATTTAGAACTACGATTTATTTGACGTATATACTATGGAATTGACATTTGAAATCGAGTGGATTTATAAGTCTAAACGTACTATTAACCGGATTTAATAAACCCACTGGTTTCAAATGTCAATTCCGTACCCCAAACGTCAAATAAATCCTCGTGTTTTATGAAAATTATTTTCTTTATAATTTTTTTCATTTGACTTTTTTTCCTTTATAAAGTGATGCATACACTATCAAATTTTGATGTCAATATTTGTAGTAGTATGTGTAAATTTTTCAAAATATGAGAATGTGTGTGTGAATTTTATGGATTGGGGAAAATCACACTAGTTTTGATTTTCAAGGGGCCCATACACTATCAAAAGCTTTGTTCCTTTACTTTTTTAATGGTAAGAGTGGTAAAAGAGAAAAGTGTCACAATTGTTCAAAATTGCTCTCTCATGAACATTTTTACCAGAAAAGTAAAGGAACGGAAAAATTGTAGATCCGGCAGCAATGTCAGAAAAAAAAACATAAAAAAATCAATTTTCGTCTTTTATTTTTCGACTTTTTCTTCGGTTTTTCAGCCATTTTGTGAAATAATCGTCAAACAAAAGTCGAAAAATCAGTTATGCCATTTTCTACCTGTAGAAATTTTGCTGGTAGCCTGTGGTAGAAGAGAAAGCCATTTTCGCTCTCTTTCCCCTCTCACTCTCTTCCAGTTTTGCCACTTTTCGGGGTTAAGGAACGCTTTGCAGGTTAAAAATGGTAACAAATGGTTAAAATGGTAACCTCAGGTAAGTAAAGGAAAGCTAAATTGGCTTGGCCAGCCGATGAACTCCTTCTGAACGTGTGTGTTTGATAAGTGTGCAGCAAAGCATTCAATCAGCCTTCAATCTGCAACTGAAATCTTCAAATTTTCCTCTAAAAATTTATTTTTTATTTATTTATTTCATATAATGCAATTTTAAGCCCAATGGCCGATTACAATTAAATTGCAGATTGAACTACTCCATGATGATAATTATAAAAAATTAATGAACTTAAAATGTTTTTTTATTTCTTCACGAACGCAATGTTCTGTTTTTCAAAATTGCTTTTTGACATGGCTGGGTTTCATACTGAAAATCCAAACTATTTTGATTTTCCTCAATCCATGAAATTCACACACACATTTTCAAAAATATATGATGTGTTCCAGTACTGCAAGAATCTACAAATTTTTACTATTTTTTTCGATAACATAAAGGAAAAATGTTATCGTAGTAAAAAATAGTAGCTTGTTCAGGTTCTGGAACAGAGCAATACACATACAACTATTTTTTTTTTTGAACGATATAGTTCCATTTAGTTCCTTTGGCACAACTCTACTCATCAGTGTTGCTAACTTCTTATGCCCGTAATTTCTAGCCCTAGGTAACCGGGTAGGTAGCTACCTATTAGTTATCTTTACCTACGCGTTTGGTAATTTCTACGTCCCATTTACCGAGCCGTGTAAATTTTGAAAACATGTGGTAACATTGATGATTTTCATTCATGATTTCGTAAAAACATTGCCACATATAAGTGTTTTACAATTTTTAACACATTGGCAATGATCAACCAGGCAAAATCCTTGGTGTAAGTAACACGGCCGTTTTCCACCCGGTAACGTTACCTATGGATTGAAATTATGAAATTTTGCTTACACGGGGGATATCCATGAACTCATAGATAACTACGCGTAGAAATTACGGACATAACACGGCCGTTTTCGACCTGGTAACGTTATCTATGGATTGAAATTATGAAATTTTGCTTACACGGGGGATATCCATGAACTCATAGATAACTACGCGTAGAAATTACGGGCATCAATATGATCAAATTCAGCAATTGTAGGCACACAGCCATTTGTTTATAAAATTCTGCATGATACAATGATCAATGTATCATTGTCAACTTTACGATTCGACGTTTACTAGGCGTTTACACGAAACAGTTTGTCTTCAAATACAACTCTGATTTACTAACACATACATATATTTGTCGTTTGTCTCCCAGCTGTCCATCATTTTTTCAAAGACAGTCGGGTTAACAAATTTTTAACATTTTTGTGAAAAAGAAGTGAGATGATAATTCAAATATGCTGAAAACAAAAGAATATGTACAAAAACAAAATATGTAAATGGAAAAGAAAAAAATTATGATATTAATTCATAATTTTACAACTGTTTTTGCAGTTGTCTGGACGCCTACGTAACACAGGCAAGTTTTGGGTTTTTGACAACCAATACATGAACTAAACTGTCCTGTCATTTGTAAACGCAGGGTTAGCGAGCGAATGAACACGACAAATTCGGGCGAGTAAAAAAATAGTAACATGGTTGCCGGGCTTCTGATTGGCTGATACGCCGACGTTGACATTCATTCCAGTTTTTTTACGTATTTCCATTTTTCCGTTCCCGAACTATTTCAAAAAACTTGTGTGTGAGAACAATTTTTTGCAGTTCTCTCTTTTACGAGTTTTACTATTAAAAAGTACGGGAACGAAACTAAGGTTGAATTGAAGCATGCACTGAAAAGATGAAGAAGAGTTAATACCCCTCCCCCTTGGATGCTTGGTGTTCATGCTCTCTACTCCATATTGAGGTCCAAGTTCTTACTTACCAAAATACCCGCTTGGGCGATGGGCTAGTTCGGCATCGGAAACTCGTCGATTCTCAGCGTTACAGTAACTACCCGCTTGGGCGATGGGCTAGTTCGGCATCGGAAACTCGTCGATTCTCAGCGTTACAGTAACTAGTTCCACTTCTGACCCCTCACAGTGCAATCAACTGTAAACTTTAACATGGGGATGTCATAGGAGGTAACCAATTGACACTCTATGCATTACCTGTAGGTGGTATTGTACTGGTTCCAGGTTTACAGTCATATACCAGTTTATTTATAAAAAAAAGTAGTGGGAAATAGTCACACAACTGACGCTTCGTCGTTTACTTGGGGATATATAGGTGTTAATTGGTTCCCTTAGCATTACTTATGGGTCAATTGTGAACTAGTACCACTTACCTCTAGTTTAGGACTATTTAAATTGCGACAATTGGAATTGCTAGCGGGTAGAGAGAAGAAGAGGGCGATTTGCGTATTTCCGTCGTATTCCTTTTTTATACCAGAACAATATGAATAATATGAACGAAGATATTCATTCCATCAACACTAGCTTCTGTTATTGGATGCTTCATTTATATTAAAGCTATGAAGAAAATGTAAATGTGAATTATTTATACAACTCGTCGTTCAAGTTAAGTTAATTAAGTCGCAACTGACGCCTCCTCGTTTACTTGGGATAAAAAGGTGGCAATTGGTTTCCTTCGCATTACTTAGGGACCAATATTTGTACTAGTACTGATTAGAACTAGTTCTGGACTACTTAAATTGCGACAATTGGAATTTTCGTCCCCACAGGGTACTGCAACAACAAATGAAGTTAAACATGAACTTCGATTTTGCAAACAGTTTACAGGAAATATTCCGTTTTTAAATATAATTCATTATAAGTTACAACAACAATAGCTCTAGTCAGTGATGCCAGATTTGCCGATTTATCGGCATTTTGCCGATTTTTAGTCCAAAAAAATAGAAATGTCGATTTGCCGATTTTTACCCCTAAAATGCCGATTTTTAGTTAAGGCAACTTGTTCGTAAATGTAAACCTAGCATTAAGGCAATATTTGTATACGTTTTGTTTAGCTTGACTGAATTGAAAATATATTGATCTCATATACGTATATATATATATATAATATATATAAAATATATATATAAATACTACATATGCATATGGTAAAACCATTTATTTTCATACATAATTTGAATTATTGCCTTGGTTTATGAATTTTTAATTTTTTGTTGTACTTTAAGTCCATATTTATATTAGGCAATTTTCCTTGCGGCAATTGCCAGTTTGAAGGAGAGGGAAGTGAGGCATATGGTAACCCTTTGCCTCTCAACACCCTCCCTCATCAACAAACTGACAATTGCCGCAAGGAAAATTGCCGAATGTAAATATGGACAAAATGTTATTTTTTAAACTTATGCTTTGTTTACATTTACGAAATCCACTCGATTTCAACTCTCAATTCCTTTGCGTATATGTCAAATGAAAACTCATCTGAAATCAATTGGATTTCATTTGACGTTTAAGCAATGAATTTGACAGTTGAAATCGAGTGGATTTCCTAAGTATCCGAACTGACATCAGACGCGTTTCTTGCTACGTTTAGCAGATTTGTTGGACGAAGAGGTCTACCCAGTAAAGTTTTTTTCCAACAACGGAACCAATTTTCTTGGGGCTAATCGCTCACTCATGCAAGATTACAAAAAATTCTTACGCTCCGCTGAAGAAAGTGTCGTCTCAAAATACAACCTTCATGGCTTCACCTGGCACTTTATTCCTCCGTATGCTCCACATATGGGTGGTTTATGGGAGGCCGCCGTTAAAAGCATGAAAGGTCATTTAAAAAAGGTCGCTGGAAAAATTAAATATACCTTCGAAGAATTTTCGACGCTGTTAATAAGAATCGAAAGCATTCTAAACTCAAGACCCTTGTCACCGCTAAGCGAAGAACCCAATGAGTTGCTCCCACTCACCCCAGGACATCTGTTGCGAGGAGCGCCTCTGGTCGCAATTCCTGAACAAATATCCGATAATCTGTCGTTGATCAATAGATGGCAATGGTTAAAGACTATTCAATTACACTTTGCTAAAAGATGGAAAAATGAGTACATAACTGAATTGCAACGGAGATATAAATGGAAGAAAACGCAACGCGATTTGCAACCGATGAGTTTGTAGTTGTGAAAGAAGACAATCTTCCTCCCTCAGAGTGGCGACTTGGACGCGTCATTAAAGTGTTTATTGGTAAAGATTGTAGAGTTCGAGTTGCAGAAATTCGTACTCAAAACGGAATCATTGTTCGCCCACTCGTCAAACTATGTATTCTTCCCAAATGCTAGTTGTGTTTCTCTGCTCACATAATTTAATAATATCCTACATTTCAGTACTTCTTCCAGTTTGCCAAAATGTCGCATTTGTAACGAGCGACACTTCCTGAAGTTTTGTTCCACTTTTCACAAAATGGACGTAAAGCAGCGCCGCATTGAAGCCCGTCAAAATGGTTTTTGCTTCAATTGCCTGTGCACTGCCCACACCCGTGATTGGTGTCCCAGCCATAAAAGATGCTTGGTATGCGGGAACCAACACCATACGCTGCTTCATGTAGATGCAAATCCGCATGCGCCCTCCTCGACGAAACATAATAAAAAAGGACGATCCACACCATCCAGGAATAGCCCTGAACCTCCCTGTGCTAAAGCCCGAACGACTAAAACCACCAAAAATAAGAAGTCCCCAGAACCACAGGCATCCTCCTCTGTTTCAACATCACCTCGCCAATCGAACGTTAGTGACCGCCTAAGCTGTCGCACAAAAACACACATTTTCCTCCCAACCGCCTTAGCCAAGGTCGTGACAAAGTGAGAATATTGTTAAACACCAGAGCAGCACATACTGTAATTTCGGCAGAACTAGTGGAGAGACTTCAATTACCTTTAACTCACAAAGCGGGGAAGACATATACTGCGATCAACTTGCTATCCTTTCATGACCAATCGGTAAAGGTACACATAACCGGTGAAGTCCGGACCCAATTGAACATGTGCATACCCGAATCTACCAATAAAAAACGGTTTCAATCCATTTATAATCATCTCATAGATTTAGCCGACCCGCACTTCTTCAATCCTGTGAACATCGAAATAATCCTAGCAAATGAATGTAAATAATCAACTGAATTAATGTAAATAATCAACTGTCACTAAATTCTCTGATATGGTAACCGTGCACCAAATCGAGCTTTCACTCATTTGGTAAACGGCTACCATTTTTATTTGATCCCATTTTGAATTCTCTTGTTTATTGGAAGAAAACCTCCTATGCAAAACAGAAGCCTAGACATATGAATTCACTTGTACTTGAACCTTCGAGATAAGCATAAAGAAATTAATAAAAGTTCACCTGAATTTATCGCCATCTTTAACCAACCGAACAGTATTTTTTATCTAACCTTACAAATCATACAATTAAAGGAATTGCCACCGCTACAAATACGATTTTACAGTCCATTTTCTACGGCAAGCTCCCGAGATTGTACACAACCTCTTCCAAGTCCGAACAGCGTGCATACTATAACACCTCCTATAGAAGCGGTCATGGTAGAACAAATACAAGGTAAAGTTAATACTACAACAAATACAACTCGAACAACAACCACAAAGGAATTTGTTTTTGTTTGTAAACGTTAGTGTCAACGTAAATGTAAACAAAACAAGGAAATGTCTATAAATTATTGGAATTTAAAAAACTAATAATTTTTCACATTTGATTGAATATTTTGGAAAACATGAATGAAAACTCGTTAGATTTTCAATTTGAATGTTTCCATATCATTCCACTAAATGCATAATTTCTCGCAGAAAGTAGAATACTTGCAAAAATGTTTCGGGTCGCTGGTAATTCATTGAAAAAAGAGAAGATGTTTCAATCATTTGTTTTTAAAACAAAAAAGCACATGTTTATTAGGGCTTTATTCTTTTCAAGTTTAACAAAATACCACACATATTAACAAATATTGTACCGCGGTGTTTTAGTGTGCGGCATGTCGTTCGGACCTGGAGGAGGTTACATGTCAATGATATGAAGCCGTCTTTATGGGAAATAGTTTTTTTTCTGATGAATAAATTTGGTCTTGAAAAATATATATCCCTAATATACATCGAACATAGAAATAAATACATAAAATGTCGAATGGAATTTGACACTAACACTACAACCCAGTTCAGTCAGCTGGGTATTGCTGCTACCTTTTCTTGTTCTACCATGAGAAGCGGTACAATATTTTTTAATATGTGTGTTTTGTTAAATTTAAAAAATTAAAGCCATAATAAACATGTGCTAACATGTGCTTCTTTGATATCAAAAACAAAAGTTTGAAACAGCTTCTCCCTTTTCAATGAATTTTAGCGACCCCAAACATTTTTGCAAGAAATCTACTTTTTGCGTGAAATTATCCATGATATGAAATTGAAAATGTAACGAATTTTCATTCATGTTTGTACATAGTAAGATTATTGGACTAAATATGCAACATTCATACATACATATATATGTATATGCAGAAAGCCTAGCCTATTTCCTTTAAAAACTTTACAAGTATTCCAATCACAATAGTATATTTTAATTGCTTCCGCTGAGGTCCATTCCAAATGCGTACCTTATTATCTCCAAACGGACGACCAGGGGCTAAATTCTGTTTCTATGAAAATATGAAACGAAAACTTTTATAAAGGAGAAAACTGTCAAATGAAAACAATTATAAAGGAAATATTTTTTCATTTCAATTTTTCATAGAACAAGAATCCAGCCCCAGTATTCGAAGTCCCAATTTACATTAGGCGAGTTTACTTGCGGCAATTGTCAGTTTGTAGGTGAGAGAGGGGGCTGAGAGGCAAAGGGTTACCATATGCCTACGTCTCTCTCCATCAAACTGACAATGTCCGCAAGTAAACTCGCCTAATGTAAATTGGGACTAATCGCAATAGCAGAAGCTCTGTTCCTTTACGTGCAAGAATCTTCAAGTTTTACTTTTACTACTTTTGTCGGTTTTGACATTTTCAAAAGTAAAGGAACAGACCAAGAATTTTTAGTTCGTGGCCTGTTTCAGACTTACAAGTTAAATGGTCCATGGTTTCTGCGAAGGTATGGAAGATTTTCCGTTGTCTTTATTTATACATTCATTCACAAACCTAAATATCAAAAGCTACATATGTTTTAATATGAAGCACACAATTGTAAATTTGATGTGCATCTGTAATGAATTCAGTGAATTCTGTCTGGCATAATGCCAGATTTATTACAAAAATTTAAATTATCTTTTGGTTTGTCTTGACTTTCAAAGCAGAAATCAGTAGATCTCGAACATGAATCAATGTATGATGATTAAGACAAAGCACCGGGAGCAAAAATTAATTTCAAACGAAGCCAAGAAAATACAAATATGTTACGAGGCTGCACGAAAACTACTGGTCTTGGCAACACCGCGTATTGCAAGGGGCTATTTGCAATTTTTTTTGAAAGTTTGACAGTTTTTAACCTGAACTTACTCAGAACAGTTTGACGTACGACCATGTTATGTGTTGTTTACAGTGACTTGAAAAAATCACTTTGCAAAAAAAAAAAAAAAAATGGAATTTACTTGTAAACATTTTGGTCCAAGAATTTTTCACAAGTTTCGACGTGGATAATCACCGCAAGAGTGTATCGATCAAATTAAATCTTTGTATGTCGATAAAGGACCATCCTATAGGACTATGAAAAACTGGTTTAATGAATTCAACCGTGGTCGGAACTCGCCAAAAAACTAAGGTCGTGAGGGTCGCCCAAAATCGGTCGTTGTGCCAGAAAAAATATGCCGTGCATGAACGGATAATGCGAGATCGCCATGTTAAATACCATGAGATAGAGGCATCCTTGGGCAATTCTTCAACTAACTAAAATTTGATATTGCATAAACATCTGGCCGCAAAAATGTAGTTTTTTTTGGTTAGATCCAGCAAAATTCGACAATCGAGGTGCTTTAAACGACGTTTATAAGATCGTCACAGACAACGAATCTTGGATCCATGCTTAGGAGCCTAAAACAAAGCTGGAATCGGTCTTGTGAGTCTTCGAAAGCGAGCCAAATCAAACGAAATTTGTTCATGTAAGAAGCAGTACGAAGCAAACGGTTGCCTGTTTCTTCAAAAAAATTGACCGTGTGGCGACTATGTGGCTTGAGAAATATAGGACGCTTAATTCTGAGTGGTGCACTATAATTTGTTGCCTGAAGTCTCCTGAGAAATTCGAAAAACGAACAAGAGAAGACAAATCATTCTGCATCATGACAATGTGGGCTCTTACACATCGATTCAAACCAGCGCCTGTTTGACCGGGCAAAACGTGGAATTGATGGGTCTTCCGCCGTACAGCCCTGACTGGGGATCCAATGACTTCATTTGATTCCAGCACATCAAGAAAAAAAGCGTGGTCAATGATTTTTTTGCCTGAAGATGCAGTAAAAGCTTTCAAAAAACAATTTTTTGGAGGTGTCTCAATTGGAGTGGAAAAAGTGCTTCGCTAAAAGGTTTGAGCGCACGAAAAAGTGTATAAATCATGCTGGAGGCTACATAAGAAAACAATAAAACCATTTTTCATGGTAAATATTCGCGTTTCATTGTTAGGCCAGATGATTATCGTTCAGCTCTCGTATAATCAATGTTATGAACAAGTAAAAATTAAAAATAAAAATTATCAGTCGGCTTTTGCAACAGAGATATACCTCCAGTCTGTGAGATTAAGAAAGAAACAAACCCAAATATTTTTGGCTGCTATACTCACACATGGACCAATAACAACAAAAGTTTGTGAGGAGTTTTCATATCCAAAAAGAACTCTAAAGTTTTAATTACAAAACCCTTGAAATTTAAAAGTTAAGATCGAGGATATAGTAATCTTTATGAGTCAATAGAGTATCATGGCCGAAGTGATGCAGGCAACGAACCTCAACAACAACAACAGCTTACAGTGTTGTGATTGTAACAATGTACTGATGAAGGATAGTGGATGTGAGGACTAGCTATCCTGTTGCAGAAGTCTGTTCAATACAGAAATATCCCGCTTGATCCTGGTTCGATTCCCCGGCGAGTCAACATCAACATTTTAACGGTGGCAAAATACCCCTCAGTAATGTTGGCGACATTTCCGGAGTATTTCAGCCATGTAAAACTTCTCTACAAAGTGGTGTCTTAAGACACGCCGTTCGGACTCGGCGATAAACAGTAGGTCCCATATCATTGAGCTAATATAAATCGGGGTGCACTCATTGATATGAGAGAAGTCCAACACTCTTGCTATCGGTAGAACATTACGACTACTTTCTTTTGGTCTCTAGCTTACCGAATAATATCGTTTATTACCGAAATTATAAGCATTTTAATTTTAACGACATTTGTCGTTAACTCAAAAAATGAGTTAGAGAATCGCACTACAGATGAGTATAGCCCGGACTGAGCAGTTTGAAGCATTACCTTTGCCACGGTCAATCGGACGCTCCTACCAGAATTACTGGAGAGTGCCACAGTTCGCCAGATATAACTATCGTCTGACGTCACCTAACCATATCCCTACTATTGTCTCTACCAACAGACCGGTCGACTTTATCACCTCTGAACGACGCATTTTCATCAATGATGGCAAAGTTAATTGGCCCAGTTACAGAGTGAGTTCACCAATCACCGCTTCAGACAGCTGCCCAACCCTTGTGATATTCGAGTAGCAGAAAGGACATTCCGGGATTATCGAATACCCGATAATATAGAATGTTCTAAACATCCCAGAAGGGACAAGGGAAACTTCTCTCATATGATATTGGACCTATTGTTTATCATCGAGTCCGAACGTGAGTGAATGGTACAAACCAAATGCGTTTTTTTAGCCATTACGAAGACTCTTGAGGCTTTACTCCTCCACACTGTCAAATATAGCTGGCTCCAGTTGCCTATTATCAGCATGGTTTCGCTAAGCAGCACTGCACAACATCTCCATAAATACATCTCAGTCTATGACTCAACCAGAAGAAACTGTACGATAGACAGTTTTATCAAAAGCCGTTGATACTCTCAAGCACTACATGATGTTTGAGGACATCGAACCGACTACCCTCTGGCCAAGATGATTAATCAATTATACACATGTACGTATGGAGATCAGTCGTATGTGAAGGCAAGAAGTCCAAGCCTCGTAAGGTGAAACAGGAAATTCCCTAAGTTGGGACTTTTTGACATCTACTTTTTCCATATTGCACCCCCTACTGACAGCATTGAGATCGTTTCGTATGGAGATGATTGCATAATCTTGGAGTCGGGTACAATCCCTGATGGCTTAACTCCCATTTGGTAGATATTATCACCTTTCTCCGCGCGAGAAATATGCAAATATCAGACACTAAATCTACAGTCACTATGTTCACCACATGGACCGCGGTGATGGTCATTGAGTTGAATGACATGGTCCTTACACTAACCACCCCAAGATTCTAGGGTCATTCTCGACTGCAAGGTCACGTCGTCCGCGCATGTCACAGCTATCCGCGACATGCTGATATGTAACAAGGTCGTCATACCCGGCAGCACTGGAGGTCAGACAAAAACACTCTATTGATCACATAAAACGCGATATGTCGGTCGGTGGCAAGCTATGTGGTTCTCGAACATAAGTGCAACGCGGCGGAAAAATATTCAAACCTTTCAAAATGATGCCCTGAGAACTGCAACTGGATGCCTCCTCATGTCATCAGTAAAACATCTGCATCAGGAGACGATAGTGCAGCAACACAATGACATGCTCTCGTTGCAGTACTTGCTCGGATATTAGCCCTAAATCCCTGTATGCTGGCTAGGGGATTCCCCACAAGCTTGTCAGGAGGTACCTATACCATAGGTGAACAAGATGAGCACTCAGATTTTTTTCGTGCGATTCACCATACAACTGCTCTCTTCTTGACCATCATTGAACTATTTAACCGATCTTACCACCTTTTTCCATTCGAGGAATATGCAGATTTCCCCCACAAAATCTACAGCCACTCTGTTCACCACATGGACAGCGCAGTTTGGACGTGAGTTGAATGTCGTGGTCGACGGTAGCAGAATTCCGACCACAAACTGCCCTAAAATTTTAGGGGTCACATTCGACACTACATTCACGTCGTGCGCACACGCCACAGCTATCTGCGACAAGTTGAAAAGTAGGAACAAGGTCCTCAAGTCCCTGGCCGGCAGCACTTGGGGTGCAGACAAAGAAACCTTGTTGGCCACGTATAACGCGATAGGTCGGTCTGTGGTATGCTATGCGGCTCCAATCTGGTCCCCGAGATTGTGTGATTCGAACTGGAAAAAGATTCAAACTTGCCAGAATGCCGCCCTGAGAACAGCGACAGGGTGCCTCCTCAAATCTTCAGTGGACCATCTACATGAGGAGGCAAAAATTCTTCCTGTAAAGCAACACAATGAGATGCTTTCGTTGCAGTACCTATCGTGTGAGCCATCCCAATCACCATCTTGTGGGTAGGCCCGGCCCATTCAGGGACATCAGGAAGGATATCCATGCTCTAGAGGGAGAGGTCCAACGATACAGGAGAAAACCCCTAGATCAACAAGCATATCAAGCAGGATTGAATAGCATTCACACGGACGCAGTTGCCAAGGCCTTAAGCAATTATAGTGTGAATAAAGTACTCGGAGTACATTCTCCATCTATCGCAGCTGAGGAGCGTCAGCTGCCACGACAAACCAGAGTAGTTTTGGCTCAATTACGCTCGGAATATTGCGGTCGCCTAAATTTGTATTGGGCGAAAATCGATCGCGCCGTGCAAGACATATGCCCAGTATGCGGCATGGGCCCGCACGACACACAACACCTTTTTAACTGCCCCGCCAAACCTACCCATCTAACTCCAGTGCATCTGTGGCTACATCCCATCAAAGCAGCCACTTTTCTGGAACTGGAGATAGACCCAGAGCCAGATTGAACAGAGGAACGAACAAATAAACATAACAAAAACACTGTTACAACAACAACAACATATCAGCCACGATCACCCATGTACGTTAACGTGACTGCAACAACAACATATGTTCTCTTTATTCTCGGTTGTCGTGTTTTAGCAAAGGAAAGACTCGCTCAGAGAGACAAATGCACAAAATATTTTGATCACCACCGACCTATACGATCCAGAGAGAGAGAGAGAGCCGACAAAGAAGAGCGAAGCCACAAATGTGAATGTATTCAAATGTATGCAATATATATCAGTGTGTTAGTAAGTTTGTATGCACGCAATTTACAAAACAAAAACAAATCAAACTATTTGCTCTAGTTTGCACGCTATTTCCCTGCAAACCATTTCTATCGCCTAAGAATAATACGCGATTTTCCTGGGCGAATAATTTTTGGCACGCGATATCGCCTAAAAATCTTCTGCGTAACACCAACCTAAAGTAAGTGTTTCTGGAATGCGAATCGCGACCAAGATTCGCTGACGAATCATTTGGAAGATCTTAGGAAGAATAAAATATAAACAAAAAATTAAAGAAAATTTATTTTTCATTTTTCTTTGTTTTTTGTTTCTTTCATTTTTTGTCTTTGATTTTTATACTTTTTGTTTTATTTTCTGATTTGTTATAATTTTTTACCATTCCTTATGACATAGTGGTTTATACTGCTTCTCGGGCCTTTCTTAATTCCACTTGGCAAAACCCAGACATGTACTATGTTTGTCAATACTCATAATATAATACGTGCCATTTATACCAAAGTTATGCAGAATGTGTATATGAGAATTATAAGCAACCAAATCAAAAATTTTAGTAACAATCGCGTGATCGGGGTTCGGAAGAATAATATATTATTCGCCTGCTCTAGCAATAGTGGAACATAACACAATTTCGCGGAAAGATCGCCGAGAAGCATAACAGGTAATTTGTCGTAGCGATTGATTATAAACAATAATTTTTGAGAATCATCTACGAATGGCAAATTACTCGCATGGGTGAATTTTATATAAAAATTCGCTAAAATATCGCCGGAAAGAAGCGTTGAAGAAAAATCTGGTCGAAAATCGTCCAACAATCTTCCAATGGTTTGCAGGGAAATGGTTTGCAGGGCAAAAACAAATAAAACAAGTAAAAAAGCATTAAGTTCGGCCGGGCCGAACTTTTCATACCCTCCACCATAAAATATTCATTCCTGTCCCCAACTTTAAGTGAGTACGTTAAAATGTCAGATAATGTACATAAAATGCTTCATTCGGGAGGCCCTTTTTTATGGTGCCTATATCTAACTGTTGACAATTTTTGGTGGGCTAGAAATTGGGAGGTACTGTTATATAGGGGTTATAATAAAACATGGGCCTATGTTGACAGTTTTTGATGGGAGCCTTTAATGTCAAATAACTCCTAATTAGGTTAAAAAATTTAGCTAGAATCCTCAAAATATCGAAAATCGGTACATAACGTGGGAACTTCAAATGTCATTAACAGCTAGTTCGGAGGTATGTGGGCTATACGAAAATATGAACTTAAATGAACAATTTTTGTTGCAGAATTTTTGTTGACTTTTGAATTTCAAATTACAGAAAGTTCGTCCAAAAAATAAAGCTAAGGTACGGAAAATCGGGAGGTTTGTTTTGGGGATATACAAAAACATGGACCTACGTTCGGTTAAACATTTTTAATAAAATCCTCAAAATCTAAAATCATCAAATTACTGAAAATCGGGAGGTACCGTTATACGGGGGCTTTCTTGACAATTTTTGGTGGAGAGGTGTGGTGACCACTAAGAATTTCAAATGTCAAATGTTCAAATTACAGATAATTCGGTTAAAACTTGTTGGTAAAATTCTCAAAATACCTGAAATCGGGCGGTAACGTTATATGGGGGCTATTCCAAAACATGGACCTATGTCCACTAGTTATATAAGTTTATTGACATTTAAGAACCCTAATTGTCAATTGATAGCTAAATCGGTCTGAAAATGTAGATAAAAACGTCAAAATGCCGTAAATCGGGGGTACCGTTATATGGGGGCTATACCAAAACTTGGACCTAGGTCCACAACTTTTGTTATATAAGTTTAGTTACACTTAAGAACCCTAAATGTCAAATTATAGCTATATCGGTCTGAAAATGTAGCTAAAAACGTCAAAATACCGTAAATCGGGGGGTACCGTTATATGGGGGCTATACCAAAACGTGGACCTATGTCCACAAATTTTGTCACATAAGTTTATTGACATTTAAGAACTTCAAATGTCAAATTATAGCTAAATCGGTCTGAAAATGTAGGTAAACCCGTCAAAATACCGTAAATTGGGGGGTACCGTTATATGGGGGCTATACCAATACGTGGACCTATGTCCACAACTTTTGTTATATAAGTTTATTGACTTTTAAGAACCCTAAATGTCAAATTATAGCTAAATCGGTCTAAAATGTAGCTAAACCCGTCAAAATACCGTAAATCGGGGGGTACCGTTATATGGGGGCTATACCAATACGTGGACCTATGTCCACAACTTTTGTTATATAAGTTTATTGACACTTAAGAACCCTAAATGTTAAATTATAGCTACATCGGTCTGAAAATGTAGCTAAAAACGTCAAAATACCGCAAATCGGGGGTACCGTTATATGGGGGCTATACCAAAACGTGGACCTATGTCCACAACTTCTAATATATAAGTTTATTAACACTTAAGAACCCTAAATGTCAAATTATAGCTACATCGGTCTGATAATGTAGCTAAAAACGTCGAAATACCGTATATCGGGGGGTACCGTTATATGGGGGCTATACCAAAACGTGGACCTATGTCCACAACTTTTGTTATATAAGTTTATTGATACTTAAGAACCCTAAATTTCAAATTATAGCTAAATCGGTTTAAAAATGTAGCTAAAAACGTCAAAATACCGCAAATCGGGGGGTACCGTTATATGGGGGCTATACCAAAACGTGGACCTATGTCCACAAGTTTTGTTATATATGTTTGTTGACACTTAAGAACCCTTAATGTCGAATTATAGCCAAATCGGTCTGAAAATTTAGCTAAAAACGTCAAAATACCGTATATCGGGGGGTACCGTTATATGGGGGCTATACCAAAACGTGGACCGATATAGCCCATCATCGAACTTGACCTGCCTGCAAACAAAAGACGCATTTTCCCAAAATTTCAGCGTCCTATCTCTATTTTTGTGGATGCTAGAGTGATTACCACAGACGGACGGACGGACGGACGGACGGACGGACGGACGTGCTCAGATCGACTTAGAATTTTACCCTGATCAAGAATATATATACTTTATAGGGTCGCAAATGAGTATTTCAATGCGTTACAAACGGAAAAACAAACTTAATATACCCTCCATACTATGGTGGAGGGTATAAAAATTTGCTCTCTTTTGTGTGCTCTTTCGTTGCGTTCGGATCGTGTGTGTGTGAGTTGCCGAAAAACTTTGTAACTACAACAATACCAAAGAACGGCATTGATCTCGTGTGATTACTGTCCTCTGACTGCACCCCATACATCGCAGCTGAAAAACGTCATCTGTACCAATAAAAAATCAGAGTAGGATGCTCAACTACGCACAGGATAGTACAGCCGTCTAAATTCTTATAGGGCAAATATCATTGACACAAGGTGCACCTCTTCAACTGCCCTGCCAAACCAAATATACCAGAGACGCTTAGCTATACATACACTCCGTTCAAGTCAATAGCACATTTCAAATTGCTTTTTGTTACATCATTTTAGTCGATATCCGTGGAATAACCTCGAGAATGTTTATATATCTTGGTTTGTGATCTTATGAAGTATCTTTCAACAAAAAGTTTGGCTTCGATAACGTACCGTTATAATTTTTGTTTAATTTTCTTTCAAAAAGCCCAAATTTGTACGATTAAAAGTGTTTCATCGGAATAGCACATTCTTTAATAACTTGAGTAAAAATGCAAATTTTGAATGCTACTGTTATGATTCTTTAAAATTGGAATAAGTAAAAGCTATTTCAAGTTTAAAACACTTAAATTGGTCGAACTATGACTTTAATACCGGGGAAATAAGACCTTATGAAATAAGACCTTATGAAATTGACAGTTTTTTCTTAGTTTTATAAAAAACTAAAGAAAAACGAAGGAATGAAGAGAGATGGTGCAAAATAAACTTGAAATTCTACTGAAAATTGGGTATTTTTGATCGAGAAACTTCAAATTCCTACGACTCCTATTACATAACACGGCTCAATGTTAGCATTAAGATAAGTTAATCATTAAAATATCAGGTGATTGTTATTGCTCTGAGTCTGAGCCAACATACTATAAAGAAAAAACGAGATCCTTCCCATACATGCATGTTCCCACAAACATCACCGAAAGGACAACGTACGCATGAAAAAATTGAGTTAGTCCCCATGTAGAGCACACAATTTGTTGCAAGCAAATAAAATAAAACATTTCTGCATCCGCTACACATTCCTCTTGAAATAATATTTTGAATGATGAAACAAATCAAAAAGAAAAATCGCGTTTTCGAGGTCATTATAAATAATTGCTTTTTAATGTGAAACAACATTTTGAAGCTTTGTTGTCTATTGTTGATTTTCTTTGACTATAGACAGACGTTTCGATACTATAAAAGGCACACCAATTTAGACGAAAAATAAATGCATTTGAAATGAGAAGCAAACAAGCGAAAAGCAGAGGAAAATGACTTTCACTTAAGGTCATGTGTAAAATGAAATATATGAAAGATTAACAAGAAAATTGTTCGACAAATGTTGCAACGTTTTGTGTGTGTGAATGCTGTTTTTATCTACAAATGTTATACATTAATAGGTACAAACAGACGATGTATGCTGGGTAACAAAAGAGGCATATACAGCCAACAACAGCTCTACAAGTTGCTATTGTGAATGATTTTGACCCTGACAATGAAAATGGCAAATACATATGTATGTATGTATATAATGTTCTTGGTGTTATGTGGGTGGAATATTTTTAGTGCTATAATGTATTATTGGATGTGGTTAGTGAAACTAGGGTGATATGTTAATTTGTGTTTCATTTAGTGAAAGTACATTTTGATATTAATTCAGTTGAAAGATGTATGTATATGTATGTGGGTACAATATTATGCAATAAAATAGAAAACAACTACAACTCAATTTTGTCGAATATTCTTCATGATGTCAAAATGTTTGTTTATGTTATCATGCAATTTATTCACAATAGGCCTGTTCGATAACTTCGCAAGTAAAAAGTATTTGCAAGTTCTTGCAACTACTTGCAAGTACTTCTCATTTTTCTTTTACTGGACAAGTTTGTTATCGAACAGCATTTTGTCAAAGTTTGTACAAACTTTTGAGTTACAGACCTAATAACAAAAAAATTGACAGATTGAAACCAGATGACAGATTATGCCACCTTATAATTTTGTATATGCATCATTATCATACCTACCTCGCATAGGATCACATCATTGTATTTATTATTACGGAACACGGAGGCAAACTGCTTCCCCAGTGAGGTGATCGTTTTAATGACCCTGACTTTGAAAACTAAAATTATTTAATGAAAACACATACACACCTTAGCGCGTGGGTTGGATTATGTTACAAAAACGAAACAAATTTCGATATGCGGACAATATTGATTGTTATACCTTCAGCATTCATGCTAACGAGGGTATATGGCAAATAACAAAATTCCTTTGCAATTCCATTTGAAAAAAATTAAAAAAAAATTTCGCAAGCACATCTACGATTTTTGGTATAGAGTTAAAGGAAAAAAAATCTGGTTTCAAATCTGCTCGCGTTCACGAAATTGGCCGATGCGCGCAACAGTTATAGCGGTTTTTATCCTCTTATAAAGAAAAAATATTTTAAAATTTGTTATTTTTTGTATTGAGAAAATGTAAGCATATATCAGTAACAGCACTTGATATCCATCCGTAGATGCACCAAAATTTCCAAAATGTGTTTTTATTTTCGCGGAAAATCAAAAAAATTAAAAAAATCTGGCAATAAATTTAAATTATACTAATACCCCGGTTACACTATTGAAGGTTAACCCACTGGGTTTAATAGATCCAGTGGTTTAATCTTTGCTGGTTACACTTAGCTTTTCGAGGATATAAACTGCCAGCTGACGTTTGTTTACGTATACATACAAAATAAATAATAAAGTCGTGTTTTACACTTTTACAATTTTTCGTATGAGATATCGTCCCCTCTTTGCTCATATTGGTATATTTTACATACAGAGATACATTTTTGTATCATGGTATCAAGCGTACTTTTTGTTAAAAAAGTGTCTAATGTAAAAAAATAAATAATTTTATGATTTTCAAATAACTTTAGATTTATTAACTCCATAAAATCTCATGCGACCAATCGTAAACGTGTAAAACACGACTAACTCTGTTGCAAAAACAGTTGCAACTTTTGGTACTTTTTGAGTAGAGTTGGATTTTTTTGCACAAGTACCGAATACAACACTGTATTTTTGGTGGATTTGTGCCGGATTTAAAATAAACCCAGTCGTGAGAGGATTTAATTTTTGTATGGCAAATCTAGTCAGATTTGACCAGATTAATACCCCGGTTACACTATTGAAGGTTAACCCAAAGGGTTTAATAGATCCAGTGGGTTAATCTTTGCTGGTTACACTTAGCTTTTTGAGGATATAAACTGTCAGCTGATGTTTGTTTACGTATATATACAAAATAACTAATAAAGTCGTGTGTTACACTTTTACAATTTATCGTATGAGATATCGTCCCCTCTTTGCTCATATTGGTATATTTTACACACAGGGATACATTTTTGTATCATGGTATCAATCGTACTTTTTGTTAAAAAAAGTGTCTAATGAAAAAAAATAATAATTTTATGACTTCCGAATAAATTTAGATTTATTAACTCCATAAAATCTCATGCGACCAATCGTAAACGTGTAAAACACGACAAACTCTGTTGCAAAAACAGTTGCAACTTTTGGTACTTTTTGAGTAGAGTTGGATTTTTTTGCACAAATACCGAATACAACACTGTATTTTTGGTGGATTTGTGTCGGATTTAAAATAAACCCAGCCATGAGAGGATTTAATTTTTGTATGGCAAATCTGGTCAGATTTGAGCAGATTAAGCAATAAATCCTAATGAAGTGGGTTAACCCGGAAAAAAGCTGTAGTGTAACCGTGCTATAAGCAATAAATCCTCATGAAGTGGGTTAACCCGGCAAAAAGCTGTAGTGTAACCGTGCTATAACTCAGAGTCCGTATAAATCTCTAACAAGTAAAAAGTCGTTAAGTTCGGCCGGGCCGAACTTTTTATACCCTCCACCATAATATAGTCTTAATTAAAATGGAATAATTAGGGTTGTTTTACAATTTTAGGTGGAACAATTTTTCGACAATGGATAGACTCCTACTGCCTCCCACTATTGCTTAAATTACACTGTGAACACAAATGTTGGGGCAGAGATAATTCAAAGCCCTTGGTGTGTGTATATTAAAAACCCCGAAGGACAGATGCGCCGTGAGTCTAACTTCCGCGTTATGGCGTGATGAAGTTTTTGCAAGAGACCCTGTAAGCCATCATGAATTAGCATTATATCTTTGTTTGTTGTTTTTGTAGAACACTTAAGCAACAGTGAACAAAGATATAAAGCTAATTTCTGATGGCCCACAGGGTCTCTAACAAAAATTTCATCACGCCATAACGCGGAAGTTCGACTCACGGCGGATCTGTCCTTCTGGGTTCATAATATACTCACCAAGGCCTTTCTTCCCCAAGAGGAATTTTCCGTACCCCAGACTTTCCCCTCCATTTGGTTGTACAGTGTAACCTAATCTAAAAAAATGTGTTCAGCTAGGTGAAAGGTACCACCTATTGGGCTATATCAAAGAGTCAACCTATCTTTAATTTTTTTGGCGGAAATGTTTTATAGCTGCAGGGAACTTCAAGAGTCAAATTGAGGGTAGTTTCATCAAAACAATGTAGACCCTCAAAAATGGATCAATGTTGACGAATTTTAGTGAAGAAATTTCGTGACCACTGAAAATTCCCGAAAATCGGGAGGTACATTTATATGGGGGATATACCAAAACATGGACCTATATTGACGATTATTTTTGAATAGACAAAATTGTAGCTAAAATTCTCCAAATACCGATCATTACAGCTAGTTCGGTTAAAAATTGCAGCTAAAATTCTCAAAATACCGAAAATCGGGAGATACCGTTTATGTGGGCTATACCAAAACATGGACCTATGTTGACGATGTTTGGTGGGGATGTTTCATGACCACTGATAACCTTAAATGGCAAATTACAGCTAGTTCGGTTAAAAATTTTAACTAAAATGCTCAAAATACCGAAAATCGGGAGGTACCGTTATATGGGGGCCAGGGACGTAGCCAGGATTTCATTTCGGGGGGGGGCCCACCACCAAAATTTTGAAAGTTCATGTTAGTGAAAATGTCTTACTTAGCAAAGATGTAAACCTTATTTTAGACTTATTTTACTGATGAAATAATTTACATTACTATTTTTTAATTCAAATGGCGTAAAGCTTCTTGGCCACTTTTATCTTGTTTTTAGAATTTTTTGACAATATGTCACAGTTAATATATGGTCAAAACAATGAATATATTAATAATCCCATATATTTTTGGGCGTATCATTTATCAAATAATTCACAACTACAGTGAATGTTATGAAATTTAGTGAAATCATTCGGTAAGACCAAAAGAAAGCGAATACAAGCAGAAAACCTTAGAAATATCATAATATTTAATTTTCAAATATCTTACATTATACGAGGGCAGTTCGGAAACTTCTTAGCATAACACAAAAAGCGCGGAATAAGCAGAAAAAAGTTAAGTGTTTTGGAAACTTCCATCTCTGTTATTAACACGTGTTAAATTTTTTTTCGATCTGGCAACTCCTTCATATAGAAACAGGTATTCAAAAAAGACGCATCCGCAATTTTTTTACAATGCAAAAATTAGAAATGCGTGCAGTCATTAAATATTTACATAAAAAAGGTTTATCGGGACAAGAAATTCATAATGATATGGTGAATGTGTTAGGTGAAAGTGCTCCTTCATATGCAACAGTAAAAAATTGGGTCGTACAAGCATTGAAGATGAACCACGTAGTGGACGTCCAAAAACAGCAACAACAACAGAAATTGTAGCCAAAGTGCATGATATGGTATTAAATGATCGACGAATAAAAGTGCGTGAAATTGATAATATCATGGGCATCTCAAATGATCGAGTCCATTTAATTTTGCATGAAGAACTACAGATGAAAAAGCTTTCCGCAAGATTGGTGCCGCATTTGTTAACGGTCGATCAAAAACGCATAAGAATGAACATTTATCAAGCTTGTTTGGATCGTTTTAAGCGAAGTAAAATGGATTTTAAGCGTCGTTTCATAACTGTTGATGAGGCATGCTCCAGAGACAAAAGAACAATCCAAACAATGGACTGAAGCTGGAGGAAGTGCCCCAAAGAAGGCAAAAACAATTCAATCGGCTGGTAAGGATATGGCAACGGTTTTTTTGGACTTCAAAGGTATTTTATTGATTGGCTATCTGCAATAGGGTAAAAAAATAAATTCAGAGTACTATTGCAACCTTTTGGATCAATTAAATGTACAAATTCGAGAAAAACGTCATGGCTTAAAACACAAAAAAATAATTTTTCATCAAGACAACGCACCAGCGCACAAGAGTGTTTTAACAATGGCTATCAACGAATTAAAGTACGAGTTGCTTGACCACCCACCTTATTCTCCTGATTTAGGTCCCAGTGACTTTTACTTGTTCCCAAATTTAAAAAAAAAATCCTTGCTGGCAACCGCTTTACCTCAAATGAAGATGCAATTAGAGTTGTAAACCACTATTTTGAAGTCCTTGAGGAAAACTATTTTAATCAAGGGATAGAATTGCTAAAAAGCGTTGGACTAAAGTGTATTGAAGTTTCAGGAGATTATATTGAAAAATAAAAATATTTTTGAAAAACTAACTGTTCTCTTTCATTGCTATGCTAAGAAGTTTCCGAACCGCCCTCGTAATTTTCAAAGATATGTAAAAATCCGATGTCTACTTATCGCAAAGAATTTCTGAATGCCGAGAACCTATGCTAAGCAATAGTTAGTCTATCCATCAAGAAATTCGAGCACCTAATAGCGGTTATGTAAATGACAAATACTGTCGCCAAATGCATCTGGCGTGCATCTGTCAATAGACTCATTTTGGCGTCCAATCGTCGGGCTTCACTTGTAGAAATTCTGGTTTCCTATCCTGGATCTTCTCATAAATTGATCAGGAACAAGGGAAACTCTGGAATCCAGTCTTAAATTCTTTTAAAATGAAATTATGTCGCCCAATCCAAGGTCTATAGCTGTATACATTCTTTTAGCAAAAATGCATAAACACAATTTTTCCTAATCTAAATTTTTTATACTCTCAGCCTTTAGCCAAAATGTGCCTCATTGAAATAATGGCTTTAGGGCCAAAGTGTGTTTGGAAGAAATCTGTTTCAGAAAACTTGGAGTTGACTTAGCTATGTCCGTTCGTCTGGGTAGCTGCCTGGAGAGCACGATAATTCTCAAACACATCAACCGATTCTGTCCAAAATTTGGCCTTCGTGATATTTTGATCAACTTCGAAGATGGACCAAATCGATCTACTCTTTCGGCAAACTTCCGCAGAGTATTTCAAAAATTTTCAGCGAAGTGCAGTTTAAGACCTCCCTGGATAAGCTGTGTAAGCTTAAGACATCAATGACCATGGCTTCACTTCCTTTATGCTAATAATTTAGTTATAAGTAAAAATATGAAATAAATAAATTAATAAATAAAAAGAACTCTCTGGAAACGCTTTGCTTTTTTGCAACAAGTGTTTTCGGGCCGCCCCTATTACTACAGTACAAGTTTTTTAGAGGCAAGTCTATACTTCCAGAGAAAATGGCCCGAAAGCTGTAAAGAACACCTAAGGCAATCATGTGTTGTGGCTAATGCGCACGACAACTTTCGAACCGGATACTGCGTTGGTCCAAAGTTTGGACTCCAAACTTTGTTTATCGCAATATTTCAGGGAGCCTTATATATACAAAATTAGAAGATGGTGAAGTAGACCGAAAATACTTCTTCTGGTATTTTCCTCCAAATTTCAAGAATTTTAGATAAAGTGGTATGCGCGAGTTTTCTTGAACGGAGCTACAGATTTGGTCCATACTTTGGATTTAATAATATTTTTTCCAAACTTAGTTTTTGCTCGAAAATGGGGTACCTCCCTCACAAACCTTCAAAATAGTTGTTTAAGTGCAGTTTAAGGTGTATTTGAGGATCTTTAGAAATTTTTACTGAAGGTATTCCTTGTGTTTAGAGCGGTATTATGTTTTTCGTGGGCAAGTCCATATTTCCTGACATTAGGGTCAAAAGGTGAAAAGTATACTGTTGCGAACTGAAATGACTGGTGGGCGCAATATCTTTTAATATGAATGACTGCCAAAAGTTTCAATTCACACAGGCACAGGGTATATTCTTGTCCGCAAAGTCGAGTGGTACTTGTTGAGATTTTGACGAAAAAGAGCCTGTTTCCGATCAGTTTGTAGATTTCGTTTGTCGTCACAAAGTCCTTTACCGAAGGAAGTACTTATCAAAATACAATTGCTGTGGATTTCTATGACGTTTTCTTCTGGTTTTATTCAAAGAGTAATCGACAGATATATCGCTGAAGATGAAATTCATTGTAATTTTGAAATATTGGAAATAATATGTAATAAATCAATATATATAAAGTAGAAAAATGTTTGTACGTTTACTTGTTTGAAGTTTATGGAATAAAAACCGCTGAACTGATCTTCCTGAAATTTTTAGAGTATATCACTACATGGCCTGAAAGTAACATAGGCTATACAAATTTCTGAAATTCCGCGTTAATCCGGAGATATATCATCAGAATCGGAGGTACCTACAAAAAATTTAGATTTTTTATGCAAATGTCTATAGAATGGTAACAGATAATGTCTCCAAATTTTGGATGTGTGCAGGAATTTGGTCTAGAAATACATTTGCCAAATTATATTGAAATCGGTTCAGATTTGGATATAGCGCCCATATATATTTTCGGCCGATTTCATGTATTTTATGCATTAAACACGCTATGTATGTCCAATTTCAATGAAATTTGGAGTGTGTGGCGGAATTGGGTCTAGAAATAAATTTTTTTAAATTATATTGAAATCGGTTCAGATTTGGATATAACTCCCATATATATTTTCGTACGATTTCATATATTTGATGGACCAAACACGCTTTATATACCCGATTTTAATGAAAGTTGGAATGAGTGACGAAAATTGGCTTACAAAAAAATTTGTCAAACTATATTTTACCTTATTCGGGGTAGCGCGCTTCGGGTTCAGCTAGTAAAATATAAACATTGACCTCAAGCTCAATAATCTTGATTTTATTAACATTCGAATGGTCGAACAAAACATAAAAATTCGACAGAAAAATCCTTTTGTTCAATAGGCATTTACGACACTGCTGTGGAACAGAAATGATTTATATCATAAAAAATGGTTGATGTAGTTTTTTTATTGCAAATTTCAAACATAATAAAGAATTTGTAAATGTTATGAATTTTAAAACAGTTCATTATAAAAACGTGTTAGAGGAAATATACAAACACTTAAATCCACAAAGATTAAGCAACGGTTTTATCTATTATTGTTGAATTGCTCTTATAAAAAATTTCAAAAACAAAATATCGCAAAAATGTTTTTTCTGCATGTTGTTTATAAGCCAAAGTATTGGACGTAATATGTTACAAACCTTCAATAAATACAAATAAACGTTTCGTTCTGAACTCAGTAACACTTACAGTAAGCCTAAAATTCCGATTAAACGCTTAAACAACACCTTAAAACCTGCTGATTATTTGTATACTTTTAAATATGATGGACAATAAGTATACCAATGTAGTTGAATAATTCTCTGTAATACTTCCAACTACTTTACATATTTCTTGAACAATTTCAAACATTTTAAAATTTTATTCAAAAATTAAAAAAAATGTGTAGCGTAAGCTAATATCCTACAGAATCGAAAATCATTTCGGGCCCCCCGGGCCCCCCCCCCCTGGCTACGTCGGTGATGGGGGCTATACTAAAACATGGACCTATGTTGACGATGTTTGGTGGAGATGTTTCATGGCCACTGAGAACCTCAAATGTCAAATTGCAGATAGTTCGGTTACAAATTGTGGCTAAAGTTCTCAAAATACCGAAAATCGGGAGGTACCGTTATATGGGGGCTATACCAAAACATGGACCTATGTTGACGATGCTTGGTGGAGATGTTTCATGACCACTGAGAACCTCAAATGTCAAATTGCGGATAGTTCGGTTAAAAATTGTGGCTAAAATTCTCAAAATACCGAAAATCGGGAGGTACCGTTATATGGGGACTATACCAAAACATGGACCTATGCCCATATCCTTTAGGATATAAGTTTGTTGATCACTAGGAACCCTAATTGCCAAATTATAGCTAATTCGGTCTGCAAATGTGGCGAAGAACGTCAAAATACCTCAAATCCGGAGGTACCGTTATATGGGGGCTATACCAAAGAGTGGACCGATATAGCCCATCTTCGAAATTGACCTGCCTATGGAAAAAAGACCCTCGCGTGCAAAATTTCAGCACTCTATCTCAATTATTGCGGACGCTAGAGTGATTACAACAGACGGACATGGCTAGATCGTCTTAGAATTTTATCCTGATCAAGAATATATATACTTTATAGGGTCGCAAATAATTAGTTCGATGTGTTACAAACAGAATGACAAACTTAATATACCCTCCATACTATGGTGGAGGGTATAAAAACTAAATTAAAAATACGTACAGAAACTAGACAACGCGTAAAAAAATGTGAAACCAAAATTATAAACATTGGCTTTATAAATTGCATATTATAACAACAACAAAATAGAAACAACTCATTGTAGGAAAATATTGTTACAAATACATTTTTTGGTTTGTTTCGAAAAATTAGAAAAAAATATTTGCGAGTTATCCAACTATTTCGCTAAAATCTAATACATAAATTAAAGTACACGCCGAGAAAAAATATTTTTCGCTTTTGTTGGAACAAAAATATCTGTTTTGGTTCCAAAAATGTATTTGTTTTGTTCAAACATTGTAATCCAAATCCAAAAATACCATATTTTGTTCCAAACATAGAAAACAAAAACAACTTTCGAATTTCCGCACTATTGTAAAAATAGTTAACAATACCGATTGTAGGAACTATCATAATCTAATTTTGTTAACAAAAAGTATTGTCAACCCAGAAAACCACCCCAGAAATTTTTGATTTGAGTGTATATACTTCTCATATACACTTTTCGCATAACTTGGATATAAATGTCGCGTATAATATTGCAATCCTTGATGAAACAATACATGGTTTGCTGCATTGGCTGACAACAAAGACAAACAAAAACCCACAAGCACCCACCACAACATGAGGAATAATTAAACACCATAACAAACTCCGGTATAACACCAAACCTCAAAGCACAATGAAGATAGAAGAATGAAACAAAACAGAAACAAATAAAAACAAGAGTCTCCTTGTTGGTATACATACACACAAAGATAAAGGCATCATGTCATACAAACAAAACTCACCATAATTGTTTTTTTCAACACGGCTTCGCATAGCGAGAGAAGAGAAAAAATTGTCGAAGAAAAGAGAGAACTATTGTCCAGTTGACAAAAAAAATTTTTGGATTTAACAAAACCCAATTGTTGGAATCACAATACTACATTTGGAATTTAACAATATCTTTACAATACATATTTTAGCTCTTCGAATATTGTTGGATCAATCATATTTTTTTCTCTGCGTGTATTCTGCTAAAACTTTATCAAAATATATGGTTTACCATCGTGAAAGCTTAACTGCTTACTGTGATAACTTATAAGGATAGGAAATTAAGAGTAATATTGAAATTACTATCATTTAAAAGATATGAAAATTAAAAAGCCTGTAATTCGCGAATTAGTTAAAGTCGGTTGATGCGCATCCGATTTTGGATAAAGCGAATCAATCTCTTTCAATATTTATGCATATTTCGATGTTTCACTCAGCGGCCATTGTGTGCCGCCAGTTACATCATGCACTGCAAAAAACCTTAAAGTTGGTAAAAGTCGCGCAATGTGCATACGATTTTGATGCGCATCCGGTTTCATCAGCGCCCATCAAAAATACGTCAATATACACCTATTTCAAATAGATTCTTCAAAAACCGCGGATGTGCCTCCACATTAAATTTTTGGCGAAAAACCCATATTACTCGCGTATCTCTGTTTTTTCTGAAACGTGTTTTCGCAAATATTATAATCGCGAGTAAATGATTCCATTTATGTAAAAAATTTTAAAGAAAATCGCGGTTTAGAACGCGGATTTGTCAAAATATATTTTTGCTGATTTTCTGATTTTCAAGGTATCTATATCCGCGGTTTTAGTAGATGAATTCGATCGCGGAAGGCTTCATTAGAACCGTCGCGTAAAAAAACTAAATTCACGCGGGTTTCAAAGGAATTTGAATGACAGTTGTAAATTTTACACGCAAAAAATATGTTTTGTAAGAAAATTCACGCATGAAATTTTGGCCTTTCGACTCTAATTACTAGGATGCTGTACGGAGCACACTCATGAGATATGCACCAAACGACGTAAAATCACGAGTTCTATAATCGTGTTATGAGTTTGGAATATCATCTTCTTGCGCGTCCGGATTATTAAAAAAATTCAAAAAACCCCGAAATTCCGGCTTCAAAATGTCAGCATCAATTTTAGGTGCATGCAGTGGATATATCGAAAAATCATACACAGCTGTCTTATTGCCCATGGAGTATTCTGTGATTCATTCTTTGGGAATAAGTCTAAAAAATGTAAGGTTAAGCCAGAAATCGCATGGGAACATAAAAAAAAAACTTGTTGGCTTCAACCCATTTTTACCCATTTTTCTACATTTTCTACATTTTAATGGTCGACATTATGGGATCCCTCCTAAAACACTTCATTTTAAAGAATTGTAGTCATACATTATAGAATATGTTAACAGTTCGCGAATTCTGAAAGGGTGAAACTCGGATTCATCGATTGCAAAACATTTTTGTTATTTACCATATACATATGTACCCAGCAAAATTTGACGGAAGGAGTTCTTTGCGATGACGTGATTTCATGTCATCTTTTGCATTGGTTCAAAGGAAGTCGTGAAAGATCCGATCTTTTCATTAGGATTTGAACCAATGCAAAGGAAGTCGTGAAAGATCCGATCTTTTCATCAGCATTTGTACCCATTCCATCGATCCAATAGAGATGATGTTTGTGTTTTTATTTACACACCTGTTTATTTTCATTTTGGTATGTTCCAGTACTGCGAAAATCTACTAATTTTTACTATTTTTTCCGATAACATAAAGGAAAAATTTTTATCGTAGTAAAAATAAGTACATTCTTGCAGTTTCTGGAACAGACCAAAGTTGTTAGAACTGTCGTCGTGATGTTGTCTTACATTTCCTGCATATCAAACAACTAAAACTTCTAAACAATTGGTATTATATGAAGCTCGAGCTAAAAATAGAATCGGACTGCACACATTGCTATTTTAAAAGTTCCCTTGTCTGTCTAAATCTGACATAGAATGAAATCAATCAAATCTCGCTACTTGGAATTTGAAAAAAAAAGTCCGAAACGAAAAGGAACAAGAATCTGAAAATAAAGAAGAAACTACTTTTGGAAAGAAAAAATTAAAAATAAATTAATTAAGCATAAATGGTATTTTCCATAAAAAGTCTCTCCTCCCCGTTCGTTACATTTTGTTCTTAGAGATCCCTAAAGCAAGCCGGGTTGTAGATCCCTACATATTTCCGCCACTAAACAAAAGAGTATAAATTACCAAAATGTTGTTATAAAATAACAAAATTATAAAATAAAAGTAATTTACGACATAAAAATACTTAAAGGAGTGCATTTGGAGTCCATGTCGAAATCTGAACTGGTGATGGGAAGATAATTGAAAAAAACCTTTTGTAAGATGAAAGAATATCAGTTGCGGAGAACGGAGGAAGTAATCTTTTGCGTTGCAGCGGTGGTGATTACATTGCAATTTTGGATGTAAACTTTTGAAAAACTAAACTGATAAATTAATTGTAGTTGTTTCATGAATTCGTTTGAATTAATAAAGAGTTTTGTTTTTCATGAAAACCATATTTCAATACAGCATTTCCATTTTCCAAACAATATGAACATTTCATGCCAAGGGGTTGGTTAAAATGACATGTCAAAGCATGGGTGAAAATGACATGCTTAGGGTTCAGAAAAGAACGTCATCTTTTGGGGTCCACGCTCATATAAAATTCATCGATGAAGATGCTAAAAAGATGACATGCTAGATCACTTGCACCCATGATTGAATGTCATCTTTGGCATCGAACATTTTGCTGGGTATGTATGTTAGAAGTAGCCAGTGAGCAGTGTGACCAGATCTAAAAAACATTAGCAGCTAAATCAGCTTTAAAATTATGCTAAAAAATGCTAAAATAAATATAAAAATACCCAAAAATAATGCTAAATTTAAAAACGATATTTTTTAAGAAAATATACCCTCTACCATAGTATCATGTTGAGTGTATATTATGTTTGTTTTTCCGATTGTAATGCATTGACATAATCATTCGCAACCCTATAAAGTATATATATTCATGTTCAGGATAAAACGATACCGACCGATTGCTATTTTTGGATATATGTTCAGACCGAATTAGCTATGATTTGGCATATAAGACTCCAATAGCTTCACCTCCAAAAATTATGGACATAGGGTCCACGTTTTGGAATAGTCCCCATAAAAAGTTTTTCGGGTATTTTTTATGTTTTTTTTAGCCACATTTTCAGACCGAAGTATCTATAATTTAACCTTCAACAAAATTCTGTATTAAAAGTTGTTGACATATTTAGGCATATCTTCCACGGTTTAAATTTAAAGTAATTTAGCATTTAGGTTTCGTAGTGATCAACAAACGTCGCTGCCAGCAGTTTCGGACATATGTCATCGTTTGGAATAGGTAAAAACAGTACTGGCTGATTTAAGGTATTTGGATGGATTTGGCTATGCCGCCATACAACGGCACCACCTAATTCAGTTTATCTTTTAGTTTTTATCCACATTTTCGGGTAAAATTGGATGTCATTAGATATTTATAGTTTCCAGTAGTTAAAAACTTTCAATCAAAAATTGTGTATATAGGTCCAAGTAGTGTGCATGACCCCATACAACGGTACCGCCCGACTTCAGGTAGTTATAAGTTTTTAGCTAACTGAATTTTTAGGTATTTGAGGTTTTCCTTGGTCAAAAACATTTCCACATAAAAAACGTTGGTACTTTTGGAACAAAAAGAAAATACTAATTACTCGGTATTAGTTCAGAATATTTCATGGCGGAGGCTACGAAAAGTTCGGATCGTCCAAACTTACTGTTTTCCATTGTTTTATTTCAATTTGCTTTGCACATTTTCATTCCTTTAACCCCCTGTTTTTGTAACTAATTTTTGTTCGTTTATCTAGGTATATGCGTAATAATTTAGGCATCGAGAGCTCAGGCTTTAGACGACATAGAGACTTAATTCTTCGTAGATGCGTTGTTTTTCGTTCTTTTGAGCTGTTGAAACATATTTATCTGTGATCCGATATTTTATTTTTAATCACTTCATGCTTCTATGTATGTTTAAATGTGTTGTCAATTAAAAATCAGATTTTTTTATAAAAACAGTTCTGACATATTTGAGGTTTTATGGATCGAATAATGCTAAATTAATAATTGAAAATGCTAAAAAATATGCTAAATGCTAAATGGAAATTTCGCGGCTAAATACAAAAAAATAATGCTAAATTTAGCTGCAAAAATGCTAAAATGGCCACACTGGCAGTGAGCGCTTGCTGAGAGCAAGTGAGAATACATTTCAATGTGTTTCACATTGACATTTACGCTCCCTTGCTCTCAGAAAACGCCCACTGGTGCATGCCCAGCTAAATTTTATGGAAGTGGTTCCATGAGATGCCATGATTTCACTGGATCTTTTGCATTGGTTCAAATGAAGTCGTGAAAGATCCGATCTTTTCATTATCATTTAAACCCATGCAAAGGAAGACGTGAAAGATCCGATCTTTTCATCAGCATTTGAATCATTTTTACAGATCACTACAAAAAAAAAAAAAAAACAAGTCGATTTGTACATCCCTACATGTAGCGACATCAAAACAAAAGAGTATACATTTTCAAAAATTTTGTTATAAAATTACAAGTTAAATGTAGGTTCACGAACTAGAAATTCTTAAAGGAGTGCTGTTGGAGTCCATGTCGAAATCTGAACTGCTGATGAGAAGATAATAGAAAAGCTTTTGTAAGATGAAACAAAATCATTGGCTGAGAGTGGACGAAGTAAACTCTGTTGCCGGTGCAGCGGCGGTGTTTAGACTGCCACAGCTGGGACAGCCGGAAGTCCAGTTTCTCACTTAAATCTACAACCTGTCGCTTGTCAAACACATCGTTCCCGAAGTCTGGAAAATAGGTCAGCTACTGAAGCCCGAAAAGGATGCCAGCAAAGGTGAATCTTACAGGCCGATTTTGTCGCCCGTAGCAAGGACCCTTGTGGCTTTAGTTCTTCCACCATCAGAAATAACTTTCCAGTTGCCGATCAATAGCATAGGATCCATAAGCAGCACAACAACTGAGCTGAAGGCCATCTCCATATTAGCCGAAGACTCACTCAGAGCAAGCTGTGCGATAGAACAGTGATAGTGACACTTGATTTAGCAAAGCCCTTTGATATTGTCAAGCACCCTCGTTGTTTGATGTCATCGAGCAGACTACGCACCGTCCAAGTTTGAAACGTTGGATAATAAATTTTAAGTGTGGATGGCAGTAGTACGTAGAATTTAGGATCAATTAACTACTGTTACAACAACGAAAACAAACTGCAAATATAGATGTAAACTTTATGATGATAAATAAATTATAGTTATTTCATTAATTCCTTTGAATTAATAAAATAAAAAAATTAAAATCATTTTTCAATACAGCATTTTCCATTTTCCGAACAAGACGTGAAAATTACATGCCAAAGGGTTGGTGAAAATGACATGCCAAAGATTAGTGAAAATTCTATTCTTGGGAATTGGTTAAGATGACATGCCAAAGGATTGGTATAGATGCCATTCCAAAGAATTGTTGAAGATGCCTTTCCAAAGAATTGTTGAAGATGCCATTCCATCGAGTTAGTAAAGATGACATGCTTAGGATCTGAAAATGAATTGCATCTTTTGGGGGTCACGCTCTTGTAAAAAGAATGAGTGAAGATGCGGAAAAAATGGCATTCCATTTCACTTGCACCCATTCTTAAATAGCATCCTTGGCATCGAACATTTTGCTGGGTGTGTTTGTTTTTTTTTGTGGATTTTGGGTTTGTATTTGTTTGCACCCAAACATATAAATTGTTTCCACCCAAGCATATATTTGTTTGCAGGACCCAAACATATGTTATGTTTGGGACTGCTTGCAAACAAATATATGTTTGCTGCAAAATATGTTTGGGACATTTGTTAGAGAGGCAATTTTTTCTGATTTATTCACTCACTTTACCGTCTTTACTCAACGATGTTCTCCAGAACACTGATGAAAAAAGACCAACATAATTAATACCATTTTTTTCTTTTCCTCTTCGCTTGCTACGTTGGTTAACAACAACAAAGCACGAAACACACGTGTTTTACGCATACACATCACAAAACGTCTGCGTCTCCTATTACACCATGCACACAGCTCTTTATTACAAACCAGCATTCTGCAGCTTCGAGAGCCCTGTTGTTACTCTCTTTGACAAAAATCCTCTCCACCCATAAAAAATATGTTGGTACCCAAACATATAAAATTGAGATATGTTACAAAATGTTGCAAACATATATTTGTTTGGACACAAACAAATTATGTTTTGATCCCACCATATATTTGTTTGCAATCAGTCCCAAACAAATATTTCTTTGGATCCAAGCATATTTCTAACATATATTTTTTTGCGTGTGGGAACCTCAAATGTGAAATTACAGGTAGTTCAGCCAAAAAAGGAATTGGAATATGTTAACACATGCCACTGGGGCCTCAAAGTTTCCATAGTAATTTGTATAGGGTCGAAGGTGAATTTTCACGAAATTGCTTTAGAAGGTCAATTTTCACCAGTCCGATCAGTTGTGAGAATATATAAATAGTAAATAAAATACAGAACTGACGAAAATCATCGGTAATTGGAATTTTTAAGTGCCCATGATTTTTGTTGTTATCGAGTATTTTCGGTAAGTTAACAATAGCAGCAATGTAAAATTGTAATTCAACATATTGGGATAAAAATCTAGATTGAGAATACCACTAAATGACCGTTATCTAACATCCTCTATTTCACTCTGTTTAGGGGTGTACAATATTAGTTGCAGGATGTACAATATATTAAACAATTTCGATATATAGAGTAGTCAATTATACGAGTATTTCCATGCGAGTAAGTTTATATAAAAATTGTTCTATATTCCTAGTAAATATATAATGCAATCTCTGTTCTAAAAAAAATCAGATATAAACTCTGATTCATATGAATATATGTACATATTTTTTTACATATGTATGTACATACATCTGTCCAGTAGTATCTGGTCATCCACGTAAAAACCAGTTGGTTTCTTGTCTTGATTAAATTTATTTCTAAACGAATTGACGTCAGATGTCAGCTGTTCTTTGTTTGCAAGTATCTCGGCTATTCTACAATTATACACATGGCTAGCTGCAGCGTCCAACCATATGATATCTAAGACAGAAACAAAAACAAAATATGAACGTATATATACCTACATATGTACTATGTACATGGAATGTATCTGACCAACAATCAGACAAATTCATTCCATTCATACTCGAATAATGACTTCTAACATTTGTTGACGCTGGTTTTGTTTTCTTTTTTGTACTCCCTGCTCTAAGAATGTAATTAGAGTTACTTAAATGAGGATCAACTTCAAAAGCACCATTTCCATGCCACTACTCTTTTGACTAAACCACCGCATAAACGTCATACCTATTATCTACCTGTTTTACCTTTTGTAGTCATGACAGAAATGAAAAACCAAATTATTGTTGTTTTTCCTCTTCAGATAGAAAGAACTGCGCAGACAAGTGATGCCTGTTGTGTTTTTAAGATTTTGATACCGAAAGAAAACACGTTTCAAACAAACGAAAAGGAAACCGTAATAAATTTTTAATAATCTCAAAATAGCACACAGTTTAGACATAAATACCTTGCCAAAAAGATTAAGAATAGAACAACAAAATTAGAAACAAAATGTGCGATTATTTTATAGATATGTAACAACATAGTCCAACTCATGGTCTAATGATCCTTTTTCACAAAATAACACATATTTCCCGAAGTGGATACACACCCTAGCTAAAAATGGATCAATCCTTCGGGGCGGCATTACTGAAGGCTGTTGGCTGTAGACAATAAATGTGTTGGACCGATGCGAATCGAAAAAGCTGCCACGAAAAGCTAGGCTAATATGGAAGTGGGTCTCTAAGAACTTCTCCGAGTGCTCTGGACCTTAGAATCGACGATGGGCTTAAATGTTTAAAGATCACAATTAGCAAATTAAGCTTCCGAAGCCTGGGTACTTGTTCAAGCAGACAAGGCAGTGCTTGGTGTGTTTGAGAGGAAAATTCTTCGAAAGATCTATGGACGACGTCGCATGAACCACGAGCTGTATCTGCTATACAACGACACCAGTATAGATCAACGCATCGAGATTCAACGATTACGTTGGCTAGGCAATGTCATAAGAATGAGCGATGATGAACCGTCTAAAAAGGAGTATAAACACGCCCCAGATGGTGGTGCACGCAGAACTGGCAGGCCAAGGCTTCGATGGAGCAAACAAGTGGAAGAAGAGATAACAAGGCGCGGTATTCCAAAAAGCGAAGCAACAAATAGAGAGAATTTGAGATCTTGTCTTAGTTCGGCTTGTGGAACAAATCAACCTACTTTGCTCACAGAGATGTTCCTTTCCCCTATGAACATATCGAATACCGGCTACGCAACTGAAACCCTTTTGGGAATTTTCTGAAATTTGTGGCCGTTTTAGGGAAGAATGGGCTTTATGGAACTTTTGGGGTATTTGCTTTAAAGATCGCAGGGACGTTGCCAGATAAGCATTTCGACACTATTTCAGGGACTCTAATGGCCAATATCACTGTACAACACAAAAAATAATTACAAGATAATTCGGCCAGAATATGAAAGAGGACCAAAAAAGAAGACACATGTATCGGCGTTTTGAAATTTTTGTCGGGAAGTAACCTAAATAGGCGTGGCAATTTCCGCCCATTTCTACAGGTTTTGAAATATTCGACATCAGATTCCTTGGAATTCTTGCAGTTTAGGTATAAAGTGTCTTCAGCAATATTACTGACAACAATTCGGGGTATCTTTTTATGAAACAATTAACCCTCATGTGAGTCACTAAACGGGTCTTTTTGGTCGCTTTTTTCAAAAACGTTTAAAAACTCCTTTAAAATGTGATCATACCAGATCAAAATATTCTACAAAATTATTTGTCATGAAATTTTACTATAGGTCTCCGAATACACCAATACTCTAAATCGTACCTAAACGCCAGGAATCTGCCAAAAGTAAAATCACGTTTTAGGGTTAATGTTGTACTTTATCTGAGTTTATTAAGTTTTGTCCCACAAAACTTCATTCTAGATAGAAGACGTCAAAGACAAAAATATTCTCCATCAAATTTCAATATAAGTCGCCAAATAAATGAAATACGAGTATGTATTTACAATATATATCAAGAAAATATATGCATCAAGTTTGCCAACAAAACACCCAAATATTTTTTGTTTGTTTTTTTTGTTCTTTTTCGAGTTGATGCATGAAAGTAACATGAAATTTAGTTTTAGGCGAAAGGTGTTAAAAGAAGAAATATTCTACACAAAATTTCACTGTAAGTCCCAAAACAAACTAGATATCTAAGTAAAATACTTTGTTAAGAAAATGAAGTTACAAAACTAGATATTGTAGGTAGAAATTATTTGTTGAACTTTTAGACTCTTAATTAAAATTTATTTCATACTGAGTCAAAATCTCCTAAAATATTTCACTTTTTGGGGATTGTGTCAAAAGAAGAAATGTTCCAAATCAAATTTCATTATGAGTCTCTGAACAAAAGATATTTGTGGCTTTAATATTTAACGTCTCCAGAAGCTTTCGCTTTTTATATATGATTTAGGACCATATTCTACCGTTTTTATTCACATTTTCGTTATCTGCGGTCAAAAAATATATATTTTTTTACTTCGGTAAAAATGTCATAACTAACCTCAATCAGCTCTTAAGCTAAAATTTTGAACTTTTGTGAGGGAGATTGATGCTCGAAAGTGTTGTTCGATATGGACCTTTTTGGAATTTTACGATGTCCTATGTTTCGGCCAAATCGTATTCTCAATTCCCAAGTTATCGTGCTCATTGGCAATTTTACTGGCAATTTAGAGCTTTTGGTTCATTATCTCCGGAAGTATGGACTTGTCCCCGAAAAATGCCGTTGTAATAAGTGGCGCGACGATGCAAATAATTTCAAAACGCTTCGAGATATGTATGTCTTAAACTGCTCTTGTGCTTGAAATTTTTGTGGAATGTAACCGAAAGAGTGGACCGATAACTCCATATTCGATACTGATCTATGTCTAGAACCAAAAAAAAACAACCGTATGCACCGAAAATTATGGACATACATAGTTTGACGTTTTGGAATAGCCCCTATATAACGAAGTTTTCTTCGACGTTTTCGGGCCGAAATGAATGTAATTTGACATTTTTGGTTCGAAGTGGTCAAAAAACTTCTCTACCAAAAATTCTGGACATTATTCCATGATTCTTAGAATAGCCCTATATATCGGTACCACCCGATTTCATGTATTTTAAAGTTTTAGCTACATAACCGAATTAACTATAATTTGGCATTTGGGGTTTCTAATAGTCAGAAAAGGGAGTAGGATGAATATCAGTGAGAGGTTGAACTTCTTGCTGCAGGAGTTGTACAAATCATGCTGAGTACTGAAGTACCTGTGTTGGACGGAAAGCCGAAGCTTCCGTGTGGGACGGAAAGCCGAAGCTTTCATGTGGGACAGGAAGCCGAAGTATCTGTGTGGGACAGGAAGCCGAAGTCTCTGTGTGGGACGGAAAGCCGAAGCTTTCGTGTGGGACAGAAAGCCGACGACTCTGTGTGGGACAGGAAACCGAAGACTCTGTGAGGGACAGTAAACAAGAATTCACTGTGTGCAATGTATTAGTGGGACAGCCACAATGGGTAGTCCCTTCAAAAAAAAAGAATCAACTGAATGATGTGAAAGCGAATTATTGTGCATTGAGTACAACAAGCAAATGCCTTCAATGCATGACTGGCGTAGATGGAGGTGCTGTTGAGTGCATATCGACTCATTGCTACTATGATGGTAAGGGAAGACCGTAGGTGTTGTTGTATGTATGTATATGACACTTGTCACATTACAAAGATGTTTGGTTGTGATTTCTTCGACGCCTGGAGCTCATCTTGAATGAGAACGCATAATGCTGAACTTGGATGAACCTTGCTTCGAACATTTGCTGCTATCGAACTACAACAGCTATCATTTAGCCG
This sequence comes from Musca autumnalis, assembly GCF_047663935.1. Lineage (NCBI taxonomy): Eukaryota > Metazoa > Arthropoda > Insecta > Diptera > Muscidae > Musca > Musca autumnalis. The sequence goes on from NW_027411977.1 coordinate 49,305,718, forward strand.
GTATTTACGTTTGTTGAATCGTCAACAATCATCACAATTGATCCCCACAGGTAAAACACATCTAACACATTCTGGAATCCTTCTGCGATTGTTTGAGCTTTCCCATATTTTTGTTTAAGTGCAGCCAACTTAATTTCTATAGATTTATCCTTGAGGACTACGTCAAAGTGTGTTTACCGAGCACTCCTTCAACCAAGCAGCCGTACTTTAAGATAGCCTTGTAGATTCCTGACTGACATGGGGTTGGGATTTCAATGCCCTGGGCGGAAAACTGGTGGTTCCTTTTTGGGACGACAGCTTTCGTCAACAACGTCCATGCTCCCCTTTCTCAAGATAAAGCGTGCTTACCAAGTACTTTTTAGTCCCAACAGCTGCCCTTTTAGATAGCCTTGTGGAATTCTGACTGACATGTGGTTGGGATTTAAATGCCCTTAGCGGAAAACTGGTGGCACACCGTTGTACCTTTCTGGGACGACAGCTTTGAGCTTATAAGAAAGCGTCTTGCAATGTCTGTTGGGTTATGCTTCCTTTTGTTCATTGATGCTGCATTGTCTTTACCCTGTATTGGCCTAAATGCTAAGATTTCAGAATGTTGAGGCAGGAAGTGTGAATTTCCCGAAAAATACAAGTAAAAAAATATCAGTCGGCTTTGCAGACTGCGGATTGACATACTTTTTTCCCAAAATAAATTTATGTATTTAGGGGGGTTTTCAAAATTTTGGGCGTATGAACCGACAAAAGTATGGATAGGATTAAAGCTCAAACATTTACGGGGATATCGATAGATAGAGCTTTTTTATCACATTAGCCTACGAAAAACATAATATCGCTGTAAACAGGGCCACTAGGAAAACATTCGGTAAAATGTTGAAAGGATCCTCGACCAAACCCTTAACCACACAAAAATGTTGAACAATTGTGTGGGTGGTACCACAAGGATTGGACAGAAAGGGCCCAATTTTGAACATAAACTAAGTTTCGACAATATTTAGAGATTCAAAGTTTGGACCAAATCTACGTCTATGAGAAATCGCTACGTCTATGAGAAATCGCGCGTACCATTTTAGCGAATATTTTCGAACTTTTGTCGGGGAGGTACCGGAAGGAGTGGACCTATAAGCCCCACCTTCGAATTTCATCTAATATTCGAAGAAATATTACAATATTCAAAGTGTTCGGTTCGAGCTCTCCAGACACTACATATGGGGCTGTTTCTCAAGAAGTATGGACTTGCCCCTGAAAAAACTTTTTCTGTCGTAATTGAGGCATCGAATGCAAGTTGCTTCAACAAAAACTAAAGTGATTCGAGAGCAGGTCTTAAAGTGAATTTATCCAAAATGTTGTGGGGAGGTACCCGAAGGAGTGGATAAATATAGTCCATATTTGAACCTGGCCTATATCTGGTAAATATATTAGGATGTGTAAAGTATGGACCAAATCGGTCACTCCCATCAAGAGTTATCGTGCGCACAATTTTTCCGACCATTTTTGAACTTTTGTGGGAGAAGTACCTGAACGAGTGGACCTATATGGCTTATCTTCGAACTTAAACTAAGTATGCACAAAATATTAAGAAGACCACATTTTGGACCGAATCGGCAGATCCAACCACTACACACGGTGTCACAGGGGTTTTTTGAGAAAAAGGTATTTCAGGCTATTTTCTCAGGAAGTATGGATGAAGAAACTTATACCGTCGTATGGGGGGCAGTGAATACATATTGCTACAGCAAAAATCAAAGCGATTCGAGAGGAGGTCCTAAACTGAACTTTTCCGAAATTGTGTGGGAGGTACCCGAATGAGTGGACCTATTGAGCCCATATTAGAACATAATCTAAGTATGGTAGAAATTTCACGATGTGCAAAGTTTGGACCAAATCGGTTAATTCCTTCAAGAGATATCGTGCGCACAATTTTTCCGAACATTTCCGAACTTTTGTGAGAGAGGTACCGGAAGGAGTGGACCAATGTAACCTATCTTCGAACTTAAACTAAGCCTGGACAAAATATTACGAAAGCCAAATTTTGGACCGAATCGGTTGATCCGTTCGAGAGTTATCGTGCGCTCCAGCCATTTAGACAGACAGACGGACGGACATGGCTAAATCAACTCCAAATTGTCTGAAACACATTTCGTCCAAACATACTTGGGGTCCAAAACCATTATTTCGATGAGGCACATTTTGTCCGTATGAATTTGTATATACCCTCGATAGCATAAATGCTGAGGGCATAACAAGACTTTTTGGAATTTTTGGGGCTTTCATCCCAACAATTGTTAATGGCCTTAGGTTTTTACAGTTTAGGAAGGATGTCCCCGAACATAATTATAACGTCGTAATAAGGGGCCGTGAGTGTATATACCCTCCCCTTAGGACGAGGATACAATTCCTACAAATTTATTCATTCTAAATATGTAAATCAAAGGATTCCTTTCCATGAAATCTTTTTGCTTTAATAACCAATTCCTTTATTCATACCATACCAAATATGTTATTTAACTTCCTGTTCAAATGTTACTTATCACCCCCCGTCATATGCTATACCAAGTTGATTGACCCTTCACCACCTCCAATAAAATATAAGAAAGAAAGCAAAACCCAAAAAACATCCCCTATTTTCGTTTTCTTTAAATCTTCACCAAACATAACACTGGTTATGCAAAAGTTCAAAATTTTGGGTTACAGAAATGCAATGCAATGGAAACAGGAAGAAATAGGTATGTGATTATCAAATACATTGCACTCGACATTCTCTCACTCCTGCTGTCTGTGTGCACGCACACATATGCAAAGGGGTATCTCAGCTGGTTTTCTGTTTCCAAAATCGGGTGGTGGTGGTGGGTGAACCTACTGAGAGGGCTTAAAACCTGCCCGAGGAATATGACATTGAAACTGCGCAGGATCTCTGGGGATGTAAATAAAACCAGCAAAAATGATATCCACATAAACACCTGGACACACAAAAACGAAAGAGAGGAAGAAAAACAGTTAAAAATAAACAATGAAATAATGAAGGGAAACCACAGAAGTTAATGGTAATGAGAAAATGAAGAGAAAAAGAAAAAAAAAAACAGAAAAAATAATGGGGGATACTTTGTGTGAGAAGTTTTTTGAAAGTAAATAAAAACAAATCGTCTGAAAGAAAGGAAAGAAAAGTTTTGCGTGTTAACACCTACCTTGGCTTTCTAAATATCATATTTCTTAATTGTTTTTAAGTTCATAAATATGACACCTGCCCAGGCAATTTGAGTAAAGTACATACAGGTTGGTATACCCATGAGGGCATAGAGCAAAGTGCATTTAAGAATTTATTGGGCGGAAATTCCAAATGGTTGTTGTTAGTCACCAACTAAGTAGAGACGATTATTGTTGTCCCTGTACAATGCCAATCATCGTGGCAATTTACTTTAATTATCCTTTAACACGAATTGTTGTAACACAGTGTTAGCCTTTAGCATGCTTCAAAAACAAGTCCAATGGAAAATTTTTGAAATTCCTCTGAATTATATATACACCAAACAATAATCGGATTGTTTTAAAATGAAAAGTCTTCGATAAGCCATTTCAACACATATCAATATCAGACTTAACCAAAAGCTGTGCTAGTTATAGTGTAGGGGAACTTGACATATGAATAACAATCTAGGCGCAATGCGGGGGCTTAAGGTCAGAATGTCCATGAAATGTTGAGCGGTGGAAATTGTGATCGTCCAAAAGCTATCCACGTGGTCATCCCCTACGAATAAGACATTTCCTAAGGTGTCAGGCCAACTGGACATATCTAGGCGTCTCAACGTAGACTCAGTTGTCAAGCCATGATATTAGGGGGCTATGCTATGGTGGACCTCTATTCCTCCTCTACATCAATAAAGCATGATCAGATTAACAAAATATTAAAAACAACAATCCCAAAACCCAATGATGACAAAATTTCTGCAACTCCCATGGATAACGATAATGTAAAAACAAGTAAGAACAGCGTTAAGTTCGGCCAGGCCGAACTTGTTGTACCCTCCACCACGAGTTGTATTGACGTAATATGGAAGAAGACTAAATACCAATTTACAGCAAGTTCGGCAAAACAATGTTGCTAACCTTCAAAATACCGAAATTCGGGAGGCACCGTTCCATGGGGGCTATATCAAAACGTCGATCTAAACCTAAACGGAAAGGGTTTAGACTCAAAGAAAACTAAATATCAAATTTCCGATATTTCGGTAAAACCTTCAAACTACCGAAAATCAAGAGGTACGATTCTATGGGGATATAGGAATCCTCAGACTTATACTGATAATTCTCTTCTGGGATATTTAATAACCCCATTGACGTCACAACCTTCAGAATTACGAAAACCGGGAGGTACCATTTTATGGGGGCTATATCGAAACGTGGACCTATACCGAAGAATTTCATTCAGAAAGGCTTTTACCTCCAACAAAGACTAAGTACCAAATATCAGCCACATCGGTGTGATAGTGAGGCTAAAACCTTCAAAATAACGAAATCGGGTGGTACCGTTCTATGGGGGCTATATGAAGGCGTGGACCTATATAGACACATTTCATGTGGAACGTTTAATAGCCCAAATGAAGAGCATATACAAAATCTCAGCCTTTTCGGTGAAATATTGAGGCCACCACCTCCAAAATACCGGAAAAAGGGAGGTACCGTTCTTTGGGGGCTATACTAAGGCGTGGACCTAAACCGACAAATTTCTGGGAGAAAGTTCTAAACCCCCTTGCGAAGATTACGTACCAAATTTCAGTCATTTCGGTGTGAAAGTGAGGTTAAAACTTTCAAAATACCAACAATCGGGCGGTACCGTTCTATGGGGGCTATATGAAGGCGTCGACCTATACCAACTTTCATATGGAAATTTTATATGGAATGATAAATACCCCAAATGAAGACCAAATATCAAATTTTAGCCATTTCTGTGGAATATTGAGGCCACAACCTTCAATATACCGGAAATAGAGAGGTACCGTTCTATGGGGGCTAAACTAAGGCTTGGACCTGTACCAACAAGTTTCTGGGGGGGGGAAGTTCTATACCCCCAACGAACAAAAATGCCAAATTTTAGTAATTTCTGAGGAATATTGAGGCCACAACCTTCAAAACACCGAAAATCGGGTGGTAGCGTTATATGGGGGCTATATGAAAGCGTCGACCTATACCGACAAATTTTATATGGAACGTTAAATACCCCAAATGAAGACCAAATGCCAAATTTCAGCCATTTCGGTGGAATATTGAGGTCACATCTTTCAAAATACCGGAACTAGGGAGGTACCGTTCTATGGGGGCTATACTAAGGCTTGGACCTGTACCGACAAGTTTCTGCGGCCAAGTTTTATACCCCTAACAATCACTAAATACCAAATTTCAACCATTTCTGATGAATATTGAGGCCACAACCTTCAAAATACCGAAAATCGGGAGGTACCGTTCTATGGGGGCTATATGAGGACGTGGACCTATACCAACGCATTCTGGGAGAATGTTTTATATCCCCAACGAAAGCTAAGTACCAAATGTCATTTCGGTGTTATAATGAGGCTAAACCCTTCAAAATACCGAAAATCGGGTGGTACAGTTCTATAGGGGCTATATCAAAACGTGGACCGATATAGACCATTTGCAATACGAACATCCTAGGAGTAATACAAACTTCTGTACCAAATTACAAAGCTCTATCTTAAAAATTGCGAACTGTATCTTGATTTCAACAGACGGACGGACGGACAGACGGACATGATCATATCGAATTAGAATTTTACCCTGATCAAGAATGTATACACTTTATAGGGTCACCGATGAATATTTCGATGTGTTACAAACGGAATGACAAATTTATTTATACTCTCCATATTATGGTGGAGGGTATAACCAGGAGAAACCCAGTCTACGATTGACAGGACAATAGATCCGGGAGGGGACGGACAAGGGTTACCCAACTTAGAAATTTAAAGATATTCTACACCTTTTTCAGATATAATTCGTAACATTTTATTTGTAATTCCACGAAACATTTCAATTGTAATTCGAATTTATCCATTTTTAATTCAAATTATTCCATTTCCTCCTATGCGAATTATTTTATTTGTAATTCGAATTATTCCATATGTAATTTGAATTGTTTTATTTGTAATTCGAATTGTTTTATTTGTAATTCGAATTATTCCATTTGATTTTTTTTTTCATTTGAAATTCGAATTAAAAATCGAATAACTCCATTTGTAATTCAAAAACCCAAGTATAAAACAAATGAAACCGAAAACTTTGCAGTTTTACGTGTCGAATTTCAAATGGAATAATTTGATTTTCAGATGTAGTAATTCGAATTTCAAATGAAAAATTTAAATTACAAATGAAAAATTTTAAATTACAAATGGAAAAATTCGAATTACAAAATGAATATATACGAATTATAAATGAAATAATTCAAATTTCAATTGAAATTTTCAAATTAAAATTGAAATAATTCAAAATTCAATTGTAATTCTCGAAAGTGAAAACTTTCGAATTTCAAATGAAATAATCAAAATACAACTGGAATTCTTCGAATTAGATGCGAAAATGGTGTAGTTGAGTTCGAAATAACTTACCCCTACTATACCAAAATAAACCCTGACCTTAACAAGCTCTTTCTTATCCCAATGATCGAAGAGGATAAGGTGAGTTCTGCATCAACATCCACCCTTATAGCCCTTAAATGCCAAACCAGGAGATATGGTGACTTGACGCAACTGTCTACGATTGATTCACTTGTTTTGCCCTTATCTATCGTCATGCCTTTTGAAAGCCCTGACACCCAGTCGTAAAGGAAAAGTATAGTATATACATCATAATCTTAGGATATTATGTCAATGCCATAACCACTTTCACCGGGGTAGCAGCGAAAAAAATGTCAGAGGTAAGTCCGTATTCCAGTTTATATTGGGACATAATCTTAGAATATGCAACAGGGATAATGAGAGAATTTTTCATATAAAACCAAGGTAGTTATCGATATAATCCTTATTAATAAAGACAAATCTCTAAAAACCGATTGGAACGAATTAACTGAATTAGGAAACTACAAAAGCCAGCGAGTTTGACAGAGCAGTGACGCATGTACACGGTGTTCTTGAACCAATTTTAAATGGAAGGTGCTTACACCTGGAAAGTTTTTGCGGATTCTGAAACTACAATGTTCAAAGATGAGAAAAATCAAATAACAAAAAAAAAAAAAAATCGCCGGAGCGCTATTTAAATAAATCGCGATTGAAGTTGACAGTTTCGGAGTTTTTTAGGTTTTCACGATTTTGCTTGCAAACCGCAAGCTCTATCCAAATGGCACTATTGAAAATATTGTAGCTATGAAAATTCTCTACAAGATTGAACTTTATGATATTTTCGTTGGTTTTACCGTTATTGAGATATGGAAGTTCAAATTGGGACAATGCATTGACTGTATCGCCCCCTTATAAAACAATGTCATGCATGGTGCGCCTTAACTAACTTTAAGTGAAAACCCCTTACATCTGGGAAGTTTTTCAGGATTTTGAAACAGTAATGTCCATAGATGAAAAAAATCCAAAAACAAAAAAAGCGCTGGAGGGATTTTTAAATAAATCGCGGTCAAAGTTCACATTTTTAGGTTCATTTTAGGTTTTCGCGATTTTGATTGGAATCCGCAAGTCCTATGGAAATGGAGCTAAAGAAAATGTTGTAGCTGCGAAAATTCTCTAGGGGATTGACCGTTATGATTTGTTCCTAGGTTTTACCATTTTTGAGATATATAGAAGTTCGCGTTACATTTTTAGGTTTTTTTGTTAGGTTTTCACGATTTGCTTGAAAACGGTAAGTCTTATCGAAATGGGATTAGAGAAAATCTTATAGCTGTTAAAATTCTCTACAAGATTGGTTTTCGCAATTTTTTTTCCTCGTTTGTATCATTTTTGAGATATATAAGTCAGAAACGTAGATATATAAGTCAGGGACGCAGGGACGGATTTCATTTCGGAGGTTGGGAGGCCCACCTGACGAAAATTTTGAATGTTCATGTTAGCGAAAACTTCTTATTTAGCAATTATGTAAACCTTATTTTAAACTTATATTACTGATGAAATAATTTTCATTACTATTTATACCCTATACCACAATGTGAAAAAGGGTATTATAAGTTTGTTTTGGTAAAAATTCATGTAACACCGCAAAATATTCGTCGGAGACCCCCAATATGGTATACCAATCTTCATATCTCGACGAGATAAAGCGATTTTGAGATGTGTGTCCGTCCGTCCGTCTGTCCATTATAAATTGTAAACACGCTCCAGGCCGCAATTATGGACCGATCGTCACGAAATTTTGTATTGAGGTCGGGTTCAGATCAGAATAGATCCCTATTCTTATTGGTGATGATCGTGAAATATTTAGTGGGTGAAATGGACCAAAAACATAATATTTATCCAATTTTCTAGCGGCTCTGTAGGTCTTAATAATAGTCCGATCAACGCGTAATTTTAAATAAGGTAAGAGTATATCACAAGTTAGAAGCTTGCAATTTGAGATGGCGATCGGATAATATTTAGAGGGTTAAATGGACCAAAACTTTTGTGTGAAAATTTTGCAAATTTTTAATATACAGTTTATATCTTAATTCCTGGAAGTGACATTATGGTCAAGTGAGATATACTTGAAAGTGGAACACTTGACCTTTCAATTGATGCCAATTATGCTGGTGTGCATGATCAGATAACAGAGTTACAGCCCGTTATTTGTTTGTAGTGTAATAATAAACTCGCTGGAAGTCGCAATTATACATCAATAATCACGAAATTTTGCACCGGTTAAGAGTATAGGTCGAGAAAGATGCCTACAATTTTGAATGATGATCTGATATTCTTTAGCGGGTGAAATGGACCATTACTTTTGTATGAAAAATATAAAAATTTTATTTTTGGTAGATATGTTAATTCCTTGAGGACATATACATTTCGCAAAGTAGCCTACATATGGAAAAAAACTACTGACCTTTCCTCTGATGTAAATAAATAAAGTGTTTGCTAGATAACGGCCCTACTGCCTAATATATAATGGGTTCTGTGTATAGAACCACATTTTTATCCCATGCTACATATTGTCTCTCCAAAAGTTTATGTAACACCACAAAATATTCGTCCTAGTCCCCTTATTTGGTATGTCATAATTCATATCTCGACGAGATAAAGCGATTTAGCGATGTGTGTCCGTCCATTAAAAATTGTAAACAAGCTGAAGGCCGCAATTATGGACCGATTGTAATGAATTTTTTAAGGTATCCAGAATGGATATGGTTAGTTTTTGCTGATGATCTCGAAATGTTCAGGGGATGAAGTGAAAAAAAACAAAATTTTAAACAATTTTGTAGCTGCTCTGTAGGTCAAAATAGTAACACGCAAAATTTTAAACAAAGTTTGAGTTTATGATGAAGAAGAAGCGTACAAACCAACGTGAAGATCAGATAATTCTACGAGTAAGCGGGTTAAATGGACTGAAACTTTTGTGTGAAATTGGTAAAACTGTCAATAACGTAGCGGTTAAACAACGGAAGTAGTAGTACTTCATAAGTGGGTTTCATTACATTTTAGTTTGTGTGAACTAAATTTTCCTTTCCTGCTACAAAAATGTCTTTGCCATGCTAGATAACTTTTTGGTTTTGGTCATAAGTATTAAACATTACATCTCTGATATTTGGTAATTAAATTTTCACAATCATTGAAAAGAAGTTCCGTGGAGAGCTATTGTCCAGGGATAGTGGTATAGGGTATCCCATGGTCGGCTCCGTCCGACTATAGACTTTTCTTACTTGTTTTTAATTAAAATGACGTAAGACTTCTTGGTCAATTTCCACTTGTTTCCAAAAATTTTGACAATATATCAGAGTTAATATATGTTCAAACACGTATATATAATCGCATATACTTTTGGGTGTATCATTTATCAAATTCAGTGATATCACTGTTGCAGTTAATTCAAAATCGCAACCAAGGAGGAAAATTCCTGTAATGGTATCAGAAACGAAATTTATGAATTAAAGGATCTATTCAAGAATAATTCCATGTCAATTGGATCGGTTAATTCGGTTAAATACGTAAAAATGTATAAAAGAAAAAAATGTTATTTCACCATATCGTAACATAACATTTGGCCTGTTCCCGTACTTTATAAAGTGGTAAAAGTCGTAAACAATTTTCATATTAATTTTGTGTACGGGAACGCAAAATGGGTAAAAGTGGTAAAAATTGTAAAATCTTTTTAGTTCTGGAACAGAGCTATTGAATGATAGCATTAAAATGTCCTATCTTGTTATATTTATGCCTTTGGAAAGGGTATACTATCGGAGAACCTTAGATATAATTTAAAGGCTTTACCTAATTAATTGCGTGTTGCGTGTGCGTTCAAAAAAAAACAAAATCAAAATACATGTATTTCAAATTGACAACAAAAACAAATACATGTATTTTGTTTTTATATATTTGAACGCACACGCAACACGCAGAGCTATAGGTTTGGCCCTAACATTTAATTTTATTGTTTACATGGAATGTTGAGGACCTTTCCTTTGTTCCCTACTTCACAGAAGTTCAAAATCACGGCTCCAATTTTCCACTCCAATTTTACTGAGTAATTTATGGAAGGAAAATGGGATTAGTAGAGAATTGATTTATGCATAGGGAACGTTCGGATATCATTGCGTTGGGAGATCTAGGAGTTACATAAATAAAGGAAAAAAACGCCGAGAAAATGGCCAATATTTCCTTTTCGGAAATTCAGGTGTCCAATCGTTGTTATTGTCATAAAGAAACCAATTGTGGTTATTTCCCTGAATATTTTTTGGTGCCCAATCATAGATCTTATCACAAAGAATTTCTCAAGGCGATAGTGGTTTTCTTGAGAAAGAACTAATGCTGAGCAATAGTGCGTCTATCCATCATGAAATTATAGCACCCAATGGCGGGTATGTAAATGACAAATTCTGGCGCCCAATCGTGCATCTGTCCATAGACTAATTTTGGCGTACAATCGTCGGACTTCTCTTATAGAAAATCTGGTTTCCTATCGTGGATCTTCTCATAAATTGATCAGGAACAAGGAAAACTCTGACAACCAGTATTGAATTCTTTGAAAATGAAAGTCTGGCGCCCAATGCCAGGTCTATACATGTATGCATTCTTTTAGCAAAAATCTATAAACACAATTTTTTTCCAATGTACCGAAATGTGCCTCATCGAAATAATAGTTTAAGGACCAAAGTGTGTTTGGAAGAAATCTCTTTCAGAAAACTTGGAGTCGACTAAGCTATGTCCGTTCGTCTGGGTTGCAGCCTGGAGAGCACGATAGCTCTAGAACAGATCAACAGGTTCGGTCCAAAATTTCGCCTTCGTGATATTTTATCCAAATTTTGCGTAACCTTCCAAAGAGTATTTAAACAATTTTTAGAGATGTGCAGTTTAAGACCCCTCTGTATAATTAGTAATTATACCAGTGTAAGCCTATGACATCAGTAGTCATGGCTTCACCTCCTTTATTATAATACAAAGATGTCAATATTATAAGATAGGAAAAATTATTGGTAAAAATTAACTGTAGAGGGAGTTAACCTCTGTTGCTACGATATCATAGCAACATTCTGTTAAACGAAAACTGTTACTCATTGGGATATTGACAAGAAAAACATTAAAACTCAAGTTTGACGGCATTCACTTTTGATTTTTTTATTAAATAAACAATAAAAAAAAGTAAATAAATTTCAGCCACAAAACACGACGTTAATGTTTTCTGCCGCGAGAAATGGGAATCAAAAACGATTGGCATTGCTGTTATCAATTCCAGTGAGTTGTGTAGCCATCTGTAACCAAAATGTGGAACTATTAGCATATGTTTTTGGAAAATGCATTTGTTCGAGTCTTTATTGCTATACGTCTTTGTATAATAAAAAATATGAAATAAATTAATAAATAAAAAGACCTTTCTGGAAACACTTTGCTTTTTGCATTAAGTGTTTTCGGGACCCCTATTACTACAGTACAAGTTTTTTCAGAGGCAAGTACATACTTCCAGAGAAAATGGCCCTAAAGCTGTAAAGAACACCTACGCCCACCATGTGTAGTGGCTGATGAGCACGACAACTTTCGAACCGAATACTGCATTGCTCCAAACTGCAATATTTCTGCGAGCCTTGTATAAAGTTCGAAGATCGTGCTTTTCGGTCTAATTCTTCTGGTATTTCCCCCCAAATTTCGAGAATTTTGTCTAACCCAGATAAAGCTACTGGTTGTTTAAACGCCACAAAAAATGGTTGCAAAAATTGACGTAAAAATCTGTTTTTTTTTTCGAATATTTTTGTGGGGTTTTTTGCATTTTGTTATAGAATTGTCTGTTATCTATCTGTAAGTTCACGCCGATAACGCTTCATTTGACCTACGCTTTTCCACGCAATTGACCAAGAACCCAAGCTATTCAAAAAAAAAAAGACTTTTTTGTAATTTTCGACTTTTGATGAAAAACTTAAATATGCGATAAAAATTTAATCAAAAATGTTAGAATTAAAAAAATCAGGGATTTGTTAGGAATATAGTAAGAGTATTTTCTCAATCAAAAACCAAGGGATTGGCATGTAAGGATACACCTATATAACCCTCCAAAGTTTTTGGAACTTTTAAAAGAAGGCCCGATTGCAGGAAAACTATACGTTTTAGAGAAAAAAATTATTTTTTAAAAAATGCTTAAAAAATCTCAAAAATATAATTTTCATAAAAAATTTTAAGTTTTCTCGCAAAAAAAATCTCGGCGCTAAGTGGGCTAAAGTGGTATGCGCGATTTTTATGAACGGAGCAACCACCTTAAACCTTAAGTTTAAGTTGGGAAATTGCAGTCACGACATTGTTCTATAAGGAGACGATACAGTCAGTGAATTGTCCCGATTTGTTGTAAAGGTTTACACTTGTAAAAATAAAGGCCCAAAAGTTCCAAACAGTTTGTTTTTTTGGCAAGTTCCAGAAAATTCTGAAAACACTCTGGTTAAAATTTAATTTGCTGGGTTACAATCGGCCCACATATTTTTATAGTAGGGTATAACATACAAATTTAAGCAAATTATTAAATTTGTTTCAGCCAAAAGAGGTAACAAAGAACACCACATACATACATATACATATATCTAACCTTCTTATCTACTTATTTAACAAACAAATGGATATTTCAAAATAATATTCACATTTTCTGCAAATTACATAACTTGCTTTATGTTAACATTTTTGTTTTTTTTTCTTATTTGGGAATTTTGCAACAAAATTTGTTTGTTCTCATTAATAAAATCCAATTTATTGCGCATTAAAAAAAAACCAAAACAAAAATTTCGATTATTTTTGTTTATATTCAGACAAAACAACAATCAACGTCACAAGCAATTCCAAATCTTAGACGTAGCTCACCCACCAAACAAAACGACTGTCATTTGGCACGAATATGCAAACATACATACATATGTATGTATATATTAAAGAATATGGTATATTGTTTTGTTCTTATCTTAAAAATAATGTTTTGTTATCGTTTTATGACAAATGTTTATTTATATACAATATTTTGTAGGCATTATATATGCAGATACCACCGATACTAATCTAGTACACCTTCTTTTCTTTGAATAACCAAAAATGCTGCTGAAATGTTTAGTAGACCTTATACTTATTAAATTAAAAAAATAAGAAATTTTGATCTGATATAGATATAACAAATTACGCTTCATTTCTTCTATTTGGTATAAAATTGTTGCTGTTTCTTGTGTGCCAGTGTGTGTGGGTATGTTTGCTTGCCACTGACCTTGATAATGAAACAAAAAGTTCATTAAACCGATCATTTTTTTTGTTTATTTATCTTTGCAAAAATTTGATAACAAAGATCGATTAAGTGCACAAAAGTACAATTAGCACAAATGCAAATATCAATTATTGCAATGAATTCTAATCTAAGCAAAATGCAATGTTTCTTATGAAGTGTTCAAAACTTTTGTAAAACTTTCATAAACAGTGGGCCTAATTAGTTCATTGACAAGCCCAATCACCACAGTCTAAAAAAACATAATATTTATTGTATTGCAAGTATCCCATTTGAGCATAGTTTTTGGAACATTCTGGTCATTACCGAGCAGTATGGAGAGTAAAATTAAATTAAAAAAATACTAGCAGGTGTATGAAGAAATGACCCTAACTCTCAGGAAGTATTGATTTCCTAACAAGTAAAAAAGCGTTAAGTTCGGCCGGACCAAACGTTTAATATCCTCTAATATACGGTTTTCTGCACTAAATTTGCGATAGGCCGATACCGTCATATATGGGCTATATCCTATATCCACAATTGTGAGTGGAGACATTTTTTAGTTTTTAGCCACTTAGAACCATCAATTTGGACAAAAAAAAAAAAATAACGTGAAAATACCTCAAATCAAGTAGTACTATGAGTGCTATACCAAATCGTGGAACTATGTATGTCTACAATTTTTAGTGGAGACAGTTTTTGTCAATAGGAAGGATAATAGTCCGGTCAAAATAGACATTGAAATAGCAAAAATTCCCACAGAGCTGAATTTTGGTGGAGAGCTAGGGTTTGCCATTAGAAGCAACGTCCTAAAAGTCCCCATCGATCCCATTTTAAGGGGTTTTTAGGTTTTCGGATTTATTTTTTGAAAACGGTTGATCTAATCAAAAAGTGACTAAAGTAAATATTGTAGACAGGAAAATTATCTACAAGTTTGACTTTTATAATTTTTGTCCTACACGCAGAGAAAAAATATTTTTGGAACAAGCATATTCTAAGAACAAAATAGTGTATTTTAAAATTCTTAAACTATGTATTGTTGGCGCAACAATATATTTTGTGTCATCATGTTCCCTAATAAAAAATATATGGTTGAAACAACAATATATATTTTCAGATTTTTGAAATACACTATTTTGTTCATAGAATATGATTGTTCCAACAATATCTCTTCTCTGTGTGTAGGAGGAACCATTCTTAAGATATATCTGTTCTAAAAAACACATGATTTTTATCCACTTATAAGGGAAATATGCACATATTCAGACGAACCTACTAAAATAAGCGAAGTAATAGGGTCTGTCCCCCAAAAAATATATATTTTCTTGAAGAGCGAAATTATAGCTATCTTCTAAAAAAAAAATTAACAAAATCGGAGCGTGTTTAGTAGAGTTATTCAATGTTAGAGTCATTTTATGCGAAAATAGCCCATTTAACCCACATGTATAATCGAAAGCCCAACGGCAACGACCCCAACGAAAACTCTCCGATTTTTTCAAGTTTTGTCCGAAGGTAGGGTTTGTTGCGCTGATTACGGAAATGTATAATTTTCAACGGTTGCGGATCCGGTTCGCCGGTTATTCGACCCGAAAGGCCAAAGTGGATATCGTTTGAAAGCTTACGGAAGTATCTAACACATAGTGTCGTTACTTTAACCGGTTCGCCTCATAATGTACTTACGCGGCTAATTCTTTATTTGACCTTTAGATCGCGATATCTCAAAAATGGTAAGTCTTTTTTAAAATTAAAAAAACTGAATAATGCCTCCAAAAATGACCTTTGACCCCGAATAACTTGTTTTGCACACATGGGATCGATGGGGACTTTTAGGACGTTGCTTCTAATGGCTAACCCTAGCTCTCCACCAAAATTCAGCTTTGTGGGAATTTTTGCTATTTCCCCCTTATACGCATGTCTATTTTGACCGGACTATAAAAACTTTAAAACACATATCAGAAAATGGGTGGAGCCGTTATATGGGGATATACCAATGCGGTGACCTACATAGAAAGTTTGTTCTTACATCTGGAAACACAAAATCTGAAAAAAAAACAAAATTTCAAATTACAACCAATTCGAAAGGCAAATGGGTCTAATACCTTCAAAATTCCTTAAAGATTCGACACCGTACTTTGTATGGGGACTCTGCCAAAAATGTTCAATACAAAGTTTCTACGGACCTAAAATATATTTGATCCCAAAATATATTTGTATGCATCTACTTTAGTCCGTTCGACGTGATTCCCACAGACGGACGGACATGTCTATATTGATGTAGAAAACAAGTAAGAAAGTATCAGTTGACTTCGTAGACAGAGCTACACGCAGAACAATAAAATATATGTTAGAAATATGTTTGGATCCAAACATATATTTGTTTGGGACTGATTGCAAACAAATATATGTTTGTACCCAAACAAATATATGTTTGTACCCAAACAAATATATGTTTGTACCCAAACAAATATATGTTTGTACCCAAACAAATATACGTTTGTACCCAAACAAATAATTTGTTTGCACCCAAACATATGTTATGTTTGGGACTGCTTGTAAACAAATATATGTTTGCTGCAAAATATGTTTGGGGCATATGTTAGAGAGGCAATTTTTTCTGTGTGTATACCAGTGCCGTTCTTTAGTATTGTTGAGGTTACGAAGTTTTCACACACACACACGACCCGAACGCAAAGAAAGAGGGGACAGGAGAGAGCAAATGCTTTGATTTGTTTTGTAGATTGCGTGCATACAAACTTACTAACACATTGTCATAAATTGCCAACATTTTTAATACATTCACATTTTTGTGTGCTCTCTTCTTGGTCGGCACTGGTGTATACACTCAGGCTATGTGAATTGAAACTTTCATCTATGATCGAATACCGGCTGCTCAACAACAATCATTTTCCCCAAAAATGTTCAGTATTTTAGGACATTTGATCTTGCCGACAAAAATATGGATGCTCAAAGTTTTTGCGTAGGAGGTACTTGAAGAAATGGGACGACATTGTCAATTTTGGAAGTTATTTTGGGAGTTATTCCTTTCTATAGATATCGCGCCCACCAGTCAGTTCAGTGTGTCACGTACAATTTAGAGTTTTTGAACCATTATGTCAGGAAGCTTGGGCTTATCCACAAAAAAAAAGAAGAAAAAACATATCACTGCAAATAGGACCACAAAATCCAATGGATCCTTAAACAGAGCTTAAATTATACCTGTTTAAGTTAGAAACTCTCTATTGGGTTTTTAACTACAAAATACAGCCTTTGTTTGCCTAGTTCGGATCGCAGATAGGTCTCCCTTCCTTAAGTGTTCTCTACAAACCTTCTGATAAACTATTTTTGCTTACGGTGGACCGTAGGGTGATATTTCGAATCATTGCCCGACGACGATTTTATGCGTCCGACCACAAGAAAGGAGATAAGACTGTATGCTCCAACTAAAGGGGCATAAGTCTTCTCCCTACAATATAGTGTCAGGGATATTATGCGAACGACTAAAGCCTATGGTCTACAAAATAATTAGACCATATCAATGCGGCTTCAGACATGGCAAGTCCACCATTGACCAGCTTTTTACCCTGCGGCAAATCCTGGAGAAGATCCAAGAGATGCAGATCGGCACCTACCACCTTTTTGTCGATTATAAAGCAGCCTTCGACAGCCCTCTACGTTCAAAAGTGTTCCAAGCCATGTCTGAATTTGGTATCCCCGCAAAGCTCATTCGGTTTTGTAAAATGACTTTAACTGGCACTCGATCCTCAGTTAAAATAGGAAAGAACCTCTCCGAAGAGTTTTGTACCAAAAGAGGTTTCAAGCAAGAAGACAGCCTTTCGTGTGTCTTATTCAACATCCTGCTGGAAAAGGTGATACGAGAGGCAAACGTTAAAAGAAATGGCACAATCTACACCAATAGCCACATGTTACATGCTGATGATATATACATCATGGGTCGATCAGTAAAAGAAGTAACTGATACCTTTATGAAGGTCGAAGGTGAATCTGCTAAAGTGGGTCTGGCGGTAAACGGTGAGAAGACCAAGTTGATGGTGTCGAGTCGACGCGAAATGCGTCCATAGAGGTAGGACCAACTGTTGAAGTTGGCTCTTATAATTTTGAGGTAGTAAACACAACAAATAACATCAGCTGTGAAATAAAAAGAAGAATTGTATTGGCCAACAGATGCTACTTTAGCTTAAGTAAGCAGTTTAACAAGTAAAAAAGTATCAGTCGGCTTTGCCGACAGATATATACCCTCAGCCTATGTCTGGGATCTTTTACAGAATTTTGTGTCTCTTTTTGAACATTTGAATTTGCCGACAAAAATTTTGATTAGGATAAAATTTAAAAAGGGGTTTTACCCTTTTCGGGCTGCTTTCTAAAGAAATATGGACTTGCCTCTGAAAAAAAACTTTTACCGTCGTAATTGAGGCCGCAAATTCAAGTTGCTTCAACAAAAATTAAAGTGATTCGAGAGCAGGTCTTGAAGTGAACTTATCCGAAATTTTGTGTGGGTGGTACCCGAAGGAGCGGCCAAATATAGTACATATTCAAACCTGATCTATATCTGGTAAATATATTAAGATGAGTAAAGTATGGACCAAATCGGTCAATCGCTTCAAGAGTTATCGTGGCCACAATTTTTCCGAACATTTTTCAACTTTTGTGGCCGATATGGCTTATCTTCTAACCTAAACTAAGTTTGAACAAAATATTACGAATGCCAAATTTTGGACCAAATCGGCAAAACCGTTCGAGAGTTTTTTTGCGCTCCATCCACTACTCACGGTGTCACAGGGGTTTTTTGCAACTTTCAGACTATTTTCTCAGGAAGTATGGACTTGCCCCTGACGCAACTTGTACCGTTGTATGGGGGGCTGTCAATACAAGTTGTTACAGCAAAAATCAAATCGATTAGAGAGCAGCTCCTAAACTGAACTTTTCCAAAATTTTGTGTGGGAGGTACTCGAAGGAGTGGACCGATTGAGTTCATATTGGAGCCTCATCTAAGTTTGGTAGAATTTTCACGATGTGCAAAATATGAACCAAATCGGTTACTCCCTTCAAGAGTTATCGTGCGCACAAATTTTCCGAACATTTTCGAACTTTCGTGGGGGAGGTACCGGAAGGAGTGGACCGATATAACCCATCTTCGAACTTTGGACAAAATATTGCGAAAGCCAAATTTTGGACCAAATCGGTTCAATCGTTCGAGGGTTATCGTGCGCACCAGCCAGAAAGACAGGCGGACGGACATTGCTAAATCGACTCCATATTGTCTTAAACCATTATTTCGATGAGGCACATTTTGCCCGTATGAAAGTGTATATACCCTCGTTAGCATAAATGCTGAGTGTACAAAAACAAAGCCACATCTCGTCAAACAAAAATAACGCTGTACAAAACACTGATACTACCCGTGCTGATGTATGGTTCCGAAGCCTGGGTACTTGGGCAAGCAGACATGGCAGTTTTTGGTGTGTTTGAGAGAACAATTCTTCGAAAGATCTACGGACCAATCTGCGTTGACGATGAATATTGACGCCGCATGAACCACGAGCTTTATCTGCTATACAACGCCATCAGTATAGATATGTAAACGTATCGAGATGCAACGTTTGCGTTGGTTAGGCCATATCATAAGAATGTGCGATGATGAACCCGCTAAAAAGGCGTATAAATACGGTCCGCTTGGTGGTGCACGCAAAATTGGCAGGCTAAGGAATAGATGGCGTAAACAAGTGGATGAAGATATGAAAAGGCGCGGTATTCTAGAAAGTGAAGCAATGTACAGAGAGAATTGGAGATCTTTTCTTAGTTCGCTCTATGGAACAAATGTTCTGTAATGGGCCAGCTAAGTAAGTAAGTACGTGCTTAGATAACAGAGCTACAGCCTAGTATATACAGAAATTCCACAGTTTTAATTTTGTGTAACCATAACCACGCTAGAGTTCGCAGTTATTCCCCGGCCATGCAACATCAAAAGATTTCAACGGTGGAAAAATACCCCTCAGTAATGCTGGCGACATTTCCTGAGTATTTCAGCCATGTAAAACTTCTCTACAAGTGGTGTGTTAAGACATGCCGTTCGGACTCGGCGATAAACAGTAGGTCTCATATCATTGAGCTAATATGAATCGGGGTGCACTCATTGATATGAGAAAAGTCTCCCTTGTCCCATCTGGGATGTTTGTGGAGCAATTATATACATTATTCGCACTATAGTTCCAGAAGGGACTAACCGAATTGTTCCAAACTAGGGATGTGGAAATATTACTTCCATGTATACATCAGGTTCCATTCTTGAGAAATTGGCCCGGAGTTCGGAATATTTTTCTGCAAATGTTAATTCTTGAATTCTTTATTTTATTTCATTTCTTTCCTTTAACAAATATAACAAAAATAGCACAGACAAATATATTTGTACAAATCTGTACAATGCTATGCCTTTTCAATACAAATATTTTCGAAAACTGCATAACAACATTGACTCCATTATCTGGGAAAATCGATTATCCGTAATGCTCCCGGTCCCGACCTGACGGATAATCGAGGTCCGACTGTATATCAACTAACGTATGTTGGTATGACCGGACGGCTAAAATATGTCGCAATCATATAAAAGAAATTCCTTGGGAAAACAGTGCACAGGTTTAGTGGAGTAGGGTATCACATGGACGGCCCTGTCCGACTACAACCCTCTCTTAATTGTTTTCGTCTGAAAACAATTTTTCTGTTGAAAAATAATGCACTGTTTTGTCCTAAATGGCTACCTGCGAAACCATTTTATGTAAAAGCGTTTTACACTAGAGTATTTCACTGAAATTTTGACATTAGATTTTGCGTTTTTTTTTTTTTTTTTTTTTTTGGAAAAACACATAATTTCAAGAAACTAGTGTACACGGCTTCATGTGTGCGTCAACTTTGCTTTGTTGCAATATTCGTATGAAACAAACAGTCCTTTTAATTTTACATCTTCTTTTACTCACATGTTTAAGTTTCAGTGAAATTACTCTTAGTGTGAACCGGGACTAATGAATGTATCAATTCAAACTCATTTCATAATTTATATTATCAATTGTTCCCGATTAATTCACATCATGATTTAATACAAAATACCTATTCCATCTAATTTCTAATACTACAAAGTAGGTATGTACCTACATACATAGATAGGTGTGTGTTTACTTTTATAAAGCAACAAAAATAAGCAATTAATAAAAAATCAAATATTTTCATGTAGTAGCAACAACTATTACTTCCCCCACAATTAAAATTGCAAACTCATCGGATGCAATGAAATATTTTAAAGGAACATTTTGAAAAATATTCTAATGTCTCAGAACGAAACGTTTGTGAATGCACTCAGCAAACAACACGCAATTAAAATGCATACTAGTGGAGCGTGAATGCCATTTTATTGTCAAATACGAAAAAAAATATTTCACGGACTTTAGACATCAATAATAGTTAAAACATTTACGTTCTGATAGTGTGAAAAATAGTGAAGCCACATCTTAATGTTGTTGTGGGTGGATTGATTGGCGCGGTCTATATTTCACTTCCAAATATTTTGAGGAGCACTGTATAGCGCAGCAAATACATACATTAACAAAAAGATAAAAACAAATCGAAATACGCAATTCGAATTCACATAAAAACAGCTGTTTCCCATTGACTTCTAGCATACTACTTAACTTTATGCTTCGCTGTCGATATACATATCTTTCAAATCATTTGTATGTTTATTTAGTTTTGCTTTTAATTGTAAAAATTTCTTTATTCAGTGTCTGGCGGCCAGTTCGAATGCATGAATATTGGTGATTCTTCCTATTGTACGACACGCGCGAAATGTGTGTCATATGCATTATCTCATAGATTCACTATTTCGTTTGTTTGCTTTATTGACCAATGTCAGTTGTCACTCTTTGTGTTAGATACAACCAACCAATATACGGTATATGGTATACCCCTCCTCCACTATCCCCAAAAGTTTTCACAAACTCTTGGTATCAGTCGCCACTTTTCGTTTGTTTACAAACAAAACTAAAGTAAAAACAAACGTAAAGAAAACAGAACGAACAAACATATCAAAACGAAAATATGAAAAATCTTCTCCACACCAGCGGTGAGAGAAGAAAGCAAATAAAGAACAATCTCAAAAAACTATACACAACAAAGACGGGCCATTGTTTGTTGTACCGTGGCTCAAACATAAAATAATAAGTCAGTATGTCTTAATTTTGATTAAGTTTCGGCTGTATAAAAATAAAATAAGTTATTGACAAAATCGATGTAACTTCTTCTTCTTCCAAGGCCTATAGAAGGTCAACAAAACAACAAACATAATGTGTGTTCGTTTACTCAAAATTTGTACAAATTGTTACTGGATGTTGTTCGTTTACTCTACAGTACAATGCAAAAGACCTTTGCAGATTACAAGAAGTTAAGGCCTGCGTACATAAGGTGTGTTCGTTTACTCAACAATTTGTACAAATTTGTACAAGTTCAGTAACTTCTTGTAATCGGCTAAGGTCTTTTGCATTGTACTGTGGAGTAAACGAACAACATCCAGTAACAATTCGTACAAATTTTGAGTAAACGAACACACACATAAGCTGCCTTGCCTGCTTACCTTGCTTACTTCTGATAAAAGAATAAAAAAGAGAAGGGCAACCCAGTTCGAAATTTCCTCGACCTTCTTTGTTCTTTTATTTTTATTATGTCAAAAATGAAGCAGGAAAGCAAGGCAATCAGGCAGAGCAGCTTATGTACGCAGGCCTTTACTGAACTTGTACAAATTAGGTGTGTCTTTTTACGTGATAATTTGTAATAATTATTACGAAATGTTACTAGGTGTGTTCGTTTACGCGATAATTTGTACAAATTGTTACGGGATGTTGTTCGTTTACACAATTATCCAGCAAAAGAGAGCGAATTGAGAGAGCATTTTTGACAGTTGTGTGACTGAGAACTTACAAATTCTTGCTGGGAAAATTTGTCCAGTAAGAATTTGTAAGTTAGATCAGCTGTTCATTAATCAGTTGTTTTGCGGTAAACAAACAAATTGAAAACAAAACAAACAAGAGTTTGCAGAATAAATTTATTTTTTAACACTTTCAAAGGAAAAAAGCAAGTAAAAATAAAAAAGTACTTTTGCAGCTGTTATCTTGCAAGTGTTTTGCTAGATGCTGTTCGTTTACTTTTTGTAATTTTTTCTCTTGTGAGAGTAAAATTGGTATTTATTCTCAGTAACTTCTTGCTGAGTAAATGTTACGGGAAAAGTAAACGAACAGACCTACTAAATGCTGTCTTTTTACACAAAAGTTCAGTAAAAGAGAGCGAAGTGAGAGAACAAGTTTGACAGTTGTTTGCTGAGAAATTAGTAAAAGTTGCTGAAAGAATTTTCCCAGCAACCTTTAGGAAGTTCGATCAGCTGTTTTTTAATCATCTGCAAATGGTCAGCTGCTCAATGTTTATCTTATTTTTTGTGGAAAAATACTATAAATATTACGACCCAGGTTTATTTATTGATTATTTTATAAATATATTAATTATTTTCTATTTGTTTTGCTTAAAATTGAAGAACTTTTTCATTGCTTTGGAATTATTTTTTCGTTCATGCATTGGCGCCAATGTTTTTTTTTTGGTTATCAACTGTTATCTTGCTAAAGTTTACTAAATGCCGTCTTTTTACTATTTTCTCTATTTTCGTATCAAAGAGTAAAATCTCTCTTACTCTCAGAAAAGAAGTTACTGAATAATTACACTGTGCAACATTTGTGAGCCAATCGCGTGCAAACAACTTCTGTCCAGAATTTTATGAAAGTAGAGGACCAATAGGCAATAACTATATTTGGGTTTTGTTTTCTTAGATCGGGTTCGGTTTTTATGGCCTATCTAAACATGGTTAAAGATCGAATTTTTAAAACAAATCGGGGTTGTATCTTTAAAACCAATACGAATCTTGTTTTGACATCTGCAGCAAACTTGTAGATAAGAGCAAGAAGAAAATATTTGGAGGAATAGTGAACTCGAAAACTGCATTTATTGCCTCAAATTTTATAATATATGTAAAAATTCTATAATTTGTGTATATTTCGCAGCGTATCTCGCAAAATGTTAAATTCTTCTTAATGTTACCTTTTGGGAAAATATTCTCTGGAATGTAATACACAATTCTTCAGAACATTATATTGTTGTAAAATGCCTCTATCGCCTTGTTTATAGCGAATTTTTCAACAACAATTTGGTAAATATTTCAATAATTCATTGAAATTCCAACATGAAAATAAACAGCCTGTGTGAACATTGTTTGAAATAAGTTTTGTAAAAGGTATGTTATGAAATACCCCTTAAACAACGTGAAATAACAATTTTAGAGTTTCAGAATGTTCTGAAGAATTGATGGTCACATTGTTTGGAAAATTTTTAAAATGGTCACTTGTTTCAACTTCCAGCAGTTCAGTTGTTACTGACCAGAATTTCAGAAATTATGTAAACTTTTCTTTATTTTAACGAGTTTGAAGCGCTAGATGTAGCTTTTCTTAGTTCATCTGTTTGACACATAAGTTCTACTACTTTAGGGCTACAATATTGCTGAAGACTGCAAAGCAAAATTCTTATTAGTTTCGGAGATAAAGGTCCGATCACTGGAAAAAAGGCTCATTTTAGGTCGGTTTAGATGAGGCCATAAAATCTAAACCCGATCTAAGAACACAAACCCCAATTAAGGTTTTTGTAGTCTCAATATGTACTTTCAGAAAATGCCCATTAGAAGTTGTTTGCATTTCCAGTGTTGCACAGTGTTATTACTGAAAAAGTAAAAAGACACAACTATTGTTGAGTAAACGAACACACCTATAATCAGGGCAATCATGAATAAAAATTCCGTGTGGAAATTGTTCTCTTTTCCCGATTTCACAGTTTTTTATTTCCATATGTATGCCCAACAAGAGAATATTTTTTCGATTCGGTGAGAATAAAAAGCTTAAAGAAGGAGTCAGAGAAAAAAATTTTCATTCAATATTCCTACGACATTATTCCAAATTTGTTCAGAAATCTTTACGAAGATTCCGAATATCCCAAGGAGTTTCTTCCGATTTCGTTCCAAATCCTGACCGAAATCGATCTGATTTCACTTCGACATTTGGTTCCGAAATTATGTCAACCACTTCATACAACTTTCGTTAAGATATCCTTACGATTTTGGATCCGACATCTACGTCCGATGTCCGATTTTTTTCCTAATTTCGTTACGATGTCGGTACGATTAGTTTGCTGGGAGGATAAAGGAAACCCTTATGGGGAATTTTAAGGCGTAAATGGTTCCATCATGCAACAACATGGTGAGAGTTTTGGGCGGAATTGATTCCAGAAACGAAGTTGTCGAACTATCTTTGGAAATGTGGGCCAGGTAAAACATGGTCATCGGAGGATAAAGGCTTCAGCACAATGGCTCCGCTAAGTGCCGCATTGCAACAACCACTAAAAAGAGTCTAAGCGATGTCAAATTGTTTTAAGTGTTCATGTGGTTGTTGTAACGCGATATCAACGGATACCGATCTAGCGTGCAGAAAATCAAAAAAATGGACCTGAAGGTAACTATGAAACATTAGTACAGTATTGAAGTAGAGTGATGGTTGACTTAACGGCATATCTAATAATTAGAAAAAAATAGTCAGAATGGTATAACGGTACATTTAATTAAGAATTTTGGGCGTATGAACTTGCCGACGAAAATATGGATTTGGATTAAAGCTCAAAAAGTTTGCGGGCGAGGTACCGAAAGGAGTGGACCGGCATAGTCCATTTTGAAAGTGGGTCTTATTTTTGGAGTCACTCGAGACCACCAGTCATTTCAGTTGGTCACCATATAATTTAGACCTTTGGACCATTATATCAAGAAACATGGACTAGCCCACGAAACCCACCACCCTTAACCGCACTTAAACAAAAATTTTGAACATTTGTGTGATTTGTGTGGTTGGTACCCCAAAAAGTAGACCTATAGGGCCCACTTTTGAACATAAACTAAGTTTATGAGATATCGCGCGTACCATTTTCGCGAATATTTTCGAACATTCGTGACATAGGTACCGGAAGAAGTGGCATATGAGCACCAGCTTCGAATTTTATCTAATATTCGAAGAAATATTACGATATGCATAGTGTGGATCAACGCAATATTCTCTGCTGGCCGTAGGAATTTTTACAGCTTTCGGGTTATTTTCTCAAGAAGTATGGACTTACCACTCGAAAAACTAGTACCTTCGAAATGAGGTCCTAAACTGCACTTTTCGGAAATATTGTGTGGGAGGTACCCGACCAACGTGACCAAATCGCTTAATGCTTTCGAGAGTTATCGTGCGTACCATTTCAGCGAACAGTTTTAAACTTTTGTGGGTAAGGTACCCGAAGGATTGTACCTATATGGCCCATCTTGGAACTTAATTTAAGTTTGCGCAAAATATTACGACTGCCAAATTTTGGATCGAAGCGATCTATCCGTTGGAGAGTTATCGTGCGGAAGTATGGACTTGCCTGAAAAAAGTTGTACCGCCGTAATGGGGTTGCGAATACAAGTTGATACAACAAAAATCAAAACTATACGAGAGGAGGTCTTAAACTGCACTTTTCTGAAATTTTGTGTGTGCGGTACCCGAAAATGTGAACCGATTTAGTCCATATTCGAACTTGATCTATGTGTGGTAAAAATATTACAATGTGCGAAGCATGGACCGAATCGGTTAACCTCTTCGCGACTTATCGTGCACATAATTTTTGCGAAAGAAATTGAACTTTTGTGGGGAAGGTACCCGAGGGAGTGGACCGATATGGCCCATCTACGAACTTAAACTAAGTTTGGACAAAATATTACGAAAGACAAATTTTGGATCAAATCGGTTAATCCGTTTGAGAGTTATCGTGCGCTCCAGCCAGACTGACATGGCTA
The DNA here is from genome assembly GCF_047663935.1 of Musca autumnalis. NCBI lineage: Eukaryota > Metazoa > Arthropoda > Insecta > Diptera > Muscidae > Musca > Musca autumnalis. Next base: position 49,332,521 of record NW_027411977.1, read on the forward strand.
AATCGTCTCCAAATAGTCTGAAACGGTTTCGTCCAAATATGCTCTCAGACAATTTGGAGTCAATTTAGCCATGTCCGTCCGTCTGTCTGGCTGGTGCGCACGATAACTCTCGAACGGATCAACCGATTTGAACCAAATTTTAGGTATCGTAATATTTTGTCTAAACTTAGTCTAAGTTCGAAGATGGGCCATATCAGTGCAATCTTTCGAGTACCTCCCCCAAAAAAAGTTAAAAATGTTTGTGTAAAATGGTGTGAACGATTACTCTTGAAGGGAGCAATTGATTTAGTCCAAACTTTGCACATCGTTTTATTTCTTCCAGTTATATGTACATCGGACTCGAATATGGACTATATAGGTCCACTCCTTCGGGTACCTCGCGCACTAAATTCGGCTAAAGTGAATTTTAAGAGCACCTATCGGACTGTACTGAAATTTTTTCCAGTAGGTAAAATTTTTTCTTGCGAGTCCATACTTCTTGAGATATTATCCCAAAAACTCCACGAAAACCTTGCGGCACCAACCAAATTGGCAAATCCGCAAGATAATTCTCGCAGGCAGTTTCTGATTGGTAGCAACTTTGCACATCTTATTATTTCATCCAGTCATGTATCAGGTTAGAATATGGAAAAATTTGGAAAAGGTGAAGTTTAAGATCTCCTCTCGCATCGTTTTGATTCTTTTTTCATGGGGTTGTTCTAGCGGCCTCATTTACAATGGTACATTTTTTCCGGAGTAAGTTAATTCTTCCTGAGATAATGCCGGCACATACCAAAATGGATATTGTGCAAGATAACTACAAAACTTTTTCAAACTTAGTTTAACGAGTCTTTTATGAAGAAGTTTTGTCACTAAAAATGTTTGGTATGTGTCATATATCATATATATAAAATGTATAGATTTTAAAGCAAATTCATCTTACAAAATCATTTTATATACGGTTTGGTTTTTTGTCAATGGCTGAGAGTAATTCTCCACCAGCACAGCTGACTGATACTTTCTTACTTGTTCAATATTAAAATGGAATAAAAGTTGTTTTAGTCATTAATAGGCAAAAGGTCATTCAGTCGTCCAACAGGAAACTATTTTTTGAGAAAAAACGATCGTTTTTTCAAAAAAAAAAAAAAAAAATATATATATATCAAAGTGGTTTGTGCGGAACCTTTTTATATAATAAAATGCATTTAACGTTATTTTATCCATTAATAGGCAAACGTTAATTCATTCTCACTACAGGAAATCATTTTTGAGAAAAAAATTTCAAAAAGTCTCAACCCTAATAAACATACAATAAAACATCGACTTTTATTTTCTGCACGCTAGATCTGCACTTTTTCCCACTGTACGTACATATGTGCCGAGCCCTTAATTGTTTGTTTACACGTATGAGGAAATAATTTGTACCGTGGTAATAGAATCATCGAGCATAAGAAAAACCGGTTGCAAAAAATCAAACCGATTGGAGAGGAGGTATTAAACTAAAGGCTGAAGGCCTGGGTACATAAGCCGCTCGGCTTTCTTGCTTAATTCATTTCTGGTAAAGGAATAAAGAAATGTCAAAACCACATTTCAATTAGGTCGAACTTGGTCTTTGGTCTTTTACCAGAACTGAATTAAGCAACAAAGCCGAGCGCCTTGTATACCCAGTGCTTGAGAGTATAAAAATAAATGTGAATGGACAACTTCTAAAAAGAAAATATTTTTTCCATTAAAGATTTAACATAACAAAAAGTCGAAATAATTGATATATGACATAATCCTTGTTTTGAATTTCCCTAATTTGTGTCAATATACATGAATATTTTGGCAGAAAATATACATTTAATTTTTACCCGGATGATTTTAATATGGAGCCACTGTACCTCCGCTATATGTGAGATACAGAAAACAGCGCATTCTACAAATATACGCATTCTCAGAGAGAGAGAGAAATATAGATGGGGCTCCTATCACGGTTGCCACAGCTGGTAGAATATTACCAAATTTGGTAACTTTTTATAGGGTTGGTAACTTGGTAACTTCGTTTTTGGTTTGGTAACTTTTTTAAGGTTTGATTGATCAAACTATTGCTATGGTAACATTTTTTCCTTTATATTATCGAAAAAATAGTAAAAATTAATAGATCCTTGCAGTACTGGAACTTACCATTGGTTTTCACAATGTAATAGGGTCTACTCATAAAATTTGAAACATAGAAATGTGCTACCATAAAATACTTTTTTGTACCCTCCACCATAGGATGGGGGTATATTAAGTTTGTCACTACGTTTGTAACTACTCGAAATAATCATTGTAGACCCCACAAAGTATATATATTCTTGATCAGCGTGCAATTCTACATCGATATAGCCATGTCCGTCCGTCTGTCTGTCTGTCCGTCTGTCCGTCTGTGGAAATCACTCTAGCGTCCGAACGGATTGACGTAGGTTGATGAAATTTTGGGAAAATATGTTATAATTACGTAGGACTTTTGGTATTGAAAGCGGGCTATGTTTACGCGTGACGCGTCGTCGTGTTAAGGAATTTTTAAGATATTTGGCCCATTTTACCACCGAATTGGTTGTAATTTGGTTCTTTGTGTCTCCAGAGGCCAAAAAATATTCCTACCAAAGTTGGGTTTTATAGGTCCACGTTTTGGTATAGCCCCCATATGAGACCCCATATAAAGTACGCGTCATTTTAATATATTTTGAATGTATTAGACCCATTTGACCACAGAATTGGTTGTAATTTGGTATTTTGTGTCTTCAGATTCCAGAAAACATTCCTACCAAAGTTGGGTTATATAGGTCCACGTTTTGGTATAGTCCCCACATAAGACCCCTTATAAAGTACGCGTCATTTTAATATATTTTGAATGTATTAGACCCATTTGACCAAAGAATCGGCTGTAACTTTGTATTTTGTGTTTCCAGAGGCTAAGAAACATTTCTACCATAAAATGTTTATATAGGTCCACGTGTTAATATAGCCCCCATAATACAATATCTCCCGATTTTCGATATTTTGAACGTTTTAGCCTCATTATCACACCGATATGGCTGAAATTTGGAAAATTTAGTCTTCTTTAGGCGTATAAAACTTTCCCCCAGAAATTTGTAGGTATATGTCCACGCCATCATATAGCCCCCATAGAACGGTACCTTCCGAATTTCGGTATTTCGAAGGTTGTGGCCACATTAATCCACCGAAATGACTGAAATTTGTGGTGGAGGGTATAAAAAGTTCGGCCCGACCGAACTTAACGCTTTTCTTACTTGTTGCATTGTAACGTGCGACAGTTCTGTATGCTTCATATTTGCATTTTGATTCAAATTTGTTCTATTTTACAGGATTTTCAAAATGTATTTATGTCTTTCCTGAGAATTTTTTGACATAAAATTTTCAATAACAACAATGTTGTTTTTGAAAATTTTTTAGTTGTTGTAATTCATGCATTTACCTTATATAAATATGCCTTGGTCTAGAATATATACATTTTACAGGGTTTCCGATGCATAGTTCGACGTGTAACAAACAAAATGGCAAATTTAATTTGTTGGTAACTTTTTGGTAACATTTTCGGAAAATTTTGGTAGACAATTTTTTACCCGGTGGCAACCGTGGCTCCTATTCATTGTTTTGTTTGTATGGAATCGTGGTATCGGTGGTGGATGGTGGAATACATTGGGGGAGTATCAAAAATCTATTTACTAACTCCACCATCATCTTTCTCTTTGTTTTCTTCTTTCATTCTATGAGTAGGTATATGTTTTTGTTTGGTCGATTTTGTTTTGTTATTCTGTTTTGCTTATGGTTTCCTTACCAATTACGTTTTACCATAAAATTCTGTTAACTACAATCTGAATCTGTATCTGTGAGTACACTGTGTGTTGTACGTACGTACGTTTGTACATTTGTCTGTTTCAATTCACTTTGTCGTTTGCCAGCTTAGAGCTACTGGCGATACCATTCCCCTTGACATTCATAAACAAAACTTTGTAAAGAAAACAACACTCGCACTCTTCTTACAAGACACAAAATAGCAACAAAAATTACAACAAAATAAAAGAGGAAACAGGAAACACAACTAACTGGCCACAAGCAAAAAATAACAAGGAACATTAAAGGATATAAATTCAATGAAAAAGTACGTTCAATATTTACATGTATAGTATAATGCAAAAACAAAAACGTTACATTTTTGTGCAATTTTCTTGTTAAAGAAATATAAAAAACAAGGATATAAAAAATGAATTTCTTATAAAAAAAGTTTGGAAAAATAAGGAAAACGAAAAGAAAAATTAAATAATTACTGTGAGCCATAAAATGTGAAAAGTACTAATTATTTTTAATTACCATGGAAAAAGAAAATTGAAAAAAAAACACTTAAAAATTCCATATTAAAATTGTGTAAACAATAAACAGTTTGCAAAAATTAAAGTGTTTACAAATATTTGAAATATCTTTTACCAAATTAATACCTACATTTATGGGAAGTGCAATAAAAATTTAGAAGCTTTTTTTGCAATAACAAAAAAATGTACTATGTATGAGTTGAGATGAAACAAGTCAGTGGTCGAATGTTTATTACCCTATAATATAACATTTTCTTGTGTAAATAATTGCCTTATCGTTGAGAATAAGGTGGTGGATTTTTCGAATTAAAAAATAGATACATGCATTTTTATATACCCACAAAGGGTTATTTTGGATTCCATGTAGAGAGAAAGATATGTTCTGATGGAAACACTACCATAAAATATTTTGGACATTATACAGAATTTTTAATGACAATTTCAATTAGGTAAAAAGTTGGCAGATATAGTCGGTTCCATACACTGCATTCTACACACTTGTGTTGGAGAAAGGATATCTTACGTTTAGACCAAGAGACATATTTTTCTTAAGAATTAAAATTCAGTCGAACTTCTCTACAACAAACAATTCTCTATAACTATTCTGTTTATAAAACAAAAATATGAATTCCTATATAAAATATTCCTCTATACAACGAACTTTCTCTATAACGTAGAAATTCATGCAAAGGCCAAATCCGTTTCAGACAATTTGCAATCGATTTAACCACATCCGTCCGTCTGTAAATGACAACACTCGGAGTAATCTTTATGTTCCAATGCAGCCTTTTTGCAATCATAGATTAAGTTGAAAGATATGCCCATAAAAGTTTAAAAATATTTGCCTAAATGTTGAAGGGGATTTATCGAACAGAGTAGCGGATTTGGTTCAAACATTGTGCAGACAATTTTTATAACCTCAGCATTTATGCTAACGAGGGTATATACACTTTCATACTGGCAAAATGTTTCTCATCGAAATAATGTTTTTAGACCCCAAGTATGCTTGGACGAAATGTGTTTCAGACAATTTGGAGGCGATTAGCAATGTCCGTCCGTCTGTCTGTCTGGCTGGTGCGCACGATAACTCTCGAACGGTTGAAACGATTTGGGCCAAAATTTGGCTTTCGTAATATTTTGTCCAAACTTAGTTTAGGTTCGAAGATGGGTTATATCAGTCCATTCCTTCCGGTAACTTCCTTCCGGAAAATCCTCCCACACATAATTTCGGAAAAGTTCAGTTTAGGACCTGCTCTCGAATCGTTTTGATGTTTGTTGTAACAACTTTTACTTACGGCCCCCATACGGCGGTACAAGCTTAATCAGGGGCAAAACCATACTTCCTGAGAAAATAGCCTGAAAGGACCAAAAACTCCTATAACACCGTGAGTAGTGGTTAGAGCGCAAGATACCTCTCGAACGGATCTACCGATTCGGTCCAAAATGTGGCCTTCGTAATATTTTGTGCAAACTTAGTGTAAGTTCGAAGATAAGCCATATTGGTTCACTCCTTCAGGTACATCCATCACAAAGGTTAAAAAATGTTCGGAAAAATTGTGCGCACGATAACTCTTTAAGTGAAGGACCGATTTGGTCCATACTTTACGCATATATCTACCAGATATAGACTTCAAGCCTAATCTATATCTGGTAGACTATGGACTATATTTGTCCATTCCTTCGGGTACCTCCCACACAAAATGTCGGATAAGTTCACTTTAAGACCTGCTCTTGACTAACTTTGTATTCTGTTGAAGCAACTTGCAATCGCTGTCTTAATTACAACGGTAAAAGTTTTTTCAGTGGCAAGTCCATACTTCTTGGGAAAACAGCCTGAAAGTTGTAAAAAACCCCTATAGCACCATATGTAGTAGCTGGAGAGCACAGTAACTCTCGAACTGATAAACCGATTTGGTCCAAAATTTGACCTTCGTCATATTTTGTCCAAACTTATTTTAACTTCTAAAATGGTCCATATCGGTCCTCTCCTTAGGATAGCTCCACCACAAAAGTTCAAAATGTGTGTCCAAGTGCAGTTTAGGGTCTGTTCGGAGATCCTTTGGAAATTTATACCGATAATGTTCTTTGTGGTCCTGTTTAAAGCCATATTATGTTTTTCGTGGACAAGTCCATGCTTCCTGGCATACTGGTCCAACAGGTCTACGATAACCCACTGAAATGACTAGTGGGCACGATATCTATCGAAAAGATATGACTCTCAAAATAAGATTCACTTGTGTAATGCACTATTGGTCCATTCCCTCCTCCGCAAAACTTTTGAACTTTAATGCTAATCCAAATTTTTTTCAGCCAGTTCAAATGTCCAAAAAGTGCCACAAAATTCTGAAAGGACTATAAATACATTCGATTTGTCCGTAGATGAAAGTTCCAATTCACATAGGCTGAGGGTATATCTCTGTCGGCAAAGCCGACTGATACTTTTTTACTTTTTTCTATCATACATGAACTTGGGAGATAGGCTATGTCGAACAACGTCAAGATCAATCCGCGTATATTACTATGACTGCGCCGTCTGGAGGGTGTGGAATTTCAGAAAGGTAAACAGTAAACGGAGATATTCCTCCCACACAAAATTTAAGTTCAGTTTAGGACATGCTCTCGAATAGCTTTGTTTTTTGTTGTAACAACTTGTATTCACTGTCCCCATCACAATGGTACAAGTTTTTCAGGGGCAAGTTTATACTTCCTAAGAAAATGGCCCGAAAGCGCTAAAAACCGCAAGTGTAAACTACTTGATAGCTAGTGTAAACTACCTCTTAGTTGTTCACTATATCACATCTTTCTTCCTTATTACCCTTGCACTCCACTTCATACATAATGATGTTTTATTGTTGTTTTTCGATCGGCGTTTGATAATCCAATGTTTCCCACACGGCTGGAGGGAAGTCTTCCCGATGTCCTCGAACAGCTTTGCATGTTTGACGGTATCGAAAGCCTTCTATAGGTCAAGAGTCACCATGACTATTCAGTAGCATGGCCTGTTTTCGTTCAGTCCTCGACTGATATGTGTCATGTCATACCAATGTAATGCTGTATTGGGCAACTGGGAAACATCTAGTGCCTCTAGAATTAATAACACTATGCAACACTGAACATGCAAACAACTTCTAGGATGCACTTTTTGAAAGTACATATTTAGACTACAAAAACCCTAGTAGGGTTTTGTCCTGTCAGATCCATTTCGGATTTTATGGCCTCATCTAAACCGGGCTAAATCTACACTCTTTTGCATTTATCAGGCCTTTATCTCAGAAACGAATAGGAATTTGACCTTGCTGCCTTTAGCAATATTGTAGCCCTAAACTAGTAGAACTTATATTTTACTTGAAAAAAACACATAAGAAAAACTCCACCTAGGGTATCAAAATCTATAAAATATAGAACATTTTACATAATTGCTGAAATTCTGGTCAGTATCCGCTAAGTTATTGGGAGTTGAACTAAGTAGCATTTTAAAAAAATCTTCCAAATAAAGTTCTCAACAATTCTTTACAACACTCTTAAACTCTAAAATGCTTTCTTCATGTTGTTTCAGCGGTATTTTGCATCATATCTTTTACAAGACGTATTTCAAACACAGTTCACACCAAAGGTTTATTCTCGCATTTCGGATTTCACTACATTATTGACATTTTTACAACAATAACATGTTCTGAAGAGTTGTGTATTACATTCCAGGGAATATTTTTCCAAAAGAAAATATTCATATTTTCGAGTTCATTATTTCTCCAAATATTTTATTCTTGTCCTTATCTACAAATTTGCTTCAGAGGTCAGAAGAAGATTCGCATTGGTTTCAGAGATATAGCCCCGAATAAAGTGTCAGGGAAGCAATTTTTACATGAGGGAGTGTAAAACTCACTTCTCCACTTGGTTGCAGGGATTGTTTGATAAATGAAAACCATCGTCGCATTATTCGATATATGTTTTCTCACTTTTTTTCTATATTTCTTTCTACAAAAACCCTGTAACATCGTAAATGTTAACAACCAGTACAGAAAATGAGGAACAATAAAATCCGATTGCCATAAAGTTTTAACCCTTAAATGCTGTAAGCTGTAATAAAGTGCGTTGTAGAAAAATCCATAAAAGTACCAAAGATAAGGGTGGTAAATAAATTGACCAGAAAACACAAAAGGTGGTAGTCGAAGGCCAATGAACTTTACTTTTCCAATAAGGGAACACAAAAAAAAAAAAAAATAAATTACAGAAATGGGGTCAGTGGAACAGCAGCAGAATTCGTAGATAAAAGCATTTTTTATATCAATATTACAAACATATGTCTTTATGATAATTTATCGGAAAAAGAAATCACAAAATAATATTTTAATGAAGAAAAGTAATGAGTATAAAAAGGTGTTTCAAATTGGTCGATATAGGGATAATACCTAAAGGTGAACCAATCATGACAATTTGGATACTACACCATGTAGTAGAGTTAAACAAATTCTTAAAATATGACAAGTCATTTAAGCGATTTCCATCCTCTCAGAATCTCCATCACTAAACTTAAACATTATCGCCTAATTTGTGTAAGTCGCCGGCAGGGCCTTAGTAACTTTTGAATATCTGGTGAAAAACACTATTCAAAACTGCCAAACGACCGCCAAGCATTGCATTTCGGATAATTAAATTATTATCGTAGTTTCCTATATTAAAATACGCATTTTACACTCGCACTTAAAACAGGTGTTTTTGGGAGTTTATGTCATTTATTTGACAGATATTTTATGGAATTGACAACTTAAATGATGCATATTTTATAAGTATATACAGTGAATCACAGCCAAAAGCATCCACTTGGGTTTCTTTCATTAAAAATGCGATTGCTAAGAGTTAATGCAAGTGATTTTATTCGTTTTTTTTATATTTTTACATTAGTGTCTTAGCTTAGCACCTTTGAGCATTTCTGGCATAGATTTTATTAAATTTTCGGAGCAAGAAGAAAAATTATTATTATTACTATACTTGAGATGTTTAGACTTCTTATATTTGTCTCCAAAATAATCCATAAATTTTCGATATTTTTGAAATCCGGGAATTGGTGAGGTTTATGAATAACTTTTGGGCAGTTGTGTAGCATCCATTCTCGAACAATGTGTGATTTGTGTTTTGGGTCATTATCTTGATAAAATGAATGTTGTCCTCCATTCCACTTTTTTCAGCGCTACATTTCAAATTATCCCTTAGAATGTTTAAATAACACATCTTACCCATAATTCCTTCGATAAAGACAAGATTCCCTACACCGGAAGCACTCATACAACCCCATACAACAACAGACTATCATCCTTACTTGGATCCATCCGACCCAAACTGGTTAAATGCTTTCATCTGCAAAACAAACAAATAATTTTCCAAAACTCAAAATCCTTACACTTTTTGTTAAGATATCACTCCGGAATATCAGCAAATTTCAGGTCCCTAAGCTTCCTGTGGCAATTTGGTATTTGGTTTTTTGGATATTGGGTACGGGCTTCTAAAATACTGAGGTGTTATTATTGGTGAAATTGAAAACCGAATATTTTTGACACTCACTGTATGTATTCTTCCTAAATTCACATTGGTTGTATGTGTATCTCATTTTTCACAGCTCGAACTTTTACTACTTTTACCATTAAAAAAGTACGGGAACACTCATAAGAATAACTGTTAACCGTTAATTTGTTAACTGTTAATCTGAATATACCAGAATATTGCTAATTTTATTTTATGAATTTTAAGTAAGACAAACTTGTACAAGTCCAGTAACTTCTTGTAATCGACTAAGGTCTTTTGCATTGTACTGTAGAGCATCGTCCGGCAAAAAGGGGCACACGTGCCCTTGATGAGAATAGCAACAGAACAACCACCTCTCAGTCTTCGTTCAGAAGTCAAAGAAGAAGGTTCTGTTGTCAGTTGTTTCAATGATTTTTAATTTTAGCAATGCATTAACGCACACGCTGTTTGTGGAGAGAGCGAGAGAGAGTCGTATGCGTGAGGCCGCAAACAATGCATTTGTATTGGTGCCGATACCTGCTGTAGACAGGGATGCCAGATAAGTTTGGTCGAAAATCGGCTCTTTTCGGGTCCCAATATCGGCAAAAAATTTTCAAAATCGGCAATTTAAAAAAACATTTATTTCAGTTCAAATTATCGCTTTATTTAATATGCATAAGTTTAAAAAATAACATTTTAAGTACAACAACACAATTAACAATTCATAAACCAAGGCAATAATTCAAAATATGTATGAAAATAAATGGTTTTACCATATGCATATGTAGTACATATTTATAAGTACTTGTATATATGAGATCAATATATTTTCAATTCAGTCAAGCTAAACAAAACGTATACAAATATTGTCTTAAGAGGATAATTAATTAGGTGATTGTTTTTATACCCTCAGCATTTATGCTAACGAGGGTATATACACTTTCATACGGACAAACTGTGCCTCATCGAAATAATGGTTTTAGACCCCAAGTATGTTTGGACGAAATGTGTTTAAGACAATTTGGAGTTGATTTAGCCATGTCCGTCTGTCTGTCTGGCTGGCTGGTGCGCACGATAACTCTCGAACGGAGCAACCGATTCGGTTTAAAATTTGGATTTCGTAATATTTTGCCCAAACTTAGTTTAAGTTCGAAGATGGGTTATATCGGTCCACTCCTTCCGGTACCTCCCCCACAAAAGTTCGGAAAATTTGTGCGCACGATAACCCTTGAAGGGAGCAATCGATTTGGTCCATACTTTGCCTATCGTGAAATGTGTACCAGACTTAGATAAGGTTTCAATATGGACTCAATCGGTCCACTCCTTCGGGTACCTTCCACACAAAATTTCGGAAAAGTTCAGTTTAGGGCCATATCTCGAATCGCTTTGATTTTTGTTTTTGCGACTTGTATTTACTGCCCTCCATACGACGGTACAAGTTTTATCAGGGGCAAGTCCATACTTCCTGAGAAAATAGCCTGAAAGTTGCAAAAACCCCTACGACATCGTGTGAGGTGGTTGGAGCGCAAGATAACTCTCCAACGGATCTGCCGATTCGGTCCAAAATTTGGCCTTAGTTATATTTTGTCCAAACATAGTTTAAGTTTGAAGATAAGCCATATCGGTCCACTCCTTCAGGTACCTCACCCACAAAAGTTCAAAAATGTTCGAAAAAAATGTTCGTACGGTAACTCTTGAAGGGAGTGGCCGAATTGGTCTATACTTTACACATCCTAATATATTTACCAGATATAGATTAGGTTGAAATATAGACTATATTTATCCACTCCATCCGGTACCTTCCACACAAAATTTTGGATAAGTTCACCTTAAGACCTGATATCGAATCACTTTGAATTTTGTTGAAGCGACTTGCATTCGCTGCCTCAATTACGATGGTAAAAGTTTTTTTAGGGGCAAGTCTATACTTCTTGAGCAAACAGCCCGAAAAGTGTAAAAAAACCCCTATGGCACCATATGTTGTGGCTGACCATAACGGTCAATGTCTATCCATTCCTTTTAGTATCTCCTCCGCATAACTTTTGATATTTAATCCTAATCAACATTTTTGTCGGTTCAAAAGCCCAACATTTTTAAAACCCCCTAAATACATACGTATTTTGGGAAAAAAATTTTTTTAATATACATAGGCTGAGGGTATATCTCTGTCGGCAAAGCCGACTGATACTTTTTTACTTGTTAAAATTGTTTTTAGAACATTTGTACGGAAGAAATTCTTCAGCTTTGCATTGTAAACAAACCCACTTGTTGCTTTTGCGTTTAGTAATTTTGACGTTTTAGGAATTCAGGAAAAAACAGGGTTCTATAATTTGTTTTCATCTAGATCTACCTCTTTACTTATACCATCATTAATTAAATGTTTTTATTAAATCTTTTTATGGTTGTTTTGTTGTTAACGTTTGCTTGACAAAATAAAAGAAAATGGAAGAAAAAATTTTCCAACGAATAACAAGAAGAGGCAACCCAACAAACACAGAAAATCATGTACATATGTAGGTTTCACTATTTCATACCCCTCGCCCATAAACTTGACGTCGCCATGATGAAATCTTGCTAGTCTGACCATCGACTTTCATTGAAATTTGTTTTCACGCAATTTTGCAAGAAATATTGAGTATTTCTGTTATTATAGTTTGATAATTTTGCAGTTCAGCATGATGAGTAACTAATTTCAACACAAGAGCTTTGTTGCAGAAGTAAAAAGTTTCCACATTTATTCACATTTTACCCGAAACCCGGTTAAATTAGAGTTTTTGCCGGGGTAACCCACTTCATGAGGATTTATTTGACGTTTGCACTATGGAATTGACATTTGAAACTCACACTCACTGGCTTAATTCGGTTAAGTGTAACCGGGGTATAAGTCGAAATTCAAAATAGAAACACTTGGATTTTTAATAAAATTCTTGTTCTTTGTGTGTTGTTGTTTTTGCCACCCGCCAAAGCAACCATTACTACTAACAACCACCCTCCCTCGCTATAATACAAGTAAGCAACCCTAATAACAGGCAGCTATTTACCTACTAAAACGCTACTACAATATCTGGTATATTATCATTATTAGTTAGGTATATACTAAATACACACAGTGTGTATTTACATATGTACATACATATGGAGGTATACATTATTATTATAATAATCATACATCTCATACACTTTACACATTATTTATGTGTTTTTGTTTTTGTATTCTATATTTCTTTGTTTTGTTGTTTTTCAAATAACAACAAACAAATAGAAAAAACAACAACAACGCCATAGCCAAAATAATTGGTTATATTCTTGTTGCTTTTTTCTCTGCTGCAGTTTCATTTTTCTTTACGTGTTTGTGTTTACATTTTGCTTGCTTTTTGTTTTGAATTTTCTGTTTTTGGTGTGTGTTTTTGTTATTGTTGGGGGACTTGAACGTTTCATTCGTAGCAGCTGTGAATTTAGTTGGCAACATAGTGTCGACTTTGCAATATCGTTTGTGATATTCTCACCACTCAATCGTGCGTTCCAAATCCAGTGTTTTTGTGTGATACTCCTCCACATCCTTGTCGTGGTCGTTACAAATCGTTGTTCGGGGTTTTTTCGGTTTAAATTCTTCAGAAATCTAAGCAATACTCACCTCACCTTTACTACACCTGTGTTATTTTTCTTGTGAGATTCCGTGAACTTTGTGTTTTAATTGTAAACAAAAAAGTGATTTTGTGTGTTGACTTTTAGTTAGAGGAATAAAAGAGGTAATGAAATAAGGGTATATTTTTTTAAAATGTTGGACATATAAGGGATAATTAAAATATTTTGAGCCTGTTTTGAAATGTCGAACGAATATGAAAACGGAAGAAAAACAACTAAACTCGTGTATATTTTAATTTTGTAGTTGTTTTAAAGCAAACACAAAGTCAATATTGCCCTGAAAACCAAAGTTTAGGTGTGTTTCGTTCGCAATAATTTTCTTTCGACATAGTGAAGCAGGCCCTATATCAAATATATGCTCGTTTTCAGGACCTGTAAGAGTTTACTATATTTGATATTATGAAAATTTGTTCCATTAAAAATTCTAAAAAAATCAAAAATAGTATATTCTTGCAGAGCAATAATAACATGTATGATTTAAAAAATTGCCGAAGGATTAAAACGTTAGTTGTGTGTATCATATGCGAAAACTGTTCTATAATGTGCATACAGTGAGTCACAGTCAAAAGTATACACTTGAGATTCTTTAATTAAAACTGCGATTGCTAAGATTTAATTAATGACAGTGATTTTATTCTTTTTTATATTTTTACTTTATTGTCTTAACTTAAAATTATAAAATTAGCATTATTCTGGTAAATTCAGATAAAAAATAAATCTAATCAAAATCAAAACTAATCAATTTCATATCCACTTTAAAATATTTTGTTGTTATTCAAACAATTGAATTACAACAAAATATGGACTAAAGCTGAAATAAACACAAAGATATAAAAAATAAATATTATGTGTGTTCGTTTACTCTACAGTACCATGCAAAAGACCTTAGTCGATTACAAGAAGTTGCAGGACTTGTAAAATTTATTGAATAAATGATTGTTAAACAACATCGATTTCTGCCTTACAATGAAAAGTATCCACCTGGAATTACTTAAAATTTGTTAACGGATAAGAGTTATTCTTAGTTTGAAATTACAAGCACAATATTCCGCATAAGTTTGCCAGTTGGGAGATCAACTGTTTTCTTAAATTAAGAACATGGGACGCCATACAACGATTGCCGAAAGAAAATTAGTTATTCATCATACTGAACTGGGAAAATCTCAGCTAGGGATAGGTAATGGAAAACAATAATCGATTTTGGCCTAAAACTAAAGATGCGATTTTTCGTCCCGGCGATTATTTCAGTTGTCTTAAATCTTGACTTTCGACTTTTTCATAACCGCAGAAAATCAATTACAATCGACAATTTGTCGATTTTGGAAACTTATTTTCTTTTTCTACTATGGAACTTGATCTAGTGACGCATAATTTCATGAAATTTTTCCCAACGAAATCACTTTAGTGTGGATCGGGACCAAGTCTACAATAGGTCTGTACGATAACCCAAAAATTTGGACAAATTCGTACAAATTTTTACTGAATGCTGTTCGATAACAAAATTATCCAGCAAAAGAGAGTGAGGTTGGAGAGATTTTTGGAGAGTTTTGTGCATGAGAACTTGCAAATTTTTGCTGGGAAAATTTGTCCCGCAAAAATTTGCAAGTCTGATCAGCTGACTTTTAATCACCTGTTCAATGTAAACTCGAAATGTTAACATTTTTGACCAAGAAAATTTCACAATTGCACATTTTTTAGATTCTAAAGCGTTGTGGATAGGATTAAAGCATTAAATAAGTAAACTGCAATTTTAAAATTTATGTTTTTTCCAGATTGGTTTAAAATATCAAAAGAAACAAAAACAAATTTCATACATTTTCGGAAACAGCTGACATTCTTGCAAGTTATTGCAAAATGCTGTTCGATAACTTTTTGCAATTTTTCTTGCTTGAGAGAGTAAAATTCAATGAGAGAGGTTGTTGGAACTGACTGAGTAATTATTGCTGGGAAAGTTATCGTACACACATAAGCTTCGTTCCCGTACTTTTTAATAGTTAAACTCGTAAAAGAGAGAACTGTAAAAAAATTGTTCTCACACAAAAGTTTTTTGAAATAGTTCGGGAACGGAAAAATGGAAAAGAACTGGAACAAATGTCAAAGTCGGCGTACCAGCCAATCAGACGCCGGGAACCATGTTACTATTTTTTACACGCTCAAATTTGTCGAGTAAAAAGTTTTTAAAGAGAGCGTAATTCAACGCCATTTTTGTTTAAAGAGAAGTGAACATTTTACAGCTTTTTTATGTACGGGAACGGTTTTTCGGGTAAAATGTGTAAAAGTCGTAAAAATTGTAAAAACTTTTTAGTTCTGGAACAAAGCTATAATCTATCAAGCTGTATATGGGGCAAGCTCGAAATACGATCACATGATAATCGATTATGCTATTTTGCCTCCAGACAAAAGTCGACTACGATTCTTTGATTTTTTACAGCAAAAAGTCGATTAATCGAAAGTTGACTTACCTATCCCTAATCTAAAAGGAAAATAGCAAAAAGTAGTATTAAGGCATAAATCCGAGTATAGGATCTGCAACAAGTCGAAAAACAGCGAGACAAAAATTTTACTGAAAGAAACGAAAAGTGGTTCCATCGATAGGTGGCCGATAATCCGGAGCTTAGTGCACCTAAACTTGAGAAATATTTTAACAAAAATTGTAACATTGCGTAAACATGGTCTTCTTGGCAGAATTGCACTGAAAAACTATTTATAGCAGAAATACTCAATGGTGGAATAAGAAGGTGTTATTAATTACATCAAATCATACCAAACGTCAAAATTGTTCACAATAACGCATTGCTGTGAATTGCTTGTTTATCTTTTGTACGATATGTGATTTTATTCACAATAATGCATTTTGAATACTAGTGTGATAATCAGCTGTTTTTCCCGTTGTAAAAACCGCCAAATTCGATTGGAGGCCGTTCAGGTACACGAAAAAAAGCATTTTGAGTTTTGGAAGACTGTAATGTTTGTCGATGAAAGCGAATTTAACCTGTTTGGGTCGGCTGGACCAAGTAAGGTAAGGTAAGGTAAATACGTCCTTGGACCCTAAATACACAATTCCAAACGTAAAGCAAGCATGGATGATGCTCTGTTATTTTATGGGGTTGTATGAGTGCTTCCGGTGTAGCAAATCTTGTCTTTATCGAAGGAATTACGGATAAGATGTGTTATTTAAACAATCTGAGGGATAATTTGAAATGTAGCGCAGAAAAATGCGCTTGGGGACAACATTTCAATATTATCAAGATAATGACCCCAAACACAAACAACACATTGTTCGAGAATGTATGCTACACAACTGTCCAAAACTAGGGAACTAGATTGCCCAACTCTAGTTGTAACGCGACACTCAACGGACCGTATGTGCCGAGGCCGTTTGGAAATTACGACTGAAATGTTCTAAAGAACGAAAATTTTATATGTAGTTTAGACATTGACCCATTGTGACCTGTACATTGATTTCAAGATTATATTTGGACTTTCGGATGTGGGGGCAATTATTCCTATACATACGGTGACCAACCGTACTCTATTATAGAGTACAGTACTCTATTTTAAGCGTCCGTACTCTATTTTTTTAACGTACTCTATTTGTCCTCTATTTTCAGTGGACGCACTCTATGCAATAGTCCTAATTTAGCCCAATTTTAAATTCTTGGAATTTTAACTGTTTAAAGCGAATATCACAGTCCTGGCATTCCAAAAGCAAAGCTGGACTATGAAAGTAGAAAATCTCACCTTTACAATGGTGCAAAACAGGTTGGCATAGGTGGTCAAACAACGGAGATATCGCAATAGTGCCTAATTTAGCCCAATTTTCAATTCAAGGAATTTTAACTGTAAAGGCGAATATCACAGTTTGGGCTGGTTCCGTATCGTCAGTTGCTTTGCAGTCATGCATGAAACTAGGTGTTTTTAGGTCGAGTTTCATACAAGAGTAATTTTATGAAATAGCAGTAGTGGGGAACTCGAACAAGGAACCCCTAGTTTCATGCACTACTGCAAAGCAACTGACGATACGGAATAGAGCCTTTTTTACAGAATTCGACTTTTTCAAGACACGATATATCTCTGGAGCCATAACCCAATGATTACACATGCAAGTAACTTACAGACAGTTGTGTATACATATTATAGTCGAAACTTCAATTTTTTCGAACTGACACTTGCATGTGTAGACGTTCGGAAAAAAAATTTAAGTTACTTTCAAAGCACTTACATTGATTACTGACAAGAAAATTTTGTCGGCAGTGAGGTTGTTAGTTGGTGTGGCAATGAATATGTGTGAGTGTATTTGTGTTTTTCGAACTGCCACTTGCATGTGTAAACGGGGGGTAATAGAGGAAATAGAGGATATCAAAAACCTCATTTTGAAGAAGTACCCGTCTTCTCGCAGAAATCCCCATATGTACTTTATTTTCATACAAAAATATTGGTCACCGTACCTATACATCTACTTGTAGAGTGATTCTAAGTAGGTATATTAACCCAGTAAAAAGTTCGCCTCCAAAGATGCAGTAAAATCATATGTACAAGTGATTTGGAAGTGCATCAAATTATGCATTTTCGCTCATGATTTTCACAAGAGCGTGACTACTGAAAGATTCACTCCATTAGCACTGAATTTTAACTATCCCTTTGGCATTGCATTTAACTAACCCTTTGGAAGGTATGTCATCAAAATTAGCAGCGGGTCAACCTAATCGCATTTTGTATTTTACAAATACATACAAGGAGCCATAATACCTTGAGCTCAGGTTGATGTATGCCATAAAAAACCATAGGACTTTTGGTTACAATGTGTAAAGAGGTTGATTAAAAAATAATAGGGGGATAGGTGTAAACAACTAGGAAAAATGTACAAACATATGGGGAATTCCAAGTGAAATCGAACAGTTCGGAGAAAAGTAATTTTTGATTTCAATTGTTTTTGGTTCAATTAATGCTCCTAGCCAACAGAACATTTTAGTATATTTTAAAATTTTTTTTTGACCAACGGTACAGAGATGTCGCCTATGGAAATTATCACATTTTTAAAGAACTATGTCCAAATAAATACTCATAACTTCTTTAATATTGGTCCAAATGGGACCATCTTTTTTTTGAATTGTTTGTTTTTTCATCAGCTATCGAAAGAAATACTTAAAAGAGAAATGCACAGTGGGCTTCAATGCAATTTTCGGGATTTAATATTTAAAATCAATTTTTAAATATGATTGCACCCTTCGATTTTTTCAAAAAAATTATATGTTAAACTACGTTCAATTACAAAAATTTTAAGCTCTAAATCGTAATGGGATGCGAATAAATACTATTTTTTCTGAATTTTTTAAAATTTGTCAATTTAATTTTTCCTTTATACCTTTGTCTAAAATGTATTATTTTATTAAAAAAATTAAAAGTTTCATTTATAAATATTTGTTTTGATTTTATATTTATGAATTTATCTCAAACATCTTAAAAACTGCGTCATTTTTCGATTTTGAAAATGCATCAGCGAAAATTCCATTAAAGCCCACTGTGCATTTTTTTTTCTATTTTTTATGATAAATATATAACATATAATGATAAATATGTACTCTTAGCTTCAAAAATACAGGAAATACAAATTTTGGACAAAGGTATTAAGGAAAAATTGTATCGACAAATTTTAAAAAATTCAGAAAAAATAGTATTTATTCGCATCCCATTACGATTTAGAGCTTAAAATTTTTGTAATTGAACGTAGTTTAACATATAATTTTTTTGAAAAAATCGAAGGGTGCAATCATATTTAAAAATTGATTTTAAATATTAAATCCCGAAAATTGCATTGAAGCCCACTGTGCATTTCTCTTTTAAGTATTTCTTTCGATAGCTGATGAAAAAACAAACAATTCAAAAAAAAGATGGTCCCATTTGGACCAATATTAAAGAAGTTATGAGTATTTATTTGGACATAGTTCTTTAAAAATGTGATAATTTCAATAGGCGATATCTCTGTACCGTTGGTCAAAAAAAAATTTTAAAATATACTAAAATGTTCTGTTGGCTAGGAGCATTAATTGAACCAAAAACAATTGAAATCAAAAATTACTTTTCTCCGAACTGTCCGATTTCACTTGGAATTCCCCATATACACTTGTTGGTACATAAAGATACATACATACACATGTATGTACATATTTATCTATGTATGTATAAACCTGTTGTAGCTGAGGGAATCCACGGTCCAATGATTTACCACAGAAAATACGGAAAACAAGACAAAAAAAAAAAAAAAACTCTTGTTTATTAGTTGCCAATGACAACAAATTATATTTAGTTAATTTATTTTCTAAAAAAAAAAGACAGGGATTCGGTCGACATTACATCAGTTGGCAAATGAGGTGCAAAATAAGGAATGCCGCCTTTGTATGTATGTATATCGAATTGTGCTAGTAAAGGGTGTTGGTGTGCATGATTGTTGTGTTTATTACAATAATTTCTAATGGGTACAATATACATTCATATAATAAACGGTTATTTTTTATATAATAAAATATTCCCATGAGCACACAGACCCACACACCCACTTGGCCATTCTAGTATATGCATTAAAGCTCTCAACCTGCAGGGAAAGAGAGCGGTGGTAGCCAGGAACTCTTGCAAAGGGGGCAGAGATTCTTCTTATTTTGGCTTAAATGTTTTATTGTTGCCGTCGTTTGTTGTTGGTAGTCATCATCATCACCATCAACATTGTTATTGTATGGTTGGTTATTGTGAATGGTCTCTTTGCTTTTCAAGGTTAATATTGACGTAAGCATTAGAATATAGTCCGAGTGTGTTACATACACATGCATACAAGTGTTTCTGATACACGCTCACAGATACCTAAATCAACACTTGCATTCAGCAGCTAAATTGACAGCACACTTTTTCTTCAGAAAATTTCTTTGCTTTTATGGTATAAACAAATATATCATTCTTATTGCTGTTTCTGTTGTTGTTTATTATATTACATAATTTTAATGAATTTTGACTGTTGTCGTTGTTGTCTTTAAAAATGGCAACAACACAATTTTAAATGGCAACAGTAACAAACAAAAGCAAACAAATGATTATAATATGCGAAGGCAAAACCAACAGCCATACGACCATAATCCGCCAAAGGTAAAATGTCAGTTTTTCAGAAAAAAAAACAAACAAACAAAGGAATAGGACAAATGGCATATTCGTTTTTTGTTGCTGGGGAAGAGATCAGGTGTTGGAATACAGTGAGACTCAATAGTAATGTAATATCGGAATTTCTTGAGTGATAAAATGTCAGTTATGTTTTCAAAACGTCATAAATGTCATTGTAATAGCATGACTGAGATTGGGCGCCACTGTGGTGCAATCATTAGAATGTCCAATTTGCACATAAAAAAACCTATGTTTGAGTCTCTTAAAAGGAAACACCACATTTTGTAATGGAGATAAGACTCCTCACGGTAATTTTTTTGTTGGGTAATAAAACTGTATTCACTGAATTTATCAGTGATGTTAATGTTACAATAAGTGCTGCAGTACTTTTTTTTTCAAAACGTCAAAAATATGATATGAATATTATGAAGTTAGGCGCCACTGTGCTGCAATGTTTGAGTCCCTAAGAGGGAGACATACTTTTCTAATGGTGATTAGACTCTTCAGCGTATTGTGGGCTTGCGTTGGCTTCCATGTAAAACTTCTTTTGAAACGTTGTCCGGCATTGGAGATAAAAAGAAGGTATCTTAGGATAAAATCGAAACGCAATCATTAATAAGAGAGAATGTTCCCTGGTCTCTTCAGATTGTGGGAAATATATTTCTTATAGTATGTACTATGCTTTGAAAAGAACAGTCACGGTTGTCTTTTTAAATTTAGCTTTCAATTAGCTATTTTAAAATTAAAATTATAACCTTTTATAAAAGTTATCGTGAAAATTTGTTATTAAAATTCCTATAGCTATTTTTCCTTCCTACTGTACTGTGTTGTCTGTCGTCTATCATTGAAATTGCCAAAACACATACAAATGAAAGAAAAGCAACCTTTCTGGTTGTTTGTTCTGCTCTGTTGATAATATCTCCCTTGGGAGGTTTGAGTTTGCGGAAATGTCAAGTCAGACGAAATGATGTGTTATTACTGAGAATTTCAAGAGAAATAAAAGAAAAATACCTGTACATGTTGAACACTTGGGGTGAAGCAAAATTATAATAAAAATAAAGAATTAAGTCTTTAATGTAGAACTGAAAAAATACCTATACGAGGGGTACTAAAAACCCTTCTGGCCTAGGCAACTCGCAGTGTTGCCAGGTGTCATTTGACATTTTTTTTGAAAATTTTGACAGTTTTTAGCCTAAGCGTACTCAGGTCAGTTTGACATATGGCCATGTGTTGGGTTGTTTACAGTGACTTAAAAAAATTACTTAGCGAAAAAAATGGAATTTACTTGTGAACATTTTCGTCCGAAAAATTTTCACAACTTTCGACGTGGATAATCACCGCAGAAGTGCATCGATCAAACTAAATCTTTGTATGTCGATAAAGGACTATCCTGTAAGACTATGAAATACTGATTCAATGAATTCAATCGTGGCGGACACTCGCTAAAAAACGAAGATCGGGAAGGTCGTCCAAAAACAGACGTTGTGCCAGAAAAAAAATAAGCCGTGCGTGAACGGATAATCCATGTTAAATGCCGTCAGATAGAGACATCCTTGGGTATTTATTCCACCAACTAACATTCGATATTGCATGAAAACCTGGCCGCAAAAATGGATTTTTCTCGCTAGATTCAGCAAAATTGTTCAATCGCTCATAAAAGGCTCTCGTGGATTAGTGCAAAGAAATTGTGCATAGAAACAATCACGGTGCTTCAAACGGCATTTATAAGATCGTCACAGATGACGAATCTTGGATCTATGCTTAGAAGCCCGAAACAAAACAGGAATCGGCCATTTGGGTCTCCGAAAGCGAGCCAAATCCAACCAGAGTTGTTCATGGAAATAGACCTTCGAAGCAAATATTCGCCTGTTTCTGCGGTAATATAGGACAGTTAATTCTGAGAATTACACTACAATTTGTCTGCCTGAAGTCTCCTGAGAAATTCGAAAAACGACAAGAGAAGACGAATCGTTCAGCATCATGACAATGCGAGCTCTCACACATCGTTCAAACCAGCGCCTGTTTGACCGGACAAAAAGTGGAATTGATGGGTCATACGCCGTACAACCCCGACTGGGGATCCAATGACCACGTTTTGTCCGGTAAAAAGGCGTTGCTTCGAATCGATGTGTGAGAGCTCGCATTGTCATGATGCACCTAAAATTTTCTGAGCGACATTTTTGAAGAACATTTCGAAGCTGAAAAACGTCATCTTGTGGTACTTTTATAGCGGTTCTTAAAATAAAGGAGAAAAGGACATTGAAGAAAGCGAGTTAGAGGTCGAAATGCTCTACGAAAATGATCCTCATTCGATTTGACTGGAGATATGTCATCTCATAAATAAGCTAACAAAGCTATAACGCTAATTTCGTATGCCTTACAGGGTCTTCAGCAGAAATTTCTTTCGGGATTCTTAATACACTCACCAATGGCTTTCATCCTCAAAAGGAATTATCTCTGCCCCAAAATTTCGGTTCACAGTGTTATCGAAGGTATTTCTTGTGAGCCGTATTACAACGATATACATTTTTTCGTGGACAAGTCCATGCTTTCGGCTATAATGATCCAAAAGCTCGAATAAATTTTGCAGTGTCTAACTAAAAAAATGCTGGTTGGCACGATAACTATCAAAAGGACCATAATGGGCACCATAATATGGGCACCATACTATGGAGGATATAATTAAATATGTCATTCCGTTTGTAACACATTGAAATATTCTTGATCAGCATAAAATTCTAAGTCGAAATAATCATGTCCGTCTGTGTGTTGAAATCAAGATATTGCTCGCAATTTTTAAGTTAGAGAAGTTTCTATTACTCCTGGGATGATTGGTATTCAAAATGGGTTATATCGGTCCACGTTTTGATATAGCCTCCATAGAAGGGTACCTCCCGAAGGTTTAAGCCCCCTTATTCCACCGAAATGTATGAAATTTGGTATTTTGTCTTCCATGGGGAAATAAAATATTCCAGAAGAGAATTATCAGTAAGGTCCACGACTTCATATCGCTCATTTACTCAAAGGGTGGCATAACTCAAATAATGGGTTTTTTGAGTTATCAATTTCTATTTTTTCTACGCCTTCTACTTTATATTGTGTCAAATTTTCAAGTTGGTATCTCTAAAACTCAACGAGCTACAGCTAATTTTCTAGAACTTTGGCATAAATAATTAAAAAAGTTTTTTGAGGTTATGAAGCACTAAAACATTTCACAAATTTCAAGTGGTAACTTAAAACGCGTTTTTCTCGAAACTTGATATTTTGAGATGTGCCACTCTTTGAGTAAATGAGCGATATAGCCCCCATAGAAGCGTAACTGCAGATTTTCGTTATTTTGAGGGTTGTGGCCTCAGCATCTCACTGAAATGACAGAAATTTGGTATTTAGTCTCGTCGGTGGTATGAAAGTTACCACCAGTAGTTTGCCGGTTCAGGTCCTCGCCTACATAGAAGCGTACCTCCCGATTTTTGGTATTTTGAGGGTTGAGTCCTCAAAAGCCCACCCCAATATCTGAATTTTAGCATTTAGTCTTCGTTGGGGGGTATAAAACGTCCCACCTAAAATTTGTCGGTATAGGTCCATGCCTTCATATAGCCCCCATAGAAAGCTGCCTCCCGATTTTCATTATTTTAAAGGTTACAGCGTCATTATACCCTCAGCATTTATGCTAACGAGGGTATATCAGGAATATTGTCAATTATTTCATATTCCATTTCAGAAAAAAGGATAAATTTTTTTCGCGCTACATCAACGATTTTTGATATGTAGGTTAAGAAAAAGATTCCCAGTACGAATCTGGTCGCGAGCCAATTTTTGGTTGTTGCGGATAAAAGTTATGGCGCTTTTATTCCGCTTTTTAAGAAAGAAAATATTATAAAAACGCTAATTATTTTAATGAGCACAATTGTTACAAAAAAGTTCTCTCGAAGTGACTTCAGCGAGTAGATTCCATAATAC
Source organism: Musca autumnalis (assembly GCF_047663935.1). NCBI lineage: Eukaryota > Metazoa > Arthropoda > Insecta > Diptera > Muscidae > Musca > Musca autumnalis. Next base: position 49,357,108 of record NW_027411977.1, read on the forward strand.
CTGCAAAATGTTACACAGAATTCGCGGAATGTACATAAAATTGATAAATTATTGAATATAAGTCTACTTTTTTCAAAATTAAGGCCCATTTAGTGGTCATATAATTACATAAAAAATTGTTGTGGATCCAAACTTCACGGCGAATCAAATGAGACTGCAATCATACAGATTGGTGTTATAGTTTGGATGTTACAGCCAAAATAAGCACATATTTTGGTCAAAAAATAATTTTTTGTTTGAAAAAATATTTTTTTCACATGCATTATGTAGTAGAAAATGTTGTAAAAATTTATAGGAATACTTCCTTCATTTTGCTTAAATCTCCCAACAAAATAGACGGATTTTGCTTTATTGACATTCGTATTAAAGCTTTCCCATTAGGGAAGCTAATTGGGTTGATGAGGATATATGTCAAAGCTTCTGAAATGGAAATAGAGGTCAAATAACCCATTTTTATTTATATGCATTTTAAAATACGCGTAAATCGCGTAATTATCAAAATCAGTTTGTCCGCATGTGATTTTCATGTACAGCAAGATCGTAGCTTTTAATTTGAATATAATTTTCGAAGTTGAATTTGGTGGCTAAGATGTAGCATCGGCTGCATCTTAGTGCCTAAAAACCTATATAACGTCGCTAACTTGCGCGGAGTGCGTATGCTTTTTGTCCGCATCCGATTTCAGTGTCCACCATAAAAATCTACATCGATATATATCTATTTCAAGGCGGTCAACGAAGAACCGTGGATGTAGCATCACACACTATTTTTTGGGATAAAATGAATGTAGCTCCCTTATCAGTGAAGTTTTCAAATCTCTGTTTCCGCTAAAACGAAGATGCTGTATTAGTTGTTTCATTGCAGTGGAAACGAACCGCAGAAAACGCGATATTTCCAAAAACAATTTTAGGTGATTTTTCTACTTTGGATTTTCTTGTAACTCGCGTTTTAGTGGATGGATTTTCACGGAGAATGATTTATTAGATCCGGAACGTAAAAAACTAAAATGTGCAATCAAGTACGAGGAAATCGAATGATAATTGTAAAAATTAGGCCCGAATAATATGATTTTTAGAAAAATATTCACACAAAATTTCGTCATTTCGATACATATTTCTGTGAAGCTGTGGAGGCTACATTCACGATATACGTATCAAAAAGCTCAGAATCGCAAGTACTATAATCCTATTAAAGCCTTTTTGAAAAATCTGTTTGCGGAACGCGACTAGAAGAAAATGTCAAAAAACACTGTAAATTTGGCTTCAAAATGTCAGCGTCATTTAATGGAAGACGCAGATGAAATTTTGAAAAGTTATACATTAGTGTGATTATCCTTATTTAGTTGGCTTCTACTTTTACTTTGACAGGAAAATCGTGAGAAGTGTGGTTTACTCACAAATCGAGAGAAAACAAAAAAAGACACGTTGGCTTCAACCCATTTTTACCCATTTTCTAACATAAATATAGCCACAGCTTCCACGCAAATTAACTTTTGAGGCCAATATTTTTTGCCACGTCCAAAAACATTTCATTTTATCCATATATATTTAATTTTTATAATATACAATTACAAGTCGCGTGTTCTAAAAGGGTAAACCTTGGCTTCAGCTATGTTAAATTTTCAAAAATATTGGTGATATACACTTTCATACGGGCAAAATGTGCCTCATCGAAATAATGGTTTTAGACCCCAAGTATGTTTGGACGAAATGTGTTTCAGACAATTTGGAGTCGATTGAGCAATGTCCGTCTGTCTGTCTGGCTGGCTGGAGCGCACGATAACTCTCGAACGGATGAACCGATTCGGATCAAATTTTGGCTTTCTTAATATTTTGCCCAAACTTAGTTTAAGTTCGAAGATGAGCTATATCGGTCCACTCCTTCCGGTACCTCCCCCACAAAAGTTCGAAAATGTTCGGAAAATTTGTGCGCACGATAACTCTTGAAGGGAGTAACCGATTTGGTCCATACTTTGCCCATCGTGGAGCGTGTACCAGACTTAGATCAGGTTTTAATATGGACTCAATCGGTTCACTCCGTCGGGTACCTCCCACACAAAAATTTGGAAAAGTTTAGTTTAGGACCATCTCTCGAATCGCTTTGATTTTTGCTTTAGCAACTTGTATTCACTGCCCTCCATACGACGGTATAAGTTTCATCAGGGGCAAGTCCATACTTCCTGAGAAAATAGCCTGAAAGTTGCAAAAAACCCCTATGACACCGTGTGAGGAGGTTGGAGGGCAAAATAACTTTCGAACAGGTCTGCTGATTCGGTCCAAAGTTTGGCCTTAGTAATATTTTGTCCAAACATAGTTTAAGTTCGAAGATAAGCCATATCGGTCCACTCCTTCAGGTACCTCCCCCACAAAAGTTCAAAAATGTTCGGAAAAATTGTGCGTACGATAACTCTTGAAGAGAGTGGCCGAATTGGACCATACTTTACACATCCTAATATATCTACCAGATATAGATCAGGTTGAAATATGTACTATATTTGTCCACTCCATCCGGTACCTCCCACACAAAATTTCGGATACATGTTCATTTTAAGATCTGCTTTCGAATCACTTTGATTTTTGTTGAAGCAACTTGCATTCGCTGCCTCAATTGCGATGGTAAAAGTCGTTTCAGGGACAAGTCCATACTTCTTGAGCAAACATCCCTGAAGTTGTAAAAAAACCCCTGTGGTACCATATGTAGTGGCTGGAGATCCATTCTTTTTAGTATCTCCCCCGCAAAACTTTTGATCTCTAATCCTAATCAACATTTTTTGTCAGTTCAAACGCCCAACATTTTTAAAACTCCCTTAATACATGCGTTTTTTGGAAAAAAAAAAATTGTTTCAATATACACAGGCTGAGGGTATATCTCTGTCGGCAAAGCCGACTGATACTTTTTTACTTGTTATCACACCGAAATGGATTGAATTTGGAATGTAGTCTTCCATGGAAGAATAAAATATTCCAGAAGAGAATTAATTATCAGTAAGGTCCACGTCTTACTATAGCCCCCACAGAAGCATACCTTCAGATTTTCGGTATTTTGAGGGTTGTGGTCTTAGAATCCCAACGAAATGGCAAACATTTTGTATTTAGTCTACGTCGGAGGCATAAAAGTTATCATCTGAAATTTGTCGGTTTATGCCTACGCCTTCATATAGTCCCCATAGAACGGACCCTCCCGATTTTCGGTATTTTAAAGGTTGTGTCGTCAATATCCCACCGAAATGGTATTTGGTGTTTGTTGGGTATATAAAACTTTCCACCTGAAATTTGTCGGTATGGTCCGCGCCTTCATATAGCCCCCATAGAATCGTACCTCCGGATTTTCGGTATTTAGTATTAGTATTTAGTCTTCGCTAAAGGTACAAAACATTTTTACTGGTAAAAACTTCCCTTGCAAAAATCAGGCAGTATAGGTACACGTATTGATAAGTTGCCCTCATTTTTGAAAATCTTAGTCACATTTTTCTGCCGAATTGCTTGTTAATTGGAATTTTGTGTTCCCAGAAGATAGCAAACTTGCCCGCAAAAACGATCCATATAAATTTAGGTTTTAGTCCAGCCCTCATGAACCGGTATTGGCCAATTTTATGTACAGCCGAAATCGCTTATAACGTCGGTCAAGGGACCGACGGAATTTGTCGCTATAACCGATTGTCGTTATAAGCGATAGGGCTATAAAGAGATCCAGAGATTTGGTACTTTTGGATATCGTCGTTATAACCGATATGACGTTATAAACGACGACGTTATAAGCGATTTCGACTGTATTTCGAGGGATTTTTTGTGAAATTTTCGAACTGAAAATTGCTGTAATTTCGGAAAAATGTAAATTCTGGTCCATGTTTTGGAAAGAACAACGATGACGCCCCATATGAGCTCTGCTTCTGAAAAGGAATAAGAGGAAGAGCTCTGTACTATCTTCAATACTTTACTCCAATACACTTCGTGGTGGAGGGTATAACAAGTTCGGCCGGACCGAAGTTAACAGTGGTTCAGAATAATTTTTTTCTTGGTCAAAACTCTGTAACTTTTGAACGGATAAAGATATGTTCATATTTTTTTTTTTGTTCCCGATATAGCACTTTCAGCTTTCTAATACATCAAAATCTATCAAATTTGGTCTAGCAGTTGCAGAGGAATTCATGATCTAAGTAAAAATTTTAAGTTTTTTCATATTTTGCAGCAAAATATATTAGAAAATATTAGTGTTTTTAGGAGCATGTCACGCCCACACTTTTCAATATTTTGACCTATTATTTAAGTTTCCTTAGATTCAATATGTTTTCTATCGAATCCCATAAAGAAATTAAAAACCGGTGACGCCAAAAATTTTGTCGAAATATAATATAAATAAAGACATGACTTTTATTGGTTCAATCTATGTTCCATTTTAATAGCTTTGTTAAATCTACTCGTATTTCTTCTAACAAACCCAGACATTAAGTGGACACTCGAGAATCTCATAACAAAGCAAATTTAATTGCCATTTATACATCGCTTTAACAATAACAAAAAAAAAAACCTTTGTCTGCTCTTATCACTAGTCCATGTAGGTATTTATAAAACATTCTACAAAAAAAAAAAAAATAAACAATAATTTCTTCGCTATACGTGGACTTAATAGTGACCGCTGAAATTGCAAAAAACACAGTAATTTTATATTATGACATAGTTGTTTAGTAGTAGAAAATAAATAACAACAAGTAGGTACATGTCTCGCCAGAATGTCTGGCATTCTTATTTGTATAAAAACACTAAAAAAACTAGAAAAAAAATAACAATGAAATTTTATATCTTAATGTGTAATTTCAATACATTTTTTTATTAAAACATTTCCATTTTTTCTCTTTTTTCTTTTTAGGTAAGTTACATACAAGCATTTGCTGAGCTAAAAACTATTATTATCGTGACATTTAAGTAAGTTGTGTAATTCGTTATTCTAATACGTTTGCAAAATTTAATGTAATGTAATTCATGACTCATAACTGAGTGAAAAAAAGAAAACGTTTGGGTGCTTTGGGGTTTGTTTTTGTTTAGCTGTAATTAAGACTTAATTTTGTTAATAACATTCGTTCAATATGTGGGGTAACAACACAGTTTATAAATACATACATAATAGGCCGGGGCGATTTGTATGGAAGGTAAAACACCTTATTGGCCCCTTCGCGTTTCTGATTCATTCTGAGGTGAAAATTGAGCCTCCCAATTTTGACTTGAAGTTGTTTTATCCACAAGGTCAAAATTGCCTGAAGGAACGTCCCAATGCTTTTGCGATGTACTAGAGAGTTCTTGATTGTTGTCTTGGTTACAATTTCTGTCTTAGTGTTGGATCCAAAATCTCAATGGTTTGGCTGTTATGTGCCAAAATATCCAAAAACCGTGAATAAAAAACTTCAAAATCGGGAGGCTCGATTTTCACCGTAGACATAATGGACTAATGGACTTTTATTGCTCAGTACAATCCCAGGAATCAGAAACTCGTAGGACCCAATAAGGTATACAAATCACCCCAACCTAATACATATATTTTACAACAGTCGTTTTTTGTGAAACATTTGTCCCCCTTATTGTTCTTGTTAATAACGAATATCTTAGGTCATTTGTTGGTCATTGATTGTGGTTTTGCTTTGTTTCTTTTTATTTTTTTTGCAATATTTAATTGCACAACAAAACTCAATTATAGAATTGCAAACACATATCTAACCAGTTTCATGTGGCCAACAAACAATTGCTAATAATTAAAGGTGATCAGTTGCATGTTTAATTAATTAAAATTAATTCATTGAAATTCAAAACGCATATAACAGTCATTGGAGGTAATGCGATTTAGACCATCCCAGCAAAATGTTCGATGCCAAAGATGACATTCAATCATGGGTGCAAGTGATCTAGCATGTCATCTTTTTAGCATCTTCATCGATGAATTTTATATGAGCGTGGACCCCAAAAGATGACGTTCTTTTCTGGATCCTAAGCATGTCATTTTAACCAATGCGTTGACATGTCATTTCCACCAATGCTTTGGCATGTCATTTCCACCAATGATTTGACATGTCATTTTCACCAATGCTTTGACACGTCATTTCACCCATGCTTTGACATGTCATTTTAACCAATGCTTTGGCATGTCATTTTCACCAACCCCTTGGCATGAAATTTTCATGTCTTGTTTGGAAAATGAAATGCTGTATTGAAATATGGTTTTCATGGAAAACAAAACTCTTTATTAATTCAATCGAATTCATGAAATAGCTACAATTAATTTATCAGTTTAGTTTTTCAAAAGTTTACATCCAAAATTGCAATGTAATCACCACCGCTGCAACGCAAAAGATTACTTCCTCCGTTCTCCGCAACTGATATTCTTTCATCTTACAAAAGGTTTTTTTCAATTATCTTCCCATCACCACTTCAGATTTCAACATGGACTCCAAATGCACTCCTTTAAGTATTTTTATTTCGTAAATTACTTTTATTTTATAATTTTGTTATTTTATAACAACATTTTGGTAATTTATACTCTTTTGTTTAGTGACGGAAATATGTAGGGATCTACAACCCGGCTTGCTTTAGGGATCTCTAAGAACAAAATGTAACGAACGGGGAGGAGAGACTTTTTATGGAAAATACCATTTATGCTTAATTAATTTATTTTTAATTGTTTCTTTCCAAAAGTAGTTTCTTCTTTATTTTCAGATTCTTGTTCCTTTTCGTTTCGGACTTTTTTTCAAATTCCAAGAAGCGAGATTTGATTTATTTCGTTCAATGTCAGATTTAGAACAGACAAGGGAACTTTTAAAATAGCAATGTGTGCAGTCCGATTCTATTTTTAGCTCGATGGTTGGGACTTCATATAATACCAATTGTTTAGAAGTTTTAGTTGTTTGATATGCAGGAAATGTAAGACAACATCACGACGACAGTTCTAACAACTTTGGTCTGTTCCAGAAACTGCAAGAATCTACTTATTTTTACTACGATAACAATTTTTCCTTTATGTTATCGGAAAAAATAGTAAAAATTAGTAGATTTTTGCTGTACTGGAATACCAAAATGAAAATAAACAGGTGTGTAAATAAAAACACAAACATCATCTCTATTGGATCGATGGAATGGGTACAAATGCTGATGAAAAGATCGGATCTTTCACGACTTCCTTTGCATTGGTTCAAATCCTAATGAAAAGATCGGATTTTTCACGACTTCCTTTGAACCAATGCAAAAGATGACATGAAATCACGTCATCGCAAAGAACCCCTTCCGTCAAATTTTGCTGGGATATAATATGTTGATTTTTTGAATTTGAAATTTATTTTCAAACAAACACATTAAATAATTGTTTGGTCTGAATATTCAATTACATTTTGATACAAAATATGGGTATTATAATACATACCGCAATTGTTCTAAAATCTCAATATCACACATTCTTATTTAAAAATGCAAATCAAATCCCCTGGTACTTACTGCTCTGAGACCGTAAGAAGATTTGTTATTTTCTATATAGAAAATTAATTAGAATTAGAATTATATTAACAAAAAGGAATCATTTTATATCCGGTTATACTTGAAACTTTTAAGTGCCGTTATCCCTGCCAGCATTTGGAAATGAGTTTCTCACGTCACTCCGGAGACACGCCAAGGAAGATAAAACAATGCCTATAGCATTATTATGATTATTTCTTAACGCGTGTGCGGACACTTCTAAGTGACTCTTGAGTCACTTAAAAGGCGATTGTTTACATTAGGTGTATACGATAACTTCCCCAGCAATAATAACTCAGCAAGTTCAAGCAACCTCTCTCAGTGAATTTTACTCCCTCAAGCAAGAAAAATTACAGAAAGTTATCGAACAACATTATGCAAAAACTTGCAGGAATGTCAGCAGTTTCCGAAAATATATGAAAATTGTTTTTGTTTCGTTTGATCCACAACTCTTTAAAATCTAAAATAATGTGAAATTAGTTGTGTCTTTTTACTTTTTCAGTAATAATTATTCAGTAATTTCTTTTCAGAGAGTAAGAGAGATTTTACTCTTTGATGCGAAAATAGAGAAAAAAGTTAAAAGACAGCATTTAGTAAACTTTAGCAAGATAACAGTTGATAACCAAAACAAAAACATTGACGCCAATGTATTTAAGAAAAACTAACTCCAAAGCAATGAAAAAGTTCTTCAACTTTAAGCAAAATAAATAAAAAAATAATTAATATATTAATGAAATAATCAATAAATATAGCTGAATCGTAATATTTATAGTATTTTTCCACAAAAATAAGATAAACATTAAGGAGCTGACCATTAGCAGATGATTAAAAAACAGGTGATCGAACTTGCTAAATGTTGCTGGGAAAAATTCTTTCAGCAATTTCTCAGCAAAGAACTGTCAAAATTGTTCGCTCTCTTTTACTGAACTTCTGTGTAAAAAGACAGCATTTAGCAACATTTCGTAATAGTTATTACAAATTATCACGTTAAAAAACACAACTATTGTGAAATTTTCTTGGTCAAACATTTTAACATTTCAAGTTGTTTGCATTGAACAGCTGATTTAAATGTCAGCAAAAATTTGCAAGTTCTCAGTCACAGAACTCTCCAAAAGTCTTTCCAAACTCGCTCTCTTTTGCTTGATAATTTTGTTATCGAACAGCATTCAATAAAAATTTGTACGAATTTGTACAATTTTTTGGGTTATTGTACAGACCTATTTATTTAAGAATTCAACACATTTGAACAAATATGGGACATTTTTCTATGTGATTATTATATGACTCGGTAGTGCAGTGGTAAGCATGCTCGCTCGATTCGCTCGACTCGGGTTCGATTCCCAAGCCAGACAACGAAAAAAATCGCATTTTTAGAATGACACAATTTATGTAGGCAGAAACTCCTAATTCTCTAAAAGCGTACTTAAGAAGTGACTTCCAAGAAGTGACGTGGTTCATTTCTGCGACTTTTTTCATCTCTGCGATAGTTTTTGCTTGCAGGGATGTTATATTGTGAGCAATTAGCATTGTGTAAACAATTAGATCATCGATGCTCCAAATATTTCGTACATTAGTAGTCCCCATTCCCATTCTTAAACCACGACAGCTTAAAATAAGGAGAGAATACGTAGGGTTTGTTTATACTTGATCGTATATGGACGAGCATCGATGAATTAGATCAGGGATGCGCTTCTTTGCAAAGACAGTATACTCAGCGATCCCACTGAGTTGACTTTGCATTTGTTTTTCTCTCTCACGAACACTGAGCGTGAACAAAAACAAACAAAAAACACAATTTCGTTGTTGCTTTTTTATACCCTCCAAAATAATATGGAGGGTATAATTAAATTTGTCATTCCGTTTGTAACACAGGGAAATATTCATCGGAGACCATATAAAATATATACATTCATGATCAGGGAAAATTCTAAGTCGATATAACTATGTCCGCCTGTCCGTCCGTCTATTGAAATCAAGATACAGCTAGCAATGTTTATACCCTCAGCATTTATGCTAACGAGGATATATACACTTTCATACGGGCAAAATGTCCCTCATCGAAATAATGGTTTTAGACCCCAAGTATGTTTGGACGAACTGTGTTTCAGACAATTTGGAGTTGATTTAGCCATGTCCGTCCGTCTGTCTGTCTGGCTGGTGCGCACGATAACTCTCGAACTGATCAACCGATTCGATCTAAAATTTGGTTTTCGTAATATTTTGTCCAAACTTAGTTTAAGTTCGAAGATGGGTTATATCACTCCTTGCGGTACCTCCCCCACAAAAGTTCGGAAATGTTCGGAAAATTTGTGCGCACGATAACTCTTGGAGGAAGTAACCGATTTGGTCCATATCTTGCACATCGTAAAATTTCTACAAGACTTAGATGAGGTTCCAATATGTACTCAATCGGTACACTCCTTGGGGTACCTCCCACACAAATTTTCGGAAAAGTTCAGTTTAGGTCCTGTTCTCGAATTTGTTGTAGCAACTTGTATTCACGGTCCCCCATACGAAGGTGTAAGTTGTATCATGGGCAAGTCCATACTTCCTGAGAAAACAGCCTAAAAGGTACAAAAAACCCGTATGACACCGTGTGTAGTGGTTGGAGCGCAAGATAACTCTCGAACGGATTTGCAGATTCGGTCCAAACTTTGGCCTTCGTAATGTTTTGTCGGACCTTAGTTTAAGTTCGACGATAAGCCATATCGGTCCACTCCTGCGGGTACCTCCCCCACAAAAGTTCAAAAATGTTCGGAAAAATTGTGCGTACGATAACTCTCGATGGGAGTGACAGATTTGATCTATACTTTACACACCCCAATATATCTACCAGAAATAGATCAGGTTCGAATATGGACTATATTTGTGCACTCTATCGGGTACCTCCCACACAAAATTTTGGATTCATTCACTTTAAGACCAACTCTCTAAACACTTTGATTTTTGTTGAAGCAACTTGCATTCGCTGCCTCAATTAGGGAAGTAAAAGTTTTTTCAGGGGCAAGTCCATACTTCATGAGAAAACAGCCCGAAATTTGTAAACAAAACCCCTATGGCACCATAGGTCCACCTTTCCGGTACCTCCCCCACAAAAGTTCGAAAATATTCGCTAAAATGGTACGCGCGATTTCTCATAGACGTAGCAACCGATTTGGTCCAAACTTTGGATCTCTAAATATTGTCGAAACTTTTTTGGCCCTATGTCCAATCCTTGTGGTACCACCCACACAAATGTTCAACAGTTTTGTGTGGTTGGAGGATCCTTTGGACATTTACAGCTATATTATGTTTTTCGTAGGCTAGTGTGATAAAAAGCCCTATCTATCGATATCCCCTCAAAATTTTGAGCTTTAATCCTATCCATCCTTTTGTCGGTTCATACATAAGATTTTTTTTTGGGGGGCGGGGAGGGCGGCAGGAAAGTATTTCAATCCACACAGGCTGAGGGTATATCTCTGTCGGCCCATTATCTCACTGAAATAGCTGGAATTTGGTACTTAGTCTTTGTTAGGTGCATACGACTTTCCCCCAGAAATTTTTGGTATAGGTCCACGCCTTCATATAACCCCCATAGAAAGGTACCTACCGATTTTCGGTATTTTGAAGGCTGTGGCTACAATAATCCTCCGAAATGGCTGAAAAATGATATTTAGTCTTCGTTTGGGGTATAAAACTTTCCATATGAAATTTGTCGGTATAGGTCCACGCCTTAATATAGCCCCCATAGAACGGTACCTCCCAATTTTCGGTATTTTGAAGGTTGTGGCCACAATAACCCACCGTAATGGCTGAAATTCACCGAAATTACTGAAATTTGGGGTTATAAATTATTCCAGAAGTTAATTATCAGTATAGGTCTACATCCGCCATACAATCGTACCTCTTGATTTTCGCTATTTTGAAAGTTTTAGCCACATTATCTTACTGAAATTTCGGAAATTTGCTATTTATTCTTCTTTGAGTCTAAAAACGTTCGGCCAGAAATGTGTAGGTATAGAGAGACGTTTTGATGTACCTTCAAAATTTCGGTATTTTGAAGGATAGCCACATTGTTTTACCGAACTTGCTGATATTTGGTATTTAGTATTCTTCATAAACGAAAGAAACTAAGGGCCATTATTACATGTTTTCTTTTAATATCTGATGGATTTGAAAATGCAAAATAAACTTATTTGGAGGCATTAAAAATATAATTTTCACATTGAAAGTTAATGGCAAAAAGCTCCTCCTTGAAATGCAATCATCACTTTTAACTTAAAGTTAACCGGAACGCTATAAATCTGTTCGGAAAATCCAAACTATAACAAAAGAAGACTTATAATAATGGGGGTAATTGTTCCATTTTACTTCAATACAACTCGTGGTGGAGGGTATAACAAGCTCTGCCTGGCCGAACTTAACGCCTTTCTTACTTGTTTTTCTTAAAATGGTGTGAACAATAACTCTCGAAGGGAGCCATCGATTTTGTCCAAACTTTGCTCATCGTCTATGTCTACCAGACATAAATCAAGCAGACATATATCGATGTCCACTTCTTCAGATACCTCCCACACAAAATTTAGGAAAATTGCAGATTAAGACCTGCTCCGTTCAACAAATTCAAATTTCTTGAGAAAATGGCTCGAATGTTTTAAACAAAACTCTTACGGTCACTTTCGAACGGGTTACTGCGTTTTTCCAAACTTTGCATATCGTATTATTTCTGCAAATCGTAGACAAAATTCGAAGATGGTACTTATCGATCCACTTCTTCCGGTACCTCCCCTCACTTAAGTTAAGAAATATTCGCTAAAATGGTACGCGCAATATCTCATAAACGGATCAACCGATTTGGCAACTTTGGATATCGTAATATTTTGTACAAACTTAAGGTAAGGTTACACTAAGCAAATACATATTTGCTCCAGAGACCGACAGTGTGCGCATACTGAGAGCAAGTGAGCATAAATTTAAATGCATTATTTGTGTTCGAAAATGGGCCATATCGGTTCTCTCCTTAGGGTAACTCCTTTACAAACATTCAACATTTTTTTATAACACTATGCAACACTGAAAATGCAAACAACTTCTAGTATGCATTTTTTGAATGTACATATTTAGACTACAAAAACCCTAGTAGGGGTTTGTTCTGTCAGATGTCAGTATCTGCTAAACTATTGGGAGTTGAACTAAGTAACCTTTTGCAAAAATCTTCAAAATAAAGTTCTCAACAATTCTTTAGAACATTCTGAAACTGTAAAATGCTTACTTCATGTTGTTTCAACGGTATTTTGCATCATATCTTTTACAACACGTATTTCAAACACAGTTCACACCAACAGTTTATTCTCGCATTTCGGATTTCACTTCATTATTGACATTTTTATTAAATCGTCGTTAAAAATGTACTGAAAACAACGGCATAGAGGCATTTTACAACAATGACATGTTCTGAAGAGTTGTGTATTACATTAACGGTTTTGGAGATACGGTGCGAAATATATAAAAATTGTGGAATTTTTGCATATATTATGAAATTTGAGGCAATAAATGTAGTTTTTCGAGTTCGTTATTTCTCCAAATATTTTGTTCTTGTCCTTATCTACAAATTTGGTTCAGAGGTCAGAAGAAGATTCGCATTGGTTTCAGAGATATAGCCCCGAATTTCTTTAAAAACTCATTATTTAACCATGTTTAGATGGGACCATAAAAAACGAGCTGGGTCTGACGCAACAAAACCCAGCGTCGTTTGGGTCTGCACTTTCAAAAAATCCTCAGTTCGAATTGTTTGCACAAGATCACCTTAAAAATGTTGCACAGTGTAATTGTAGTTTTAGGTCTGTTCAAAAATCCTTTTGGACATTTTTACCGAAGTTACTCCTTGTGGTCCTGTTTGCAGCGATATAATGTTTTTCGTGGGCAAGTCCAACCAACTGAAATGAGTGGTATGCGCGATATCTATCGAAAGTAATGACTCCCAAAATAAGACCAACTTTTAAAATGGAATATTTCAGATACTCCCTCCACGATACTTTTGAACTTTAATCCAAATCCATATTTTTTGGTCGGAAAGTTCATACCTCCAAAATTCTGAAAACCCCATAAATGAATATTTTTTAGGGCAAAAATATGGTATATTTAAATGATTCCAATAGTAGAGGGCAATATTCATTTCATTACTTCATGATCAACTCGTCGCATTTTACTATTCATTGTTTATATACGCATTTGTCTTTCATCATCTTCTTCTAGCGTTCAATTTTATTTGACATGGATTTGTTATGCGTTCTAGATATGTTTATTTTTTTCTACGTAGCGGAGTGTTTGTGTCCCCCAGCCAGACTAGTTGGGTGGTTGGACAATGAACACCACAGTCCACAGTATTTTCATGTGCGATTTTTTGTTACTGATGTGCTCATACAGTCGGTGATCATTCAGAGATCACGTGTGACCATCATGTTAGTGGTTGGTTAGTTCAAAACAATAGAGGGAATAATTTGTGTTTTTTTTTTGTTTTTCACTAAAAACAAAAATAAAAACAAAGAACATGAAACGATTTATGGCAAATTAACAAAGTTCAACAACAATTGATGGCTGGCTGGCTGGTTTGTCATTTAATGTAATGGGGGAAAGTTTTGGTTGGGGGTACAACAATAACACGGTTTATTTGGCATTGATTTAACCCATATATAGATAGAGATGCATATAAAGAGTAGGTATTCTAAATTTATGTTTGAATTTTGTAATAAAGATTGTCAAATACAGTAGCACAAAAAAGCTCTTCTTGCAGAAGCATTTGAATGTTTTTCTTTTTGTTTTCTTTAACAAAATGTCATTTTGCTTGTTTTTTCATTTCGTTTGTTTTCTTGTAACACGAATATGGATTCGGTTATGGCGTATTTTCATAGATATCTCAGTGCATTGATCGCAAATTTATGATTATTGCCAAAGCATGCCAGGCAATTGACACACATCGTTCGTTCGGTTCAATTGTAAAGTAGTCGTCATGATGCTGATAATGATGATGTCGGCTGCTGATGTCTTTGGAAAAAATCTCAAAAGGCTCTTAGCTTTATGTACACAGTATAAGTTTCCCGCCAAAACTAACGTTCAACTCTGTCATTATCATATGTTTTGCCAATGAACATCGTTAGTGTTACCATGCTACCGCTTAAAATGGCATCGTTTGCTATTGTTTCCATTGTTGTTGTCTTTATTATATCTCAGCATCTGCGGAGGTTGGTTGTTTGCCTCTATGGAGGTATACGTAGTTGAAATAGTTTTGGGATTTTTCCTTTGATTTTGTTGCTTAGTCTTCTTTTTGTCTTTTTCTGTTTTCCTATAATTGCCTTTGTTCAATCACGTTTTTGACTCCAATTCTTGAATGTGATTACAATGCGATTGCACCAAGTGCACTTTTCCATTGTGTGGCATTTCTATGCGAATTGTTGTTGTGTTTCTTTTTGTGTTAAATGCGTTTTTTGTTTCTTCTGTTTAGATATTTGTAGTGTTGTTGTTGCTGTTTAACTATTTGTTGCTGCTATAGTTTATGAAAGAAAAAATTTTCTGGGCTGCCTGCTTTGTGGCGGCAAATGTTTTCCATCTCGACACACAATGACCCATATTGTAAATAAATGCATATTGTGGAAAATTGCTGGTAAACTAAAAATCGGGGGCAAAAGTTAAAAATAAGCAAATTATGTATGTTTCTTTCGCGCTTTATTGCCATCGTTAGGGGGTTAGGGTAATGTAATTGTACCAATATGAACTGAGGTAGATACCTCCTTTGAAGAAAAGTTCGACCAGGCCGAACTTCGTATGCCCTCCACCAAGAGTTGTATTGAAGTAACCTATACTAAGTACCAAATTTCAGCCATTTCGGTGCGATAATGAGGCTAAAACCTTCAAAATACCGAAAATCGGGTGGTACCGTTCTATGGGGAGCTGTATGAAGGCGTGGACCTACACCGACAAATTTCATGTGGAACGTTTAATACCCCAAATGGAGACTAAATACCATTTTGGTGGATTATTGTGACCACAACCTTCGCAATACCGAAAATCGGGAGGTACCGTTCTATGGGGGCTATATGAAGGCATGTACCTTTACCGACAAATTTCTGGGAGAAAGTTTTATACCCCCAACGGAGACTAACCTCCTGTTTTTGTAATTTATTTTTGTTCGTTCGTCTATATTCGTAATAATTTAGGCATCCATAGCTCAGCCCACAAATGACATACAGACTTAATTTTTCGTAGATGAGTTCCATATATGGTTAAGAATTCTTCATTTAAAAATGAGCGCTCTCCATTTGCGCTAAGGTGAGTAAATCGATCTACAAAATTTGTAAGTTCGTGTGAGAAGAATAAAAGTTTTTACAAAAACTGGGGGTTAGTACCAAATTTCAGCCATTTCTGTGTGATAATGAGGCTGAAACCTTCAAAATATCGAAAATCGGTTGGTACCGTTCTATGGCGGCTATATCAACACGTGGACCGATATAGCCCATTTGCAATACCAAACATCCTAGGAGTAATAAAAAACTACCATACCAAATTACAAAGCTGTATCTTAAAAATTGCGAGCTGTATCATGATTTCAATAGACGGACGGACAGACGGACATGGTTATATCGATTTAGAATTTTACACTGATCACGAATATTTTTACTTTATAGGGTCTGCAATGAATATTTCGATGTGTTGCAACGGGAATGTCAATGTTAAGCTTCGTTCCCGTATTTTTTAATACTAAAACTCGTAAAAGAGAGAACTGGAAAAACATTGTTCTCACAAAAAAGTTTTTTTGAAATAGTTCGGGAACGGCAAAATGGAAAATACCTCAACAAAACTGGAACAAATGTCAAAGTCAGCGTGTGAGCCAATCAGACGCGGGCAACCACTTTACTATTAGCTTTGTTCCCGTACTTTTTAATAGTAAAACTCGTAAAAGAGAGAAAAAGAGAAAAATTGTTGTCACACAAAAGTTTTTTCAAAAAGTTCGGGAACGCAAAAAAGGAAAAAAACGTCAAAAAAGCTGGAACAAATGTCAAAGTCGGCGTACCAGCCAATCAGACGCCGGCATCCATGTTACAATTTTTACACGCTCTAATTTGTCGAGTAAAAAGTTTTTAAAGATAGCGTCATTCAGCGCCATTTTTGTTTAAGGAGAATTGAACATTTTACAACTTTTTTTGTGTACGGAAACGGGATTTCGAGTAAAATGTGCAAAAGTCGTAAAAATTGTAAAAACTTTTTAGTTCTGGAACAAAGCTATTTTTTACACGCTCAAATTCTTCGAGTAAAAAGTTTTTAAAGAGAGCGTCATTCAGCGCAATTTTTGTTTAAAGAGAAGTGAACATTTTACAACTTTTTTGTATACTGGAACGCTTTTTCGGGTAAAATGTATAAAAGTGGTAAACGTTTTAAAAACTTTTTAGTTCTGGAATAAAGCTTTAATTATACCCTCCATGGCCAGGTGATTTTCTACAAGCTTATGTGAAATCTTCTTCCTACAACATACTCATGTTAAATAATTCAGTTGAAATCATGAGTAAGGAATGGAACCAGTCCCTGTTATTCACAGACGAGTTTAAGATACCGAAATAGTTGTTCATCTTGCCAGCGGGAACTTTGTAAATGGAAAGAGAGTTCTCATATACTTTGCTAAGAAACTTTTTCCTCCATTCATGTAAATATTTACTATTTCTGTTTTAAATGATATTTCAATATTCGCTATTTCTATTCCTTCGCACCGTTGGGCGCCAGAATTTCGTCTACCTTTGGTCTCCCAACTATTGTAAAGAACAAAATAACTCCGAACATCGGTTATATGTCCATTACGAAATTTGATTCCATATATACATTTAGACCAGAATATAAATCAAATTCGAAATTACCTTTGCGAGAACAATTTCCTAAATATATAATTTTACCGACCATGAAAAACCTACCCTCGTTAAAAAAAACTCTCTGCAAATTGTAACGATTTGTTTTTTTCTTCGTTTTGTTTTTCAAAAATAATATAATTTTCCTCTCATCTCAAAGTGTTACGAAGTGCATCATTGTGGTCATTAATTTCAAATGGAACAAAATTTCACTTTATTTTGCCACTATTGTTGTTGTTGTTTCTTTGTTTGTTGTTAAATGAAGGTGAAATTATTTTCTATGTTTATAACCGCAATGAAAAAATGAAACAGAAAAACAAATGTTGAGATCATCATCAAGTGCAGAACAGATGCAATTTGTTTTTATCAAAACCATAGATTAGAATAAAGAAAGTTTAATAGAAATAGCAACAACATAAAATGATTGAATACATTTTTAAATGACTTCATGATTGTGGGAAAATTTTAAGCACAGTTGTACAGAGGTCACCAAGAATTCTACAACGATAACCCAAAAATTTGTACAAATTCGTACAAATTTTTACTGAATGCTGTTCGATAAAAAAATTATCCAACAAAAGAGATCTAGTTTGGAGAGTTTTGTGGCTGAGAACTTGCAAATTTTTGTTGGCAAAATTTGTCCCATAAAAATTTTTAAGTTCGGCCAGCTGATTTTTAATCACCTGTTCAATGTAAACAACTCGAAATGTTAACATTTTGACCAAGAAAATTTCACAATTGCGAATTTTTTAGATTCTAAAGCGTTGTGGATAGGATTAAAGCATTTAATAAGTAAACTCCAATTTTAAAATTAATATTTTTGTTCCGTTTGGTTTAAAATATCAAAAGAAACAAAAACAAATTTCATACATTTTCGGCAACAGCTGACTTTCTTGCAAGTTTTTGCAAAATGCTGTTCGATAACTTTCTGCAATTTTTCTTGCTTGAGATAATAAAATTCACTGAAAGAGGTTGCTGGAACTGACCGAGTAATTATTGCAGGGAAAGTTATCGTACACACCTAATATTTGGTTCTGTTCAATAACTTCTCAAGTAAAAAGTACTTCTAAGTTCTCTCAGTTCTCTTTTGGTGAACAAGTTTGTTATCGAACAACATCTTGTAAAGTTTATAAAAATTTTACAAATTTTTGGGTTATCGAACAGGTTTATTTTGTATACTTTATATATTTAATTTAATTAAAATTTGTCAATATAGGTTCACGTCTTCATATAGCCCCAATAGACCACACCAGTGATGGCCAAAAACACACATTTGCAGATTATAACTTGCGCTAGTGTGAGTGGAAACGTAAACAATGCATTAACCGAACGAATTTGTTTACAGTGTACGTGTGTGTCGTATGCCCGCGGGCATAGGAAAGTTGTTGTTGGTGGCCATCATTGGATCACACCATCCCGATTTTCTAATTTTGGAAGTTTCTGCGTCATTTCCAACAGAAATAAACGAAATTTGGTACTAAGTTTTCCATGAGGGTATAAAATATTCTAGAAGAGAATTATCACTATAGGCCCACGTTATCGTATAGTTCCCATAGGGCTCCTCCCGATTTTGTTTTTTTTTTAGATTTTAGCGTCATTATCAAACCGAAATGGCTGAAACTTTGTGTTTAGTAGTCGATGGGGGTATATAACGTTCCAGAAGAGAATTCCACGTTTTCATATAGCCTCCATAGAACGGTACACTCCGATTTTCGGTATTTCGAAAGTTTTAGCCAGATTATTCAACCGCCCATCAGCCCTTTGAAATTTGGTATTTGGGTGCAACCGTGGTGCAATGGTTTGCACACCCGCCTTGCACGCAAAAAGCCCGGGTTTGAATCGCAGGCCAGGTAACATCAAATTTTCAACGGTGGCAAAATACCCCCCAGTGTAATATTGGCGACATTTTCTCAGTATTTTAGTCATGTAAAACTTCTCTACAAGTGTTGTTCGCAATGGCTGAAATTTGGTATTTAGTCTTCATTGAGTGTACAAAACTCTCCACCTGAAATTTGTAGTTACAGGTCCACGCCTTCATATAGCCCACATAGAAGGGTATCTCCCGATTTTCGGTATTTTAAAGGTTGTGGCCACAACAACCCACAGAAATGGCTGAAATTTGGTATTTAGTTTACGTTGGAGGTAAAAACATTTCCGACTGAAATTCGTCGGTATAGGTCCATGTTTCGATAGATTCCCCATAGAACGGTACCACCCGATTTTCGTAATTCTGAAGGTTGTTACGTCAATATCTCACCGAAATGACTGAAAAAATTGTCAATATAGGTCCATCAGCTATCTTTTTTGACTGAACCATCCGTTATTTGATATGTGAGTTTCCCCACAGTCACGAAACTTCTCTACCAAGGATTGTCAATGTAGGTCAATGTTTTTGTATAGGCTCCATATAACGATTTTCAGTATTTTTATACCCTGAGCATTTATGCTATCGAGGGTATATACACTTTCATACGGGCAAAATGTGCCTGATTGAAATCCGTTTCAGACAATTTGGAGTTGATTTCGCCATTTCCGCCATGTCTCGCTGGCTGGAGCGCACGATAACTCTCGAACGGATCAACCGATTCGGTCCACAATTTGGATTTCATAATATTTCGTCCAAACTTAGTTTAAGTTCGGAGATGGGTTATATCCGTCCACTCCTTTCGGTACAACCCCCACAAATGTTCGAAAATGGTCGGAAATTTTGTGCGCCCGATAACTCTTGAAGGGAGTAACCGATTTGGTCAAAACTTTGCACATCGTGAAATTTCTACTAGACTTAGATGAGGTTTCAATATGGACTCAATCGGTTCACTCCTTCCGGTACCTTCCACACAAAATTTCGGAGAAGTTCAGTTTGGACCTGTTCTTGAATCGCTTCGTTTTTTTGTTGTAGCAACTTGTATTCACTGCCTCCCATACGACGGTACACGTTTCATCAGGTTCATGCTTCCTGAGAAAAATGCCTGAAATCTATAAAAAAAAAACTCCCATGACACCGTGTGTAGTGGTTGGAGCGCAAGATAACCCTCAAACGGACCAAAATTTGGACTTCATAATATTTTGTCAAAACTTAGTTTAAGTTCGAAGATAAGCCATATCGGTCCACTCTATCAGGTACCTCCTCCACAAAAGTTGAAAAATGTTCGGAAAAATTGTGCGCACGATAACTTGGTTTGGTCTATACTTTTTGGTCCATACTTTACACATCCTAATATATCCACCAAGTATAGATCAGGTTCGAATATGGACTCAATAGGTCCACTCCTTCGGGTACCTCCCACACAAAATTTCGAATAAGTTAACTTTAAGTCATGCTCTCCAATCACTTTAATTTTTGTTGAATCAACTTTTCAGGGGCAAGTCCATACGTCTTGAGAAAACAGGCCGAAAGGTGTAAAAAACCCCTATGGCACCATATGTGGTGATTGGAGAGCACGATAACTCTCGAACTGATCAACCGGTTTGGTTCAAAATTTGACCTTCGTCATATTTTGATGAAACTTAGTTTCAGTTCGAAGATGGACAATACCGGTCCACAACTTCCGGTACTTCTACCAATATTTAAAATTTTCATAAAATATGGCACGATATCTCTTGAACGGGGCAACAAATTTGGTCCAAACTTGTGATCTCCTAATATTTTGTCAACATTTAGTTTAACTTCTAAAATGGGCCATATCGGTCCTCTCCTTAGGGTACCTCCCTCACAAAAGTTCAACATTTAGGGTTTGTTCGAAGATCCTTTAGAAATGTATACCGATGCTGTTATGGTCCTGTTTACAGCGATATTATGTTTTCCGTGCGCAAGTCCATGCTTCCTGGCATACTGGTCCAAAAGTTATACGATGACCCACTGATATCGCGATATCTATCGACAAGATTTGACTCCCAAAATAAGATCCACTTCCAAAAGGGACTTTGTCGGTCCTCCTTCACAACACTTTTGAACTTTAATTCTAATCTACATTTTTGTCAGCAAGTTAAAATGTCCAAAAAGGCTGAGGGTATATCTCTGTCGGCAAAGCCGAATGATACTTGTTTACTTGTTAGAATTTTAGCTACATTTTTCACCGGCGGTAATTTGACATATGACTTCTCCACTAAAAATTGTCAACATAGATCCACACTTTGATATAGCCGACCTATGAAGGCACCACCCAATTTAAGACATTTTTAGATACATTTTCTGACCTAATTTAGGCGTTTGTGGTATCCGTGGTCGAGAAAACTTATGCACCTAAAGGAGAGGAAACTAATTATTCCATTTCAGTTCAGAATATTTTATGGTGCAGATTGTAAAAAATTCGGACCGGCCGAACAAAACGATTTTTTTAATTAATTTCTCTATAGTGTCGAGCTTAATGACCAATGATTTTTGCAAGTGAAAAAGGAAAGCCGAAGATTCGAACCCACACAACCACCACTACGTGACATGTTTCGCCTTTGGTAGAGGCTCGTCAGACATATCGGCTGTGGAGCGGCTTCGCTATTAACTTTTCCTCTTTCAAATGCATTTGTTTTTTGCTAGGAAAGCCAATACATCTTGATATATGGGCCCACTCCTTCTCTTCTACATTCAGGTCCACCACTCCTGTTATTATTTGTTGTTGTTGTTTTTGAACAACCTTAGGTTGAGGGTATTAAGCTGACGACAAAACTGATTTTTTTTACTTGAAACACAGTGCATTTAAAAAAATAATTTCGACCCAGACAGTATGACGCGTCAGTTTTGGTGTTCCACTCAACAAACAATGGAGAACAAAAGCTAAGGCAAAACACACATCCAAAATACATATTACGAAACAAATATGCAAATAAATGCGTCAGAGACCCCAACAGTTCCAAAGAAGGCAAATATCCAAAAAGATAAAAACAAAAAACACACGTGACGAGATAATTTGAATAATAAATTTGTGGGTACAACTATACATACAACACATACCTATGTACATATGCATTTTACAGTTCGCATGGATAATAAAGTGTCAGTCAGTCACTCAGTCATGTTTAAATGATGGGATGCAGACAAAAACATATGAGTGACAGTAGTACAAGATTTATTATACATACATATATAAGAAATATTTATATATAACAAAGCATGAATTACACAATTTATAACAAATAGTTTTTTTCACTTTTTACTAATTACCATCTATTTTCTTCCCTTCCTCCACTTGCAGTTGACGAGCTACAATAGTTCAAAAGACTGATACATAAATATTGTATAGAAAAAAAAAAACTGCAACAAAGCTACAAAGTAATTCCTGTTACAAAAAGGATCCCACGGAACGCAAGCGGAACAACTTATTTTGATCTCAAAGCAATATTTATTTAAAAATTTAGATACTATTCTAAAGCTTTAAGGAAACATCCTTAAGAAGTGATACGGAAACCGCCCCTTTTGTTGTAAAAATACAATACACAAAAGCTCTTAGCTCTCTAACTCTCGCATCCGAGCTCATATAATGTTGAGTAGTATTGCATCGTATCTATTTGGTTCGAATACTACTGCAACTAATCCGAATCCGAGTGAAACAAAAGAAAGTGGTGATATTGAGGAGAACGTTGTTAATAATCCAACCAAAGTCGATGTTGACAATCTTATAGAAGTAACTTCGTTAACGCCATCAGTAACTGGAACAGGAGCGATCAGTAGTGGTAGCGCAACTGTAAATAACGCACGTGCCATACGTCGTGGCAAAAATAAACGTAACAACACTCGGCAACAGAACAAACGTAAAGGTGGAGGTGTTAGAAATAATAGCACAAAGTCGACGGAAAGTACAAAATCACTGACCAAAACATCATCATCAGCATCGCCTAGCGATAGTTGTGACGAAGATTTCGACGAAGACGAGTGGTTCATTGTTGAAAAGGAAGGTGAGTAGAGGCAAAAAAATAAAAACATAAACTGAGAAAAATAATATTTGTTATTCTTCCATTCCAGACGACGAAGACGTCTCTCAATCTCGCAAGGAAAACGAGAAAGAAACAATTGAACCTACCCTTGAGGTCGTCAAATCGGTCAAACAACCCACCATTGCCCCCAGCCCATTGGCCCAACAGCGCCGCCAACAACATATCAATTCGCATTCCCTCTATAGTGGACCAAGACCACAAAAACAACGCAACTTTTTGCAAAAATCCCGCACTAACAACACCACTCAAGCCAATAACGTTAATAACCGCAGTAGCGGTCTAAGCGTCTCAACATTAAGCCCCTCCCGCACAGTAAACGAAAGCCGCAATGGCAAACCCAACACCGGGATGACAGCTGATGCCGGTGGCATTAGCCGTTCGCTGTATGTGGCTGCAACAAGCGCCTCAGCTACTGCTGCTCTTATTCAACCGGATAAGGTGAAAGTGGCACCAGTGAATGGCATCATGGGAAATGTCAAGAGCATGGACGAATCATGGTTCGTAACACCACCACCATGTTTCACCTCCATTGGACCCATCAATATGGAAGCTTCACCCTATGAGAACCTATTGATTGAGCATCCAAGGTGGGTGAAATAACATGGTGTAGATGAAGAAGATGTTATTGTAAACAAAACTCAAAAAGCAACTTACCGTTAATTGTTGTTATTTTTGTAATTTTAGCATGTCGGTGTATCATAGTATTAGATCGGTCCAAGAGGATACAGCTGAAAGTTATATTGAATTTGATCTCGATGATGTTAAGAAGGCCAAGAAGGATAAAAAGTTAGCTAATAACAAGGAGAATGTTCAGCGTAAGGTAAGTGTAGCTGAATGGAATAGATGACAAGGGATAAATGATGTAATGAAAATGTCGTTTTTTGTTGTCAACAGAATTCTCAAGCTGTCCAACAGCGATCATCGGCTGGTTTCCGTTTAGATCGCCAAAGTGTTGCTCAATTGAAGCAGGAATTAATGGCTCGTAGCGCACAAAAGGTAAGACACAATTATAGACTAGTCCGACCAGTAGTCTAATTCTCTGGCCTTTTCATATTAACCGGCACGAATCGTCAAGGGAATATGTTTTGGTTTTAGTCGCTAAATAAATATACCCTCAGCTAGGGACTTAGTACGGAGGCGACTCAGAGATTACAAATTTTGGGTACATTTTCAACATTTAGCTTCCAAAAACTCAAATGAGATCTTGTGGTAAAGGTACTCAAACGAGTGGACCGTTGAAGTCGTCCTTCGAACTTAATCTGTGTTTGGGACAAATACTAAACGATCTCCACTGCCAGCCTACATCAAATTAATCGAGTTCCACCCCGAAGTGGTGTCAATATGCATTTTTGGCTACGTCCCTGCCTTGGAACCCAAGTATATTTTGACAAAATCCAATTCTGATAATCTGCAGTCGATTTAGCCTCGTCCATCCGATGTTGTTGTTGTAGCAACCAAATATGTGTTATCGTATATCATTTTCAGTTTTATGGTCATGGTTCCTCTGTGTTCAGATTTAAAGATTCTGCATCCTGGACTGGCTTCGTCCATAACGAATAGAGTGAGCGGGTGCTTGGTTTTAACTGGATAAGGAGTATTTTAATTGAAATAAAACCACTCGGGCTTGCTTGGCAGCTTGCATTCTTCTGCTGTGATGGATGGGATGGTGGTCTCCGAGTAGGTCATTGACACTATGGACGACTTCCGTATTGTCAGTTGCTTTGTATTCGTGCATGAAACTAGGGGTTCTTAAATCGATTTCCCCACTACTGCAATTTCATAAAATTTCTTTAGAATGGAACTCGATTTAAGAACCCCTAGTTTCATGCACGAATACAAAGCAACTGACAACACGGAAGTCAGCCTATACTGCATCAGTGTGAATGATATCCATCCTGCCTGACAAGCTCGTTTATCTAGAAGTTCTCTTTTTCCTTTGGAAAATTTTCTGTAGTACATGAAGATATCTCCTGAAGTCTGGAAGTCTGTCCACAAGACAATGCTTCGGTAAAATCTTCGCCTCCTCATAAATATGGTCCACAGGTGACACGTGTAGACACCCTGTTGCAGGTCTCAGTGCGGCATTTTGACTAGTTTGAATATCCTTCCACTGTGTCGCTCTAACATTTGCATACCACACTGGTGTCGCACAGCTTACCACAGATCGGCCTATTGCTTAATAAGGGATCAACTAGGTTTCTTTATCAACACCCCATGTCTGAGGTCTTCCCTTCTGTAAAAACCTCCAATGGAGGTCTTCTATTCTATAGAAGCCTCATATGGAGGTCTTCTATTCTATAGAAGCCTCCTATGGAGGTCTTCTATTCTATAGAAGCCTCTTATGGTAGTCTTCTATTCTATAGAAGCCTTCTATGGAGGTCTTCTATTCTATAGAAGCCTTCTATGGAGGTCTTCTATTCTATAGAAGCCTCCTATGGAGGTCTTCTTTCTATAGAAGCCTCCTATGGAGGTCTTCTATTCTATAGAAGCCTCCTATGGAGGTCTTCTATTCTATAGAAGCCTCCTATGGCGGTCTTCTATTCTATAGAAGCCTCCTATGGAGGTCTTCTATTCTATAGAAACCTCCTATGGAGGTCTTCTATTCTATAGAAGCCTCCTATGGAGGTCTTCTATTCTATAAAAGCCTCCTATGGAGGTCTTCTATTCTATAGAAGCCTCCCATGAAGATTTTCTATTCTGTAGAAGCATCCTATGAGGGTCTTTTATTCCGAAGAAGCCTCCTATGGAGGTCTTCTATTTTATAGGAGCCTCCTATGGAGGTCTTCTATTCTATAGAAGCCTCCAATGGAGGTCTTCTATTCTATAAAAGCCTCCTAGGGAGGTCTTCTTTTCCATAGAAGCCTCCTATGGAGGCCTTCTATTCTATAGAAGCCTCCTATGGAGGTCTTCTATTCTATAGAAGCCTCCTATGAAGGTCTTCTATTGTATATAAGCCTTCTATGGAGGTCTTCTATTGGATATAAGCCTTCTATGGAGATTTTATATTCTGTAGAAACATCCTGTGCTGGTCTATTCTGCAGAAGCCTCCTATGGAGGTCTTCTATTCTATAGAAGCCTCCTATGGAGGTCTTCTATTCTATAGCAGCCTCCTATGGAGGTCTTCTATTCTATAGAAGCCTCCTATGGAGGTCTTCTATTGTATAGAAGCCTCCTATGGAGGTCTTCTATTCTATAGAAGCCTCCTATGGAAGTCTTCTATTCTATAGAAGCCTCCTATGGAAGTCTTCTATTCTATAGAAGCCTCCTATGGATGTCTTCTATTTTATAGAAGCCTCCTATGGAGGTCTTCTATTTTATAGAAGCCTCCTATGGAGGTCTTATATTTTATAGAAGCCTCCTATGGAGGTCTTCTATTTTATAGAAGCCTCCTATGGAGGTCTTCTATTCTATAGAAGCCTCCTATGAAGGTCTTCTATTCTATAGAAGCCTCCTATGGAGGTCTTCTATTCTATAGAAGCCTCATATGGAGGTCTTCTATTCTATAGGAGCCTCGTATGGAGGTCTTCTATTCTATAGGAGCCTCCAATGGTTATTCAATCTATTCTATAGAAGCCTCCTGTGGGGGTCTTTTATTCCATAGGAGCCTCCTAAGAAGGTCTTCTATTCTATAGGAGCCTCCTATGGAGGTCTTCTATTCTATAGAAGTCTCCTATGGAGAGCTTCTATTCTATAGAAGCCTCCTATGGAGATCTTCTATTCTATAGAAGCCTCTTATGGAGATCTTCTATTCTATAGAAGCCTCCTATGGAGGTCTTCTATTCTATAGAAGCATCCTATGAGGGTCTTCTATTTTATAGAAGCCTCCTATGGAGATCGTCTTTTCTATAGAAGCCTCTTCTATTCTATAGAAGCCTTCTATGGAGGTCTTCTATTCTATAGAAGCCTTCTATGGAGGTCTTCTATTCTATAGAAGCCTCCTATGGAGGTCTTCTTTCTATAGAAGCCTCCTATGGAGGTCTTCTATTCTATAGAAGCCTCCTATGGAGGTCTTCTATTCTATAGAAGCCTCCTATGGCGGTCTTCTATTCTATAGAAGCCTCCTATGAAGGTCTTCTATTCTATAGAAGCCTCCTATGAAGGTCTTCTATTCTATAGAAGCCTCCTAGAGAGGCCTTCTATTCTATAGAAACCTCCTATGGAGGTCCTCTATTCTATATGAGGCGCCGTAGGACGTTTTCTAGAAAAAAGCCTCCTATTCTATTGAAGCCTCCTATGCGGGTCTTCTATTCTATTGGACCCTCCTGTGGAGGACTTCTGTTCTATGGAAGCATCCAATGGTGGTCTTCTATGCTATATAAGCCTCCTATGAAGGTCTTCTATTCTATAGAAGCTTCCTATGGAGGTCTTCTATTCTATAGGAGGCTCCGTAGGACGTTTCCTACAAAAAAAAAACTCCTATTATATTGAAGCCTCCTATTGAGGTCTTCTATTCTACAGAAACCTCTTATGGAGGACTTCTATTCTATAGAAGCCTCCTATTGAGGTCTTCTATTCTATAGAAGCCTCCTATTGAGGTCTTCTATTCTACAGAAACCTCCTATGGAGGTTTTCTATTCTATAGAAGCCTCTTGGGAGGTCTTCTGTTCTATAGAAGCCTCCAATGGAGGTCTTCCTTTCTGTATAAACCTCCAATGGAGGTCTTCCATTCCGTACAAACCTCCAATGGAGGTCTTCTATTCTATAGCAGCCTCCTATGGAGATTTTCTATTCTGTAGAAGCTTCCTATGGAGGTCTTCTATTCTATAGAAGCCTCCTATGGAGGTCCTCTATTCTATAGATGCCTCCTATGGAGGTCCTCTATTCTATAGAAGCCTCCTATGGAGGTCCTCTATTCTATAGAAGCCTGCTATGGAGGTCTTCTATTCTATAGAAGCCTCCTATGGAGGTCTTCTATTCTATAGAAGCCTCCTATGTAGGTCTTCTATTCTATAGAAGCCTCATATGGAGGTCTTCTATTCTATAGAAGCCTCATATGGAGGTCTTCTATTCTATAGAAGCCTCCTATGGAGGTCTTCTATTCTATAGAAGCCTCCTATGGAGGTCTTCTATTCTATAGAAGCCTCCTATGAAGGTCTTCTATTCTATAGAAGCCTCCTATGGAGGTCTTCTTTTTTGAAGCCTCCTATGGATGTCTTCTATTCTATAGAAGCTTCCTATGGAGGTTTTCTATTCTATAGAAGCCTCCTATGGAGGTCTTCTATTCTATAGAAAAGCTCTTAAAAATCCCACGGTGACCATTTTAAATGGTTAGTTGGCACGGTTACTGTAGAAAGAAATGATTCCCAAAATTAGATTCACTTCCAAGATCGTTGTGTTGGGCCATTCGTTCACGTTCCTGCTCCGAAGAAATCAGTAGTTTTACGCTTTGATACAAATTAAGCCTAATCTCAAATCGTGTTAAAATTTTAATAACTGGTAGTCGTTGTGATTATTACTGCAACAATATTTTGGGACAATCCTTCATACACCTTCTGACACTTAAGTTTTTAGTAGCCTTTGTTGTCTATGTTACAACGCTATAGTTTTATTCTA
This sequence comes from Musca autumnalis, assembly GCF_047663935.1. Classification (NCBI taxonomy): domain Eukaryota; kingdom Metazoa; phylum Arthropoda; class Insecta; order Diptera; family Muscidae; genus Musca; species Musca autumnalis. Next base: position 49,385,946 of record NW_027411977.1, read on the forward strand.
CATACTTCCCTCGGTAATGACCAACATTTTGCAAAACCCTTTCATAGGCTGAGGGTAAAAATTGCGATTTGTTGTTTCTAATTTCTAAAATAAGACTATTTCAAAGAACAGTTCTAATTTTTAACGCTGTTTCAAAACAGCCTCAAAGTATGCTTTGGAAAATACATATTTCAGCAATGTGGCGAATTGCTTCTTGACAATTTAACCCACATATCCGCAAATTGTTTTCAGAAATATGAACATTTTCTTTTCAAAATTAACTATTATGGCTGTTACGCATTTTTTGGTCTGTTCCTTTACTTTTGAAAATGGTAAAACCGGCAAAAATAGTAAAAGTTGTAAACTGCTCTCATATGAATTGTACGGTGTCAGAAGTAAAGGAACGCTTTTCGAGTAAAAAGTTGTAAAACTTGAAGATTCTTGAACGTAAAGGAACAGAGCTTTTGTCTAAAAAGAAAAGTTATCCTTAATCGGGAACTTTGGTTTGGTTAGTCACGGACCTATGTTTCTGCTGCTAATATAAGTTTATAAGCAAATAAGATTATTTTGTTAGAATTTCGTCCCAATTCATAGGAGCAAAACTGGTACATACCTAAGGATTAATAGTAGATTAAGTGGCTAGATTTATTGTAGCCCCTGAACAGTCTTAGTATCTCGATAGATATTCTGTGTTGTATTTTCTTTAACAATAATTAATAACGAATTTGTTTTTATCATTTCAGACCCAATCCAAAAAGGAACGTAAGGATATTTGTCGTTCGGCCATTAAACGCGCCAATAAAGTTCGTGATGTTCAATCCAAAAATCATACTTCCCGTCGTGCCGATAGACAATACTTCAAAGCTGTTAGCGGTACCAACAACAACCGCAATTCTCACTTCTAAATGCTCAGCCAGGGCTTGAAAATGCGATGACAGCACAGAAGGAAGAATGGATTGAAAAATAAAATGATTTTAAAATTGATGAAAATAAGGGAAAACGAAAACAACAGAAAACACCATTTAATACAAAACTACAAAAACAATCATTACAAACCAAGAACTAACAATTCTTATAAGATTTTAATTGAATAAAAATAAATGATAAAAACAAAAAATCTATAAAAAATTATAGGAAAAAAAGTTAACTGTAAAATGTTTGTGAGCAAAGGAAGATGATTAATTGTATTGTAGGGTAACATTTTGCGATATGTATTTTTAAAGGATAATAATCAGAAATTACAAAAAAAAAACAACAAAAACAAAGAAAAGTACAGCAAAAAAAACAAAATAAAATTTCCAAAAAATCCCACAAAAAAGAAGATATGGTAGATTTTAAAAATAATGTTCTCACAAAAAAAGAAATATATAATAAAAAAAGATATATTATATTAATTAAAGTACATACATATTTTTTCCAATTTTAATCCAAGTTTTATTCTTAGAAATATACAATGACAACACACAAAAAACCAACACCTTCAAAAACTATGAAAGTGTATGAAGATAAGAATATAAATGTTTATTTTTTTTAATAATTTATTTGTTTTTATTTGTATTATTATTTTGTCATATACATAATTTAATTATTTTAGTTTAAAGTTTATCATTATGAAGTTTTAATTATTTTTGTTTGATTTTTTTTTTGTTTTTGGAAAATGAGTAGTACGACAGAAAAAATGTACGAAAAAATGAGAAATTTATGAAAAAAGAAATAAATATTTTAATGTTTAATGCAAAAGATATTAAAATCTGACACTTGTTTCATTATTTCGGTGATATTGTGGATGGACCTTAAGAATATTATTTTTTTATTGAAATTTCATTTCATTCACAAATGTAGGAAATTGTATTTGAATTTATTGCATTGATTCAAGCATTTTTTATTTCAGAGCTAATAATTTACTAGATGGGGTTAAATTTAAAACCATTTTGACATTTAAGGGTCAAAACGTAAATTGTAGTATACTTTCTGGCACGTAAAAATATATTTTTGAACAATCCTAAAAAGGCATTGGAGAGTCTCCACTGTAGACTTATGTCTTAGTGACACTTAAACAAAGTATACTTTTAGGCTGTTACAAATAACAAGTTTAATCGAAATACATGATTTTGAAATAAAAAATGATCATCTTCTTTGGTTCTCTTTTGTGTGAATTGCCCACGGTGCTCTTGAAACAATTTTAAATGGAAGGTGCTTACACCTCGGAAGTTTTTGCGGATTCTGAAACTACAATGCTTATGGAAGAGAAAAATCAAAAAAACAAAAAAATCGCCATAGCGCATTTTAAATAAATCGCGATTTAAGTTGACATTTTTAGGGGTTGTTTAGGTTTTCACGATTTTGCTTAGAAACCGCAAGTCATATCAAAATGGGACTAAACAAAATGTTGTAGCTATGAAAATTCTCTACAAGAATGACCTTGAAGGTATTCTCGTCGGTTTTACCGTGTTATGGCACCGTGTGCCATAACACGTCATTTGGATAGATTTAAATTTTTTTTGTATTCTCATAGCATAACCCAAGTAAAGCCCAATTGGTCCAACGGCGTGTTTATGAGGCAATAAATCACAGGCAACCAGCTGGACCTACTAAACTTCGTTCTGGTGTTTTTTTGAGCCTATACAAGCCTATATACAAATTATACTTAGATTTTCCAACATCTTTCTCAAAAGTTTTCTTTTTCCGGTAGCAGGAGTGAATGATTTTTTCCTTATTAAGGACTAAAATAACGTTTATTTCATTTAAGGGGTGACATCCAGTTGTTCTTGTAGCAGCTACTATATGTCTTTATTTTATTGATTCGGCTCTGCTTCCAACTCTAAGTTGAATAGGATGATTTGTCCATAGCGAGATTGAAGTTAGTTGGCTGGGCCGTAAAAAGGTGCAGCGTATCATGCGGGTTGGTGTTGAATGCTGTGCGGATGTTCTGCGTTGTACCATCAATGGGGGCCTAATTATGTGATTCCATATCGAGTTGTTTCGAACCGAGTACTCAAAGTTGGGATGACAACATTCGTTATCGAGTAAAATTATCGAGTTGTTGAGCATAAATTTGCGAGAAATTACTCGTAGCTAAATTGCCTATCGTAAACCAACAAAATGAAAGTCTTCTTAATGTATTTTTGTATAAAATGTAAAAATTGTTATTTATTGCCGTTTTTAGAAGAAAAATAAAATTAGTAAAAAAGTCTCAGCTTTTTTTTACACAAAATACAAGAATAATTGAGAAAAGTCCTTTGCACTCGTTTGAAAAATAGTAATAAAATTAGAATTAAACAAGTAAAAAAGTGTCAGTCGGCTTTGCCGACAGATATATACCCTCAGCCTGTGTATATTGAAACAATTTTTTCCCCAAAAAAAGTTTGTATTTCGGGGGTTTTAAAAAATTTTGGGCATATGAAGCGACAAAAATGTTGATAAGGATTAAAGATCAAAAGTTTTGCTGAGGATATACTTAATGGAATGGATAGACATGGACTATTATGGAAGTGGATCTCCAGCCACTACATATGGTGCCATAGGGGGTTTTAACACCCTTCGGATGTTTTCTCTAGAAGTATGGACTTGCCCCTGAAAAAACTTATACCATCGTAATTGAGGCAGCGAATGCAAGTTGCTTCAACAAAAATCAAAGTGATTCAATACCAGGTGTTCAAGTGAAGTTATCCGAAATTTTGTGTGGGAGGTACCGGATGAAGTGGAAAAATATAGTCCATATTTGAACCTGATCTATATCTGGTAGATATATTAGGATGTGTAAAGTATGGACCGAATTGGCCACTCCCTTCAAGAGTTACCTAAGAACAAATTTTCCGAACATTTTTGAACTTTTGTGGGGGAGGTAACTGAAGGAGTGGCCCAATATGGCTTATCTTTGAACTTAAACTATGTTTGGACAAAATATTACTAAGGCCAAATTTTGCACCGAATCGGCAGATCCGTTCGAGAGTTATCATGTGCTCCAACCACTACACACGGTGTCATAGGGGTTTTTTGTAACTTTCAGGCTATTTTTTCAGGAAGTATGGACTTGCCCCTAATGAAAGTTGTACCGTCGTATGGGGGCAGTGAATAATAGTTGCTACAACAAAAATCAAAGCGATTCGAGAGCAGGTCCTAAACTGAAATTATCCGAAATTTTGTGTGGGACGTACCCGAAGGAGTTGACCGATTGAGTCCATATTGGAACCTCGTCTAAATCTGGTAAACATTTAACGACGTGCAAGAGTTATCGTACCTACAAATTTTCCGAACATTTTCGAACTTTTGTGGGGAAGGTACCGGAAGGAGTGGACCGATATAACCATTTTCGAACTTGAACTAAGTTTGGACAAAATATTACGAAAGCCAAATTTTGGACCGAATCGGTTGATCCTTTCGGGAGTTATCGTGCGCTCCAGCCAGCCAGACAGACGGACGGACAGTGCTAAATTAGCTTCAAATTGTCTGAAACGGATTTCGTCCAAATATACTTGGGGTCTAAAATCATTATTTCGATGAGGCACATTTTGCCCGTATGAAAGTGTATATACTCTCGTTAGCATAAATGTTGAGGGTATAAAAATTAAACTTGGCTATTTTAACACCATTATTTTCACCAGCCAAGTATTATCCGATCATCTTCCACAATTATTAGCATCTTCCGTCGTGAGAAATTTTGTCGATATTGAACTACAAATGGGTACTCTAGCGTGACACAAAAGATTCGGTTCATTTAACCTGCTAATTATCATCATGTTAAATTACAAGATTCTTCTTTGTTGAAAACCAAAACCTTACTTAAAATTGAGCCCCGATCAAACCATTATTGCGACTTCCATAGCCGCTGCAAAGTAAAATGAAAAAATTGTTTTTGGTCCATTTTACATTTTACGATCACACTATGCAACACTGAAAATGTAGTATGCATTTCTAGTATGCATTTTCTGAAAGTACATATTTAGACTACAAAAACCCTAGTAGGGTTTGTCCTGTCAGATCCAGTTAGGATTTCATGGCCTCATCTAAACCGGGCTAAATCTACACTTTTTGCATTTATTAGGCCTATATCTCAGAAACGAATAGGAATTTGGCCTTGCTGTGTTTAGCAATATTGTAGCCCTAAACTAGTAGAACTTATCTGTTGAAAAGACCACATAAGAAAAACGTAGGGGATGGAAGATACCAAACAACGGTCCTGACCGGTTTTAACATGGCAAAGCCCAGGATTTATCTTGGTCCCTCTTTCATCTCAAGTGGACACTGACCTCCCCGTGGTGTCACCTGGGGAACTGCCTTTAACACCCGTTAAAGGTAGTGAGCTAACATGTGCCGCGCGTTCACCCATAAGAACGTTAAAAACTTGGGTTTGGGCGTCGGGTTAGTAACCCTCCCCTAGAAAAAACAGCCTACTATGAAAAAACGAAAGAAAAGAAAAACAAACCCCTTTAAAGTTGACGAACCCCGCAAACGTTTTAAGGACCATGATCTGCGAATCTGCACCTGGAATGTTCGCACTCTTTATAGAGAAGGTGCAGTCTTCGCATTGGCAGACGTACTTGAAGAGTACAAGACCGATATTACTGCCATACAGGAAATACGATGGATTGGGAAAGGCGTCACAACAACACCTAAAGGTGACGCACTGTATTATAGCTGCCATGACGTAAAGCATGAGTTTGGTTGTGGATTCGTAGTTAGTCGGAGACTAAAACATCTGGTATCCAGCTTCACCCCAGTGAATGAAAGACTTGCTGCAATTCGAATAAAAGCTAAATTCTTCAACATCAGCTTTATTTGCGCTCTTGCTCCCACTGAAGAAAAGGACGAACAGACCAAAGATATAGTTTACGAGCGCTTAGAAGAAACTTATGACCGTTGCCCTGCCCATGACATTAAAATCATTCTAGGCGATTTTAATGCCAAAATTGGAAAGGAGAATATCTTTGGCCCAACAGTCGGGAAATTCAGTCTCCACAGTGAAACATCTGACAATGGCATGAGGCTGATAGACTTTGCAGCTGCAAAAAACATGGTAGTTAGCAGTACCAGATTTAATCATCTCTATATTCATAAGGGCACCTGGCTGTCTCCAGATCAGAAAACAAGAAACCAAATTGATCATGTTGTGATAGATGGAAGACATTCATCGAGCGTGTTGGATGTACAATCGTTCCGAGGCGCAAACATTGATTCGGACCACTACCTTGTTGCAGCAAAGGTACGCACCCGCTTAAACGTAGCAAACAAAGTACAAACAAACACAACACGAAAGTTAGACATCGGTAAGCTGCAATCACAACAGATAGCCACAGCATATTCCACTCAACTAGCCCAATTGCTTAATCAAAGCACTCCTCATCCCGATAACATATCAGCGCAATGGCAAAGCATTGCCCACTCCATGCAAACAGCCGCAAAATCCATATTTGGATACCAGAGACCTCCACCAAGGAATCCATGGTATGATGAGGAGTGTCGTGCTGCCACCGAAGAGAAAAATGCGGCATATAAGGCTACTTTACAATCCGTAGCAACGCGTAGCGCACGAGAGAGATACAGGGAGAAAAGGAGAGAGGAGAAACGTCTTTTCCGCAGGAAAAAGAGAGAGATGGAAAAGCGGGAGTGTGAAAAAATCGAGATGTACAGGAGCCAGAATGAAGTCCGAAAATTCTACCAAAGAGTCAAGCATCAAACTGATGGCTTTGGTACAGGCACATCCTCCTGTAGAGACCAGCAAGGTAATTTGGTAACTGATACAGATAGTGTACTCAGGATATGGAAAGAACATTTTTCAAATCTGTTGGTATCCAATACCAGCGAAGACGACGAAGATACCACAGTCCCAATCCCAGAAGATGGTATTAAATGTATACCGCCCAGCCAAGATGAGGTAAAGGCAGCAATAAATCGGCTGAAGAATAATAAGGCAGCAGGGGCCGATGGCTTACCAGCCGAGCTGTTCAAAACCGGAGGCGACACGCTGATAAGGTGTATTCATCAGCTAGTTAGCACCATCTGGCAGGAAGAACGAGTACCCGACGATTGGAACCTGAGTATCCTGTGCCCCGTCCACAAGAAGGGAGATAAGACTGTATGCTCTAACTATAGGGGCATAAGTCTCCTCCCTATTGCCTACAAGATAGTGTCAGGGATATTGTGCGAACAACTAAAGCCTATGATCAACGAAATAATTAGGCCATACCAATGCGGCTTTAGACTTGGCAAGTCCACCATTGACCAAATATTTACCCTGCGGCAAATCATGGAGAAGACCCAAGAGATGCAGATCGACACCTACCACCTTTTTGTCGATTATAAAGCAGCCTTCGACAGCCCGCTGCGTTCAAAGGTATTCCAAGCCATGTCTGAATTTGGTATTCCCGCAAAGCTCATCCGGCTTTGTAAAATGACTTTAACTGACACGAGGTCCTCAGTTAAAATAAGAAAGAACCTCTCCGAAGAGTTTGGTACCAAAAGAGGTTTCAGACAAGGAGACAGCCTTTCGTGTGACCTCTTCAACATCCTGCTAGAAAAGGTTATACGAGAGGCAAACGTCAAAAGAAGTGGCACAATCTACACCAATAGTCACATGTTACTTGCTTATGCTGATGATATAGATATCATGGGCCGATCAGTAAAAGAAGTAACTGATACCTTTATAAAGGTCGAAGGAGAATCTGCTAAAGCGGGTCTGGCGGTAAACGGAGAGAAGACCAAGTTGATGGTGTCGACGCGCAATGCGTCCATTGAGCTCGGACCGACTGTGGAAGTTGGTTCCTATAATATTGAGGTAGTAAAAGACTTCGTCTACCTCGGCACCTCCGTAAACACAACAAACGACATCAGTTGTGAAATAAAAAGAAGAATTGTATTGGCCAACAGATTCTACTTTGGTTTAAGTAAGCAGTTTAAAAACAAAGCCACATCTCGTCAAACAAAAATAACACTATACAAAACGCTGATACTACGCCTGCTAATGTATGGCTCCGAAGCATGGGTACTTGCGCAAGCAGACATGGCAGTGCTTGGTGTGTTTGAGAGAAAAATTCTTCGAAAGATCTACGGACCAATCTGCGTTGACGGTGAATATCGACGTCGCATGAACCACGAACTGTATCTGCTATACAACGACATCAATATAGTTAAACGTAACGAGATGCAGCGATTGCGTTGGCTAGGCCATATCATAAGAATGAGCGATGATGAACCCGCTAAAAAGGCGTATGAATACATGCCACATGGCGGTGCACGCAGAATTGGCAAGCCAAGGAATAGATGGCGCAAACAAGTGGATGATGAGATGAAAAGGCGCGGTATTCCAGAGTGCAAAGCAACAAATAGAGAGGAGTGAAGATCTCTTCTTAGTTCGGCCTATAGAACAAATGTTCTGTAATGGGCCAGTTAAGTAAGTAAGTAAGAAAAACTCCATCTAGGGCATCAAAATCTATAAAATATAAAAAAATATTACATAATTGCTGAAATTCTGGTAAGTATCGGCTAACATATTGGGAGTTGAGCCAAGTAACTCTTTGCAAAAATCTTCCAAATAAAGTTCTCAACAATTCTTTAGAACATTCTGAAACTCTAAAATGCTTACTTCATGTTGTTTCAGCGGGATTTTGCATCATATCTTTTACAATACGTATTTCAAACGCAGTTCACACCAACAGTTTATTCTCGCATTTTGGATTTCACTACATTATTGACATTTTTATTAAATCGTCGTTGAAAAATGTACTGAAAACAACGGGATTGAGGCATTTTACAACAATGACATGTTCTGAAGAGTTGTGTATTACATTCCAGGGAATATTTTTCCAAAAGAAAATATTCAGAAAAAATTAACTTTTATGGTGGAAATATTGGTACAAATAAATAAATAAAAAACCCTGAATAATGACCGCAAGCTCAAAAAATACTCATCTATTTATTTAAAAGAAAAAATTAACAGTTTTGGATATACGGTGCGAAATGTATAAAAATTGTGGCATATTTGCATATATTTTGATATTTGGGGCAATAAATGTAGTTTTTCGAGTTCATTATTTCTCCATATGTTTTATTCTTGTCCTTATCTACAAATTTGCTTCAGGTCAGAAGAATATTCGCATTGGTCTCAGAGATATAGCCCCGAATTTCTTTAAAAACACAATATTTAACCATGTTTTGATGGGGCCATAAAATCCGAGCTGGATCTGACACAACAAAACCCAACTAGGATTCCTTGTCGTTTGGGTCTGTACTTTCAAAAAATTCTCAGTTCGAATTGTTTGCACAAGATCACCTTAAAAATGTTGCACAGTGTCATCGTATTGGGCAAAAGAAGCTTATAATATCCTTTCCACATTGTTAAGTAAATTATAAATATTTTATTTAAAAATAATCGTAAATTTAAGGAAAAGGTCGCAAGTCCTAACAAAAATTCAAAACTATACAAGGAAAAGGTCGTAAGTCCAAAGATATCCAATTATCACCCAAACGCGATGGAATTGGATCAAACAAAATACAGGTATTCAAGCGGAAAAAGTAAACGAAGAATACTGCCTTTACCACCATAATAAAATCTTTAATACAGAGATCGGTAGAATGTTTTTTTTTCCTCCTGAACAATTTCTAAAAATGGACTTATGACCTTTTCATGCGTAGCAGACGTTATAAGAAAAATATCTAATGTTGTATATATCGGTAGACGAAAGCTCTACCTGTTGTAATTAAAGGATATTCTACGGTTACATTTACAACTCGTCGCATTCGGTTGGTTGTGCCTTTGCCAACATAGAGTTCATACTCACAATTTTTAGAAAGTAACTCATTATTCGTAAATACTTGTAATGAAATTATCCTAGCTTCTTCGGCTCACAGATTATTGCTATCTGTGATTTCGCCTGGAGGTTCTTTTGAAGTTCATTAATAGAAAAATAACACAAAAGACACTTACTTTAATCTCCTGTACTCTGTACACAATATTAATGAGCATAAAATAATAAAATGTTGTTACAAAATTTTCACAAAGTAACAATGAACCCTTTCGCAATTATTTTTAGATCATATCAGAGATTGATGGTATTTAGAACTCGTTACCATTAGCGATGTGGCCATAAAAAATGATTTACCATTTAATGACAAATTGCTTGGCATAAATCTCATTTTGTCCTTGAGCTTATTTGTGTTTTTTTTTGTTTGTTTTTTTAAGACTGCAATTGTAGTCAGTCGTCTCAATAAAAGTCCACACCGAAGACAAAAGTAAATAATCCGATTCTATGCTCGTTGTTTTCCAGTTTTAATAAAGCATAAAGAAAAATCCTACATTTTATGACTTCCTTTGCAGAACATTAACATTAAATCTTCTCAGATGGCATTTTATTGGCATCTTCCTCATTCGGCAAATACAATAATTTCTTGAACATGGGCATTGGTGATAATATGTCCCATCTATTCGTGTTGTTGTTGCTGCTGCTGCTGTTGTCTTGATGCTAATCTAAGGTGGCAGTCAGCAATGGATGTTAAAATTTGTTGGTGTTTGAAAATAATAAATGTGGACGGTGTGGATGTGGCTTTTCACGTCGATATCACTCGGATTCACAGCAGAGAATTTTATTTATTTGATTTTATTGTTTTCTTTGGTCTTGCAAGAAAACGCTGTCAGCCGCGGTTAAGTTGCTAACGGCCAGGGGAAATACAGACGGATGGTTCGACAGACGGAAGTGTATCTTTATGAATCTTGTGGTGGTTTATTTCTAACCAACCAATCGTAAGTAATAAAGCAACAATACGGAACCGTTGTCAATTCAATGCCTGCCTGCCTGCTTGCCATTTCCTTCCCTTTTGTGTTGGCTGTTGGCAGTTCTGTTCTGTTCATCCATTCATTCATTCACTTACTTACTTAACTTTAATCTACCATCATTGAATTCACATTTATATGGGCAGCTTTTCTCATTTTTCTTCGTTTTTTGTTGTTGTTTTGATTTGTAAACTGCGGAATCCCATATCTCTTCCTGATGTAATCAATCAATACGGGCCCGGTTAATGGGATGCTCCAATGGTTTTTCATGATTATCAAGGCCTAAATCCAACAACAACAACAAAAGCAACAATGTATGGTGAATGGTGTTGCTACTGATTTTCCACCTCGAAGGTGATGAACATGTCGTTAGAAGTCATTGAATTAACCTTAACTGTGTATCAGACAAAGCGAGAGTCACAGCGATGATGAAGAAGAAGAAGATGCCACATCATGTTTTCATGGAATGTTTCCTAAGACCAGGAAATGTACACAGCATAGAATTATGCCAACATCATCGTCATCTTGAAACTGCTGCTGCAAACACGTGTAAAATGATATATGGCCACGGTGTTAGCAGTTGATGTTGGTGATTAGTTTTTATTATCGGCTGAAGTATACATAATTAAGATGTCACACGGGTTGTTTCCTCCAGCGTAATGAAGAGGCAGTCTGGAGGGTGGTAATAAGAAATAATCTTTTTGACAATATAAAAATGTATTATGCTATGGCAGAGGTTATTAAGTCAAAATAAATCTTAAACATTCGTATGTACATAATACGTCCCATCCGGGAATTCGAAAGCAGTGGGACATCATGGCTTTTGTGATATGAATGATATTAACCGCTCGATACTAAATGGCAGACTATGGGATACCCTTCTGAGACGTATGATTTGACTCATAGCATATTTACTCATTATCTAATACCATGGCTTACTTAACCCAAAATTCGATTGGAATCTACACCACCGCTCCGTCAAATGGCATAGGTGTTTGTATGCCTATATTTGATTCATCTGTAACTTCTTAGCTACACTGCTAACCGCTTTCCATTAAAGCCTTTGGATTTTTTGGTTATTGTGCACTAATTTTAACGAAAAATGAATACCTCTTAAGGTCTTTATTAGACAACAGAAAACTTCTTGAGGTTTTCAATAGAAAATGTAGGACCTGTTGAGGTCTTTTATAGAAAACACAGGACCTATTGAGGTGTCTTATAGGCTTCCGAACACGTTTTGATGTTTGTATTGGAAACGGAGGACCCCGTGATGTCTTCAACAGAAAATAGAAGAACCCTTAAGATTTTCTGTAGACAGCACAAAATCTCTTGAGGTATACCATAGACAACAGAATACCTCTTGAGGTCTTCCATTGACAACAGAACGCTTCTTGAGGAGCGGTACCGAAGTAGTTGTTCCTGCTTAGGGCCACTATTGACAACGCGCTATCATTACGCCCATAAAAGAACAGGTGGTTTGGTTTTAGGACGCGCAGCTACACATTGTTGGCTGCTACTCCACTCGGAGACCTTGAGGTCTATTGTGATCATCCTTAAAAAAGTTGTGTTTGGTGATTAGTCTATTGCAGATTCTGAAGTGATGTGTAAGTAAGTAGGTGAACAGGATTGGTTATTGCTTGTGGTTATAATGTTGTTGTGGTTTGATGTGATGAATAGAAAAACTGTGTAGGTTAGAGGTGACTGATGGTTATGGATAAGGGTGTGTGGCTGCTGAGGTTGTGGTGAGCGCTGCAGTTTTTATCCTCCTGTTGGGAGAAGCAGTAAAATTTAATTAGTTTCGTTTGCCAAGCCATGTTAGATTTTTGGCAAATTGGTATATGTAGATGGGATCTATGTCGGAGAAGAAAATCAGAGTATTTATCTCATATCTACCGAAGTATCGGTGTCTCCTCGTGAGAAGCGAGGGTCACCTACATATCAGATGTTCGACCGTCTCTGTTTCTTCTGGATCTTGACATAGCCTACAGTAGTCTACACTACTGTTGTCCCATCTAGAAGCTAGGGATCTGACCATGCTATGACCGGTAATAAGTCCTACAGTGGTATTTATCCCTAACTTATTTAGTGAAAAGAGAGAGAGGTTCCGTTTGCCATCTTTGCCCTGCTTTCTCAAGAAAGAAGCCGCGAAGTTTTCGGATGTAGTAGCACTTTGGTGGTCTGGTAGATGACTCTACTGGTAAGTCAGTCGACTGAGAGCCATCCCGTGCGAGTTCATAAGCCTTTTCGTTCCCCGCTATATCACTGTGTCCTGGAACCCAGCAAAGATCAACGATATCACGTACTTCAAGTAGAGCGATTTTGCAGTCAAGGATAGCTTTTGAATTTATGATCCACGACTTAAGGGCCTTAAGGGCCGCTTGACTATCGACAAATATAGTCACGGGTCCTTCAAGGCTGCTCTCAAGTTCTTTGACCATCTCCACTGTTTTTCTGATGGTAAAAATATCTGCCTTAAAGACCCTGTAATTGTTATTGAGTTTGAAGGATGGTTTAATTGGTTGATTCTCGCTCCTGTGCCATCCTCCATCATGGAGCCGCCTGTATAGATGGCCAGACCGCCAAGAGGAGGATTGCCACTAGACCAGGCATCCCTGCTGGGAATTGCCACGTTTATTGGTTTGAAGTTGAGTGAAGTGGGTATGTAATCACTAATGTGATTGAGTCCACTGAACTCAAGTAGTTCGTTAAAAGGAGAGAGGACCTTTGCATGGCCAAATCGTGAACACTGCCACACCCCTGTCTCTCTGAGCCTGAAAGCCGTCCTCGCCGCTTGAAAGTAAGTAATGATATCCAGAGGTTGGAGATCAAGTATCATATTCAAAGCGGCTTGAGGTGTGCTTCTGATAGCACCAGAAATGAGCAGAGATGCAGCTCTCTGAAAACTGGATAATTTGGACAGAAGTGCACTATTCCCGAGAGCATGTTACCAGACAAGCCCGCCATTGGTAAGTATGGGACGAACCACTGTGTCATACAACCAGTGTATGACCTTTGGTTTGAGGCCCCAAGTTTTGCCAATGGAGTTCTTGCAGGAATAGAGTGCCATAAAACCCCTCTTTGCCCTCTCCTCAGTGTTCCTTTTCCAGATTAGGCGTTGTTCCAGGATCACACCGAGGTATTTGGCTTCCGAAGAAAGTTTTAAGGCAACTCCGTACAGGTTTGGTAGGAGGAATTCGGGAAGTTTGCGCTTCTTCGTGTATAGTACGATTTCTGTCTTTGCTGGCTTCACTCCCAGTCCATTGGCGCGAGCCCAGCGTGACAGCTGCACTAAAGCACGTTGCATAAGGTCTGATATGGTAGGCAAGAACTTGCCACTAATGAGGATAACAACATCGTCAGCATAAGCTACTACCTTCATCCTTATCTGGTTGAATTTCACAAGAATTTCTTTTATTACAAGGAGCCAAAGAAGGGGTGAAAAAACTCCTCCTTGTGGCGTACCTCTGCAAACAGTTTTCCTTACGGAACTCTCTCCTAGATGGGAGTTGATGATTCTGCTCTTCAGCATCTCATCAACCCACATAACAAGGATAGAGGAAATTCCTGCGTTGATGCGCGAATTGTGAATGTATTCAAGCTTTACATTGTTAATGGCTCCCTATATATCGGGAAAGGCTGCAAGTGTGAAGCTCGATCCCTCCATATTCCTCTCAATATATCCAAACACATCGTGCAAGGCAGTATCTACTGACTTGCCTTTAATATAGGCATGCTGCGAGTTGCTTATAATAGTGGGGCCTAAATGTGACTGAATGTCGTAGTCAAGTAGTCTTTCTAGAGCTTTAAGGAGGAAGGAAGAACGACTAATAGGCCTATAGTCTTTAGGTAGTGTGTGACTTGGCTTCCCAGCTTTGGGGATGTAAGTCACCGTTAGCTCCTTCCATGAGTTAGGTATGTACGATATACGCAAGCGAGCTCTATATATCTCCTTTATGGTTGACAATACCGAATCAGCCACGTTTGGCAGCATAGCCGGTGTACTGCCATCCGGTCCAGGGGATTTGTAGGTCTGCAAGCTGTCTATCGCCCATTTAAGTCTTGGGATGCTAGTCAATCTATCAATCAGTTGCTCGTCGTGTGCCGTACAGCCCTGATTATGATTTGTTTGCTGCAAATCTACATCTAGATCAGTACAGCCTGGAAAATGAACTTCTGACAACAGATTTAGAGTCTCTAGACCAGAATTAGTCCACGTACCGTTTTCTCGTTTAATACTACCTATGGGTTTGGGGTCCTTGGATAGAATCTTACGAAACCTGGCAGCTTCGTTAACTCCTTCTATAGACTCAGCGAAGCAAGCCCAAGATCTCTGTATAGCCTTCTTGATTTCACTCTTGTACTTATTGAAATTAACCCTATAGGTATCCCAATCTGTACTGAGAGAAAATTTACTGGCTTTATTATATGATTTCTTGGCTGCTCTACGGAGGTTTGCCAGGTCTTTATTTCCCCATACCGGCTGAGATTTCTTCTCAGGGTAGGTAATTGGACAGGAATACTCGTAGTATCTCAGGAGTGACTTACTCAGGACATTTACAGTTTCCTCGACTTCCTTTGCTGAAGACAGCCTTTGAGGACTGTTTAGCACCGAAGTCGTTAGTGACCAGACCTTGTTCCAGTCTGTCCTCCTGGGATTCCTGTATGGTTTTTGTTTCTCTGTAGTTATGGGGACTTTGAAGAATATCATCTTGTGATCAGAAAAAAAACACTCTTCAGATACCTTCCAGTCCATAACTTCGGAGTCGTCCATATTAGTTAGGGTGACTTCCCCTCTAACTCGGCTTTGGAAAGTAGGTGCGGAACCCTGTTACATATTCTTAAATTATTTAATAAAATAAATTTGAAAATGGGCTCACCCCTAGTGATGCAGATTAATCTGCACCACACTGAGCTGCTGCTGCCTAGCTCCTACTGGTGCTTTGGTGGGATTTTGAAGAATATCCTTCCTAATGCGAAATTAAGCACCCCCTCTCGACTGCGAAGCTATGATTCCTTGCTTACATCCGTTGCAAAGCGAAGAAGTTCTCCTAAGATCTTCAACAGGAAGCAGAAGGCCTCTTGAGGTCCGCCATACACAACATAAAATCTCTTGAGGTCTTCCATAGACAACAGCAACAGAAGACCTATTCTATAAACAACCTGTTCCATAAACAACAGAAGACGTATTAAGGTATTCTATAGACAACAGAAGACTTCATTAAGGCCTCGACTCATAAGAAGCATGGCATTCTTGCTGAAGTCATATCTGATAAAAGACTAAAGACCAAGTTCGACCTAATAAAAAGATTTCAGAATCAGATTTGAATTAGGTCGAACTTGGTCTTTAGTTACCAGATATGACTTAAGCAAGAATGCCATGCTTCTTATGTGTCGAGGTCTTAATGAAGTCTTCTGTTGTCTATAGAATACCTTAATACGTCTTCTGTTGTTTATGGAAGATATCAGAATCACATTTGAATTAGGTCGAACTTTGTCTTTAGTTATTTACCAGATATGACTTAAGCAAGAATGCCATGCTTCTTATGTGTCGAAGCCTTTAGGTCTTCCATAGACAACAGAAGAAGATTTCCTGAGATCTTGAGGTCCGCTTTAGCCACCAGAAAACTTCTTGAGGTCTTCTATAGACAATAGAAAAATCTTTTATGCACAACAGAGGACCTCTTGAGGTATTCCATACACAACAGTAGACCTCTTGAGGTCTTCTTTAGACAACAGGAAATCTCTTAAGGTCTTCTATTAACAACATAAGACCTATTAAGGTCTTGTATAGACAACAGGAGACCTCTTGAGGTCTTTTATTGACAACAGAAGATTTGTTGAAATATTCTATAGGAAACAGTTTCTATAAACAGAAAAAGATTTCCTGAGATCTTCAATAGAAAACAGAATATTTCTTGAGGTCCACCCTAGATACCAGAAAACCTCTTGAGGTATTCCATAGAAAACAAAACTCCTCTTGAGGTTTTCTAAGGACAAAAGAAGACATCTTGACGTAATCCATAGACAAAAGAAAATCTTTTTAGGTTTTCCAACAACAGAAGACCTCTGGAGTATGCTATAGACAACAGTTCTCTATAGACCCAAGAAGACATTCTAAGATCTTCAATGTTTGGGGAAGTTGCCCGAAGGCCCAATATGGTCCATCATTGAACTTGAACTTTATGTTCGGACTAAATATTACCGGGCCCATAGTTTTTAGAGTTATCGTGTGCACCAGCCAGCCCGACAGACAGACAGACGGCAGCAGGTTCTATGTACCAGACTGACCCCAAACCGGAAATTCAGCACATACATATTCTTTTTTATTTTTTCGCTTTAGGAGCAAGACATCGTGGAGTGTTTGCTCTGAATATTATTAGTTTGACGTGTCGGGCCTGAAGAAAATCCTTGACCATGGTTGTGTATTCACCACAGGCCACTATCGGAGTGATGCGCAAGACTTTAGGACTCACCTTCGACAGTCTATTCAGATCATCGGAACATGCCATAACTATCTGCAATAAGCTAAGGAGCAGGGACAAGTCGTTAAGCGACAGCACCACTTCTGTGGTCTGATAATTTCCAAACCTTCTAAATGTCACCAAACTTACATACGAGTATGTATAGAGACATTCTGTCCAGGCAAGTATGGCCCCAGCTAGCATTTGGAAGATTGTTTTTTCAAAAATCACATTGCGGAATCTTTTTATAGTCCTTTTGGTGATCAAAACCTGATTAAGTCGCTTGTATGATCAGAAAGGGGCTCGAATGTGTTATGATTAAAAAGTGTTCAATTTAAAGTACAAGACCAAATGTGTAGCAATCACAAAAAAATCATTGAGGCGTTTAAAATGACACTATTTTTTCGTTATTTCTTCCCAGCTAGCATTTGGAAGATTGTTTTTTCAAAAATCACATTGCGGAGTCTTTTTAGCGTCCCTTTGGTGATCAAAAATTGATTAAGTCGCTTGTGTGATCAGAAAGGGACTAGAGTGACTCCCTGTAAAGATTAAAAAGAGCTCAATTTAAAATACAACAACAAATGCGTAGCAATCACAAATAAATCATTGAGGCGTTTAAAATGAGACTATTTTCTTCGTTATTTATTGTCACAATTTGATAATCTGAAGATTGAAAAGGATCATGCAGGTGTTTGAAAAGTGATTATAATTATGTATCTTCTGATCATAATTTGAAAAGATAGGTAATTAAACGATGATTGTTTTGTTGTTTTATGAGCACAATGGTTTGGTTGTATATAATTCTCATATACACTTTCTCCATAACTTTGATATAAATGGCAAATATACCCAGCCAGCATTTTTTTGAAATTTTTAATCAAATTCAATTTTTTTTTGATCCGACTGCACGATTAATAAGCTGAAATACGAGCTAATTTTCTGATCATAAATGACATTTTTGTCGGGAGGAAAACGTAACCTCAGGCGACTCTTCTAAACAAATCACAAATGAGTCTTCCTCTGCATTAGTTTCGAGTTATTTTTGCACATTTTCTGATGGTATTTAAAGTCTTTTTGGAGTCGTTTTTTAATCATTTATTGGTGATTTATTGATTAATTTGTGACTCTTTTTCGAGTCTTTTTTGAGTCATGTTTATAATCTTTTATGAGTCGTTAGAAAAAAATATGAAGGACAAATCAAAAGAATTTTCTTTTTATGTTTTGTGTTTCTTTCGTTTGTATCGTTTTTTGTTTCCTTTATATGTTTTGTCTTCTTTTCTGCTTTTTAATGCTGCTGGGGCGAGATCTTCATGATCTAGAGATGGGTTTAGAGATACAACAGAGAACTTCTGGATCATCAAGCTTATGGCAGGACTAAATGTTATTCACACAGATGCAGTAGACAGCGACATTCTGTTTTAAACTAGGGAAATCACCTATATTACGACCTGTCGGGAACAGAATAGTGTGATCGTCTTCCTCAAGGATTCTATATTCTCCGCGGACCAAAACCTGACTACCCAGAACAAATTTGCATCCGTTAGTCATTATGTTATGGTTTAGACCTCATAGAACCCGTTCAATAAATTCTGACCGTTTTTGGTAATTTTGGGCGAAAAAAGGTAAGAATTGATGTTTACACATTTTTATACCCTCCACCATAATATGGAGGGTGTAATTAAATTTGTCATTCCGTTTGTAACACATCGAAATATTCATCGGAGACCCTATAAAGTATATATATTCTTTATCAGGGTAAAATTCTAAGTCGATATAACCATGTTCGTCTGTCCGTCCGTCTGTTGAAATCAAGATACAGCTCGCAATTTTTAAGATAGAGCTTTGGAATTTGGTATAGAAGTTTCTATTACTCCTAGGATGTTTGGTATTGCAAATGGGCTATATCGGTCCACGTTTTGATATAGCCCCCATAAAACGGTACCACCCGATTTTCGGTATTTTTAAAGTTTTAGCTTCATTATCATACCGAAATTGCTTAAATTTGGTACAAGTCTTCTTGGGGGGTATAAAACTTTCGCCCATAATTTTATTTGCATGGGTCCACGCCTTCATATAGCCCCTATAGAACGGTACCTCCCGATTTTCGGTATTTTGAAGATTATGGCCACAATAATCCATTGAAATGACTGAAATTTGGTATTTAGTCTTCGCTGGGGGTATTCAACTTCCCCCTCTAAATATGTCGGTATAGGTCCACGCCCTCATACAGCCCCCATAGAACGGTACCTGCCGATTTTCGGTATTTTGAAGGTTGTGGCCTCAATCTTCATCCGAAGTAACTGAAATTTGGTATTTAGTCTTCTTTGGGGGTTTAAAACATTCCCCAAGAAATTTGTCGGCACAGGTCCACGCCTTCACATAGGCCCCATAGAACGGTACCTCCCGATTTTCGGTATTTTGAAGGTTATGGCCACAAAAATCCATTGAAATGACTGAAGTTTGGTATTTAGTCTTCGTTGGTGATATTCAACTTTCCCCTCTAAATTTGTCGGTATAGGTCCACGCCTTCATATAGCTCCCATAGAACGGTACCTTCCGATTTTCGGTAGTTTAAAGGTTGTGGCCTCAATATTCATCCTAAGTGGCTGAAATTTGGTACTTAGTCTTCGTTGGGGGTATAAAACTTTCCCCTCTAAATTTGTCGGTATGGGTCTACGCCTTCATATAGCCCCCATAGAACGGTACCTCCCGATTTTCGGTATTTTGAAGGTTTAGCTTCATTGTCACACCGAAATGGCTGCAATTTGGCACTTAGTCTTCGTTGGGGATACACAACTTTCCCCCAGAATTTTGTTGGTATTGGTCCACGCCTTCATACAGCCCCATAGAACGGTACCTGCCGATTTTCGGTATTTTGAAGGTTGTGGCCTCAATCTTCATACGAAGTGACTGAAATGTGGTATTTAGTCTTCTTTGGGGGTATAAAACCTTCCCCAAGAAATTTGTCGGCACAGGTCCACGCCTTCATATAGCCCCCATAGAACGGTACCTCCCGATTTTCGGTATTTTGAAGGTTGTGGCCTCAATATTCATCTGAAGTGGCTGAAATTTGGTACTTGGTCTTCTTTGGGGGTATAGAACTTTCCCCTCTAAATTTGTCGGTATAGGTCCACGCTTTACCACCCAATTTTCGGTATGTTTAAGGTTTTAGCTTCATTGTCACACCGAAATGGCTGAAATTTGGTACTTAGTCTTCGTTGGGGATACACAACTTTCCCCCAGAATTTTGTTGGTATGGACCACGCCTTTCTATAGCTCCCATAGAACGGAACCTCCCGATTTTCTGTATTTTGAAGGTTGTGGCCTCAATATTCCTCCGAAATGGCTGAAATTTGGTATTTAGTCTTCGTTGGGGGTATGAAACTTTCCCCCAGAAATTTGTCGGTACAGGTCCACGCCTTCATATAGCCCCCATAGAACGGTACCTCCCGATTTTCGGTATTTTGAAGGTTACGGCCCCAATAACACTGTGCAGCAGCATTTTTGGGGGGTGGAAACTTTCTTTTGGAGATGAAAGCCCTTGATGAGTATACTAAGAACCCAAAAGGAAATATTTAAGAAGCACCCCAGATGTTTACATAAGCAATAACCAATTGTTATGTCTACATACCAATAAATAACCAATGACGAATATACAGAAAAACAAAATATAGTTTAATTCTGAACCAAGTCCGAATAAATGTCAAAAAGGACAATAAAAACGGGACAAAATCGATTAGTCGTCAAAGAGAACCGTGCCTAAAATCTTCTGAGCAACATTTTTGTAGAATATTTGGATGCTGAAAAATCTCATCTTGTGGTACCTTCACTACGGTTCAAGATATAAAGGACGAAAAGGACATGAAAGACATTGTGTTAGAAGAATGAAATGTTCTACAAAAAGATTCGCCAATCGAATTGACTGAAGACATGTCACCTCAAAATGAAGCTACAACAACGCCAAACAGAGATATGGAACTATTTTCCCAAATATTATAGGGAAAAAATCAAAAACTTCATCGCGCGATATCTCAGAAACTTGACCTATGGCGAAAATTTCCTTTTGGGTTCTTAGTATACCCATCAAGGGCTTTCATCTCCAAAAGAAATTTTCCACCCCCAGACTTTAAGTTTCAGTTTGTGTCACAGTGTAATACATTGAAATGGCTGAAATTTTATATTTAGTCTTCGTTGGGGGTATTCAACTTTCCCTCTAAATTTGTCGGTAGAGGTCTATGCCTTTATATAGCCCCCATAGAACGGTACCTCCGGATTTTCGATATTTTGATGGTTGTGGCCACAACAACCCACCGAAATGGTAGAGATTTGGTATTTAGTCTACGTTGGATGTAAAACCCTTGCCGACTGAATTACGTCGTTATAGGTCCGGTACCTCCGAATTTTCGTAATTGTGAAGGACGTGACGTCAATATCCCAACGAAATGACTGAAATTTGTTATTTAGTCTTTCATACTGTTATAAAATGTTCCAGAAAAGAATTATTAGTATAGGTCAACGTCTCATATATCCCCCATAGAAGCGTACCTCTTGATTTACGGCATTTTTACGTTTTAACCACACTATCTTACTGAAATATCGAAAATTTGGTATTTAGCCCTCTTTCTTCTTTTCTTTGCGCCAGAAATTTGTCGGTATAGATCGACGTTTTGATATAGCCCCCATGGAACGGTACCTCCCGAATTTCGGTATTTTGAAGGTTAGCGACATTGTTTTACCGAAATTGCTGAAATATGGTTAAGTCTTCTTCATAAACGAAAGGAAACTAATTGTTCCATTTTACTTCAATGCCACTCGTGGTGGAGGGTATAACAAGTTCGGCCCGTCCGAACTTAAAGCCTTTCTTACTTTTTTATAAATATAAATCAATTTCAATACAAAATATAATATAATATTATATATAGTAAGATTTCATCATTTCATTTCATATTATTTTTTTACCGAAGCTACATGGATCGTTTTATCCCGTCGAGATTTGCAGACTATTAAACCTGAATATGAGTGTACTAGGATAGCTATGCTCTCCCCTATACGTCATCGGATGTACAAGAAGAACATACGCTATATTCATTTTCATCAGCCGTTGTTTAGCAAAGGAGAGACACTATCAGAGAGGCTAATGCAAACAATATTTAAGCACCACTAATCTAGAATATAAATTTAGAGGTGCCACATGATTTTTTGGCAAAACAACCCTATAATATTAACAAAAAGTGGAAAAAACAAATACGTAATTTTGTGTATTCATAGAAATGATGTGCTTTCCCCTTTATATTATTTACATTTACCACTACTCTCTAACATGGTAAAATAAATATTCGTCCTGTTTGGCTTAAAAGATTAAAACTCTAAAATTTGCATTTTCCACGATGGCGTCATAATCTTCTTTCTTATGTTATATGTCAATTCTCAGAACTTTAATGTAAGGAGTATATGGTTACACGTAAGCCAAACTATTATCATGAAGTTATTTAGAACAGCATAGTTCTAATTCTCGTGAAATTCGAATGCATGCTGAAAGTTTAGATGAGAAAAAAACGTTATTTTACCCAGTCTTATTTCAATGTTAGCTGCCTTGTCTATCTTAACCTATATCATTTTGAGATATTTTTAATTTGACAGCAACATCAAATTGACATAATTTCGCTTGCATAACAATGAAAATGTTGTATGTTTCTTTTTTACCAAACTCTCATTTCAGTCTTAGAGTAAAGATGAAAATTTGCAGAATAAAAAAAGAAGAAAATAATTGGCTCGTTGAACGTCATGTTCTTGATATGTAGACGCGTCGCAACAACAATTTCAAGCAAGCTGCCAACAAATAACATTATCGGTAGATGATTGCACAGATCGTCGTGCAACATATGACCATACATACAAACACACGTTGCATTGGTAGCAACATGTATGGCTGCTGCTGTTCTAGCAGCTATGTATGCAGTAAGAAGTATCTCTAATAACAATAATAATGCCCCCCCGGCACAATATTGTCCCATTAAATAGTCTAACAATATTGTAAATTAAATAATTATCTGTTTGTGACAAGGTTTTTAGCATAAGTTTCTACTGATTATGTGTTGTAGTACCAGAGTTAGTTAGAGGCCTAACCGTTTTCTTTACGCTCTTCAATGGCATAGAATTTGGGTGACTGGCTGACTGAAATTATTTCAAACTCACTACTATGCAGATGGATGGTGGTGGATGGATGATTGGGTGGAGGGAAGCAATTAGAACGCCACAGAATATAAGTTATTCGTATTTTAATTTCACATAAAATATATATCTACAGACATACATGGACACAACATGCTGCAAGAGTGGTACCTGACCGCGCGTTACTACATAGCAAGTACGATACAAATCGCTTAATGTTGCTGTACTCCTGCTTTTGGAAGGTCATAATCGTCTGGTCTAGGGGGATTTTAATGCTCATCATTAGACAGCGGAATTTTATGCAACCCCTATTTTTGGTCCGATTCATGTCAAATTTGGGACTGGGCATATTTTTGGCTTCTGATTAAATTGCAATCGAAATATATGACATATGCAACAACTATTTCAATAATGGGTACAAAAATTTTTGTATATAAAATTTTTCTGTTTAAAATTCTTTTCGGACAAGTCAATAAAATATAGAAAAGTAGAACCACATCCTCAATCTTCAAAATACCGAAAATCGGGAGGTACCGTACTATGGGGGCTATATGAACACGTGGACCTATACCGACAAATTTCAGGTGGAAAGTTTTATACCTCCAAGGAAGACGTAATACCAAATTTTACCCATTTCGGAGGGATATTGAGGCCACAACCTTCTAAATAACAGCAATCCGGAGGTACGGTTCTATGAAGTCTATATGAAGACGTGGACCTATACCGACAAATTTCAGGTGGAAAGTTTTATACATCCAAGGAAGACTTAGTACCAAGTTTCATCCATTTCGGAGGGATATTGAGGCCACAACCTTCAAAATACCAGAAATCCGGAGGTACCGTTCTATGGGGGCTATATGAAGACGCGGACCTATACCGACAAATTTCAGGTGGAAAGATTTATACCCCCAACGGAGGCTAAATGCCAAATTTCAGTCATTTCGGTGGGATATTGAGGCCACAACCTTCAGAATACAGAATATCGGGAGGTACCGTTCAATGGGGGCTACATGAAGACGTGGACCTATACCGACAAATTTCAGGTGGAGGGTTTTCTACCTCCAAGCAAGACTAAATGTCAAATTTCAGTCATTTTGGTGGGATTTTGAGGCTACAACGTTCAGAATACCGAAAATCGGGAGGTACCGTTCTATGGGGGCTATATGAAGACGTGAACCTATACCGAGAAATTTCAGGTGGAAAGATTTATACCCCCAACGAAGGCTAAATACCAAATTTCAGTCATTTCGATGGGATATTGAGAGTATAACTTTCAAAATACCGAAAATCGGGAGGTACCGTTCTATGGGGTCCATATGAAGACGTGAACCTATACTGACAAATTTAAGGTTGAAAGTTTTATACTCCCAACGGAGACTTTATAGAAAATGTCAGCCATTTAAGTGTGATGTTGAGGCCACAACCTTCAAAATATCGGAAATCGGGAGGTACCGTTCTATGGGGGCTATGTGAAGACGTGGACCCATGCGGACAAATTTCAGGTGTAAAGTTTCATACCCCTAAGGAAGACTTAATACCACATTTTAGCCATTTTGGTGGTATTTTTAGACCACAAATTTTTGCATATGATTTTGCATATGCTCATTTTATGCAAATATGTAAAAATATGTCAAAATATGCACGATATGCAAAAATGTCTGCGGCTAATTCGTTTTATTTTGTGATAAAACGAGTTTCTGTCTAATCAGATTTTCTCTACGACCATCCTAGCCATGCGAGTATATGCATTTGCATAGGATTCCGCTGTCTACTCATCATCAGTGGTGGCATTTGGTCCTCCGAAACGACCTGAGGGATATAGCGCTGCATGAGCAGGTTTATAGCTCTACGTTTTGCACGGTCAATGAGAAGGCCCTACCAGATTTAGCGGACAGTGCCACAGTTTGTCAAACATAACCATGGTCATAACCGTAATTTCTTACAACATCTCCCCATAATTATCTCCATCAGCAGACCGCCCGAGTTCATCGCCTAAGAATTGGTCGTGTTTCAGAGAGTTCACTAATCACGGCTTCAGAGATCTGCTCAACCTTTACGATGTTCGGGTAGCAGAAAGGACGTCCCACAATGTCGCGAGTTCATATTAACTGTGGCCAAAAATAGAAGGAGTTGTCGTAGGTGCATCAATTTTGGTACACGTACCTATTATTGACTTACAATCTTCAGGACAAAAAATTGGGTTGGTCGGTCCACGTTTTGATATAGCCCCCATAGAACCGTACCTCCCGATTTTCTGTATTTTTAATGTTTTAGACACAATGACCAACCGAAAGTATTCAAATTTTGTGGTTAGTCTTCGGCAGATGTATCAAACATTCCAACAGATAATTGTGGGCTTAGGTCCACGTTTTGATATAGCCCCCATACAACGGTACCTCCCGATTATCGGTATTTTGAAGATTTTAGCCTCATTATTACACCGAAATTGCTGAAATTTGGTATTTAGTCTTCATAGGGGGCATTATATCTTCACCTTGAAATTTGTCTGCATAGGTCCACGCCTTCATATAGCCCCCATAGGACGGTACCTCCCGATTTTCGGTATTTTGGAGGTTTTAGCCTGATTATCACACCGAAATGGCTGAAAATTGGTATTAAGTCTCCGTTGGAGGACTTATAACCTTTCACCAGAAATATGTCGGTATAGGTCCTAGTCTTCCTATAGCCCCCATACAACCGTGTCTCCTCATTTTCGGTATTTTGAGTGTTGTGGCCTCAATATCCACCCGATATGACTGAAATTTGGTGTTTAGTCTTCATATTGTTTGTGAGCATATTGAATATATCAAAATCTTGTCTTTATATATGAGAAATTTCCTTTAAAAATTTTTTTGACCGATTAGTGGTCAAAAAACGGTAAATTTTTTGTAAAAAATCGAATTTTGATTTTCGCTGTTCACATTTTTTTTTTAAAAATTGATATTTTAAAAATTCTCTCGTTTTAAAGCAAGATTATTAGGTACTTAATAAGCCCACAAAAATATATGATGATCGGTTCATTCGTTTTCGCGCTATAGCCAACACCGCAAAACGATTTGTTAAAAAAGGGGGTATCCTCTCAGTGAGGTGGTCGCTGAAAAAGAGAAATGACACATTCGTCTGCAAACCTCTGCAGCTGGGACCTTTATATATTTGAAGTACTCACATTTTACTACTCATACAGCAAAAAATATCGATATACACTTTTATACAATTTTTTTCCCACTCCACTTAATTTAAAATTTGCTTCAGAAAATTACTAAACTTAGTAATACATGTTTGGGTAAATGTAAACACTATATGATTAATATTTACACGCAAACAAAAGTGTAGCCAAGAGTATTACATCCCAAGAGAACTTAGGAACCATTTTTGCAGCGATCGTTACTTTTAAATTTTAAATATTAACGCATAATATAATTTATTAATTTTAGGAAGAAAAACACAAAAATACTTTTTAACTAAAATTGTCGGATTTAAATCCTGATATAGAAAAAACTACTTCACGTATCAGTACCAAAATTCAGATTCTTCTTAATTAATATGTTTTCTATCACTCCCCATCAATAAATTTGTTCAACGAAGTATTTAGTTTTTACCATTTTTGGCCACGGTCGTGACACTGTGCGTCCCGATACATCATCAACATCATCACCGCTTCAACCGCTTGAGATATACCTGCTGGTTGAATACCAGAAATGAGACCATACTTACCAGAAGAGGTGACGGGATAAGCAAATGAGCGAGATGAGCTGCCAACTAAAGTAACACCAGAATCCGAGAGTTGACACTGGAAATTAACAGGTTGGTCGGTGAACGTAAACGGAACAAATGGTTAAATCATCTGAAGAGTTGCAACATTGAAGTCGGAATAAGTGAATTGTGGACAACGGTTAAGTCACTCTCCAACCCTGGAAAGAAAGAAGATATGACCTCAGTCACGTTTGGCGACGTTATCCTGACTGATCGGAAGAGGTGTGCAAGTTATTTCAATCGATAGTTCGTCGAGCACCCCGGTATTGACAGGGCGAAGAGAAGAGTACTACGTTGCATTAGATCTATTCCTACCGAGGATAAACCACCCCAGTTTACAATGGATGATGTTGCGAATGTCATCAGGAACCCAAAATTATCCAAAGCGTTGGACCATGGTGGAATCTCCATGGTAATGCTGAATCATGGATGTGCCGTGCTGCATGTGCCGTGAGTCGAGTATCTCACTAAAATTCTCAATCTGTTACTAACCTCCCACATCGTTTCCGAAGTCTGGAAAATGGGCAGAGTGCTGCCGCTACTGAAACCAGGCAAGGATGTCAGCAAAGGTAAATCCTACATACCTATTTCGGTTTTCTCGGCCGTAGCAAAGACCCTTGACGCTTTAGTCCATCCCAATTTCAGAAAAAGTTATCCAGTTGCCGATCATGAGCATGGGTTCCGTAAGCACCAGAGCACGACAACAGCGCTGCACCCCATCTCCACACTTATTAGTCGAGGACTCAAACAGAACAAGCTGTGTGATGGAAGAGTGAAGGTTGCGATTCACTTATCAAAAGCCTTTGATACTGTCAAGCACTCCACGCTGTTTGAGGACATCGAGCTGACAACCCCCCGGCCTACTTTATATATGTGTGGACGCCAGTCGTACATTGAATTCAGGAACAAGAAGTCCAAGCCCCATAGAGTGAAACAGGGAGTTCTCCAATGAGGAATTATTACTTCGGGATTGTTTAAGCTCTATCTCTCCTGTATTCCGCCCCCTCCAGGCGGCATTGGGATCGTAACGTGTCCTGATGATTGTACAATCTTGCCGTCAGGTACCTTGTCTGATGTCGTTTGTGAAGGACTGAACTCCTGTTGGACTGATTTTAACACCATTTGCCACGCGAGGAATATGTAAATAT
Organism: Musca autumnalis; assembly: GCF_047663935.1. Classification (NCBI taxonomy): domain Eukaryota; kingdom Metazoa; phylum Arthropoda; class Insecta; order Diptera; family Muscidae; genus Musca; species Musca autumnalis. Next base: position 49,414,223 of record NW_027411977.1, read on the forward strand.
ACGCCACTGAATCTACGGCCACTCCACATGGACGGCAGAGGTGAGAACGAAGTTGAATATCATAGTCGATGGTTGCAGAATTCCGGCCACAAACAACCCCAAAATTCTATGGGTCACATTAGACAGCATGTTCATGTCATCCGTGTATACCACAGCTATCTGCGACAAGCTGAGATGTAGCAACAGGGCCCTCAATTTCTTAGCCGGCAGCACTTGGGAGGCAGATAAAGAAACCTTGTTGACACATATAACGCGATAGGTCGGTCTGTATAAGTGCTAAGTGATGGAAAAATATTCAAACCTGGTCCAAACCATTGATCTAGCGGCGCGAAAGTCAAAAAATCAAAGTATAAAATTGCGAAATGTTTTCCATTGTATCGATTACAGACACTCTGCTGACTAAAAATTTGTTTTTACTTTGTTTTTGTTGTAAATATTCACTCAGTTATTCACTGTCAAGTGCATGAAATTTTGATGCATCAGATTTTAACAAAATGAGTACCGGATGTTGTGGGCCGTTATTGCCCAGCTTCGAACTGAAACTAAGTTTGCACAAAATATGAAGAAGGTTAAATTTTGGACCAAATCGGTTGATCAGTTCGAGAGTTATCAGCTCTCCAGCCACTACATATGGTTCCATAGGGGTTTTTACACCTTTCGGACCGTTTTCTCAAGAAGTATGGACTTGCCCCTGAAAGAACTTTTACCGTCGTTATAGAGGCTGTGAATGCAAGTTGCTTCTACAAAAATCAAAGTGATTCGAAAGGCCTTAAAGTGAACTTATCCGAAATTTTGTATGGTAGGTACCCGAAGGAGTGGAAAAATACAGTCCATATTCAAACCTGATCTATATATTTTAAATAGATATAATGGGATGTGTAAAGTATTATCGTGTAAAGAGTTATCGTGCATAAAATTTTTCCGAACATTTTTGAACTTTTGTGGGGGAGGTTTCTGAAGGAGTAGACCCATATGACTTATCTTTGAACTTATACTAAGTTTGGACAAAATATTACGAAGGCCAAATTTTGGATTGAATCTGCAGATCCGTTTTAGAGTTATCTTGCGCTCCAACCACTACACTCAGCGTCATAGGGGGTTTTTGCACCCTTCACGCTATTTTCTCAGGAAGTATGGTCTTGCCCCTGATGAAACTTGTACCGTCGGAAGGGGGGCAGTGAATGCAAGTTGCTACAACAAAAATCAAACCGATTCGAGAGCAGGTCTTAAAGTGAACTTATCCGAATTTTGTGTGGGAGGTACCCGAAGGAGTGGACCGGTTGAGTCCATATTGGAACCTCATCTTAGCCTGGTAGGCATTTCACGATGTGCAAAGTAGGGACCAAATCGGTTATTCCCTTCAAGAGTTATCGTGCGCGAAGGCCAAATTTTGGACCGAACTGGTTGATCCGATCGCTTCAACCAGCCAGTCAGATAAACGGACATGGCTAAATAAGCTCCAAATTGTCTGAAACGGATATCGTCCAAACATACTTCGAATCTAAAACCATTATTTCGATGAGGCACATTTTGCCCGTATGAAAGTGTATATACCCTCGTTACCATAAATGCTGTGGGTATAAAAACGATCGCGGTGGTTCAAACGACGTTTATAAGATCGTCACAGACGAATCTTGGATGTATGCTTATGAGCCCGAAACAAAACAGGAATCGATTAGCCTTCGAATGCGAGCCAAATCCAGATCCAATCCAATGAAAGTTGTTCATGAAGGAATACCTTCAAAGCAGATGGTTGCCTTTTTCTTAGGCAAAACTGACCGTGTGACGACTATACGGCTTGAGAAGTGTAGGATGGTTAATTCTGAGTGGTACACTACAATTTGTTTGCCTGCCGAAGAATCATTCTGGATTATGAAAATTTCAGCTCTCACACATCGATTCGAACTAGCGACAGTTTGAACGGACAAAACGTGGAGTTCTAGGTCAACCGACGCACAGACCTGACTGAGGATCCAATGACTTCAATTGATTCCAGCATATCAAGAAATAAAGGCTTTGTCAACGATTTTCATCGCCAGAAGATGCTGTAAAAGCTCTCAAAAACCATGTTTTGGAGGTATCCAAAGCGGAGTGGAAAAAGTGCTTGAACAATTGTGTGAGCGCATGAAAAAGTGTGTAAATCATGCTAGAGACTACTTAGGAAAACAAGTAAAAAAGTATCAGTCGGTTTCTCTCTTTGATGATTATCTTACGTAATACCATTATCTCAAGAAGTAAGGATTTGCCCCTGAAAAAATGTACTGACGTAATGGGGAAAGCGAATACAAGTTGTTACAACAGAAACAAAAGGGATTCGAAGTTCAAATTTTGGAACGATTCGGCTGATCCGTTCGAGAGTTATGGTGCGCTCCAGCCACTACACATGGTGCCATAGGAGTATTTTAAACCTTTTGGACTTTTTCTTCAGGAAGTATGGACTTTCTCCTGAAACACACATGTACTGTCGTAATGAAGGCAGCGAATACAAGTTGTTACAAAAAGAAGCAAAACGATTTGAGAGCAAGCCTTAAAGTGCTCTCTTCACAAATTTTGAGTGGGAGTACTCGAAGGAGTGGTCCTATATAGTCCATATTTGAACCTGATCTATGCCCCGTAGAGATATAAAAGAGAGAGATGAAAGCCAAATTTTGGACCAAATCGGTTCATCTGTTCTTGCGCACCATCCAGCCAGACTGACGGTCGGACATGGCTAAATTGACACTAAATTGTCTGGAACGGATTTCGTCCAAACAAACTTGGGGTCTAAAAGCATTATTTTGATGAGGCACTCTTTGCCCGTATGAAAGAATACATACCCCCGTTAGCATAAATGTTGAGGTTATAAACATAAAACTATTTTTGGTGGTAAATACCCAGCAAACCAATCGTACCGACGTCGCACAGTGGAAAAAATACCGATCTAGCGCGCCAAAAGTCAAAAAAATCAAATACGCCAATTTAAAAATGATTGTTGCAGTATTAATCTAAGTTGTCCACAGAATGCAACGGCATTTAAAATAATTTGTTTTGCATCAGTCTAAGCGGAATAACGGTCCGTTTTTGGTTGACATTTTTTTAAATAGTTTTCATAATATAGTTTAGTAGTAAATTTGTGATCGTCGCATGCACTCTTCCTACAAAGTAATTTTAAAGCTTTATTGAATATAACATTTCGTGAAGCAGGTGATTTAAAAAATGTTGAATATAAGATGTTATTTATTGCAACTCGGATTTTACACTTAAAACATGTGACATCCGATTTTTTTTTTCAACTTGAGCACTTTGTTAAAGCTATTACTAAGGAGTGTCGCGGGATGGCGCGTAGATTTTTTATTTTATTTTTAGTACACATAGTTCTTAACTAATTTGTAAAATTTTAGCTGCAACAAACTGCAACATTTTATTTTATTACTATTTTTATTAATATCATTTTTTATGTAAAAATGCTGAAATTGGAGCGGTACCTTTCTATGGGGGCCATATCAATACGTGTATCTGTGCCGAAAATTCTTCGTCGGAATATTTTATACCACCAACGAAGACTAAATGTCAACTTTCAGCTATATCGGTTGGATAATATGGCTAAAACCTCCAAAATTACCGAAATCGGTGGTACCGGTCTATGGAGGCTATATGAAAACGTGGTCCTATACCGAAAATGTTTATAGAAGTGTATGCGTAACCCCCACGGAGACTATATACCAAATCATAGCCGTTTCGGTTGGATAATGTGGTAGAAATCTTTAAAATACCGAAAATCGATAGGTACCATTCTACGGTAAATATACAAATTTACCAAATATATTAATAAATGGAGTAAAATTGTCAATCTATAGCTGTTCATATCGAATTTATGGAAAAACATACAATAACACATAGACTTTTACTTTTGGCACGCTAAATCGGTACTTTTTTCCACTGTGCGTCGTAACGAAATCGGAACAAAATTCGGACGCTACGCCCGATGTCGGATCCGAAATCGTAACGATATCTTAACGAAAATTGTATGAAGTGGTTGAAATAATTTCGGATCGAGTTCAGCCAGAATTCGGTACAAAATCGGAAGAAAATCTTTGGTAAATTCGGAAGTCGATTTTTTACTTCCGAGTTTTCGTACAGATTTGGGAATAATGTCGTATGAAAATCGGAGGTACTTTACGAAACTTCGTAACGATTTCGGAATAATGTCGTATGAATAACGAAGGAAAAAAATTTTTCTCTGACGCCTTTTCTATTGATTAATCTTTCTTTGTTGTGTTTTTTATTGGAAGATTGATATTTCAAACGTTTCTAATGATTTATCATAGTTATAGTAGAACAATGTAAACTTTGTGACCGAATATGTTGAATCTATCAGCACTAGCTTGAATTATTTTATTATTATGTTGTATTTATATTTAAAATATTTTAAAACTTTATATGCGAATTTTATAACCAACCACTTTGTTCTTTCGACAACAAACTAAAATGAAACCAACCCCTTGCTGTTAGATATATACAAAAGGTGGTTGTTGTGCGAAGAGAAATTTGTTTCCGACATTCTCTCCGAAATCGAATTCCCCCACAAAAAATCGTAAAGAAATCGGAACGAAATCTGAACGATCTTGCTTTCGAAATTGTTCAGATGTGTCGGGCATTTTCATTGTTAGGATAGGTAGTTATCTTGCAGCCCTCGTATAGGCGTTATCAATAAGCAGCTTCCAATTTAAGCAATTAAATTGCTTGGGACACTTTTGGACCATGGTGTGTATTGGAACCACATACATCATATAAACCTACATAGTACATGCAATAGTTCCTTGCCCAAATGGGAATACCCATTTTCAATGCCATTCCGTTTTTAATTTTGGAACAAACTAATTCTGATGAATACAGTGAGTGGAGTTGAATGTGAGTGATGCTGCTTTGTGAAAAAGCGACTAGCACCAGCCGGTGTTTTATGATTTAGGTCAGAGTTTAGGTGAAATTGAAATTGTTTGTCGTTCGTTTGTGTTGACGAAAAAATAAAACATAAATGAGGGTATACTTCGGCTCTGTTTTCCCGGAAAGAAAGAAAATTTGTCAATTGCTCGTCTATGTTGGTGGCTCGCTCACTAACATGCTGGTCAATTTAATGCAGATTTCAATTATTTTCTTTCTGTCCAGTGCATTTGAAAGAATACACCCAGCACCACGTAAAGGTGATATAGAATTGCCAAACACAGCTTTGTGTATTCTTACGAATTGAAATTTTTGAAAAGCATATTTGTTGTTGCTTTGAAAAGTTGAAATGGTCATTCAATTAACTGACAGCTACAAAACCATCCCATCAAATGCATTTCATATATCCAATAATTGTTAGTTTCATGTTCAATTCATTTTTCCATTCAATATTGATGAATGATGATGACTGACTGACTGACACAAACAACAACGAACGAAATGCACTTGGGCCATTCGGAATTTGTGTGAAAAATTTTATAAATGTAAATTGAATGCAAACAAAAGTATAACACATTTAAACCAAATCAGATTAAATATTCACAATTTATAATGAATATTAAAAATATTGAAAATGTTTAATTACAAAAAATAATTATAGATCTAACCTGATGTACTGTCAATGTAATACTGTAATATTAGAAATGATGGAAAAGGAAAAAGTAACACGAATTTGTTTTTTTGTTGTAGTTTATATTGTGAAATATTTTTTGTTCTTATAAAATACGAAAGAAATATTTTCGGCAGCAATAGTCGATAACAATCCTTCGAAAAACAAACTAACGGTTAAGTGACTCGAGGAACAATACAAAGTTGTTGTTGTTGTTGTTTGTATGGTAGTTCAATGCCAATGCGACTGGGAGTTTCTACCTCATTTTTTGTTTGCCGACAAAAATCGGCAAAACTTAAAGTCAATATTATAAATGAAAACAAGTAAGAACGGTGTTAAGTTCGGCCGGGTCGAACTTGTTGTACACTCCACCACGAGTTGTATTGAAGTAAAATGGAACAATTAGTTTCGTTTCGTTTATGAAGAAGACTTAATACCATATTTCAGCAATTTCGGTAAAACAATGTCGCTAACCTTGAAAATACCGAAATTCGGGAGGTACCGTTCTATGGGGGCTATATCAAGAAGTTGGTCTATACCGAAAAATTTCTGGGGCAAAGAAAAGAAGAAATAGGGCTAAATACCAAATTTTCGATATTTCAGAAACAGTTTCTCTAAGACGATTCGAATTCAAATTCGTTCGAATTGCTACCAAAATCCTATTGTTGTAGAAAAAAAAAATATTTGATTGAAACACAATGAATCAAACATTTTTCAAAAACAGAAGTTTGGTAGTAAGTCGAACGAAATTGTATTGGAATCTTAGTGAAACAGGCCATAAATACCAAATTTCAGCAATTTCGTTGATATATACCGACAAATTCCTTCAGAAAGCACGGTGTGCCTTAACCAAATTTAAATGGAAGGTGCTTACACCTGGGAAGTTTTTGCAGATTCTCAATCTACAATGCTCATAGATGACAAATCTCAAGAAACAAAAAAAAAAATCGCCGAAGGGATTTTCAAATAAATCGCGAATTAAGTTCACATTTGTAGGGGTTCTTTAGATTTTCACGATTTTGCTTGGAAAACCGCGAGTTCTATGTAAATGCGCCTATTGTGCCCATTTGCATAGGACTCGCGGTTTCCAAGCAAAATCGTGAACAGCTAAAGAACCCCTAAAAATGTGAACTTAAATCGCGATTTATTTGAAAATCCCTCCGGCGTTATTTTTTTTTCTTGATATTTCTCATTTATGGGCACTCTAGTTTCAGAATCTGCAAAAACCTGCCAGGTGTAAGCACCTTCCATTTAAAATTAGTTAAGGAGCACCGTGAAAGTTTTTAGACTCAAAGAAGACTAAATACCAAATTTCCGATATTTCTGTAAGATAATGTGGACCTAAACTTATTTTATATGGAATATTTTATAACCCCGTGGAGGACTAAATTACAAATTTCAGTCATTTCGGTGGGATATTAACGTCACAACCTTTAGAATTGGCTGTATATAAAGGCTTGGACCCATACCTAAAAATTTCATATGGAAAGTTTTATACTCCAAATGAAGACAAACCACCAAATTTCAGCCAGTTCGGTGGAATATTGAGGCAACAACCTTCAAAATACCGAAAATCGGGAGGTACCGTTCAGATGGGGGCTATATGAAAGCGTGGATCTATACTAACAAAATACCGTTCTACATGGGCTATATTAAGGCGTGAACCTGTACCGACAAATTTCTGGGTGAAAGTTTTATATCCCGAAAGAAGGCTAAATACCAAATTTCAACTATTTCTGTGGAATATTGAGGCCACAACCTTCAAAATACTGAAAATCGGGAGGTACCGTTCTATGGGGGGCTATATGAAGGCGTGGCTCTATGCCAACAAAATTATACCCCAAACGAAGACTTAATACCTAATTTCAGCCATTTCAGTGGAATATTGAGACCACAACCTTCAAAATACCGAAAATCGGGAGGTACCGTTCTATGGGGGCTACATGTGGGCGTGGACCTATACCAACAAAATTCTGTGGGGAAGTTATATACCCCCAACGGAGACTAAGTACCAAATTTCAGTCATTGCGGTGTGATAATGAAGCTAAAACCTTAAAAATACCGATAATCGCGTGGTATCGTTATATGGGGGCTATACCAAAACGTGGACCGATATAGCCCATTTGCAATACCAAGCATCCTAGGAGTAATACAAACTTCTATAACAAATTACAAAGCTCTATCTTAAAAAATGCGAGCTGTATCTTGATTTCAACAGACGGACGGACAGACGGACATGGTTATATCGACTTGAATTTTAGCCTGATCCAGAATATATATATATATGAAGAATATATATATACTTTACATGGTCTCCGATGAATATTTCGATGTGTTACAAACGGAATGGCAAATTTAATTATACCCTCCATATTATGGTGGAGGGTATAATTATGAATAAAAGTTGGCAACACTTTTGCTATCGGTAGGTCTTAGCGACAACTTTTTTTGGTTGCTAACTTACCGACAAATTTCGTAAATTATCGAAATTATAAGCATTTTAATTGTTCCGATCTTTTTCGGTAACCCAAATCCCACTACAGGTCGTGATTAATAACCACGACCTCCAATGGTTCAAACCTCTGATCCATACAATAGCACTTTTAATATTAGTGACTTGTGGGTATTATAAATTAAAATTAATAATATTGAACGAGTCACAAATTTTACATATCTTGGGGTGTTATTAAACGAAAAATGGGATTCGTCAAACGAAATTAAACGACGTATAGAGATGGCCAGAGATGCCTTTTTCAAATATAAAAAAGTATTAACAAAACACGACATAAGCCTCTCAAAAAAAGCCAGATTTGTGAAATGCTATATGTGGTCTGTACTACTCTACGCAGTTGAGACGTGGACCATCAAAATTACCGATGAGAACAAGCTTGAATCCTTCGAAATATGAGTCTACCGAAGGATTTTAAAATACCCTGGACCGACCATATATCAAACCAGGAGGAGAGACACATGTGATAACCAAACTGACATAACATTTCTTTTTCACTAATTTTCTTTAATTCTGACAATCATAAAAATGTCGTAAACGTTTTGTTTCAAAGATATAATTTTTTAACAAAAAAAAAAAAAATCAAAATCAAAATTTGTTCAAAGTGATTTGTACATGACCCTTTTCAATATTTGAATGGAATAAAAGTTATTTTAGTAGGCTTATAATTTTTGAGATTTTTTTATTTCATAATTTTTTTTTTTAACAAGTAAAAAAGTATCAGTCAGCTTTGCCGACAGAGATATACCCTCAGCCTGTGTGGATTGAAATACTTTTTTCCCAAAAAAAACAACATGTATTTAGGGTTTTTTTTTAAATTTTGGGCGTTTGAACCGACAAAAGTATGGATAGCTCAAAAATTTGCGGTCATATCGATAAATAGAGCATTTTTAACCCACTATCCTACGAAAAACATAATATCGCTGTAAACAGGGCCACTAGGAAAACCTTCGGTAAAAATGTCCAAAAGATCCTCGAACAGACCCTTAACCACACAAAAATGTTGAACATATGTGTGGGTGGTACAAATTTATATAAGGTATATGCATAAATTACAACAACTAACAAATTTACAAAAACAACATTGTTTTTATTGAAAATTTAATGTCAAAGAAAATATTGAATAATGGGGTCGTTCTAAAAATGTTCTCAGGAAAAATATAAATACATTTTGAAAATCCTCTAAAGTAGAACAAATGTGAATCAAAATGCAAATCATAGTGTGTTGGTTTAAACATAACCCAAGTTTTTAGCGACATGTTATATCTATATCTATCTATATATATATAAATGAGCTTGGTGATAAGTGATTGACTGACTGACTGACTCATCATCAACGCCTAGCCAAAACGGCTAAAGCTAGGAGCTTGAAATTTTACCAGTGGGTCACTGTTGATGCAAATGTGCGAGATAAGGCCGGGTTTTAGAAAATTCGTCCTGGAACCACAAAAAATAACAACAGCAAAAATCCTTATTTTTCATTATTATTACGTACTTATTCACTTAGTTGGCCCTCTGCAAGACATGTGTCAAATTAACAATGCTATATCTTCTTGATACCGTACACGATCACACATAATTTCAAATTTTGTAGTTTACTTCTAGGCGCACTTATTTTATCGTAAACCACTAAATAATAGAAAGACAAAGACAAACCGATCCTGATTTTGTTTTCACATAACAGGTGTCGCACAAAAGATTTTCATTCGTTAAAGTCCAGTTAGAAAAAATGATTACAAACGATGTATTTGTAAAAATTTTGATTTTCAATTTAAAATTAAAACAAAAATTCTTTCAATAAATAATGTTGGGTTTGGTTTGTTGAACAAATGAGTTGCTGTTGAAGACAACATTAGGGGAATAAATTTAGAAATCGGCCAGAAATAACAACAACTAAAAACTGTATGGACTTGACTTTTTGGTAATAACTAAATGTTTGCAAATCAATGAAAGTGCAATAAAATGGTGC